>NC_137081.1:77914029-79114029 GCF_951640355.1 Cnephaeus nilssonii | reverse complement strand
CAACTAGTTCTGGATTTCACTCACAAGGAATTGATTCATGTGTGACTTTATACTTGGTGTGTCCCAAAGGGGAAGGAAAGTGATGAACCTTCTGTCCAACCATCTTGGCGAGGTCCTCGGCATGACATTCTTAAGTGGCAATATCTTCTCCTTTGGGTCACACAGGCCTTCCTCTTGTCTGAGCAGCCCCATTTGAATCTTGCTGAACACCACAAGTATTTGGTTTTAAATTGGCACTGAAGAGAAACACCTACAATCAAATCTAGCCACATTGACCCAAATCACCTGCTGAGGAAATTTAAAATATGCAGTGGATACTGTTTTCATAGTAAGGAAAAAGCCTTGACAGGTAATAGCAGATAACATGCTTTTGTTAAATGACCAGCTACTGCATCATCTCTTAGTGCAGGGGTCCTCAAACTTTTTAAACAGGGGGCCAGTTCACTGTCCCTCAGACCGTTGGAGGGCCGGACTATAGTTTAAAAAAAACTATGAACAAATTCCTATGCACACTGCACATATCTTATTTTGAAGTAAAAAAACAAAACGGCAAAAACACCCGCATGTGGCCCATGGGCGGTAGTTTGAGTACGCCTGTCTTAGTGTCTTGAATCCTAGGAAGACCTGAAACCTAATCAAGATGGCGAGTCCTAAAAACAGGTGGGTGCATTTTAAAATTGCTGTAATGAGGAAGCAGCTGTCACTTCCTGGAACTACCAGAAAACACGTCTGGCATATACCTGGAAAGAATGCAAATAGGCCTCTGAAGGGAATATAAACTATCTGAGCATAGGGAAAGAAAGAATTCAAGAAAGGTACTCAGTGAGCAGTGGGAAAATGTGGTCAGGTGCTTTAACAACATCAATTATGAAAGTTCTGTAAATGTGATAAAGAGAAAAACAAGTGGCCTTGACTGACAGCATCTGCCAGACCTGAAAAAATCCCGGAAGTTCAACCAAGTGCACTGAAGCACTTCAACAATTAAAACAGGGCAGAGCTATGAGACCTCTCCTTTTGGGTGCATTAGAACTGTAGTATTAGCCCCACGTTCTTGGATAGTGTTGAGAAACCACTCAATCTTGGATGTACTTATGTGAATGTGAATTTCCAACTCATAAAACTTTTTCTTGGAAACTTTACCTTAGATGCATTTTTAAGTGTACCTGTCTGAAACTACTTCTCATTTCAAGTCCTGCTGAGTACTAGTGTCCTATGAGGTTAAATTAATGGGTGTCCAATACAAAAAAAAATAAAACATAGGAATAAAAGCTGATTCCATGGTCAAGTAAACTGGGAAACGTGCTCACGTGTTCCTGTTTCACTTTACTGTCACAGTCATGTTAATATCCTATATAAATGATGACTCCCCAAAGGGGATGAGGTCCAATTTTTAGTTTTCTTCAAACTTATTTGATCACTGATCTTCCAGTAAGGCCTTGTTTTTTTGCTAAACATCCATATATAGAGAGATGCTTTTGTTCCACAAAATATGGTTTAGAAAATGCTGATATCGAAGATGGCAAATGGCTGACAAAAGATCAGGAATCTTTATGTATTTTTGCATCAGTTTGAGTTTGGGATAGAAGAAATGTGTCCTTTCCTGAGATAATGACGGGGCTGAATGGATGACATGTTTTCCCGGCACAGATGGCTGATTTTGGGTGCCCTGGCAAGCAACTTTGCATCCCTAATAAATACAAAGTACTTTCACTTTCAGCATGTAGTAAAACATCACACAGCATGAGATTGATAAACAGTTCAAAAATACCTCCTATTCCTATAAAATTAGATTCAGAAAAACCTGAAGAAGCTTTGCAATTATTGCCAAAATGTTTCAGAGGGCATTAGATTAACGAAAGCTGGAAGAGGGCAGGAAAGGAGATAGGTGACCCCTTCTAGCCCTCCCCCTGCCCCCCCCCCCAGGCCTTCACCTTCTGTGTCCATGGGTTATGCATATATGCTTATAGGTTCTTTAGTTAATCTCTAACCACCCACCCACTCACCCCCCCCCTTTAGCCCCACCCACCTCCAGGCTTCCCAACAGGAACAATAACTATGAAATCCAGAACTTTATAATACATTGTTTTCTTTGGTGAAGTTGTGCTGTAAGATCTGTTGGGCTTAGTAAGGGAGACAAAGGGATAAAGGTCAGGACCTGGGGGGAGGGGTGCTGTTTGTTTTTTACAGATGATTACAACTCACACACATAGGTTAAACTTTCAGCTATATTTTGTTCAGCAGGAACCTTAGCTATTGAAAATAATTCAACTTGCATCTTAATGTTGCTTCCTCAACAAATATGTTAAGCATTCTTTATTATTTTTTATTTATTTTTATTTTTTTCTGACAAGAGTGGGATTCAAACACACACCTCCATAGGAGATGTTAGGCATTCTTTAAAATCTGCCTTTAGCCCTGGCAGGTGTGCTCTCAGTGGTTAGAGCGTCGGCCCCTGCACTGAAGGGTTGTGGGTTTGATTCAGGTCAAGGGCACATACCTGGGTTGCAGGTTTGATCCCCCCACCCTGGTCAGGGCATGTGTGGGAGGCAGGAATGGATGTGTCTCTCTCACATTGATGCTTCTCTCTCTCTCCCCCCCTCTCCTTCTCTTCCATTCTCTTTAAAAATCAATGGAAAAGATATTCTCATGAGGATTAACAAAACAAAACAAAAATCTAATCCAATTCAATAAATACTTGTATGGATACCTACTATTTGTATTTCAGTGAATACATTCATGAATAAGTTTGTCTGTAATCTCAAGGAGTTTATGATCTTGGGGGGGGGGGGAGAAGATGATAAGAAAAGTATTTAAAAAAAAACAATAAAAATAAACAAGTTACAGTAGTTGCCTGTTAGAGAGGGTTGAAAGGAAAGGGTGTCCTAACCATGGAGAGGTGAGGAAAGGCTGTCACAGAAGTGGCATTTGAGATGGACTTCGAAGGTTAAGGTCAAATTTTGAGAGGTGTGGTTGGTAGGCAGGAAACAGAAAGCAAACAACTGCATAGAGTTTGAAAAACTTGTGAGTGAGGAAAAGCAAGTCATCCAGTTTGGCAGGAGGTGGAGTAGGTGCTAGGGAGCAATGCGAGATAGTTAGAAAAGCAAATTGTGAAGTACGGACTGCAGCATCGGGCTGCAGCATAGAGGGCTCTCCACATCACAATCAGACCACAAGCTACTTCTCACCTGCATTTCGTTTCTGTTGTGGGTTGGGTGCACAGCTCTGCTCCTGGCTCGGCCCAGGCTGAAGCAGCAGCCCCTCTGGGATACCCTCAGTTCCGGCTGTGGGAAGAATACGCAGAACTGTGCAAAAGCTCTCACAGCGTCTGTGTGAATGGGGCAGGCGTTTCGGCTCACGTTTCGTTTGCTAACGCAAGTCATGTGGCCAACCCTGCCATCGATGGGGTAGGGCTATAAAGGAAGGCACAGCAGATATTTTGAACAATTTCCAAAAGCTTTGAAAACCAGTCTGAATCCTTTTCACTTAATTCTTTAGATGGTTGGTAGCTATGGCAAGTTTCTACAAGAGCATATAGTTCGGTTAAAAAAAAAAAATCAGGGTGGATTTTAGTGTGTATGTGTGTATAAATGCAGGTTCCAGGATCCCAGGAGGTCTGATTCAGGATGTGCAGGAATCTGCACTTTTAGCAAGCAGCCAGTTGAATAGTATGTAGGTGGTCCATGGACCTCCTTTATGAAACCCTGGGTTAAGGAAAGAATGGGAAATGAACAGGTGCAGTGAGATGGGGCAGTGAGCGAGGGAATGGTAGGCTGTCTGTGGGTGCGAGGTCAAGGTGCAATGTGGGCACAGAGTTGGTGGCCAATACAGAGAAACACTGGCAGAGGAAGGAGAACAGGTAGAACTGGAACAGGTAAATGGAAGGATGGCAGAAACAACTGGGAAACCACAGTGAAAGGGGCAAGTCTCCTTTGGAGGTGAGATGAAGACTATAAGGGATCTTGATCTTCACTGAGAAGTAGGAGGCGAGCCTATCTGGTGCAAGTAATCATTGTGAACTTTAAGAGAGCAAAGGTAATAGTCAGGAAGTCATAGGCAATGCAAGGAGCACAGGGCAGTTATCAAAAAAGCGTTGACTAAAACCTACCACATAAATTAGTTCTAGCATTGGGCCAGCAGGGGGCGCCATGGTCTCACATACGCTGGTTATTTGGGCTCAGCTTCCTAGACTGGTAACGCTAGCTAGCTCTTGTCAAGTAAGATTATTAACCCAATCTAAGTGCAGTATTTTGGGAGCTTCATTATTACTTTTATAGTTGTGAACCTTCATAGAAAGAACTGTTAAGGTTTCTCTTTAATTATTAAGGCATGTAGTTTTTTTTTTAACTGCCAGTTCCTATAGTCAAAAGAAATTAATTTGTAGAGTTTAATGGAATTATAACCCATTTATTGATTTCAGTTGAGGCATAGAGTGGAGATTGGAATAGAGAGGAGAGAAGACAGGGAAGTGCCTCAGTAGTATGACTCCTAGAAGGGCGCTCCGGGCCCGGGGACACGGGCATTGCACATGTTGTTCTGTGCTGCCTGCTTGTCCTCCAGGGAGACTGCAGCGATAAATGCATGAGGGTCTTATTTCTTAACACTTCTGACAGCCCACCGTACATGTAGCTTTTTAATATTTGCTACTCAGACAGGGAAAATAGAGAATTTTGAGGTCGTTTTAACTTGCATTTTTCTCTTGTGGGGGAAAACTTAGATTAAAGGCAAACTTACTTTTTTCCTCCTGTGAACTATATTTTCATGTATATTTTTCCCCCCAATGTGTTACTGGTCTTTTCCTTATTGATTGATAGGAGCTCTTTTTATGAGGTCAGTCGCAGATTTCGTTAACAATGAGTGGAATTAACAAATGGTGCTTTCCCGTGGGTGAATGGATGGCGAATGATGAATGGCCTTCAAAGCAATCCCTCCCCTAGGTGCACACTTGACTCACTAACCACATAACTTATTGGCGTGTGTCTAAAAGGACTGTTTTAAATCACCGTTGGATAGTCTGCTGTGTAGAAACATGTGCCTCAAGAGTGCCAACGTTCTCTCGTTTTACAGTTCATTTCAATGTGGAGAAAAGCCACGAGGTACATGGTGCCGAGTCAGGTGAAGGTGGTGGTTGGCGCATTTTACTGGGACAATTGCCAAATGGCAGGTGGTGCTCTCAGGGTCCCGGGGCTTCAAAGGGGGCCTTTTCAGAAATGTCCTGGATGTGTTAGACTGTGGTGACCGTCAAGATTCAGTGGGCTCTCGAGTGAGGGCAATCATGAGAGCCCAGCATTGATCCCCCACCACTACCAGGCACTCACTCCTCAGTAATTACATTTGTTTGGTAAGAGCTTGTGATATAATTCATACACCACACAACTCACTAATTTAGAGCATAAAATTCAACGGGTTTTAGTGCATTCACGGCACTGTGCAAGCATCACCATAGTCAATTTTAGGACTTTTTCATCCCAATTTTCATCCACCTCCTTCACTGTTACCCTTCCCTCCCTCCCCAGCCCTAAGCAACCACTAATCTATTTTCTGTCTCTATATGTTTGCCTGTTTGGGAAATTTCATATAAATGGAATCATATAATATGTGGCAGTTGGTGGATAGCTTCTTTCATTTAACATTAGAATGTTAAGGTTCATCCATGTATTTTCATGGATGTTGTAGTGTATTTTCACTTTATTTTTTTCTATGGTGAAATATTATTCCATCATATAGATATGCCACATTTTATTTACCCATTAATCAATTGATGGGAAATTCAGTTGTTTCTTTTTGGGGGGCTATTAGAAATAATACTCATAAGTACTTATGTACAAGGTTTTGTGTGGACATATGTTTTCATTTCTCTTGGGCATATACCTAGAAGTAGAATTTTCAGGTCGATGGTAACTCTGTTGAATGCTGTGAGAAACTGCTGACTGTTTTCTACATTTTGACCAGCAATGTGTGAGTGTTCCAATTTCTCTATATCCCCACCAACACTTGTTTTATTCAATGTTTTTCATCATAGCCATCCTACTAGATTGAAGTGGTAGCTCATGTTTTCTGCTTTTTTGTGTATTTTTTTTTTTTAGGGTCTATACTTTGATTGTTTTATTGTGGCAAAATAAGCATAACAAAACTTACCACTGTAACCAGGCTTACGTGTACAGCCCGGGGCATTGAGTCCATTCCCATTGTTGTGCATCAGTGTGGCTTTGATTCGCATTCCCCATGACTAATGATGTTGAGCATCTTCCCTGTGCTTCTCGGCCATCTGTATAGCTTCCTTGCAGAAATGTCTGTGCAAGCTCTTAACTCATTTTTAAATTGGGTTTTCTTCTTTGTTGTTGAATTGTAACAATTCTTTATATGTTCTGGACAATGCATCCTTATCAGCTATAAGGTTGGCAAATATTTTCTCCCATTCTGTAGGTTGTCTTCCCACTTCTTTTATAGCTTTCTCTTATGCATATAAGTTTTAAATTTTGATGGAGTTCAACTTATCTATTTTTTTCTTTTGTTGTGTGTATGTTTACTATAATATCTAGGACTCCACTGCTAAATCTAAGATCATGAAGAAATAGCAATTTGGCAATATCTATTATAAGTGCACATCCCTCCAAATTCCACTTCTAGGAATTTATCCTCAGAAACATGCTAAGGATGTATGTAAAAGATTATTTTTTGCACTTGTTTTTTATGCAAAGCATTGTGAATAATGCAAATGTCTACCAATAGAGACTATTAAATAAGTGTGGTACAAATATAATACTATCTATAATAATAAAAGCATAATATGCTAATTAGACTGCACAACCGAACGACCTTCCGGACGTCATTCTGGACATCCTTCTGGATGAAGCTGCGGAGGCAGGGGCCAAGGCAGAGGCAGTTAGGGGCCATCAGGCAGGCAGGCAAGTGGTTAGGAATGAGCAGGCAGGCAGGCGAGTGGTTAGAGGCGATCAGGCAGGCAGGCAAGTGGTTAGGGGTGATCAGGCAGACAGGCAAGTGAGTGGTTAGGAGCCAGCAGTCCCGGATTGTGAGACAGATGTCTGAGGGGTCTCGGATTGTGAGAGGGTGCAGGCCAGGCTGAGGGACCCCCCTCCATGCGCTAATTTCGTGCACCGGGCCTCTAATGAGGCCATAAAAAATAATGAAGCTGTCTATGTGCTGATTTGGAAGGCTCTCCAAAATATGTTGTTCAATGGAAAAAACACACACCAAGGTTTAGAACAAAATATTTTTATGTGTAAAACAATTGGGACAATAAGTATCTGTATACATACTTCTTATATATGTATGAAGAGGCTCTGAAAGGGTTAATAAGAAATCAAGAATAGTAGACTCCTGTGGGCAGCTGGACACTGGGTATATAAGGCAAGTGGTGGTGGGGGGTTTCCTGTGTACATTTGATTTACTGTGGTTAAAAGATAGAAATGTATCACAAATAATTGGATAAATATATATTAAAATTTAAAAAGTACCTTCTGAAGAAAAAAAGTGAGGTTGGGGTAATAAAGGCATACTTTCCTGGGTATAGTGCACATTATACCCCCCCCCCCCCCCCAGTTGAAGCACAAGTATTTTCTTAACTGGTTTTCTTGTGACTACTAACCTACTAAATACAGTCACACCATAGCCACCTGAGGTGAGGGTTGTGGTTTGTGGCATGGAACAGAGCAGCAAACTGGTCCCCAAGATGCTGAGCTAATGGCCCTGCCCTCATTTATAATGTCACACAGAAGGTTTGCACATTGAGGATTCTAAAGGGAAGGGCTGTTCTAGAACCCCTCTCACTGGAGGAACATAGACCTGTGTGAACACAGTGTTCATTGTTCTACAGATGTGGAGCTTGACACTGAATTTCTTACATTCTTATCCCTAGGCAATGGTATAGGTGTCCTGGAAGAATGACCCGAGCACATTCATAGCTGTTCTTTAGCCTCTGATGTTCCACCCAGGCCCACTCGAATGGCGATTTTGGCGAGCTTGCTCTTGTGTTTAAACACTTCTAAGGTTGTCTCTTGGCAGTTTCTTCCCAATGCTTTGAAAAACAGTTGTGGTTGTAGCCTGGTTTTTGCTGAAAGAGTGCTCACCTCTTTAATGTAACAGCCTCCAGTGAAAATATATTTCCCCTTTCTGGCTCCTGTGGTAAGCACTACAACGGGAGCAAAACTGGTCCCAGACACATGAACTTGGGGCAGGAAACCTAAGACCACACAGTGGTCCCATGCACCTTTGACCCCTTTCAGTGGGTACTGGACCAGAAGACCTATGCTCACATGCAGTGCTGAGCGGTACCCATACGGGACTGGCTTTCTGAAAATAAATGCCATACGTTCAAAAGATGGAGGCTCACAGTGTGAGGAGGCGATCTGCATTCCTTCGGTTTTTATCGTCCTTTGAGTATGAACCAAAAATATCGACTCCATAGGGGACACCATGAAGAACACAGTCCTTAGGGACATGGATGAGGAAGGGGGTTTGGGAGGGGGAGAAGGAAACATCAGTATAATAAAATCAAACTCGGGAAAGCAAAAGACCTCCAGCAAAAAGAAAGAAACTGGTCTTAGAAATATAATAAAGACATTTTTGCAGAAGGCTTGAAAGGGAGATTAAAGGAACTCCAGTTTAACCTTTTACTCGTTGCTGGCTTCCTCTTATGTTCAATCAGAAACCACCAACCTCTTTTTAAAAATCCCCCAATGTGTGCACTCACCTCTGCCAAAGGGACGTCCAGTTCCTTGTTGGAAAGCGCTCTGATATTTGCTCCTTAGAAGCTTGGGGGTGCCCCACTGAGCAAGGCCGGTTCCTTCTCATGCTAGCCCTTCAGAGACGGAGCATGGCTCTCATCTCCCGTCCACCCTGGGAGCTGCTTGCAGTCTGCACAGTCGTGCCTTTTCCCAGGATTGTGGCCCCATCTGCCCTGCTGGTCTTCAAGCTGCCGTCTCACCTGCGGTCGGTCTTGTACCTTGCTGCTAGATTATCCAAAAGCAGCTTTAACTTTGTCAATCACCTGTTTGGCAGGTGAATCACCACAGGTCCCTGTTTTGTTAAAACCAACTTCAAGCCAATGTTTCCCCCCCAACCAGTCCTAATTGGCCTACGAAACCGCGCATTTCTATTTCCCAGTGAAGCCATTGGCTTTGGTAAGGCCAACCTTGGCAGTGGTCCCCTCACTCACTTCACCCACCTAGGCTTCCAACCTTAGGCTGCCTGGTGGTTTCTTTTCTGGCAAGCTTTAAGTTGGTTTCTCCAAAATCATAAATAAGTCTGCGTGGCCTTCAATCATCACTCCGTTGTCCATGGGCTACGGGCATTCTTGTACCTCTGTTTCAGTCAACATGTACATGGACTTCTGTTGGCAATGTGCCTAGGGATACAATTGCTGAATTCTACTTATACGTATGTTTAGTTCTAATAGATATTGCCAGGTAATCTTCCAAAGTGGTTGTACCAATTTATAATCAACTAGCAGTTCTAATTGTTTTACATCCTTACCAGGTGCTTTTATCTGTCTCTTTCATTTTAGCCATTCTGGTGGATGATCTGGTTTTAATTTGAGTTCTTCTGATGACTAATGAGGCTGAGCATTCCTTTAATGCTTATTGGGCACTATCCCCAAAAGTCTGCTAAAGTTTTTTTGCCCACTTTCCTATTGTGTTGTCTGGGCAAAGGCTTCTTTATGGTATGATGTCATCAATTTATATTTATATGTAAATATAGATATAAATATATAAATATGTAAATATATTGAATTTATAAAATATACTATATATATATACATATATATATATATAGAGAGAGAAAGAGAGATGTCCATGATATAGTAAGAGAAAAATAAAGATTACAATGGTTATAATAAAGCTAGATTATAAAAAGTAATTATATTTTTAATTATATAAACTTGAAGGATAATACTCTAAAATATAAGCCAAATCTCTCTTTGGTTGGGAAGATTATGGATAATTTTAACTTTCTACTTTATAGCTACCCTTATTTGTTTTTGACTAAATTTGATAACAAGCATGGATTACTTTTATAATCTGGAAAAACAATGAAGCTGTTTTCAGTTGGAAACAACAATCAAAACCCAAAGTGAAGCAAAAGCTTGTGAGCCTGTGCGGTTTGGCTCCGCCAGCAGCCTCTTTCCATCTGGGACACTGACTGGCAGGGAAGAAAACGTCCTCTCCGGGCACGCTTTGCACGTCTGTGTTAGAAGAGAGTATAAAAATGAAGAACAGCTTTTATTGCTTAACAGCCATGTACTATCTCGCACCCTGGGGAGCTGGGGAGATGATCCTGACGAAAAGACTGAGCTAATTACTGAAACTGCCTTTCTTTCGGGGAGGGATCCTTCCCAGCCCCACTGACTGGGTTTATTGGTCTGACTACAGGAGTCCTGCTGGTAGCTGGGATGAGGAAAGCACATGATTACACTGTGCAGATGTAATGTCTTTGTTTACACTTTGTGAGGCAAATAGTTACTTCCAGTCTTATGTAAACGTAACTGCAGATTTCTACAGAAAACAGGACTGGGAACCTTGTGACACCTGCCTTCCTTTCCCTCGTCCTTTCCCATTTCCTTGTGTTAGTCCTACTAAGCCATCAACCAAAACCAACCTACCTACTAACTTATAACTTAAAAAAAATTTTGAAACAATTTCAAATTTATAGAAAATTTACGAGAATAGTACAAAAATCCCCCCTCCCGTCACTGTTTGAGGGTAAATGGTGATTCTCCATCACTCCAAATATTTTCAGAGTTTCTATAAAAGGCATTCTCCTATATTCACAATACACAAATACAATCATTAAAATTGGAAAATTAACATTTCATGTTAATATATCCAAATTCAGGTTTCCTCAACCATCCAAATAATGTCCTTTATAGCACTGCCTTGGGATGGGCCCCTAATGTCACATTGTTCAGGGGTCAACTGTATTTTCAAATAATAAAGATTGAAAATATGATAGATTTTGTCCTTCTGCCTAACCCCTTAAAATGACATTTTAGGGATAAGATGCACCAAGGAACATCTTGGTTTTGTTTGGTTGTTATTATGTACTAGTAGCCCTGTGCACGAATCCGTGTGCCAGTAGCTCTCTGCGGGGCCTGGCTGCTCCGTGCCTGCTGCCCAGAGGCTCTCCACAGCCCAGAGGCCCATCCGAGGCCGGGCGTGGAATGCTGGCCTCGTCGCCGAGGTGATGACACAAGCATTCCCCACCCCTGCCCCTGGCCACTCCATGCCTGCTGTCCAGAGGCACTCCGCGGCTGGGGTGGAACGCTTGCCTTGTCGCTGTGGCGACAAAGCAAGCATTCCGCCAGGCCGTTCATGCTGCTCGCTCTCAGCGGCCACCCCCCCGGGACTGGGGGACTCTGGCGGGGCTGAGAGGACTGAGCACCGCCATCTTGTGGCTATGGGCGCCGCCATATTTGTGATGAAGTGACAGTTAATTTGCATATTACCCTTTTGTTAGATAGGATTGTTTTTTAAAGTAAGTGGTACATTAATAAGATTTTTAAAATGAAGACAATATAAGAAGCCATACAGAGCAAGTCTTATTCCTCACCTCCCTACCTCCCAAAAGATAACTTGGAATAGTTCCCTGGTTTTCCTAAGGGAGGAATTTTGAAGGGAGAAGAAGACTTTAATAAAATTATGGAAAAGTGTGAAAATAAAGAGGGGAATGAAGAAGAAAGTAGAAGGGACGGGGGGACCAGGTGACAGTGGTAGAAGTGCATGGAGAAGATAAAGAGGTGGAAGTGGGGAGTGTTATGTGGGGCTTGGTTGGCATTCTCTGGGTGCCATCCCCGTCCCAGGTGGATTCTCTAGCCCACATCCTTGCATCCACCCTGCTTGTTTGCTGGGACAGCTACAGGGGACCTCTTCCTATAACTCTGTGCCCTGAGGAGCATACACAGTCTCTGCCTGCAGCCCCTCCCTGTGGGGGCCGTGTGGAGGCCATGGGGTGGGGAGAGAGACACACAGGTGAGACAAGAGCAACTGGCCAACAGCTGATCAGACTTTGAAGAGGTACAGGTTTTCAATATAATCATTAGAACCTCTGATGGTGTCTGTTGAAGAGCAAAAGGTTTAAAGTTTGTGGAAGTGGAACTTCTCAATATTTTTTTGTGGATCATAATTTTTGTGTCAAATCTAAGAATGTTTTGCTGAATCCAAAGCCACAAAGATTTTCTCCTATGTTTTCTTTTTAGAAGTTTTATAGTTTTAGCTCTACATTGAAGTATACTGTCCATTTTAAGTTAATTTTTGTGTAAGGTAAGGGTCTAAATTCATTTATTTGCTTACGTATATTCAATTGTATTAGCACTATTTGTTGAAAAACTATCTTTTCTACAGTGGATTGTCTTGGCATCTTTTTTGTAAATAAATTGTCCATTAATGCAAGAGTATATTTCTGTAGTCTTATTCTATTCCATTGATCAATATGTCTATCCTTATACTAATAATCACACTTTCTTTATTACTGTAGGATTAATATACATTTTAGGATTAATTTGCTAGTTTATTTAGTTTTTAAAATTTTAAAAATACTTTCAATTACATTTGGCATACAATATTATATTAGTTTCAGGTGTATAACATAGTAATTAGACATTTATATAACTCATGAGGTGATCACCCCAATAATTCTAGTAACCATCTAATACCAGACATAATAATGTGCTAATTTCTACAAAAACAATTCTGCTTGAATTTTGATAAGGATTTCCTTTGAACCTAAAGATCAATTTGAGTACAATTGCCATCTTAAGAATATTCTAACCTATGAACATGGTATGTTTCTTCATTTACTCAGATCTTTTAAAAATATTGTTTTGAAATGTATGAGTCTTACACTTATTTTGTTAATATTTCCCTAAGTGTTTTATTCTTTTTATCACTATCTCAAGTGGACTTTTTCTTAATTTTTCTTAATTTTATTTGTAGATTGGATGTTTGTAGCAAATAGAAGGTCTATTGACTTTGTATATTGGTCTTGTATCCTGCAACCTTGATAAGCTTATTCATTACTTCTGGTAGATTTTTTTGTAGGTGTCATAATGTTTTCTTCACACACCTGTGAATAAGTACAGTTTTACTTCTTCCTGTTCAGTCTGGATTCCTTTTCTTATTCTAGCCTATTGGTGGGTGAGAATGGACATCCGTGTCTTATTCCTGATCTGAGGGGGAAAACTTTCAGACTTTTACCATTAAGTGTAACATGGCTGTTGGTGTTTTTAGAAGCTCTTTATCAGGTTAAAAAAGTTCTGATTTTAGTCTACTTTGTGGAGAGTTTCTTTTTTTGTGTGTGTGGTTTTAAAAATCAAATGTTTTTCCTGTATCTGTTGAGATGATCATGTGATTTTTTTTGTCCTTTATTCTATTAATATGGTATATAATATTTATTTATTTTCAGATGTAAAACCTACCTTACTTTCCTGAGATAGTTTCCACTTGATCATCCTATATAACAAAAGCTTAATATGCAAATTGTTCAAAAGGGAGTTCGACCGCTCGCTATGATGTGCGCTGACCACCAGGGGGAGGTGCGGAACATGACAGGCATCAGCAACACAGTGCTGGCCCTGATGGGCCCTGACGAGAGTAGGACTGTGGTGGGATGGTGGAGCATGTGAGCGGGCAGTGCCAGGCCAAGGCTGGTGTGAGCGGGGACCTGATTGCCCCGCCAAAAGCGACCAGTATTGGCAGCAGGGGGCGGGGCTGCCTGCCTGGCTCCCAGGCACTGAGGGAGCCAGGCAGGAAGCCTGGCCCTGATCGATCGCCCCACAGGCAGGATGGTGGAGCAAGTGAGGGGGCGGTGCCAGGCCACGGTGGGGTGCCAGGAGGGGCTGAGGGGCTGTGGGGGCTGCGAGGCTGGGGCCCAAGCTGGGGCCCAATCCTGGGACCCCATCCTGGGACTCCACCTGTGCACAAATTCGTGCACCGAGCCTCTAGTCATATATAATTTTTCAAAAGCATATATTCAGTTTGCTAATGTTATTTAACTTTTTTTTTATGCTTTTGTCTTACTTTGGTGTCTGGGTGGTAATACTGGCCTCATAGATGAGTCTGGAAATACATGCTCCTCCCCGATTATTATGGATTGAATTGTGTGCCTCCCTCAAATTCATATGTTGAAGTGCTAACCCACAGTACCTCAGTATGTGACCTTATTTGGAATAGGGTCTTATAGAGGTAGTCAACTTAAAATGAGATCATGAGGTTAAACCCTAATATAACATAACTGGCGACCTTATAAGAAGAGAAAATTTGGACACAGACACAGAGGGAAGATGGTGTGAAGAAGGCACAGGGAGAAAACGGCCATCTACAAGCCAAAGGGAGAGGCCTGGAACAGACTCTTCCTTCAGAAGAAACCAGCTCTGCTCACACCTTGATCTCAGACTTGTAGCCTCCAGAAATGGGAGTCTACACCTCTGTTCAAGCCATTCAGTTTGGGATACTTGTTACGGCAGCCCCAGCAAACTAATACCCATATTTTTCCAAAGGAGTTTGTGTAGGATTGGTAATGTTTTCAGTAGAGTCATCTGGGCCTGTGTTTTTCTATTTATTTATTTATTTATTTCCTCACCTGAGGATATGTTTATTGATTTTAGAGAGAGAGAAAGATTGATGTGTGAGAGAAACACTGATTGGTTGCCTCCTGTACGCGCCCTGACTTGACGTCAAACCTGCAACGTTTGGTGTATGGGATGACACTCCCACCAGCTGAGTCACCCAGTCAGGGCCTGTTTTTTTTTTTTTTGTAGGAAGATTTCAAATTAGTAATTTAATTATTTATTTTTCATTGGTATTTTAGATTTTTAAATTCTTATTGATTCAGTTTTGGTAATTTTTGTCTTTCTAGAAATTTATTCATTTTATCTAAGTTGTGTAATTTGCTGGAATTAAGTGGTTCATAATATTCCTTTATAATCCTCTCAGTTTGTAAGATCAATATTATATTACTTTTTCATTTATAATTCTAGTAATTTATGTTTTATCTCTGTTTTGTCAGTCTATTGAAAATTTTATCCATTTTATTCATTTTTTAAATAAACAACTTTTGATTTTGTTGATATCTTTTTCCCTATTGTTTTCATCTTATTGATTTTTCACTTTGACCTTTATGGTTTTCTTCTATGTACTTACTTTTGGTTTGATTTTCTCTTCTTTTTCTACCTTCTTGAGGAGCAAGCTTAGTTATTGATTATAGATCTTTCTTATTTCTAATTTAAGTATTTAAAGCTATAAATTTCTTCTAAGCATTGCATTAATTGCACTCACAAATTTTAATAAGTTTGGTTTTGTTTTCACGCTGTCTGAAGTATTTTCTAATTAACTCTGTGATTTCTTCTTTGACTCATGGGTTATTTAGAAGTATGCTTTTAACAATTTTGCCTGGCTGTTGTAGCTCAGTGGTTGAATGTTGACCCATGCACTAAGAGGTCCCTGGTTCAATTCCCGGTCAGGGCACCTGCCTGGGTTGTGGGCTCGATCCCCAGTAGGGGGCGTGCAGGAGGCAACTGATCAATGTTTCTATCTCTCCCTTTTCCCTCTCTCTTCCTCTCTCTCTAAAAATCAATAAAAAAATAATTAAAAATATTTTTGAGGGTTTCCAAATTTCTGTTGTGATTTCCAATTTTGCGGAATATGGAAATTATTTCCGATAATGGTTGGAGAATATATTTTGTATTATTTTAATCCTTTTAAATTTATCAAATTTGTTTTATGATTTAATATAATCTATCCTGGAATATGTTCCTCGTGCACTTGAAACCATTGTGTAACTGCTATTGTTAGAGGAAATGTTCCAGTATATATGTTAGTTAGGCATATTGTTCAAGTTTTCTATATTCTTATCAATTTTGTTTCTAGTTGACTTGCTGAGAGAAGAGACTTGAAATCTCCAACTATAGTTATTAAGTTGCCAATTTCAATTCTGGTCACTTCAGGTATTCAGCCCTTTGTTATTAGGTACCTCTATAGTTATAATTGTTACAGGTTCCTGATGGTTTGATCCTTTTATCATTACATAATATCCCTTTTTATCTCTGGCAATATTTCTTAGATTAAATTCTTTTTTTTTCTGACATTAACATAGGTACATCAGCTATTTATGATAACTGTTTGCATTTGTCTACTTTCAATCTATTAGTGTCTTTAAATCAAAAGTGTTTTCCTTCAAGACAACATATAGTTGCAACTTACTTTTTAATCCAGGCTGACAGAGATTGCCTTGTGATTGAAGTGTTTAATCCATTCACTTGTAATTTAATAATTGATGGGATTGGATTTATGGATGCCATTTTGCTGTTTGTTTTCTGAATGTCTCATGTCTTCTCTCTTTCCATATTCCTCTTTTGCTGCCCTTTTTTGTGTTAAACGCATATTTTTGGTGTGCCATTTTAGTTCCTATGTTGTTTTATGAACTATTTTTAAAAAGTAATTTTCTTAGTGGTACTCTAGGTTACAATCTATATATAAACTTATAGCCTGTTTCAGTTTAATAATGATAATTCTGGTAAAATATAGCAGCTTTCTTCCAATATAGCTCTTTCTTCCTCCCTCTTCTGTGCTATTATTGCCATATATAATGTATCTACATAAGTCATAAATCCAACACTACAGCATTATAATTATTGCTTTATGCAATCACTCTAAAAGATTCAGAGAGGAAAAGAGAGCAATACCTATTTATGCAGTCTTTTATGTTTACTCACATATTTATCATTTCCAGTGCTCTTCATTTCTTTCTGTGAATTCAAATTACTACCTGGTATCAGTTGTTCTTATTTTATCAGTCTGAAAGTCTTCCGTTAGTATTTCTTGTGGGCTCATTCTGAATGCTACAAATCCTCTCAGTTTTTATCTTTGAATGACTTTGTTTTGCCTTCATTTTTGAAACATAGTTTTGCTAGATGAATTAACACTCTTTTTCTTTCAACTCTTGGAATATGTCATTTTACTGCCTCCTGGCTCCATTTTTTTCTGATGGAAAGTCAGCTCATATATAGATTGTTGTTCTGTATATGGTAGTCATTTTTCTCTACTGCAGTTGAGATTTTCTCACTGTCTTTGGCTTTTAGCAGTTGGACTCTGATGGGTGAATCTCTGCACTATCCTATTTAGGTTTATTGAAGTCCTTGCTTGAACCTGCCGATCAATGTTTTCCAGCACATTTGGAAAGTTTGTAGGAATTATTACTTCAAAAATTTTTTTTCTACCCCTTTTCTCTTCTCTCCTTCGGGACTCCCATTATATGTATGTTGATATTCTTTATGTTGCTCCAAGGGTCTCTGTGGGCCTGCTCATTTTTGTTCAATCTGTTTCTCTGTGTAAGGATAGTTTATTTTAATCTTCTTCAAGTTTATGGATTTTCTTTCTCTGTCATCTCACATCTATTCTCAAGCCCATTTTTCATTTTGTTTGTTACATTTTACAACTCTAATTTTCATTTGGGTCTTGTTATAGTTTACATTTCTGTATTAAGTTCCCTATTTACAATGGTTATAGTATTTTTCTTTAAATTTTTAACAATTTTCTTTAATTCTTTGTGTGTACTGAAAATAGTTGTATAAATGTTAGTACATCCAAACCTGTAGAAGCTTTTATATAAGAGTTTATTAGAGCCAAAACAGAGGACATGCCTGGAAGCAAGATTGAAACACTGAGGAAAATGCTTTCTAGAATGACAGTTTGCAGTTTCTTTTATGAATTTGGAATTAAGGAAGATCAAATAAAGGTGGGAGAAAACAAGGTGGGGATTGTATTACAGGACAGTTAACCAGATTATGTGCTCTCTTGAGGGTAGTTCCACTTCAGGGGTCTGAAAAAGAGGATTACTCTGGCTTTTCAAAGGTAGATGCACAAGAACAATGGGCAGGGCTGACTTAAGGCAAAGATAAACCTTTTACTAAAAAGCTATATGCCTCCAGCTAGTGTGGCTGAGGGTCAACCCATGAACCATGAGGTCAAGGTTTGATTCCTGGCCAGGGTACAAGTGGGCTTGTGGGCTCCATCCCCAGTGTGGGGTATGCAGGAAGCAGCCGACCACTGATCCTCTCTCATCATTGATGTTTCTATATCTCTCTCCCTCTCCTTTCCTCTCTATGTAATCAATAAAAATAAACATATTTTTAAGAAGTTATATGCCTTGGCCACCCACCCTGCCCTGCCCTGTTGGGAATTTATGGTGGGATCTCTCTGGGAGGCTACTTTCCATCACTGGAGCCCCTTTTCCTCCACAGCTGCTTTGATGTCTTTGTGTGCTACTCCCAACATGGGCAGGGGCAGAAAAGAGCAGAACTAATTTCTGCTTTTACTCCTGAATATGATCACACTTTTCTAGTACTTTGTATGTCTCATAATTTTTGTTAAAAATTGATATTTTAAGTACTATATTATTGAACTCTAGACTCTGATTCTTCTCCCTCAAGTTCTCTTTTCTTTCTTTCTTTCTTTCTGGTAACTTTCCTGTGCTTACACAGTAGAATCTGTCTCCTTTGTGGTATGTGGCCACTGACGTCTTTGCTCAGTTTTTCTACACTGATTTTTTTTTTCTTTTTACCCTAGCTTTCTAGGGGTCACTGCTGTGTTTGCATAGCTTAGTGATCAACCAATGATTTAGGCAAAAGTTATGCCCAAGTATCTTGAGTTGGTGAAAGTTCCACCCTCTGCTGCTGGTCGGTGTGTGAGCTGGGGAGTGCATTCAGAGTTCAGCCAATTCCAAGTCTGCCGGGCTTTCACGTTACATCAGGCCTCTCAAGTCTCCCCTACACGCGGGAGTGGTTTCCCAGGCAGCCAAGGAGGTGCAGCGCGTTTACCTAGCCCTTCTATAGATCTCTCATATCCAGGATCTCCCCATACGTTCCTCGTGGTCTGCCACTTGCCCCAGATGGGACCACAACCTCATGCTAGCAGAGCTACAGGTTTTCCAATGCCTTTTTACTGGCTTTACTACTTTAACTAACAACACTACCAACCAGAGCTTTTGCTCTCTGCCCCGTGGCAACAAGGCTGCTGATTTTCTTAGCCAGTCTTGCCCTAGCGGTAAAATCTGCTGTCATTGCCAACTTAGCTGGGGAAAATCAAAGATCCCCAAGCAAGAAGCTTCAGACTTCTGCTGTTCTTTTTCTTTTTACTTAAAGAATATATATATAAATAAATTATTCTTTTATATATATACATACATATAATTTATTTTAGAGAGGAAAGGAGAGGGAGAGATAGAAACATCAATGATGAGAGAGAATCATTGATCATCTGCCTCCTGCATGCCCCATACTGGGGATTGAGCCCACAACCTGGGCATGTGCCCTGACCAGGAATCAAACTGTCACCTCCTGGTTCATAGGTTGACACTCAACCACTGAGCCACACCAGCCAGCTCTGCTGTTCTTATAGGAAGTTTAAGTGGGTTTTCATGAATAAACACTTTTCAGTTAATTGTTTTTTTTTGGGAGAGTATTTCCAACCTTTTCAGGCCACCATAGCTAGGAGTTTCATCTCTAGTATGTTTATAGTTTTATGTTTAAACCTTTACTCCTCTTGGAATTTTATTTTTGTTTATAGTTTGAGATAGGGAGATAACTTTATTTTTTCTTCAAATGAATAACAATTTTCCAAACTCTTGGCTGATTGAACCCATACCCAGTGTCTGTTGCTTTGAATATAATTTTTAAATGACACTAATGTTTGAGTCTGTGTATGTTGGTGCAACTATGGAAAAAATAGCACATAGGTCCTCAAAATAAACTGAATCACCTCAATATGTCAAGATAAGGTATAAGAATCCATATGTGATAGAGGAAATTAATCTTCAGAAAACCTCTCAGAAATTACGAATGTTTACACTGGATTTGGTGCTGTTTCATGTCTGAAACTGACCTACTTATGACTCTTTGTACTTGGCTTTTACATCTGTCTACATCTTTTCCTGTTTCTAACATCAGTCCAACTTTTGGTTTTAGCTCTTCTGCTTTCTTGGGATACTTTTGACAGCAGTACAGGGCCCTTAGCATGAGTGAATCCAACCATTTTGTCGCAGCTGGTTGAGCGATGGGTTATGTGCTCAAGCAGAGGAATCAGATGGCGCCCAGTCTTGATGCTCGGGTGGCACTGGGCCGCCTCTACTCTCCAACCAGCATGCGCAGTTTCCATATATGTGTTTCTAAGGACCCAGAGCCAGAACTTGGAAATGCTTTTTCTCTAGAGGGGATAGAAGGGTGGACTGGCACCTTCACTCTTCTTCATTTAGCCATATTTTAGAACCAATGGCTTCTACGAGAAGCGCCCTAGTTCACTTGTTTGTCATGATCTTGACTCACAGAGCCATCCTAAAGAGGCTAAAGACTGCAAAAGAGTGGATGGCTTTTGAGGCACTTTCCTAATAAGTTCTTGCCCTTTTTTTTTTTTTTTTAATGACACTGCTCTTGGTTGCTGATGTGGATGAAAATGAGAGGTTGGTACCACTGTATAGTAAGATGGAATAGCTCTCTTGGCCTAACACACTGTTTTATCCCCAAACTATCAGGACAAAAAAAATGTCAAAATCAAGCTGCAATAGATGAGATACTGCTTAAGTTTTCTCAGAGGTAATAGATATTATGATGCGACTTTTAAATATGTCATTACATGACAACACGTATCAGTATATGATTTCTCAAAATCTCACCAGATTGTTAGACATCATAGCATAAGGAGTATATATATAAAACTATTAAGGAACACCAAAAAATATATGTAGAATTAGTCTGGATTTGAGTACTGATTATATTACCAGTTCTAATTTTACACTAAGCCTATCAAATGCTGACATTATAACTTACTTAAGGAAAACCAAGGATATTCAGCTGGTCAGGGTAGAATGAGGTAAGACCCTCAACTCCTTCTGTAACAATTCCTTGTTCACCTTCTTTAGGATATTCTTAAGCACTATGATTCAACATGAAGATGTGTCCTGAATGGAAAATGGGGTTTGTCTCTTAGGCAAGTAGGTTTATCTCCACAGTAATTGAAGACAATAGACATAAAGCACACCATATATAACATATACTCAATCCTATATAATAAAAGGCTATTAAGCAAATAGACTGAACAGTGGAATAACTGAACAACCAGTCATTATGACATGCGCTGACCACCAGGGGGTGCGTGCAGAACATGGCGGGCGTCGGCCATGGCGGGATGGTAGAGCAGGTGAGCGGGGCACAAGACCAAGGCGGGGTACTGGTCACTGTCATCAGGGCGGGCCACTGATGGTTACTGAAAATTCTTTGTTCTCTCATGCCATGGTCCCGCCTGGTGCTCACACCTGCTACTGGTGCCGGCCCCACTCGCACCTGCTGCCAGTGCCCGGTGCCGGCCCCGATTGGTCAGCGCCATCAGTGGGTGCAAGTAGTGGCTGCCGGCCCCGATCGCCCCTGAGGGCTTCTCCACCTCCGCCTGCTACTGAGGGGTGATTGGGGCTTGCAGCCGCCTCTTGCACCTGCTGACTGCGCTGGCACCACTCACACCTGCTGCTGGCACCGGCCCCAATTGCTCCATGCTGTCAGCAGGTACAAGTGGGGCCAGTGCCATTAGCACGTGGGAGTGGTGGCGGCAGGAGCAGGGCTGCTGGAAGACAGGAGACTGGGGTCTGTGGTGGGAGGGGCCGGGCAGGGGCATGGAGGATGGGCCAAGACCCACTCCTGTGCCCACCGCAGCCTCGCGGCCCACAGTTCCTTTCAAGGTGCACAAATTTGTGCACCGGGCCCCTAGTAAATGATAATGATCAATATCATCATCATAATGAATATATGATTACTAGAGGCTTGGTGCACAAAATTCATGCACTCAGGGGGGGTGTCCCTCAGTCTGGTCTGCACCCTCTCACAGTCTGCAGTCAAGGAGACCTTGGGAGATGTCTGACTGATAGCTCCCACCACCGCCGCTGTGCTCACCAGCCATGAGCCTGGCTTCTGGCTGAGCAGTGCTCCCGCTGTGGGAGTGCACTGACCACCAGGGGGAAGCTCCTGCACTGAGAGTCTGCCCCCTGGTGGTCAATGCGCATCATAGCAACCAGTAATTCTGCCGTTTGGTCAATTTGCATATTAGTCTTTTATTATATAGGATTAGTTTGTGATATGGCTCATTTGAATTAGTTTTTATGAACATGAGCCATCCCTAAATGAAACCTGATAGGATCATGTTTTTGACTCTGATAAGCTAAGACCCAGACAGACACTAATGCAAAGTCACCTCACTTGGGACTCTAAACTGAGAGCTTAGCTCTACTTGAAAGCACAGCTGACTTACTAGCTGCACTGCAGTGGGGACAGTTGCCTCATGCTGTGAAGTGTTCCGTGGGCTTGCTGAGGGGGTGCCTCGGATGCTGTATGTTTGATTGGAAGAGCATCCATGGCTTCTACATGGGCAGTATTACAGGCTTTGAGATTTAGACCCAGTCCCATCAATTTCTAGCTTGTGAACTTAGCAAGTTGCTTAATTTCTCAGAGAGCCAAGTCTCTCATCTATAAAACGGATGATGATACCTTGCAAGATTTTTGTTAAAATTGGAGATGACATATAGGAAGTACTCCATATATTGTAAGTAATATATAATGCTATTTTTAATTTTTTAAAATTGATCTTTATTGTTGAAAGAATTACAGATGTTCCTCCCTTGTTCCCCCATTGACCCTGTCTACCCTGTGTAATGCTATTTTTTGAACACTTATGCAACATCCATTAATGATCCCTATCTGGGAGGTTTTATGTGATGATGAAAGGGAGAAAAGATATATGTAAAGGACCTAGTACATAACAGACCCTTAATAATTGGCAGACCTTTATGTAAATTCCAAGGAATGCGTTATTTAATGGGCTCCTTTAAGTGTAACACTCAATTTGTTGTGAGACATGGTAATCTTGGCTCTAGTGCTAATTAGCTGTGTGCTCTTGGACCTCAGTTTTCTCACTCAAAATTTAGATATTTAGATAAATGAGGAACCAAAATGTCCTTTTTTTATACTCCAAAAAGGATACTGCTTTATGCCGTATAAGGAAGGAGCTTTGGAATACAGGAAACACTGCAAAGGCCCAGCTAACACTAACAAATTAGGGTCATTAACTTTCCAAAATGAACACATTCATTACAATTGAAAATGGAAGCCAAATGCTTTATGCACAACCACGTTAATTCACTGAGATGTGTTTGCTGTGCACCTGAGTCCAGGAGAAAATTGCATTGGGCTCTTTGAGCTCCTTCAAAGGAGATTTTTGATGGAGTCTTTCATGTTTTGCTTCCTTCTCACATCAACACACTTTAAATTTCCAAGTAGTCTTTCCTCCCAGTGTTAAGGAGCCAGTGAACACATCACTTCAGCCTTCTTTCTAACAATATTAGAGAGCAGTCCAAACCCACCTGCTGGTTTCATTTCTTTATTTTAAAAATTATGTATTTGCTGGTCAAAGGATCAAGTTTGCCTTGAAGGAACCTTTTGTTTTAATTGAAAAGCTATTAATGACATCCTCTTCAAAGCATTTCTTTGAATTAAATATTGGTCAGGGGTGGTGGTGAATGAGAAAGCTTCTCTGCTTTGGGGTTTTGAAACAAATGCTATGAATAATGGATTACTTAGGTGCCTTACCCAGCACATACATGCTTCATGATTCATTTATTCATTTTGGCAAGCATAGTGCCTGGCACGCAGTAGCTTCTGAAATGTTTGTTGAATAAACAAATGAATAAAAGAAATATATTGTTATGGTCTCTAAAGAGAATAGCAAAAATTATCTTGCATGTGTAGTGATAGATCCTGTTTTTCCTAAAAATTAACTGGTCAGGGCACCTGGGCTTTGGGAAATTGGTATGGCACCTGCTGGGCCTCTTCCTTCAGATGGAGGAGTGTGGATGGAGGAGTGTGGATGAGGAGTGTGGATGGAGGAGTGTGGATGGGGAGTGTGGATGAGGAGTGTGGATGAGGAGTGTGGATGAGGAGTATGGATGGGGAGTGTGGATGAGGAGTGTGGATGAGGAGTATGGATGGGGAGTGTGGATGAGGAGTGTGGAGGGAGGAGTGTGGATGGGGAGTGTGGATGAGGAGTGTGGATGAGGAGTGTGGATGAGGAGTATGGATGGGGAGTGTGGATGAGGAGTGTGGAGGGAGGAGTGTGGATGAGGAGTGTGGATGAGTAGTGTGGAGGGAGGAGTGTGGAGGAAGAAGTGTGTATGAGGAGTGTGGAGGGAGAAGTGTGGATGAGGAGTATGGATGGAGGAGTGTGGATGGGGAGTGTGGATGGAGGAGTGTGAATGAAGAGTGTGGATGAGGAGTGTGGATGAAGAGTGTGGATGAGGAGTGTGGATGAAGAGTGTGGGGGGAGGAGTGTGGATGAGGAGAGTGGATGAGGGAGTGTGGATGAGGAGTGTGGATGAGTAGTGTGGAGGGAGGAGTGTGGAGGAAGAAGTGTGTATGAGGAGTGTTGAGGGAGAAGTGTGGATGAGGAGTATGGATGGGGAGTGTGGATGAGGAGTGTGCATGAGGAGTGTGGATAGAAGAGTGTGGATGGAGGAGTGTGGAGGGAGGAGTGTGGATGAGGAGTGTGGGTGGAGGAGTATGGATGGAGGAGTGTGGATGGGGAATGTGGATGAGGAGTATGGATGGGGAGTGTGGATGAGGAGTGTGGATAGAAGAGTGTGGATGGAGGAGTGTGGAGGGAGGAGTGTGGATAGAGTAGTGTGGATGGAGGAGTGTGGATGGGGAGTGTGGATGGAGGAGTGTGGATGGAGGAGTGTGGATGAGGAGTGTGGATAGAAGAGTGTGGATGGAGGAGTGTGGAGGGAGGAGTGTGGATGAGGAGTGTGGATGAGGAGTGTGGATGAGGAGTGTGGATAGAAGAGTGTGGATGGAGGAGTATGGATGAGAAGTGTGGAGGGAGAAGTGTGGATGAGGAGTATGGATAGGGAGTGTGGATGAGGAGTGTGGATGGAGGAGTGTGGATGAGGAGTATGGATGGGGATTGTGGATGAGGAGTGTGGATGAGGAGTGTGGATGAGGAGTGTGGATGAGGAGTGTGGATAGAAGAGTGTGGATGGAGGAGTATGGATGAGAAGTGTGGAGGGAGAAGTGTGGATGAGGAGTATGGATGGGGAGTGTGGATGAGGAGTGTGGATGGAGGAGTGTGGATGAGGAGTATGGATGAGGAGTGTGGATGAGGAGTGTGGATGAGGAGTGTGGATAGAAGAGTGTGGATGGAGGAGTGTGGATGGAGGAGTGTGGATAGAGGAGTGTGGAGGGAGGAGTGTGGATGAGGAGTGTGGAGGGAGAAGTGTGGATGAGGAGTATGGATGAGGAGTGTGAATGAGGAGTGTGGATGAGGAGTGTGGATGAGGAGTGTGGATAGAAGAGTGTGGATGGAGGAGTGTGGATGGAGGAGTGTGGATGAGGAGTATGGATGGGGAGTGTGGATGAGGAGTGTGGATAGAGGAGTGTGGATGAGGAGTGTGGATAGAAGAGTGTGGATGGAGGAGTATGGATGAGAAGTGTGGAGGGAGAAGTGTGGATGAGGAGTATGGATAGGGAGTGTGGATGAGGAGTATGGATGGGGAGTGTGGATGAGGAGTGTGGATAGAAGAGTGTGGATGGAGGAGTGTGGAGGGAGGAGTGTGGATAGAGGAGTGTGGATGGAGGAGTGTGGATGGGGAGTGTGGATGGAGGAGTGTGGATGGAGGAGTGTGGATGAGGAGTGTGGATAGAAGAGTGTGGATGGAGGAGTGTGGAGGGAGGAGTGTGGATGAGGAGTGTGGATGAGGAGTGTGGATAGAGGAGTGTGGATGGAGGAGTGTGGATGGGGAGTGTGGATGGAGGAGTGTGGATGGAGGAGTGTGGATGAGGAGTGTGGATAGAAGAGTGTGGATGGAGGAGTGTGGATGGAGGAGTGTGGATAGAGGAGTGTGGATGAGGAGTGTGGATAGAAGAGTGTGGATGGAGGAGTATGGATGAGAAGTGTGGAGGGAGAAGTGTGGATGAGGAGTATGGATAGGGAGTGTGGATGAGGAGTATGGATGGGGAGTGTGGATGAGGAGTGTGGATAGAAGAGTGTGGATGGAGGAGTGTGGAGGGAGGAGTGTGGATAGAGGAGTGTGGATGGAGGAGTGTGGATGGGGAGTGTGGATGGAGGAGTGTGGATGGAGGAGTGTGGATGAGGAGTGTGGATAGAAGAGTGTGGATGGAGGAGTGTGGAGGGAGGAGTGTGGATGAGGAGTGTGGATGAGGAGTGTGGATAGAGGAGTGTGGATGGAGGAGTGTGGATGGGGAGTGTGGATGGAGGAGTGTGGATGGAGGAGTGTGGATGAGGAGTGTGGATAGAAGAGTGTGGATGGAGGAGTGTGGAGGGAGGAGTGTGGATGAGGAGTGTGGATGAGGAGTGTGGATGAGGAGTGTGGATAGAAGAGTGTGGATGGAGGAGTATGGATGAGAAGTGTGGAGGGAGAAGTGTGGATGAGGAGTATGGATAGGGAGTGTGGATGAGGAGTATGGATGGGGAGTGTGGATGAGGAGTGTGGATAGAAGAGTGTGGATGGAGGAGTGTGGAGGGAGGAGTGTGGATAGAGGAGTGTGGATGGAGGAGTGTGGATGGGGAGTGTGGATGGAGGAGTGTGGATGGAGGAGTGTGGATGAGGAGTGTGGATAGAAGAGTGTGGATGGAGGAGTGTGGAGGGAGGAGTGTGGATGAGGAGTGTGGATGAGGAGTGTGGATAGAGGAGTGTGGATGGAGGAGTGTGGATGGGGAGTGTGGATGGAGGAGTGTGGATGGAGGAGTGTGGATGAGGAGTGTGGATAGAAGAGTGTGGATGGAGGAGTGTGGATGGAGGAGTGTGGATGAGGAGTATGGATGGGGAGTGTGGATGAGGAGTGTGGATAGAGGAGTGTGGATGAGGAGTGTGGATAGAAGAGTGTGGATGGAGGAGTATGGATGAGAAGTGTGGAGGGAGAAGTGTGGATGAGGAGTATGGATAGGGAGTGTGGATGAGGAGTATGGATGGGGAGTGTGGATGAGGAGTGTGGATAGAAGAGTGTGGATGGAGGAGTGTGGAGGGAGGAGTGTGGATAGAGGAGTGTGGATGGAGGAGTGTGGATGGGGAGTGTGGATGGAGGAGTGTGGATGGAGGAGTGTGGATGAGGAGTGTGGATAGAAGAGTGTGGATGGAGGAGTGTGGAGGGAGGAGTGTGGATGAGGAGTGTGGATGAGGAGTGTGGATAGAGGAGTGTGGATGGAGGAGTGTGGATGGGGAGTGTGGATGGAGGAGTGTGGATGGAGGAGTGTGGATGAGGAGAGTGGATAGAAGAGTGTGGATGGAGGAGTGTGGAGGGAGGAGTGTGGATGAGGAGTGTGGATGAGGAGTGTGGATGAGGAGTGTGGATAGAAGAGTGTGGATGGAGGAGTATGGATGAGAAGTGTGGAGGGAGAAGTGTGGATGAGGAGTATGGATGAGGAGTGTGGATGAGGAGTGTGGATGAGGAGTGTGGATGAGGAGTGTGGATAGAAGAGTGTGGATGGAGGAGTGTGGATGGAGGAGTGTGGATAGAGGAGTGTGGAGGGAGGAGTGTGGATGAGGAGTGTGGAGGGAGAAGTGTGGATGAGGAATATGGATGAGGAGTGTGAATGAGGAGTGTGGATGAGGAGTGTGGATGAGGAGTGTGGATAGAAGAGTGTGGATGGAGGAGTGTGGATGGAGGAGTGTGGATGGAGGAGTGTGGAGGGAGGAGTGTGGATGAGGAGTGTGGAGGGAGAAGTGTGGATGAGGAGTATGGATGGGGAGTGTGGATGAGGAGTGTGGATAGAGGAGTGTGGATGGAGGAGTGTGGATGAGGAGCTATTGGGAAGAAGCAGTGGTTGCTAAAGGAACAAGTCTGAAACTGAGAATGCTTTTATATTATAAGACTCTCATTTCGGAGTGGATCTGCTCTGTGCTGGTGACTTTCCCACCCCTTCCCTCTCGGGGACCAGTAGCTTCACTTTATCCCTGGCAATGTGCACCGCTCATGGCGGCACCACAGAACCAGGTCCAGGTGCATGAAGGGGACGGAAAGTATTGGACTAGAAGTCATTGTCTACTGGTAAGCTGTTCGGCTTTAGGCAAATTGTGTAACCTCTCTGGGCCTCTGTCACATTTGTAAGGTGAGGAGTTTGGATTAGGCAATTTTTATTTACTTTTTTTTTTTTTTTTAGCAACGTACACTGTGCCAGGGACCAGGCACTAGAGGCACAGGGTGCAGGTGAGTCACACACAGTCCTGCTTCGCATTCTGGCTGTAAGAGGAATTAATCCAAATGCCAGCAGGTAAAGAGAAGGAAATGACTAACACTGTTTGCTAGGCTTGGGAGCTGACATTTGAAGAGTAGAAATTTACCAGAAATTTATTAATTCTGTCCCCATTCATTCATTCCACAAATATTGGCTAGGTGTCTGCTGTATACAAGGAATAGAGAATTAGCCATGAAGAAAACAGACAAGATCTTTACCCTTCAGTTTAATCCAAGATGGGGGAGAGAGGGTAGGGGAGGTTGGATGAGCAACAATTCCTACCTGACATTTAGTGAGCATTCAGAATTGTCTCCTTTCACTCTCCCAATACACCCACAGTGTAGGTTGTATCCCCATTGTACAATGTGGAAACTGAGGCCCACGGGAATGAAACCACTGGCCAAACTCACACTAAGAGGAAACCGTAAGGACTCAAACCCGCCTCTGTCTTTAGAGTGTCAGAATTTATTTGTGATGCAATTTTGAGGGAGGAGAGGTTTCACAGGCCACGGAATGGACGCTTGTTTTGTCTACCCAGCAAGCCTTCTTTGGTAACAGCTCCCTTATTTTTCCCCTGAGATCTAACCCTCAATATAGCCTCTCAATCCATGCGTTTAAAATGGAGCTCTGGCCCGGCTGGCATGGCTTAGTGGTTGAGGGTCAACCTATGAACCTGGAGGTCACAGTTCGATTTCCTGTTGGGGCACCTGCCTGGGTTGCGGGCTCGATCCGCAGTGGGGCATGCGGGAGGCAGCCAATCAATGATTCTCTCTCATCATTGATGTTTCTATCTCTCTTCCTCTCCTTTCCTCTCTGGAATCAATAAAAAATATATATATTTTTTAAATAAATGGGGGCATGGGCTTCAGAGGCTGAAGCCTGACTTGACCTTCCTGCCAGAGCACACATCCTTCAGGCACAGTGATTGGCCCAGGGACCATGACAAGCTGCCGAATTGGAATCAACACCTGGGCTTTTGCTGGAGATATTGAAAAAACAATCTTGCTCATTCCCCTTGGATTGTAAGTCTAGAGAAGCGATGGCCGTTTTTGCCCCCACAGGGGGAGAGGGCACTGGCAGAATGCAGCTAACAGGAAAACAGGCCACAGCAACGTTTTCCAGACAGCATCTTTTGAGCCCTTGCATCTAATTTTGCCTGAAAAGAACATTATTCCTGTACTTGTCAGTTCTGTGAGCTAATAGATTAGTCTTTTTCCTCTTAAGGTGGTCTGGGTTACTGTCGCTTACAACCAAGAGTTCTGAAGAATATAGCCTCCAAGAGTGCATGTGCATGGACATTCTTTATTTCTCTTTCTCCCAAGTGTGTTCTTCAAAAATCATCATCCATCTCACCTAAACGTTTGCTATGGGAGGTTAACAGGATGTGGTCTTCTGAGGGAGTCTTCTGCACGCTGCTGTGTTTCAGGAATCTCAACTGTTAAAAATAAAATTTCTGTCACTTGTTAAAAAGGTAATATTCAAGATTATTGCAATGGGGTCAACTCTATTGTGATGGGGGAGAGAGATTGAGCTCAACTCTGAATAAAACTTGAACAAGTGGGGATTTATAGCCAATAAGTAAGTGGTAAGGATCAGTGGATGGAAATTACTAAGAGGAGACATCAAGGGTAGGGGGTTCTTGCTAAACTGATCTCCCCATATTATTGCTAGAGGCAGGCCAAGGTAGTCATCAAAGGTGGGTGATAAGAAACTTTATCAGATATCAAGCAGGGAGATGATTTAGCAGGATTGTTTGCTAAATTGGGTTTAGACAGGACAAGGACAGCGTCCAAAGAACAAGGCTTAGCTGAAAGGTTTAGAGGAGCCTAATTATACTTTGATCAAGGAGAGAGTTGTCACAGCTTTGATCTTGGACACACAAACTGCTGGGGGAAGTGCTGGGAGCCACAGGCAACAATTGACTCCTCCTGGAAGTGTTTGGGAGCAGAGCATTAATGGGACCAGGCGGGAGGAGGACCTGGAGTAAATGTCAAGGGTGCTCTAATTTATCTCCCTCACTGGTCCCAGAGGAAACCCCATTATTAACTTCTCTACCAAGGTCTTAAAGACCTCTATTAAAATGCAAATAAGATGTGCTCAGGAGGTCCCAAAGAGCCCTTTCCCAACAATTAACACCTCAGCTGCCCCTCCTTCCCTAGGTGGGAATTGGCCCTGGGAGAAGGGGACAGGAGGCAGCTAAATTTTGATGGGAGGCGTGAGAAAATGGTCTCCGCCTGGGGTGAAGCTGGGGGTGAAGACAAGACGGGAAGACCAGGAGCTGCGAGAGATTGTGGTTTCTAAAAAGGAACGGGAGTAACTTTTTAGGGGACACAGAAGAGAGATGAAGAGGGAAGAACTCAGACCAACTGCACTAGTTTTCACTTTCACTTGGGGTTGGAATTGTCCACATTACTTAGCACTGATATAGCAGGCAGTTAGATAGGAGCAGTGTAGGAACCATAGGCCAGGTGCAGAAGGTCATGAGGGCAGAAAGCCCCGGGTGCCTAGCAACAGGCAAAACTGAGAAAACAAGTATTGTAGGTGGGACCTCACTCCTAGGGTGACCTTTCCTCCTCTAGCATTCCGCTGGTCATGCAGTTCCAACCCTTCCCTGACCTTTCCTCCCCTGGCATGCCACTAGTCAAGTGGTAGACCCCCTGGAAGAGGAACAAGGGGGCTGGAGAATAGCCTCATATGACTCCCATATAAGCCCTTGTGTAGCCACTCCCTTAAACATGAAGTCCTCAGGACAATGAGGTTCTGACTCATATCAGATAATCTTAGGAACAAAGCCCCAGGTCTGTTGACCACAGAGACAGTTTTGGTCAAACTATAGATAACATCTAGGCCTCAGTTGTGTTTCAGCTCCAGGCTCAGAAAAGCAGCAAAACCACCCGGTGAAGTGAACCCATAACTGACACCAGGACCAGCTGCAATGACTAATGACCCCCTGCCCTAGCTTCCACCAATGGACCAATGAGTAGAGACCAAGACCCTGAAAGGACACACCTGGAAAGCTGGTGAATAGTCTATGGAGACCCTCCCCTGAGACCTCCCCTAAAATCCCACCTTTAGAGAAGTAGATAAAAACCCTTTCAGCCAAAGCTCTCTCTCACAGGTCTACCTTTCTTTCCTCAAGGCAAGTACCTTTGCTTTTTTTCTCCTAAACTCCAAGGCCCTTCTTTTGCCTCTGTAACTTGTTAGCTGAGTCCACGCAGCCCAGATGGCTCACTTCTACCTCTGTGTCTTTCTAAATAAATTTTTGCTTGTATTTGAGTTCTTGACTCTGAAGTCTTTCTTAGCCAAGTTCAAGGACCAAGGTCTAACTTAGCAGGTAACGTCTGGTGTCCTTCTCCATTAACAGTACCAGCCTTTCTCAAGGCATGACTGACCCACTCAGTCACAGTTTCATTTCAAAAATACATATTTTCAAGTCCAAGGTACACACACCTCCTGCCCCTTCCCCTCAACAGCTGTCCTCTTGGCCTGTTCAGATGAACAAGGCTTGTTTTCTGGCTGCCCAGCCAGCCTCCCTAATGTCATGATTTTTAGCTTTAAACAAAGGTCTTCTGGAGACCCTCACATTGAGAATCTCTGGGCTGCTAGCCAACGGCAGCAGGCGATGTATCATAGACACACCTCACCTTATAAATAACTAATATGAGAAGTACCATTCTTTCAGCCTAGAATGATTTTTAGATTCAAATCATGCTTATAAATTTAGATTCCCTTTGAGTTTTCTGAGCCCCCTGGGTGTTTTCCATGAAGGTTCATGTTACCTAGTGGTGAGCAGTGGAATTGCAGGGTGTATTTTTCAAAAGCGCTGTTTAGTCATTGGCTCTGTGTTGAAAGTCCCTGTTTGCTGCTGTATGGTTAAAGGAAGGAAAGTGAAGTATGTTTCATACATTCCAAGTTGACATTTTTTTTCTTATCTCAGGACATCTAAATTGATCCTCCAATTGATTCTTACTTCTATGAAGGCAGATCAAATGTTTAATGCCAAAAACTGACATGTTCATTTTATATCACATTTATAATAGGGTTACTATGCTCTGTGTAACATTTTATAGAACATAGGGACCTTTGGGATAATCAACATTAGATTCATTTATGACAGTTTCATAAGAGTAGAAGCATAGTTTTGTTCTTTTAACACTGCAGACATTCATAGTTACTTCCTTGTCTACAGCTGGTCATGTCTGTGATTTACTTGCCATCAGTTTCTTGGCCAGAGCACGACCCTCCCTCTCCCTCCCCTCCACGTCCGCTCTCCTGCATCTGGCCGAATTCTGTGTTCTGGTGTTAGAGTGAAATCAGGGACTTCCTAGATAATTAGCCCAAATGGAATCCCTTGAAATATGTGGGTATGAATACATTTTAAGTCATGGAAAGACACCAAGAAGCTAATGGTTTTGAGACAGACAGCCTTAATATCACAGAGCAGGAACACATTTTTAAAATTCATCTTGACCCCCCTGCCTCTGGAGCTCACTCTCTGTGCCCAGGGCCACAGGCAGGGAGAAGGATGGGTTCGTTGGGGCAACCCCTTCAGGTCGGGGTGCATGCCTCTGCACCAGCCCCCTTTGTGCCCCAGGCTTCTTGTTTTGGGTTTGGCTTCCTGGATTCTTTCTTCTAACAGCTGGTGAGTGTGTGTGCTTGCAAGAAAGAACAAACTAGCAGGCTTGGCTGAAACTCTAAAATTAAAATGAACCCACCCCCGAACGTGGGCCGTTTTCTGTGGTCATCTCTGAATTCGGCTTCCGTTTTATTTTCTCATCGTATTCCCGCCATGCAGGTCCATTTCCGTAGACGGGGGGGGGGGGGGCAGTAAGCACCTTTGCTCACCCCTGAAGCAGGAAAGTTGGCGAATTTCCCTGGAAACGTGGATGCGTCACTTACAATGTGTGCATCCTGGGGTGTCCTGGCAGCAGCGACCTCTGAAGTGGTGGAAGCCCCTGGAGACGGAATTGGGGGTTGAAATTTAGCAGCGCCAAAAAGTGCCCAAATAGGTCCTTCTGTTCCTGCAAGATTGGTTTCACGGGGGAGGTTTTCAGGCACCAGCGCCACACGCCAGGCTCTAATTGAGCGTAATTATTGCCCTGCGTGCTGCAAAGTGCTGGACCGGAGGCCTCCTACCGAGTCCCATTAATTTTTTGATTGGGCTCTAAAACTCGGTGCTCCCCGACAGGGCCAGGAAGAGTCGCGTTTAATCTGTCTGGTCTTTAAATGGAGAAATTGCTGGCTGTCCAGTTGGCTGGTTTCCTCCTAACTCCGGGGCCTTGACGGGGATCCAAGGCTTCATCGCCAGCTCGCTTTCTTAGAATTCAGTGCTGGCCCTTCGGAGCCTTGGACCAGCTCCACACGAGAAGGCTGAAGTGGACAATAAAACGATTCACAGGAGCCATTTAAACACACAGACCACCGGCATACAAAGTAAGCCTTTGTCATTATTTGGTTAGTTTAGGTGAGAGGTTTGGGAAAAGCCTAAATTATTTGGGCAATTGCTTTTTCCTTTTCATTCAACATGTGTGATGGCCCAAACTTCAGAAATGCCACCCAGAAGGCTCTCGGCCCAAACTTCTGCCCTCCTCCCCCCCACCCTCCCCCCGCATTACACAGGAGGCTGCGGGCATGTGGCCATTCACTCCTAAATATCACCCTCACAGCCTGGATGTATTTCTCGAAGATAACTCAATCATGCCAACATTGTTCCAATTGCTCGTGTTTAAAAAATCTTTCTAAAATGCTTGTGGCTGGTGTCCTGCCGAACTCCGGTCCGTGGAGAAGTCAATTTTGCCGATTGCATTTGTCCAGGCTTCCGGGGTCATGGCCTTGATCAGTAAGTCTCACGGTTCAGGCTGCCGTGGTGTAAAGGCATGAACACTGGAATGAATGAATGAAGGCCAGGACTTTTCTTGAAAGACGCATGTTTTAAACAATTAAGCCCAGATGGTAGGTTTTGTTTCCTATTAGAGCTACCTCGTTCTCCTCTTCATAGACACGATGCTAAATCTCCGTTAACGGAGCGTCCCCATCACGTGCAGCCAGTGCATTTAAATGTTACTGCATTTCAGGTGTCCCGGAAGGGCAAACAGCTGTGCGGCTCTCACCACTTCTGGTGGAGGTTGGGGAGGAACTCCTTCATGCTAACATGCAGATGTCATGTCTGCTGTGCTATGGCTTAATGGGCTACTAAGTCATTACCTTTATGGAAAAGGCCACTTGGAGCTGCAGCTCTGAGTCTGAGACTCTGGGAGCCCATCTCTGACTCAGCTTCTCTGTCAGAATGGCAAGAAAAGGTTCCGGTGTGTGTTCCGTAGCGCCCATGCCTCACCCTACCTTTCATCTTGGCTGCTGCAGGGCTGTCCATGGGCCGGCTTCATGTCATGAAGGAGACTGAGGGTCTCTCTATCAGTGGCCAGGTCCACTCTCTCCGTGATGCAGTATGTGCTGACATATTTCCCTCTAACATGTTACTGACGTTGAACATGCTCTATGGTGCCTTTTATCATAGAGTAGTTTTAAAATATGGAACCTAATAATTCATAATTCTCTTCTACAGATTCTGTGTTCTGTGTCTTCTCAGGAAAGACTACCCCGGACCAGGATAATTAAAAGAGTGGAAGGGAATGAAAATAATTTGTTTCTGTACGCATTCGTTTTCTATGGCTGTGTCATCACTAACAGCAGATTTAAAGAACATGGATTTATTACTCAGTTTCCCTGGGTCAGGAGTCATGCGTGGCTTAGAGGGTCCTCATCTCAGGGCTGCAACCCAGGTGTCAGGTGTGTGGGGGAGCTGGGTCTCGCCTGAGGCTGTGTTCTCTTCCAGCCCCCGTGGCTGAATTCATTTCCTCGCAGCCGTGGAACTCACGGTGGCTTGATTATTCAAGGCCAGCAGCATCTCTTCTAGAGGCTCACCTGAGTAGGCCAGACCCACCCAGGGTACTTTCCCTTTTGATGAACTTGAAGTCACTGATTAATCCTTAATTATATCTGCAAAAATCCCTTTTCCTTTGCCACTTAACATAACCTCGCTGTAGGAGTGACTTCCTTCATATTTTGCAGGTCCTACTCACACTCAAGGGGAGGAGATTATACAGGGTCTGTACACTAGGAGGTGAGAATCATCTTAGAATTCTGCCTACAACACTGCATTTTTATAGGTTTTAAGTGAATGCTTAGAATTCAGATTATTTGTACATTGTAGTAAGTACGTACAAGAATTTTTGTTATTACACAAAAGCCTCATTTTGCAAAATCACACACAAAATAATAAGGCTTATGAAAAAATTAAGTCAAGGGAAGACCACTTAAAGTGTAAGCTACTTTGTAACTAGAACACTAAAAAGGTAATAAAAATCCTAATAAACCTACTAATATAGTTTAAAAGACAATTTAAACACTCAATAAATAGTGGAACATTACAGCAAATATGGAACTCAACCTAACAAAGAAACACATTAGTATTGTGCAATAGTTGGGGGACCTTATAACAAGTGTGTTACTAAACCAAGCCAAGAGGAAAATATGGGGCGAACAGGAATTCTGTACAATATTGTCTTCCTTTTCAGGTTGTGCACTGAGCTGTTTTAGCACATGCTGTGGTCAGCAAAACTCTAACTTGCTGGGGAACGTTGACTATGACAATGACTTCCACATTATACTGACATGATTTCTTTATCAATAGCGTTTGAGCTAATTTGTCTTATAGAAACTCGTGTTGTAGCAGAAGGGACTATAAATAATTTGTTACAACACTATTGAATAGGCTGTCATTTCTCCTCTAGTAATTTTTAAATGTTGTTTTTATTTTATCAAAGTATACATGCACATAGCCAAATAGTTCAAGACTCACTGCAAAAAATCTCTGTTTCTGTGTGTCTGGCCCCATTTCCTGCTCCTTGAGGCAACATTTCAACTGCTTCAGTTGATTCTTTGGTAAGTTACCACTGTATTTCTAAATAATATGCCTTTATGGCTGTTTCTTGTTTTGATTTTCAGTGTTAGTCATTATCATGAACTCTCTATTAGTGAAGATAAAGATTTAGCTCATGTTCACTCTTCGGCCTTGCCCTATCACCCCACCCACTCTTTCATCCTCCTAATGTAATTCTATTGTAGTTTTTGTTTGAGCTTCGGATAGGATGTGCACTATATGTGGTATGACTACATAATGCTAGTCAGAGCCAATCCGAAAGGTAGCTGGGGATTCTTTTTCCTTTTTGGCCTAACATATTGTATTGCCTAGAGAGAATAATTAATTGACTTTTTTTAATTTTCTTAGTTTTCATGTACATATTAATGCAACCCTAAACTTTCCCCTTGGTTTGTAAATCTCTTTGAATACATGCAAATACATTAGGCATTCTATTAATTTAATCTTTTTAAAGAATCTCTGTGGGTCCCTCTGACCTGCTTTATTCTGGATTGGCTACATTTTAGCTTTGGCTGCTCGCTCTCTCAAGAGGTTCCCTTGAAACTTCCCTATCATCATCTTGGCTGTGTCAATTGGAACATGTTTTATTTTACCCAGGCACTTGGTTGAGAATCTGGCTGGGTATAGAATTTAGGTTGGAAAATTTTTTTTCTCAGAAGTGTGAAAACTTTGGCCCATTATCTTCTTATTTTCAGCAATGCAGTTGAGAAATCCAATGCCATTCTGCATCTTGTAGTCAAATTGTTCCTATGAAACTAGTTTTTGAAATGAAACTGGATGCTTACAGGATCTCTGTCTGGCGTTCCAGGACTTTATGATGCTGGTACCTTGCTGTGGTACCATTTTTTATCTCTATACTTGGTGTTTGGCAAGTCCCTTACATGTAGAAAAACATGTCTTTCATTTTCTAGAAAGCTTCTAGGATTATTTCTTGAATAATTTCCTTCCCTCCATTTTCTTTGTCCTCTCATTCTGGAAACTAATGTTATTCAGACATTGGGCCTGCTAGCCTGGTTTCTTAATTGTCTCTTTGCTTTCTTCTGGGATACTTTTCTGTCTGAGCTTCTTTTGACTCCTTAGCAACTGGTAATGTAGTATATATTGGGCTTGACTCCTCAGCAGTCATTGCCCTTCCCTCCTCTGTGCAGTAGCACAAGTTGACTCCTGTGATAGGTACTGGTGTTGTTTTCAAATGTTTCTGGTTCTCTCTCCTTCTGGCACATGGCCCCCTCATAGTTGGGTGGGGCAATATGCTCAGTCCTGGCTAATCTGTTTTATATGAAAACTAGTGGCCCGGTGCATGAAATTTGTGCACATTAAAAGGGGGACCCATGCCCTAACCGGTTTGGCTCAGTGGACAGAGCATCGGCCTGCGGACTGAAGGGTCCCAGGTTTGATTCCCGGTCAAGGGCATGTACCTCCTGCACACCCCCTACTGGCACATCTCCAGTAGGGGGTGTACAGGAGGCAGCTGATTGATGTTTCTCTCTCATCCATCGATGTTTCTAACTCTCTATCCCTCTCCCTTCCTCTCTGTAGAAAATCAATAAAATATATTAAAAAAAAAGGGGGGGGGGACCCAGAGTCAAGTCCCCACCCACCCACATGCACCTCAAAATTGCGTGAGACCCGGACCCGGCCACCCTCCCCCCCATTGGGTTAGATCCAGACCCAGCCAGTTCCACCCTTGTCAAGCCCCGCTGGGCATGGGGCATAGCCTCAGGTCCCCTGGCCCAGTGCCAGGACGGGGGGCATGGCATGAGGTCCTCCAGATGGGGTGGGGAACGTGCCTTGAGGTCCCCCGTCAAGCCCCGCCAGGTGGGGGACATGGCCTGAGATCCCCTGTCAAGCCCCACTGGGTGGAGGGCATGGCCTGAGGTCCCCTGTCATGCCCCACCAGGCAGGGGGGCGCAGCCTCAGGTCCCCCAGCCCAGCACTGGGAGGGGGGTGCAGCCTCAGGTCTCCCGTCAAGCCCCGCTGGGTGGGGGGTGTGGCCTGAGGTCCCCCGGCCTGGTGCTGGGGCGGAGGGAGCAGCCTGAGGTCCCGTAGCCCAGCACCAGGACTGGAAGCACACCTTGAGGTCCCCCGTCAAGCCCCACCGGGCGGGGGGCATGGCCTCAGATCCCCTGGCCTGGTGCCAAGGCAGGAGGCGCAGCCTGAGGTCCCCTGTCAAGCCCTGCCAGGTGGGGGGCGGGGCCTGAGGTCCCCTGTCAAGCTCTGCCGGGTGGGGCTCGTGGCCTGAGGTCCCCTGTCAAGCTCCACTGGGGGGGAGGAGGGCGTAGCCTCAGGTCCCTGCTGATTGCTCGTTAAGGCTCTTTAAGGGAACTTGGCCTCAGCTGTGGGTGCAGCCATCTTTGTGATGGAGTGATGGTCAATTAGCATATTCCCTCTTTATTAGATAGAATGCTGCCTGTTATTCAAGCTGGAGAATGGAACCGCCAGTGCTAGACTTTCAGACGCTCTTTCCCTCTGCTATAGTGGTCAGCAGTGCTCCACAGAATGGTTGCTCCTTCAGTCTAGGCCCCAGAGTGGGTGATGCTGAGCAGAGCCCCCAGTGGACCATCAAGGGCAAGATGAAAGCATAAAGGTATCAGGAGTGTTTCTTACCCGAGTGAACCTGGCCTGTTCTGAAACAACCACAGCTCCAAAGGCAGGCCTGGAATTTCCACCCGCTTGCCAGTGATTTGTTTATGATTATGGGCCGAAGACAATGGCATCCCACTAGTCATCTGTTTTCCTAAATTGGCTCCTTCACACTAAAGGAACAAAGTTTATTTGATGGTTGAAGGAAAAGAACTCTCATTCTCTAGTCCAGTGGTCGGCAAACTCATTAGTCAACAGAGCCAAATATCAACAGTACAACGATTGAAATTTCTTTTGAGAGCCGAAAACCGACTTCTGCGCATGGGCCACGAAGTTTCAATTGCACTGTACATGTACGCCTGCACGTGGTATTTTGTGGAAGAGCCACACTCAGGGGCCAAAGAGCCGCATGTGGCTCGTGAGCTGCAGTTTGCCGACCACTGCTCTAGTCCATCTATTGAGAACACAGACGTGATGATGAGGAGACTCAGCCTTGTAATTAAAAATCCAGCCCTGGCCAGTGTTTCTCAGCGCTTAGAGAGTTGGCCCATACACCAAAGGGTCATGGGTTCAACTCCCGGTCAAGGGCATTTCTGGGTTGGAAGTACAATTCCCAGCTATATTTGGGTGTATGAGGCAACCAATTGAACCAATCCATGTGTCTCACATCGATGTTTCTCTCTCTCTCTTTCTCTCTCTCTCTCTTTCTCTCTCTCTCTCTCTCTCTTCTCCCCCTCCCTTCCTCTCTTCTGCTCTCTCAAAAAATTAATGGAAAAATCCTTGGGTGAGCATTAGCAACAATAACAACCAAAAAAATAAAAATCAGCTGAGAAACAAAAGGGGCTTGGGTCCGTGATGAGCCTGTTGAGTAGCTGGCTCAACCACCGCTGGAGTCCGTCTCATGCTTTTGTCTTCGAGTTGTGAAGGGAGCCCTTTTGAGATTGGTCTTTTGTTGCTTACAGTTCAAAACATTCTAATGAATATGTGAATAGTAATATCACCCTCAAAGTTGAAGGAGAGCTAATTAAGATGAAATGCAGGTAGTAAGCATTCAATATATTTATTCATGTGCTTCTTTATCTTGTGCTTCTTGTGTTTAAAATTAGTCTTGTCCATTAAAGTCCTAAAAAGAGAGACATTGTAGACTAAAGTTAGGAAGTAATGCCATCCTTTCACAGCTAATTCCTGTGCGTGGCTAGGTATTGTGTTTGTACTGTTCATTAGTGATTATTTAATTACTCTCACCCTGTTCCAAAAAGGATTGGAGGTAGCTTGCTATTTGATTATCACAGCCTTAGAGTTTGGAAAGATTTGTCTAAAGTCAAACCACAAAGAAATCACTAGAGCAGTAACCACAGTAAGTATTAAAATTCCCAGGGTTCTGGGAAGTTGACTTACCGACACCCTCCCATTTCCCAGTTTTGTGCTTGATTTGTAAACCCGTGTCAAAGATGCACCTGTGACAGGAGACCTGCAGCCCCAGGTCACAGTCAGATGGAAGTGCCGGATGAGGTATGACGATTAAGGGCAGGAGTCAGCACACTGTAGCTTGTGGGCGAAATCCAGGTGGTGTCAGAGAACTAAGGATGAGTTGAAAGACAAAACAAACAAACAACAAAGACATAGCCTGTATGTGGTCACAGAGCGGAAAGTATTTACTCTCCCACCCTTTACAGAAAAAGTTTGCTGACTCCTAGTTAAGCTCCCAAGCTCTAGAACCAGAGAGACCTGGGTTTGAGTCCTAGTGAGACCCCTGTCAAGTTATTTAACATCTCAGGGCTGTTTGCTCATCAGTAAAGTGAGGACAATTCTTCTACTTTTCAGGCTCGCTGTGAGGACTGAAGCAGACTGGGTTTGCAGAGTGCTCCTCACAGAGTCAGGTAAGCGTTTTAAACATAAAGGGCATTTACCTTTACGATTTTTAGTTGACAAAGCCTCCTGGCACCTCCAGAGCAGGCGCTCCCCCCCCCCCCCCCCCCAGTGTGGAGCTGCACGGGCATCACTATCCCCCTCATGTGTTGATGGTGTCCTGGCCTTTCTCCTCACTCCGCCCCCGGCTATCAATGGGCCATTGCTTGTGCCCTAGTATCTAATCAAACAGTTTTGCCGTTTCACATTCAGACACTCCATAGGCTTCCCACTATCTGTCAAGCCCATATATTTTCATTAAGAGTTGATGATAAACTCTGGCACTGGAAGCTTTTCCAAGTTCATGATTAATGACCCTGTGATAGGGAGCTGAGGGGCTCTCCTGCCAGCTCAGGCAAGAATCTGCTTGGGGCAATTCTGGGGCCTCTCAGCAGCACCTTCCAACTCTTACCAATTTCACTGCCTCCCAGAGCCATCTCGCGCGGCCTCCTCCAGGGACACTTGCAGGGTAAACGCCTGGGCTTGGTATCCTTCTCTCTATTCTCTCAGTGCCGCTCTGGAGGCCAGTATCCAAGCAGAAGGCAAGTGTGATGGTAACCCAGAAGGTCCAGAAGTGTGGTCACCTTATTTTTATGGGGTTCAGCGGTAGTGAAAAATCTATGGGTTCATCTTAGCCAGTGCACCAGAACTGAGTGGCCCAGATCTCTTACCTTGACCCCTGATCTCTCATCCCTAGTCCAGGGCCTGGACTCCCCAAACGGAGGCAGGCAGCTTCCCAATCAGGCCCTAAGAGCCAAACCCAGGGGCTGGTCCCACTTCAAGCCTGTGTCCAGGACTGACTTGGCCTCTGGGCCTACCCTACACTGCCTGCAGGGGCAAACCCTTGGCCTGGACCTGGGGCTGAAATGTGGGAAGGGTGGTTCCTTTTTCTTCTTGTCTTTTCTTTTTTCTTCCATGCTTTGGAGACACCAAAATTAATAACACTATTTTTTTAAAATATATTTTTATTTATCTCAGAGAGGAATGGAGAGGGAGATAGAAACATAAATGGTGAGAGAGAATCATTGATCAGCTGCCTCCTGCATGCCCCACATGGGAGATCGAGCCCGCAACACAGGCATGCGCCCTTGACCGGAATCGAACCTGGGACCCTTCAGTCCACAGGCTGATGCTCTATACACCGAGCCAAACTGACTAGGGAAACACTATTTTTGATTTTGGGGGGAAAAAAATCTATGGAACCTTCCTTCCTTCCTTCCTTCCTTCCTTCCTTCCTTCCTTCCTTCCTTCCTTCCTTCCTTCCTTCCTTCCTTCCTTCCTTCCTTTATTCATTCATTCATTTATTAATTTATTTTGTTTTTTGTTGTTCCTTTGTCTCTACCTTGTAAAAAATTTGGCTGACCCTGAAGTCTGAGTATCTTGCATCCTTGCAGACAGGGCAGAGAGGTCTGTCCCGGGAGCTGGGAGAAGCCAGAGGGCCGGGATCCTACCACTGGGCAGGGAGGCCCCATGGGGATGGGCAGCTGTGGCCCTGACTCAGGGGCCGCATCTAGTGGAAGCAGGATGCGTCCCTACCTGTGAACTCCAGCTCGAAGCCTAGCCTCTCTTCACAGTCCCATCTTACCCTCCATGCCCAGTGGTTTGGGGAGGGCTCCTTGCCTCTGCCAAGGCCAGAATGACCTGGGAATGCTGTAGGGAGCTCTGCCTGTTCCCTAGTGAGAGACAGAGCCCTTTGGACAGGAGGCTGGAGGAAAAGGGGCGTGGATGGATCAGCGAATGTCATGGCCACACACATTTGGGGAGGGAGCCCAGCATCAAGACTGTGGAGATGGAGATTGCCAATTTCTGCCTGTGTGTGTGCGTGCAGAAGCTGCGAGAGGTAAGGAGTTTGCTGACCTCAAGCAGAGATGACCATCTGTGAGCGGGGGAGTGTTCAGCTCTGGTGGGGGAGGTGGTTGTATCACAGGGTTACAGGATAATGGGGGGTCGGGATGGGGGAAGGAGTGCTTGCTCCCTGCCCATGGCACCCCCTTAGTGCGGTTCATGTCATGGGGCCCCCTCCTCCATGAAGGGGACTGCTTGCATCACCTTTAGTAAGTGATTGACAGTCCCGCTTTTGAATGACAGACAGAAGTGCAGAAGTGTACGCCTTGGGTGGTGAGTTCCTGGGCTGCTGCTGTTTAAGTAACAGCGACGTTGGGGAATGTTTGCGGACATCTTTGCTCCCTTGGTGATAAGGAGCCTTAAGCCTTCCTTCTGTGAAATGTAACCAGTTTGTCTTTGGTGCAGAATTAGATTATGTTCAAACAGAGCATCACAAACCAGAGAACTTTTCTGGAAAGACGTGAACCACAATTCTAACACTCCTCTTGTGCTTCTCAAATGCATTCAAATGGACATCACACCTCCTGCAGGCTTGCTAAATAGGTTTCTGGGGCCTGCGCAGTTGCATTTCTAGCAAATTCCCAGGTCTCCCTGATGCTCTGACTCAGGGACCAGACTTTGAGAACCAGCATATGAAAAAGATGTGGGTTCTCCATCTTAATGTCTTTCCTCAGTAAAACCCATTAAGTGCATTGTTCTCTTAACTGTTTCTGAAAATATTCCCAGAGGGCGTATCATTTCCTTTCATTAATGAGAGAAATTATGCAAATACCAAATTAAGCATCTGCCTGGCTGGCTTCGCAGCTGCTTGCCAGGATGTGGCTGCCTTGAGAGGGCCTGGGAGGGGACTTGGCTAGACCCCGCTGGCAGGATGGCTTCCAGAAGCCTACGGAAGGGTGTCTGCTAGTCATCTTCCCGCCATTGCGAGGACATGCTGGCAGCTCCTGACATTTCTCCTTGCCTTGCCCAAAGCAACTATCTTTGGTAGCAATTCCAGGGAAATGGTGCCAGCAGAAGGAGAAGTCCAGCCTTTGCCAAAGTCTCGGATTGGAATTTTCCTGTCATAACCAGTTGCTTCGGGCTATGTTCTCCAGTGCTCTTTTAGTGCAAATCAGAAAATACTAAGCGCAAGTACTAAAACCAAAAAAGGAAAAGATGCCAGCTCCGGAAACTGGAAGGGCCTGCATCTGTCAGCTCTAGTCTGGCCATGCTGGTGCTGCCACCTGTCACCTGGGTGCCCCCTATCACCTGGGTGCCCCCTATCACCTGGGTGACCCCTATCACCTGGGTGCCCCCCTATCACCTGGGTGCCCCCCGATCACCTGGGTGCCCCCCGATCACCTGGGTGCCCCCTGTCACCTGGGTGCCCCCTGTCACCTGAGTGCCCCCCTATCACCTGGGTGCCCCCCGATCACCTGGGTGCCCCCTATCACCTGGGTGCCCCCCTATCACCTGGGTGCCCCCCGATCACCTGGGTGCCCCCCGATCACCTGGGTGCCCCCTATCACCTGGGTGTCCCCCCATCACCTGGGTGCCCCCCCATCACCTGGGTGCCCCCTATCACCTGGGTGCCCCCCCATCACCTGGGTGCCCCCTATCACCTGGGTGCCCCCCCATCACCTGGGTGCCCGCCTATCACCTGGGTGCCCCCTATCACCTGGGTACCCCCCCATCACCTGGGTGCCCCCCCATCACCTGGGTGCCCCCCCATCACCTGGGTGCCCCCTATCACCTGGGTGCCCCCCCATCACCTGGGTGCCCGCCTATCACCTGGGTGCCCCCTATCACCTGGGTACCCCCCCATCACCTGGGTGCCCCCCCATCACCTGGGTGCCCCCTATCACCTGGGTGCCCCCTATCACCTGGGTGAGTAGAGAGTGGTTATAGGCACTGGGGAGAGGGTTCCATTCACAGTCGGGAAGCATTCATCACAGATGTTTCCCCTCCTAATTCCTAACCGTCTGTAACCAGCCTGCACCCCCTTCATCATCCACATTCATGAAGCCTTCCCTGGCTCCTTAGGGAGCAGCAGGCCTCTTTTTCTGACTGCCCCAGCAGTGCCCTCATGGAGGGGGGTGCAGTTCTGTGAAACATGGGCGCTGGGTGGTACTGCCAAGACCCTGGCTAGCTGAGTGACTTCAGCTCTCTGCGCCTTCGCTTTGTCATCATAAATGAACATAACGTGTCCACCACCTGGAGCCGTGAGAGGGACAGATCTGACATTGGAAGTGGCGGGATGGTGCCTGGCACAGAGGCAGCTCTCGGCAAGTGCTCTCCTTTGTTCCTTCATGCTTCTGCGCGCTGCATTTGCTACGTCGTCTTAGTTCTGGTAACAGAACCTACAAACCCCTTTCCAGAGGCTGGGCCTTGTTTTTTTGTTGTTGTTTGTTTTTTAAATTGATTTGAGAGAAAGAGAGAAAAGAGAGAGAGATCTGTTGTTCCACTTACTTATTCATTCTCTAGAGGCCCGGTACATGAAATTCGTGCACAGGAGGGGGGTGTCTCTCAGCCCAGCCTGCACCCTCTCCAATCTGGGACCCCTCAAGGGATGTCCGACTGCCCGTTTAGGCCTGATCCCACCAGGATCGGGTCTAAACGGGCAGTCGGACATCCCTCTCACAATCCAGGACTGCTGGTTCCCAACTGCTCGCCTGCCTGCCTTCCTGATTGCCCCAAACTGCTTCTGCCTGCCAGCCTGATCACCCCCTAACCACTCCCCTGCCAGCCTGATTGATGTCTAACTGCTCCCCTGCCAGCCTGTTTGCCCTCAACTTCCCTCCTCTGCCGGCCTGGTCACCTCTAACTGCCCTCCCCTTCAGGCTTGATCGCCCCCAACTGCCCTCCCTTGCATGCCTGGTTCCTCCCAACTGCCCTCCCCTGCTGGCCATCTTGTGCCGGCCATCTTGTGTCCACATGGGGGCAGGATCTTTGACCACATGGGGGCAGCCATCTTGTGTGTTGGAGTGATGGTCAATCTGCATATTACTCTTTTATTAGATAGGATTGGTTGCTTCTTGTATGTACCCTGACTAGAAATCAAACCCGCAACCTTGGCATATCGGGACGATGCTCTAACCAGCTGAGCTACCCGGCCAGGTAGGCTGGGCCTCTGACTACAGAAACATCCTGAGCCATGAATTGTAGAACTTCACATTGGGTACATTTTAACACAAGTTTTTTTAAAAAAAGAACTTAGGGTCACACTCTGGTTTGAGAAACACTATGTTAACAAGAAACCTCATACTCTGTGGAAATCTTTCGCTGGCTGATTATTGCTATTAAAGAGAAGTTTCTTATTACCACTGGGAAAGGAAATTTCAAAAATATTATCATTGAAACAGAAACACAAAGTAGTTCTCTACCAAGAGGGCCATGCACTGTCACCAGGGGAAAGAGCAGACGGCAGTGGAGGGCAGTGCAAAGCATTTGCTGGGAGAACAAAGGAACCGGGAAGCGATTATGGTGGGAAAGGGACTCTCAAGGGCTGTAGCCTTGGAGACAATAACAGCGCGACCTGAAGGTCCTTTTTCAGAACTTAGAAAAACCCAAAGCGGGCAGAACTGAGTCTTCTCTCATCAGCACCCTTCACTCCAAGTTGTGTGAGGTCGGATCCCCATATGGTGAATGTTAAGCCTCTATGACAAGTACGTTTATTGTTTGTGTGCATTGCCTATCTTTTCAACTAGACAATATTCTTGCGGGCTGGATCCATATCTGATTTAAACCAAAGCAAGACTCTCCCTTTTATTTTGCTTTGGTGACAAATTGTGATTGTGAGTTTAAAGCTCTGTCAACATTACCTATTGCCAAAGATTCTTTGCAGATCACATGTTTCCGATAGAACCGAGCAGGAGGCCTGTCAGAAGGAGTCGCAGCGTGGTGAGGTTAGGGTTGGAAGCTGCTCTGAAGGCCGGGTCTAGGCAAAAGGAAGGGCGTGTTAATTGGAGAAGTGAGCGATATAAACGTTCACTTCCAGAGCCAGCCCAGAGTCTTTTCTACTCTAATTCGTCAAAAGACGAGACTTTCCTTCAAGTGCAGGCAACAAAGAGGATTGCCAGTATGAGTGCCGTTTCCTCTCTCTGGGCTGGGTCAGTAGGAGTCAGTACTTGCCAGGTCCTCGCTGTGTCAGGAACCTGGGGGCCCATAATGCAATCTGGCTCTGCACCTATTCTAGGGGTCTTAGAACCCGTTCAAACCTGTGTCCCCATAAGTTAGCGCTAGTAGCAAGATCCCATGGACATGTACTGCCTTAGCTCAGGGGCTGGCGAACTTCATTTATAAAGGGCAACACAGTAAATATTCGTGGCCTGTGGGCCATCCAGTTTCTGTTGTAGCTACTCAACTCTGCCATTACATGTGAAATCAGCCATAGATGACATACACTGAGTGGCCAGATTATTATGATCTCTGAACGCATAATAATCTGGCCACTCAGTGTGTGTGTGTGTGTGTGTGTGTGTGTGTGTGTGTGTGTGTGTGTATGTGTGTATATTAGAGGCCCGGTGCATGAATTTGTGCATGGGTGGGGGTGGGGTCCGGCCAGCCTGGCCAGGGCGAGGGGACATGGGCAATTTGCCGGCCTGACTGCTGGTCGAACTCCTGGTTGAGGGGACAATTTGCATATTAGCCTTTTATTATATAGGATGTACACTGAGTGGCCAGATTATTATGTGTTCAGAGATCATATTAATCTGGCCACTCAGTGTATAAAGGAATGAGCATGGCTGTGCTCCAATAAAACTTTATGGGCACTAAAATTTGAATTTTATATAATTTTCAGTTATGAAATCTTTTAAAAAATCTTCAAGCATTAAAAAATGTAGGCCTCTTTCTTGGCTTGTGGGACATACAGAAACCAGTTGTGGGCTGGATTTGCCTGCGGCCACAGTCCGCTGGCCCCTCTTTTAAAGCTCCCGGCTCATTCTACTGTGCAGCCAACATTGAGAACCCCTAGCCTACACACTGGGGTTCTTGAACCACAGACCTGATTTATGCTTGTATCCCCATTTGGAGGTAGGTCTTGATAAAGGCTGAATGAATTTATCTTTGTGGGTCCCCTGCATCTCCTCGCTGATGGTCAATAATGTAAGGTAACTATGGATGGGGGCAGGCTAGGATTGCTGCTGGGACTCAGGGAGGCAGAGGCGTTGTGGGTGACTTGATGGCCATGGAGGTGTGGCATCTGGCCCTGCCTTCAAGACAACCTGCTGTGGGGAGGTAGCTGGCAGGCAGTCATCAGCTGCTGCAGTTGGGTTCATGCTGAGGCCATGCGCCCCCAGCTGCTCGCAGCCAGCACTGAGCATGATGCAGCCCCGAGCTGGGCTGCTCCTGCCTTGTGCAGGGCCCTTCCGTGGGCAGTCTTTGTCCCAGGGCTCGGCACCAGCCTGGCTGAGGCTTTCTCAGAACTGCCCTACAGTGTGACGCTCCCTGCCCCCATCCTTCCCTCCCTCTGTTTATGGGTGTCAGACCTTCGCCGAGGTCTGAAGGTACCCCAACTCTCTCTCTCTCTCCTTTATCCTTCATGAGTATTTCCTTCAATAAATCTCAGCAGCCCTGGATTGATGCAAGGGACACTCAGAGGGGACCCTTTGTGAAAAGCTGATCATCTCATTTTATCTCGAGTTTAGGATTTTTTTTTTCTTCTTCTTTTTAATCCTCTCCTTATTTCTCTGAGGATAGAATCACCAGGGTTGGCAAATGGCTATGCTGATTTTAATGAACTCGATGAAAGAATCACAGTCAACGTGAAATTTCTTCCTAAGCTCTCAGTTATTCTTGACTTGAGACTGGTAATTCCTTAGGGAACATTTATGTTAAACTTAGAGCTTCAAGTAAAAATTCATCCTCATTCCACTCCTTTGTACTAAAAGGCGTGGAGTGTCATATCCTTGAGGCCTGTGGGAAGCCTTCGGGTGGGAGGCCAGGCACTGTGCTGAGCGGGCAACTTTAGGATTGCCTGCAGCCAGGATCAGTGAACAAGGATAAGGGGTGGGATGAGCTGGGCGGAGTGGAACGCCCCCAGCTTTTGTCTGTCTTCATTGTCCTCCTGTACAACCTAGTGGAGGATAGATACCAGATTTAAAGTTCATCTGTGAGGGACAGGAGACAGACAGACAGAAACGTCAGAACTCCTAGCCACGTACCCGAGGTCTGATGCTAGACTTTGGTCCCTAAAGGTGACTAATGGGGGACACCAGCCTGAGGGAATTGGGGAGAAGGGCCAGTTGGGAGAAGTGGCTCCACACAGTGGATGGAGAGGAGAGAGGCCCCAGCTTGTTCTCACCCTCCAGGCACACTAACTGAGGTGCAGAATCAGACCTGCTCCCGCTTTCCCGTGTCTACTTTCCAATGGGGAGGCCTCTGACAGGACTTTACTGGGCCGGGCTCTCCCAGGGGCCAGTACGGACTGTTGTGAGTCACTCTGGGGAGATAGGATCTGGCGAATCTGGCATGCAACTGCCAGACCAGCCAGGCCGAGGGATCGAGGGGTCACCAGCAGCTTCTGGTTTGTGGGCTGTACGTACGTACAGGCCTAGGAACCCCAGGAGATGAGAGCTTCTCTGACAATTTCAGTCAAAGCCCTAGGAAAGGGGTTGATTGAGTTGGCCTGAAGTTTGTTTCCAAAACTGTGTCAAAGAGGCCCCTTGTGGAAGGAGATTTTAGCAAGGAAGTGGGGATGAAGTTTCCAGAAGGGGGAGAGGAAACAATATGTATGGACAGGCAGCAGGTCAGGCAGTGTATTAGGAAGGCAGCTGTCCAAAGTGCAGGTAAACAGCCAGGACAGAGACCTGTGGGAAGAGGGCGAGGAGCTGATATGAAGAATACTAGCCAGCACGTACTGAATGCTGTCAGCTATGATGATTTCCCTTTCCAATAACGAAAAGTCTTACTCAGCAAGGTTAAACAATACAAAGGCAGAAAGCAGAGTGCTCCCGGCTGCTTATGTCGGCAGCCTGACGAGTCTTCCAGGACCAGGGTCTCTCTCCCCACTGGGCCATCTCAGCATTCTGGCCCAGCCCAGGCAAGGCCACCACACAGGCACACCATGGCTACAGTAGCCGAGTCACTGTTGGCATAGCCAAGTCCAGCGGCTTCCCTTTCTGATATTCCTCCCCTTTCTAAAATTGTGGTAAATACACATAACATAAAATTTACCATCTTTTGAAAAAACATGTTTTTATTGATTTCAGAGAGATGAAGGGAGTGGGAGAGAGAGATAGGAACATCAGTTGCCTCCTGCAGGCCCCCTCCTGGGGGTCCAGCCCACATCCTGGGCATGCGCCCTGACTGGGAATCAAACCGTGACCTCCTAGTTTGATCAACACTCAACCCCTGAGCCACACCAGCTGGGCAAAATTTATCATCTTAGCCAAGTGTACAGTTCAGTGGTATTAAGTACATTCATATTATTGTACAACCATCACCACCATCCATCTTCAGAACTATTTTCATCTTTGCAAAACTAAAACGTGATGCCCATTAAACAATAACTCTCCATTCCCTCTGTTAAAGAGCAGAATACAACTGAATAAATGTGAAGATCTAATTAGCTTTATGAAGAGATTCATGAATCGGGCAGCCTCCTATCTAGCAACTAGAAGAATGATCTGAGGGGCTGTATGAAGTGGGAGGTGTTTATAGGAGGAAAGAGGGTGGGACAAGTGAGTTAAATGAGTGGATTCTCTCAGGCAAGGTCACCTTCCCTAGCGGAAGGCAGGGGTCTTATCAGGCAGATGACCTCACGGGTGCTGACCGGGGAATTCCAGGCTGACTGATTTAACATTCCCTTTCTGGGAGAGGCTGAAACTGCAGTTGGGTTAGGTATTAAGTTTTGGTTTGTTGACGTGACTTAGCAAAAGTGACTCCATTTTGTCCGTTTTTTGTTTAACACCTCCTTCCCCCCAGCCCCTGGCAACCATCATTCTACTTTCTGTCTCAATAATTTCAAGTCCTCTAGGTACCCATACAAGTGGAATCTTGCAAAGTTTGTTTTTTGTTCCACCTATTTTTTGTATGATCCACGACTTAAGAATGATTTTTACATTTGCACGTGGTTATGTTTTAAATAGTTATATGTAAGTACTTACATAATATCCTCAATGTTGCCTCTTGGCCAATAAAGCCTAAAATATTTTCATCTTCCCTTCACAGAAAAGCTTGCCAATCCCTGCACTAGATCAATGGTTTGAACCTACTCTGTGGTGCCAACCTGTCTCTGGTAGAGATGAAAGGGTGAGGGCTCCCCTCTCAGCCCCTACCCCAGGCTCCAGCTTTGCCCAGGGCCGTGCTTTGCAGAGTGGCTGACCACATCAGCCCTCATTGGAACACACTGGCCCAGCCAAAACTCTGGGAAACCTCTGGGCTAGATGTTTTCTGAGGTTCCCCACAGATCCAACATCCCGGAGTCCCCCCTTTCCAGCACATTCAACGCAGAGAATGAAAGTCAAAGTCCATTGGAAGACTTTTTAGTAATTGATGTTAAAAAATTGGAAGTAATATACAAAATGGAGCAAATATTAACTTGGCGAAAATAGGAAAAAATCTTTCTAAAGTGAAGGGGATCAGGATATGTCAAGCCAAACTATGCCACTTTGGCGAAAGAATTATTTTGAGCTGAAGGCATTTGAGTTCCAGAAATCCCTTATCTGCCTAAAGACAGGGCCTCTCAAAAGGACTTCACTGTCATAAACCACCTCCCAGGGAGCAACTCTGATCATTTCTCAGAGAGAAGGGGCATCGCACCCAGGCAGACATTGTCACAGAACCATCATATTCTCCCAAGAGCTCATTTATCTTCTTAAAAGGCCATTTGTGTTTCCGTAAGTGTCTTTTCTCCTCGCCCCTTTTAAGAAGTCATTTGTTCTCCTAAAGTGCTTCCCTGCCCGTCCCCATTTCCTTTTCAGATGGCATTGTGGGGAGGAAAGTATCTTCCCTCTACCCTTCTACATTCTCAGTGGGAGCCCCTGGAGCTGCAGCAGGCAGCTAGGCAGGCACAACAGAGTAGGCACCATAAGCCAGGTCCTGAAGGTCACCGGGCAGAAAACCCCGTAAGGTACTTAGCAACGGGCAAAACTGGGCTGGGACCTCGCCCCCCAGGGTGACCTTTCCTCCCCCAACATATTGCTAGTCATGCAGTTTAGACTCCCCTGACCTTTCCTCCCCTGGCATGTCACTAGTCATGCTGCAGACCCCTTCGAGGAGGAATAAGAGGGGCAGAGAATGTCCTCCTCTGACTCCCATACAAGCCCTTGCATGACCACTCCCTTAAGCATTAAGTCCTCAGGACAATGAGGTTCTGACCTGCATCAAATGATCTTAAGAACAAAGCCTCGGGTCTGTTGACCACAGAGACAGAGTTTTGTTCAAACTAGAGAGAACATCTAGGTCTCAGTTGTGTTTTAGGTCCAGGCCCAGAAAAGCAGCAAGGCCAGGCGGGGAGGCCTTGGCAGACATTAGGACCAGCTGTGGTGACTAATGACCCCCATCAGTGGAGACCCAGACCCTGAAAGGAAACACTTGTAAAGCTGATTATAGTCTATTGAGATCGTCCCCTGAGATCTTCAGATAAAAACCCTCAACACAGAGGACTCGGCTCTACCCCATAACTTTCCAAATAAAATTTTGCTTGTATTTGAGTCTTGGCTCTGAATTCTTTCTTAGCCAAAACTCAAGGACCAAAGTCTAACATCTGGTGCTGTTCACCGTTAACAAAACAAAAGACAAACTAACAAGAGAAAAGCATACACATTTAATTAATATAAGTTTTAGGTGACATGGGACACTTCATAAGGAAATGAAGACCCAAAGAAGTGGTTAAACCTGAGCATTTCTGGATTTGATGGGGAGTGGAAAGTCATGGGAAAATGTGACAGGACAAAAGAGGACACGAGCTAAGTGTAATTCATTGGGGGAGACAGCAAGGCCTGTTCTTTCAGATTCCTCTCAGGTGTCTCGGAGATGAGGCTGTTCCTTCCTTCTGGTTAGGGCACCTCTCACGTGAGGGTTTTATGACCTGATTCAGGGGAAGGTCAGAAAGCCTTTCCTCAAATACCTTCAGCTTGAAATATTCAATATGCCAAGGTGCCCTATTTTGGGGTAGCATATCCTGAACCCCATCGATATATACATTCAAATCTCCCTGCCCATTTGGGTATTCACTTCCTTCTTTGATGTCCCATGTATTGGAAATTAAAAATTAATAAATTCATGTCTGGTGTCATTTTAATTCAGAGGCCCCTGAGCACTAAACTTAAGAGAAAAAGTTGGCCATCCCCTACAAAAGCAAAGTGGTACGCTGAAATATCCTTGGAGGTATTCTGAAAACTTTCCTACAACAGAAAGCATATTTTGAGGAAAATCTTAAAAATTGCCAAGTATCTTTGAAGAGAGCTGGACCCTGGGCTAAAGTTTTGGTACAGTCATGTATTCCCCACCCCCTCATCATGCTGGGTGCTACATCTGTGCGGGGGAACTCTGGGAAGGGCTGGCAGAGTACAGGAAAGTGGGATTAGGGTTGAGAGTGATTATTCCCCTCCCTGCTAAGAAGTGAAAAAAATTTCACTTTTAAAAAGAAAATGGATTTTTAGATCCCAAGTATTTCCCAGTCCCGTAAGGGTAAAACTTTTACTTAATTGAGTCTCTTTCACTTTATTCATCCATTTACTTACCTGAAATTTCTGACTCTTTTAAGTAGGCTTACAAAACCTGCTGCCGTTCACATTCAACTTATCTGCATAATAGTCTTATTTACAGCTGATGAATGCCTCAAGGGAGCCATCCGTGGGCATCCTTTTGACTTCCTTCTGCAATGGAGCAGTTTGTGGGTTGCCAGGTAACGGAGGGTGGGAGGGGCTCCTGCAGACTGTAAAACTCAGGCTTTCAAACACTTGAATGGCAGCTGTTCCACTCTCTTATCCGAGTAGCGGCATTGTCCCAAGAGCTCCTCACAATAGACTTCTGTGTCAAATTAATTAAAGAAAGGCTTGCTAATTTCATTCCAAGGCATTCCAGTGAAAGTAATTTTACATACATAATGTTCAACTGGCTTTTCCACTTAACTTCCAAAGGAAACATTCAGACTGGTTAGTACCATTCCCATGAATCAGCGAACCCTCAGATCCTCCCGCAGAAGAGACAGTCCTTGTGGAGGGTAGGGAAGAAGGTCGGTGTGAAGTGTGCTGGCCATTAGACTGTTTAAATGGAAGCTGAGGGAGCTGCAGGGCTGCCTACTATTTTTCCTGAAGAAGGAGAACTTTTGGAAAAGCATATGCTAGGAGCTACGGTAAAAGAAAAATTATTTACTGGACACTTGTTATAATGGTAATGAAGACTTTATTGAAAATGATTGTAATCATAATAGAAGTAAACTCTATTGTAGTAGGGGAGAGGGATTGAGTTCCACTCTGAATACAACCAGGACTGCTGAGATTTGTAGCCAAGGAGCAGAATGAGGGGGTTGCTGGGTGGAAGAATGACTAAAAGGAGACACCAAGGGTAGGAGGATTTTGGTTAAATTGGCCCAATAGGATTCTTGCCAAAGTCAGGCCAAGGACTTAGACATCAGGATGGCGATGAGGAACTTCATCAGATATCAAGGATGGGGAGGACTTAGCAGGATTCTTGCTAAAACTGGGCTCACCCAGAAAGGGCACGAAAGCCAAGGTCGAGGTCTAGTCAAGAAGGGGCTCAGAGGAACCCAACTAAACTGTGCTCAAGGGAAGGCGTCGCCATTGCTCCTGAGCTATTTTGTGACGAGCTGTAACAGAACGTGGGCTCATGGAAATGGGGCGGTTAGCGTTAGGCACTGGAAGACTTTTCAGTAAAAGTTGTCACTTGAGAGAGGACGGGAACTAGTGAAGCCTCAGAAGCCTCAGACATCTCCCGGCCTGTGTGGACTGGTGTCGGTGACTTCCCGTCTCTACCAAGCCGGGCTTGGAGCCTCAGGCCAGTGATGGGGTGTTGTCCGCCAGAACCCCATCTCCAGGCCCTTTGCCCATCACGGGCCGCTGGGCGGGCTGCCAGGGCCACATAGAAAAGCTCCAGGGAAAGCAGGGGCCCGGCCGCAGGCTTTCCTAACACGAGCATTTCACAGCGTTTCCCCCTGTCTGGCCCTGTCCTAGCCTTTGGTTTTGCAGATCTCCTTTGCCCTGAGATTTCTCCAATTACCTCTTCTTTCTTCCCGAGTCTAGTCTGTTCAGTGGTCTCTGCTGGTCCAGTATTGGGTTGCCAGTACTTTTGTGAATCTATGTCTGAAGCCGGTCAACTAAAAATCAGATGGGTTTCCTCTCAGAAGCCCACAAACGCCTGTCTGCCCCACTCCTGCCACGTCCTCATCCACCAGGCGTGGGAAGGGCATGCGTGTGCCCTCCTGAAAGTGGATTGTCACCTGGAGAGATGCTACGGGACACAGGTCCCATGCAGTCAAGTGGAAGGCAAGCGAACATCACACCTGGAACCTGGATCTCCAAACCTGGCCCTCCGAACCTGGCCTCGGAGCTATGGGGTCGGTGCCTCTGCTGTTATGTGAGGCTGTTGCGATGTATTATTAATATGTTAGGTGTCAGACTAAAAACCCGCATTGGAACTCAGCCTGCCTGCTCCTTGCAGCGTCTGTGGCCTCCAGCCGCGCCACAGCTCACGGAGCAGCTCTCGGCTCCCTAACCCGCCAGCGCACAGTTGGGAGGGACATTCCACAGCCCTGACCTTTCTTCTTCCAGGAGCTCCTGCCTGGGGCTTGCCTCTCTGGTGCTGCCCCTGGCGTGCCAGTGACCTTCAGGGAGAGATGCTCCGGACCACACAAGTGGCCTTTAGCTTCTGATCCCTGTCCTTTCCCTCGGGTTCTGTGCCTGTTGTGTATTTCTGAAGTCACGTGATGTTTGTTCCTAGCTCTTTAAACCTCTGGCTTGGATTTCTCTTGGTAAAGATGAATTCTCCTTCTCATTTGGGAATTTCAGCTTCCAGTGCTCTAGCCTTCCTCCCCACTTCCCCTCCTACCCAGTGTTTCTATCACTCTCCCTCTCCCATCCTCTCTGAAATCAATAAAAAAATATATTTTTAAAAACCTGCCCTACCCGGTTTGGCTCAGTGGATAGAGCCTGAGGACTAAAGGGTCTCGGATTCGATCCCAGTCAAGAGCATATACCTCAATTGCAGGCTCAACCCTATCCCTGGTCAGGGCATGTGTGGGAGGCAACCAATCAATGTGTCTTTCTCACATCAATGTTTCTCTGATGTTTCTATCTCTCTGTCTCTCTCCCTCTTCCTTCCACTCTCTCTAAAAATCAATGGAAAAATATCCTCGGGTGAGGATTAACCAAAAGAACAACAACAATAATAATAAACCTTTCCGAGAATGGAAGATGGCTCTTCCTCTAAGAAACTGTGGGATCGGCTCCAGCCCAAGTCTGGGAGTGGCCCTGTGCCATTTGGCCCCCTCTGTTTCCTGCGATCTTGACTTGATGCCACTGAAGGCCTGAGTCGGGGGAGGGGCAGGCCTGGACCTGGCCTTCCCAGGTGAGCAGGCTGGAGCGGTAGCCTGTTGCTTGTCCTGGCCTGAGCACCTGCTCACAGTGCACACTTTAGTTCCCAGATCTTATTAATTGATTCTACAAAAGGCTTTGATTCGCTCCATTTTGCTTCCTTCTAATTTCCTTGTGCGAATCCTGGCTGAATGCTTTAGTCATTCATGAAATTGGCTTCTCACACGGCACCTCTCACTTCCTCTGGCCTCAGTACTTGGTATCTCCGTTTCTTCCAGCCACAATCTTCTCCAGCTCCTTTTGTAAGATCAGCCTTCTTCACGGTGGTGATCCAATGACATCTTTTACCCTCTTCCTCCATCTGCCAGCTTCTCTACTGTGATTGGAAAAGGGAGAAAACATGTACCTTACTGGGGGGGCACAGCCATATCTCCTGTGCAATAATATTAAACTTCCCCCGTTAACAACTGATCCATGCTCAGTGTTGGAAATGTAAACGAAGATATGAAGTATCATAATAAATGAATTGGACTTAGATGGCTACAGTGTGGAAGCAACTCAGTGTCTTCACACCAGGGCACGCGGGAGGAGATGCATTTGACACACTTGTGGTCACACTGCAGGCGCGAGTGAGACACAGGTGAAGAAATGGATTGAGGTTGATGATGCTTGGGGAAGGTGTCCTCAGAAAATACTCTCCCTTATCAGCAACTTCAGAGCTAAAGAAGCAGCAGAACTCAATGCTCTCGGATACTAATTTCTTTTCAAACTAGAGTAAGAGTTCAAACACTTTGGTAGCTAGGAGCATACATAGCAGCAAACGCTTGTAATCAGGATCCCAGAAGTCAGCCTACGTGATATACCCATTGCAAATTTAGAAATGAATGGGTATGTTTAGAACGTCCAGCAGGTTTCTCTTGTGGATAGAGGGGCCTTCTGGGAAAGAACTACCCTGAGAGCAGACAAGCATCCAATTGGGTCTAAAGACAATGGGTTAAGGAGGTAGGAAAGCAAGGTTATTTTTTAATAGCTTTATTGGGACATAATTTGCATATGATACATTTTACTCATTTATAGTTACAATTCAATGTTTTTTTTTAATATATTCACAGAATTGTATAACCATGACCACAATGAAATTTAAAAGTTTTTCTAGTTTTTCATCATCTCCAAAAGAAAACATGTACTCTTTAACCATCATGCTGTAATCTCCCCAGTCCCCCAGCCCTAGCTAACACTAACTTACTTTGTGTCTCTGGACTTGCCTATTCTGGACATTTCATATAGTATATGCAGTCAGGCAATACTAGTATGTGACCTTTTGTGTCTGGCTTCTTTCACTTAACTTAATGTTTTCAAGGTTCATCCATGTTGTAGTTTGTATCAGCACTTCTTCTTATAGCTGAGTAATATTCCATTGTATGAATATAGTATAATTTTTTTATTCATCAGTTAATTAGATCACCAATTAGTTTGTTTTTTACTTTATTGGGCCATCCTATATAATAAAAAGCTAATATACAAATCGACCGAATGGTGGAAAGACCGGTTGCTATGATGCGCACTGACCACCAGGGGGCAGATGCTCAACACAGGAGCTGCCCCCTGGTGGTCAGTGCACTCCCACAGGGGGAGTGCCGCTCAGCCAGAAGCCGGGCTCATGGCTGGTGAGCGCAGTGGTGGTGGCGGGAGCCTCTCCCACCTCCATGGCAGTGCTAAGGATGTCCGACTGATGGCTGAGGCCCGCTCCTGCAAAAGCGGGCCTAAGCCACAGTTGGACATCCACTGAGGGTCCCAGACTGTAAGAGGGCGATGGTTGGGCTGAGAGACACCCACCTGAGTGCACAAATTTCGTGCACTGGGCCTCTAGTTATAAATAAGCTACTATATACATTCATGTATAATTTTTTTCTCTGAACGTGCTATTTCTTTTGGTATAGATCTAGGAGTGGAACTGATAGACCATATGGTAACCGGAAAGAATAATTTTGAGTAGAGCACAGTACATGCCCCTCAGATTGTTCTCTAGGATTCATGCAGAGCCCTAGAAAGAGAATGTCAAATAAAATGACACCAAATCATTCCACTGCCATCTCTGCCAGTGTGGTGAGCACAGGTGTCTGAGCTGTGGACCCTTTTCACAGGTAGAGGCACTGATTGGGGAAGACTGGGACGTGAAGAAGTGTCCCAGGACCTAGCACCAGGAGCAATGTGAGCAGAGGGCACACAATAGGTGCTCATGTAGTGTGTCAGGCCAGTGTACCCCAGAGAGGCAGCTGGGAAGCCTGGAGCCCCAGGCGACTGGCAGCAAGTGAGGGGAAATGGAGATGTCCTGGAGTGGCTCCAAGGACGGCCCAGATCCATATGTGAAACACCCTCATGGGGCTTCCCAAATGTGGGGAGGAATGTGAGTGGAGATAAGCCCTCCTTGGAGTGAGGAGTTGTAGTTTCCATGAGTGTAGTCCTACAACAGAACTGTGTGTGTGTGTGTGTGTGTGTGTGTGTGTGTGTGTGTGTGTGTGTTGGGGGTGTTGCTTGGAGGAATGGCAGTTTCCAGGCACAGGGATTGCAGCCTAATGGAGACTGTGGTGCCTAGAAGAAGCACCAGAACTGGAGGGGCCAGGAGAACCAGGAGAGTAGTTATTTTGGGGGGTAAACTTGATCATATTCCATCTTCTCCACCTCCGTGTTTTGACAATGTTTAAGTCCCCAAACCTTGACATCTTTCCAGGACTGGGGAGAGTCCTCAGAATAATGGAGGCAAAATTTCTCAACAGTCTTATAGGAAAGTTATTAGGGTGCAACTTGTTCATTGAAAAAAAATGAAAACGTGACATTTCTCACACTCTCAAGTTTTTAAGCTGAGATTCCCACTGGCTACTGAACTAAAGAAGGAAACAAATGATATAATCCAGGGGATAATAAATAGATCTATTCTGTTAGAGTGGAGTGTTCACATAGAGAAAAGATGGGTTGAGGAGGCAAATGCAAGTCAGAGCCTAATAGTGAAGAGCTTTGGATTCCATGACAGAGTCTGGACTTTCTTCTGCAGCCATGGACAGGCATTTGAGCCTTTGTCCTGGGCAGGACCTGTCCAGGAGTTGGTAACTTGCCAGAGCTCCTGTGTTCTCAATGAGGAGTCTCAGGACAGTGAGATGACCTCTTATTTTGGAATTTAAGTGCTATGGCCAAATAAGAACATGAAAAATGCTCAACATCATTAGCCATCAGCAAAATGCATATCAAAACCACAATGAGTTACCATCGTCTACCCACTAGGATGACTAAAATAAAAAAGACAGATGCTAACAAATGTTGACAAGGATATGGAGAAATTAGAATCCACATACATTGTCCGTGAGATGTAACATGTTGCAGCTGCTTGGCAAGGTTTGGTGGCTCCTCCAAACATTAACCAGAGTTATCATATGACTCAGCCATTTCATTCCTGGATGACCACCCAATAGAAATGGAAACATATGGACACACAAAAACTTGTGCATGCAGTGTTTATAGCAGCACTGTTCCTAATAGCCAAAAAGTAGAAACAACCCAAGTCTTTATCAACTGATGTATATCTAAATGTGTAGCCACACAATGGAATACTATTCATTCACAAAAAGGAATGAAGCACTGATGCATGCTACAACATGGGTGAACCTTGAATCATGATGCAAAATGAAAGAAGCAGACACAAAGGGCCACATAGTGCTTGCTGCCATTCATGCACAATGTCCAGAATAGTAAGGTCCACAGAGACAGAAAGTGGATTTCTGTGTTCCAGGAGCTGAGGGGAGGAGAGGGCTGCCTGCAAACCTCTCCTTTTGAAGTGATGAAAATGTTCTGGAATTAGATAGCTGTGATGGTTGCACAGCCCTGTGAATATACTGAAATCCGCTGAATTGTATACCCATAGGAAATTTAAAAACAATGTGATGGCCAGCAGGGGCCTCACAATTCCTGTAGTCCAGATAGGTGATAGACAAACCAATTGTTCTGGTTTGTCTGGGACTGAGGAGGTTCCTGGGATGTGAGAGTCACCACTAACACTAAGGAAGTCTAGGCAAACCAGAGGAAGTGGTCACCCTTGTGCACTGAGGCAGTGCTCAGGGGCGACAATGACGATAGGCCAAGTTCCCATATAACATAGCAGTTTCTCAATCGCACTGCGTTTGGCCCTGACTACCACCTTGTGAAGTAGCCAAGGCAGGTTTTATTTATTCCCTCTTTATACACAGGAACAGGGCTTTAATGGGTTTGGAGCAGCGATTTTCAACTGGTGAGCAGCAGCAGGCATCCTGATGTGCGCCAAGAATTTTTAAAATATGCAATTCCTGACTTTAGTCAGGGGCATGAACCTCTTTTCCCTAAGATTGTCAAATTAAACAATGGCAACAACCAACACAATAGCTGTCCAGTGTGAATGAATCAAAATTATACCAATTTTTTTTGTCAGATTACCAAAAAAACACATTTTTGTCGTGCTGCAGAATTTTAGTAATTACTAATATGTGTCCAAGGAGATGAAACTGGTTGAAAATCGCTGGCTTTGAGGTCTGCCTAAGGTTGTATGGAAACTAAACGACAGGACTGGAAGGCAAGCATGATTCTTATAATTCCAAGCCCAGGCTCTTTCCTGCACATGGATAGCAACCTGTACATATTGGCGGTACCGGTGAACATGTGCCTCACTCACCCCATGAATGCTGGCCATCTGGCTTCCGAATTCAGGGATGCTTCCCTCTTCTCTTCTTCTTTCCACCCCCCCCCCACCCCCCCGAGGCTGCTGCTGTGGAACTTCTCCTAAACAGTGACAGCCCTTAACACCATGCCCAAGTCCATCTCCCTGCTCCTCTGAAATCTCTAGAGGCATGGATTATGGCTTCTTTACCACCATTCTTGACTCTTATTCCTTTGCCTGGTACATAATCTGTGCTCATAACCCTCTATTGAAGGAAGCCTAGCTTCTGTTCCAAAAGACCAGGAATGAATCTCCCAGATAAGAAAACTGCTATTGCTCATCTCTGTCACCCGACTGTTACCACGTCTTCAGACTGAATGATCCTCCCTTTGTCTCGTGAGATCTTTCATAGGCCTCATTTTCTGAACTGCTTGCTGGTGGACTGGCACACCTCTCTGCTGCTTTTCAGACGGTGTTGTGAACACATTCCAAAGGTCGGGCCCAGCCAAGATTTCTGTGGTGATCTGGCATGGCGTGGCCTTGTCTGCACCTGGCTACCTAGGGCAAAGTACAGTTGTGCTCAAACTGAATAGATAAGAAAGAGACAGCTTTCTTGGGTTTTAGAAATTCCATGGGGATCATGAAAAAGGGCTTCATGTGTGCAGGGCCAGGAAGAGCTGTGAAGAACCAGCCCTCTCTCCTGGTTCTCAGAGAGTTTCCTTGCCTTTCAGATGGAGACAATTTCTGTATCGTCTTCATTAGGCGCTTGTGAATTCAGATTAGATAGGGGGTTGATGGTTTCTAAACTGAGTTCCATGGAGACTTAGAATTCCACAGAGGTTTCTTAGAAAAAGGGATGCTACTTTAATCTGTGTAGTTACATGTTTATTTATCTATATTGACACATACCTATCAATCTTTCTATATCTACTTTTCTATATTGAGGTGCTGTGTGCACTATTCTTCAATAATATCTGCTTCCCCTCCCTGGAGAAGATAATATTTTACTACCTTGGGGATGCCAGGCTTGGTCATAAGACTTCCTTCCTCTGGCCAATGAAATGATAGTAGAGGTGACATGTGTTATTTCTGGGCAGAGGCTTTAGAACTAGGATATGGGTTGTCAAATTCTCTTTTTCCTCTGTGTGAGACCAGCAGTGTTCCACATAGAGGCTAATCCATCACCCTTGGTCCTGTAATAAAGAGGATATGAGCAGAGCCTCAGCTGAGCCATGATGGGCATAAAACATGAATGAGAAAGAAACCTTTTTTGTTGTAAGCTACTGGAATGTTGGGTCATTTGTCACTGTAACATAACATTGCCTATCCTGATGGATACAGGTGCCAAGTAAGATTATTTGAAAATTTGATTTTTTTTTTTTTGCTGGAAAAAAGCTTAGAAAATCACTGTGATAAATGATGACAGATTATAAACTTGATAAAAGGGACTTTGTCTTAATATCCTATTGCTCTTTTTTTATTCTGTGCTCAGTAATATGCCTGATACTGTGTCTGGGTTACAGTAGGCATTTGGTAAATATCTGTGGAATGAATCCAATGAAGGTGATTAAAAAAATAAATAGTATCCTCAGAAGAAATGTTATTATTATTGTCAGTTTGTACTGCACCTCTTCTTTCTTTAGTGAGTTTTGCAAAAGCAATATAATGCACTAGTCAAATGTAATCAAAATCAATATTATCTGCTTTATAGTATTACTAGAAGCCCGGTGCATGAAGATTCATGCACTGGAGGGGGGTCCCTCAGCCCGGCCTGCCCCCTCTCACTGTCCAGGAGCCCTCAGGGGCGGGAGGCAACCTGGTGATCAGGGGAAGGCGACGCCCCCATCATACCTCTGCTGCTGCCACTGCCGGCAGCACAAGCCTCAGCCACCCCTGGTTACCTGAGCCTCAGGCGGCCCTGGGGGGCTGGGCAGCCACCATCTGAGGCTTGCCTGTGCCTCAGGCCAGCCCTGGGTGGCTAGGGGGCTGAGGGAACTGGGGGACTCCGGAGGCAGGTGCACGGAGTGGCCGGACCTGCCTGGGGGTGGGCCCAGCCATGCCATGTGCCTGCTGCCCCAGCGGGGCTGAGGGGACTCGGCGCTGCCATCTTGTGGCTGTAGGTACCGCCATCTTTGAGGGCATGGCAGTCAATTAGCATATTCCCTCCTTATTGGCTCTGGGCACCACCATCTTTGTGAGGGTGTGATGGTCAATTAGCATATTCCCTCTTTATTAGATAGGATAATTATTATTAATTCCTTTGTCTAACATGACAATGTATATTATATATCAAATATTTAAATGTTGGAAGTGCAAATAAAAATAGAAGGAGGAAAGCAGATCTAACTTAGTCTATGAATTGCTCTCCATGGTATCAGTTCCCCGTGGTACTGAATCAGAACCAGTTATGGTCTGGTTAACTGCATTGGGCCATAGAAGCAAGAAAAGGCAGACATGGAACTTGAACCTAATCATGATGTTAGGTAGGAGCTAGAGAGATAGACCCAGTTGCAAGGGACGGTGTAAGGCTGGGATAAAAAATAGTCCTACAGACAAATTGCAACAGGCAATCAGGGTGCAGTTGGTGCAACAAAAACTGTGGGTCTGTGGGAAGGGTGTGTCAGAGGGCAGGCAGGCATCCCACTGGGCTGGCAGACCATTGTTCTAGGATGCCAGAGGAAGCAACACTGGAAAGTGCAGGCAAACATTAAATATCAGGGAAGTCTGTCACCAGTCTTGTCCATAGACTGGGGATAGGTGGGTAGGGTTCCACCTCCACAAGTAAGGGGTGTTGGGAAGGGTACAAGGTTTCAGAACTGAGGCAAAGGTAAGGGTTGAGGACTAGATGAACAACAAGGTTGACTGGAGCATGGAAATACCAGACTGAGACTATAGGTGGGGCTCAAATGGCCCTAAGATCCTAACTATATAGGCAGGTGGGCAAAAGCCATGAACCAGGGAAACCTAACTCCCATTAACCAGTGCAGTACAGGAAATGGAGCTGTTGGTCTTTGCAAAACCAATGGTGCAGCCAATGCAATGCAGTGGACCTCCCTTCTCCCCACAGGAATGTTACATGCATGGCTTTGAGAAATGTGTATAAGCACACAGAAACACATGTGCACACCGAGGAATCCAGAAGATGCCTGCTAAATTTGTTTTCCTTGCACTATTGACTGATGAGAGTCAATGGTATTCCATTAACATACCAGATACCAAATGAAAGTTCCCTCAGATGCCCTCAATATAGCAAGTTCTCCCATGGTTTACTAAGTGGGGACTGTCTTTAGAAGTTATTTTTTTTCCTTCTCTTCTTATTTTAAGAAGTGTTTTGGATGGTTCAAAAAGCAGTAAGCCCAGCACCCATTAAGGGAGGAAGTTGCGAGGGGAAATGAAAGGCCCTTGCCACCTGGACTGTGCTTCTCATTGACTCTTACTCATGTTTCATCCTTTCTATAAAAGTCCTTGTTCACAAAGTCATCGGAAAAGCCCTCTTTCCAGCCATTGGCATCATAGCATGTGTTCCTCATTAGAGCCATTTTTTCTCTGGTATTGTCATGATTTAACACTAATTACTTCCACCAACATTCTGCTTTGCCTAATCAGATCATGGCACAGAAATGACACATGGATTTCTCTCCCATTCCTAATTTAAAAAGTATACACGGAAAACTAGCATTTAGTAGAGAACCAAGATGGTGGCATAGGTAAACACCTGTACTTGCTACCTCCCACATCCACATCAAAATTACAACTAAAATACATAACAATTATCATTCAGAACCACGGGAAAGCTGGCTGAGTGGAAGCACTACAACTAGAGAGGTTAAGAAGAAAGTGCATTGAGACTGGTAGGAGGTGTGGAGGCATGGAACGGGCTGGCACCAGGTGTGCTGTTTTTTTTAATCAGGAGGGAGATACAAGCTCCCACTTGCTCTGAGCTCCAGTTCTGGGGGACCTAGACACATATGGGGAGAAACTGGACTGTCTGGCATTGGGGCAGGAACACGGGAGTGGCTTTCTTCCAGATGGAGGTGGACAATGGTCATTGTTCCTGTGCTGGGACCTCCCAGGTTCAGGGCTGACTGGCAGCCATTGCTGTTTGCTCTGCCCTGGAGATTCCCTGAGACCCTGCCCTACCCCTACCCAATTTACAAAGCCACCCAAGCTGTGTGCAACAGCTTTTGCATATGAATGGCCTGTCCTTTCTAAGCCTAAAATCTGTCAAACAAGCTGCAGCTGGATCAGGGAGCCCCAAAGCTATCAAAAGAAGGCCCAAGGCCATATCAGCACCAGCCTGCCTTGCTTTACATCTGGGTACTTCCAAACCAATACAAAAAGGAGGAATCTGCAGATCTCTCTTTAGCTCCTGCTAGGTGGCTCCAGGCAGTGGCTAACTTTGCACCTCCTTGGAGATCCAAGAGCCAGTGTACCCAGTGGTCAGTGTGAGACCATACCAGATTACAACTCTTCACATCCATAAGTGACACACTCAAGGGGCAGATTCAGTGAGCACCAAAGCCCCACTGAAGCAAGTCCTGCCCCATAAGGGTGTCTCCTGCACAGCAGCTCTTCCATTGTAGACACAGCTGGTCCTCAACCAATTGGCCTAGAGGTCAATTCCTCCCAGTGATACCAACAGCAATCAAGGCTCAACTATAACAAGACTATGCACACAGCCCACAAAGGGGCGCACCAAGAGTGTCCACCTCAGGTGATTGGGGAGGCTGAGCCACTGGGCCCTATAGGATACCTACTACACAAGGCCACTCTATCAACTCAAGGAGACTTAGCAGCTACCCAATACATAGAAACAAACACAGGGAAGCAGCCAAAATGCAGAGACAAAGAAACATGTCACAAATGAAAGAAATGGATGAAAGCAAAATACTGGATATAGAGTTCAAAACCACAGTTATAAGGTTATTCAAGAATCTTATAGAAACCTCCAAGGAACTTAGTGAGACCTTCAAGGATCTTAGTGAGAATGCCAAAAAAAAAAAAAAAAAAAAGTAAAAGGACCAGTCAGAAATTAAGCATACACTGACTGACATAAAGAATAATATACAGAGATCCAACAGCAGACTAGAGGATCCCAAGAATCAAGTCAAAGATTTGAAATATGAGGAAGCAAAAAAACACCCACCCGGAAGAGCAAAAAGAAAAAAGAACCCAAAAATATGAAGATAGTCTAAGGAGCCTCTGGGACAATTTTTAGTGTACCAACATCTGAATTTTGGGGGTGCCAGAAGAAGAGAGAGAGCAAGGTATTGAAAACCTATTTGAAGAAATAATGACAGAAAACTTCCCCCACCTGGTGAAAGAAATAGACTTACAAGTCCAGGAAGTGCAGAGAACCCCAAACAAGAGGAATCCAAAGAGGACCACACCAAGACACATCATAATTAAAATGCCAAGGGCAAAAGTCAAAGAGAGAATCTTAAAAGCAGCAAGAGGAAAATAGTTAGTTACCTACAAGGGAGTACCCATATGACTATCAGCTGATTTCTCAACAGAAACTATGCAGGCCAGAAGGGAGTGGCAAGAAATATTCAAAGTGATGAATAGCAAGAACCTACAACCAAGATTACTTTACCCAGCAAAGCTATTATTTAGAATTGAAAGTCAGATAAAGAGTTTCACAGACAAGAAAAAGCTAAAGGAGTTCATCACAACCAAACCAGTATTAATGAAATGCTAAAGGGTATTCTTTAAGAAGAGGAAGAAGAAGAAAAAGGTAAAGATAAAATATGAACAACAAAGTGACAACAAATACGTATATATCAACAAGTGAATCTAAAAATCAAATGAATAAAAAATTTGATGAACAGAGTAAACTGGTGAATGTAATAGAATAAGGGGCATGGAAATGGAGCAGACTGACAATTCTCAGGGGTAAAGGGGCGTGGGAAGAGATTGGACAAAGATCTTACTGGGTATATGTATGTATGCAGTGCCTATGGATACGGACAGTGGGGTGGCAAGGGCCTGGGGTGGGGTGGGAACCGGGTGGAGGGGAGCTATGGGGGAAAAAAAGAGGGACATCTGTAATAATCTGAACAATATAGATTTAAAAAAAGAAAGAAAACTACCATTTAGCTTTGTCCTCTAAGACTCCCCATTACCTGACCAGTCTTGGGGCTTCTGCTTATATTTCTTGAGGATAGAAAGGCTTTCACTCTTTAGAGCAGAGATGGCTACTTCCAAGCTGCTGAACTGTTTTGCTGGCAGAACATGACTGAGAATTCCAGCTTCTTATGAAAAAAAAAAATGGTCTCAGGGAGCTGGACCTGAGTGCTGGCTGCCCTTTTGTGACAGATGATGGGTTTTTCCATAGTCGTCACTTCTCCCTCTTGCCTCTTGCCAGCCACATCATTTGGTGTTGCTCACCTGCTTGGCCCTGGAGGAGGCTCAGCTTGTGAGTTTATGAAATAAGCACTTAGCAGAAACTGCCTGATGATAGTGCACAAATCATTCCGTCATTTAAAAAACTCCACTTGACCCTAGCCACAGTGGCTCAGTGGTTGAACGTTGACCTATGAACCAGGAGGTCAGGGTTCAATTGATGGTCAGGGAACATACCTGGATTGCAGGCATGATCCCCAGTGTGGGGTGTGCAGGAAGCAGCCAATCAATGATTCCCTCTCATCATTGATGTTTCTCTCTCTCTCTCTCTCTCTCTCTCCCTTCCTCTCAGAGATTAATAAAAATATATTTTAAAAAATTTAAAAACCCATTTGAAAAAATCAGAACTAGGGTTACCATAACTGTCTTCTCCTTGACCTTCTCACCTCTCTTCTAGTTCTTCGGGTTCTCTGGATCCTTCTTCCCTTGCCTGATTACTCCCTATCTTCACACTTGGGGCTCCTGCCTTTCTTTCTGGATCTTCTCCCAGAGATTGCTCAGGCATTCCTGTGGTCCACCCATGGACTCTTGCCTGATGACCCCAAATCTCTCTCTAGCCTCATCTTTTCCCTCAAGGTTGCATCCAGGATTAAACTTGCAGGCTTTACCATGATACATCTGTGAATCAAAGCCTGGGTCAGCAGGGTGACCTTGGGCAAACATGGAATATCACTGAGCTGGGTGCCGCATAACTTCTTACGGTGGCGGAGTGCATTACAGATAATTTGTAGGATGTGCTTGGCAATTGTTTCCTAAGCCTAAAACCACTGGGCAAAAGCACCCTGTCCATTCTACACTATCAAAATGCCTCTCTCCCAGCAGCTCTTTCTTTAAAAGTGACTTTGTGCATTGAGTTGTCAGTGTTGTCTCCCTTTCAGCCACCAGGAATGAGGCCCACTGGGAGGGGGGGATGGGTGTGCAGGCAGGCCCTCCTGAACCACGGGACAAGGTAGACGTTGTTGACAAGACAGATTGCCCTCAGAGCTTGTGGGAGTCTGAAAGTTCCAAGAGTGGCAAACTTGCCTGGTGGCACCTTGTGATCCTGCCGCATGAAATTGGAGCCATTCGTTTCTGCCATTAGCAGCAGAGAAAGCAAATGAAGGCTCTGGGGCTTCCGTCTGAACAGTGAGGACCAGCAGACCAACAAGGCCGAGGAGAGGAGTGTCAGTGGTGAGTTGTTCTCTCCACCAGCGTTCACATTGCTTTCAAAAGCACAGTTTTCCCTTTGATAATAGCTGACAAACACTTTGGAAAAATTTTATTTTTTGTTTTTATATGCTTGCATACTTTTACCCCCAAAGTTTCACAGAATTGGAAGAAGTTTCGTGCAAGGAAGGGAGAGAAAGGAAAGTGATATTTGGTACATTTCTGACACTGGGCATGGTGCATTGCATTCATTGCTTCACTTTCCATGACCTAAGCTCATCTTTTGTAAGATTCTAGGATCTAGAAATACAAAGTTATAAATTTCTGTACCTTCACTGATCTAGTATCTTTATTCTGCAACTGGAAGGGAAGTTTCATGGCTGATCTGTGCCAGGTCTTACTCCCCTCACCCCATTCCCCCTGTGTATGAAAGCCAGGGACATTTGGGATACAGCTAAATGACCTGAGGACACTGGTGGAAAACTGTGCAAGAAATGTTTCCTCCTTGTGCAAAGACAGGCAATTTCACCTTCTCTGAATGTGAGCCAGTGCACGTGTTTTCTGACTCCAGTGAAAAATGCAGACGTATTAAGAGCTGTACTAAAATCTATACCGACTTTCCTTTTGGTAAAAAGACACATGAGAGGAAACTGTTCCCTTTCCTCTGATTAGTGGATATTGTCGTGCTAGGTGCCTGGAATTGACAGCATTCTGAGATGGTAGCATCTATATATTAATATATAGAAAGCCAGCGACCAGGACGCCGTAATGATTGGAACAACTGGTTGCTATGATGCCCACTGCGGCCAGCGAACTGGCCTCATCAGGGGTGGGGCCGGCTGGCCAACCTTCCATGGCCCCTCCCCCCAGCCAGTCCCACCCCTGATTGGCAGGAGGCAGGAGGCCGGCCAACCCCCCTCCATGGCCCTTCCCCCCACCAGGCTGGCCCCGCCCCTGATTTCCAGCCCCGCCCCTGATCACCTCCCTACCCCAATAGGGAGCGGGGCTGGCTGGCCACCCTCTTGCAGCCGCACCCCCCCTTGGCCACTGGCCCCTGATAGGCACCCTCCACCCAATTCAGGGGTGGGGCCGGCTGGCCCATTACCCACAGCCCCTCCCTATGGCCAGCCCCACCTCCGATCAGCCCCCACCACCCCGATTGGCCCATGGGCCCTTTCCCCAGCCAGCTCCACCCCGATCAACCCCTCCCACACACACCAATTGGGGGTGGGGCTGGCCAGCCAACCTCCCATGGCCCCTCCCCCGGCCCCTGACCCCCAAATCGCCCCCCCACCCCATTTGGGGGTGGGGCCGGCTGGCCCACTGCCCATAGCCCCTCCCCATGGCTGGTCCTGCCCCCAATCGGCCCCCCACCCCAATCGGGGGCGGGGCCTGCCAGCCAATCATCCTCGGCCCCTCCCCGCAGCTGGCCCAGCCCTGATCAGACCCTGATCAGGATGGGCTAGCCGGCCAACCTCCTGCTGTCTTCTCCTCCCAACAGGCCGTGCCCTGATCCGCCCCAATTGGAGCCGGGTTGGCCGGACCTCACCCATGCATGAATTTGTGCACTGGGCCTCTAGTAGAAAGATAAAAGAATCAGGTTTTGTTACTTTTCTTTCTTTGGGTGTTCACAGGGTTATAATTTTTTAAACTGAATTGATTGGGGTGACATTGGTCAATAAAATTATATAGGTTTCAAGTGTACAGTTCTATAATATGTCATCTGTATATTGTATTGTGTGTTCACCACCCAAAGATAAGTCTCCTGTCACCATCTATCCCCTCTTTCCCCTCTTCTACCTCCCTCCGCCCCCTTTCCCTCTGGTAATCATTGTCTGTGTCTATGAGTTTGTTGTTGTTTTTTTTGCTTAATTGCTTTACTTTTTCACCCAATTTCCTCCTCCCTCCCCTCTAACAGATGTCAGTTTGTTCTCTATGTCTATGAGTCTGTTTCTATTTTGTTTGTTAGTTTATTTTGTTCATTAGATTCCACATATGAATGAAATCATATGGTACTTGGCTTATTTCACTTAGCATAATCTCTAGGTCTGTCCATGCTTTTGCAAAAGGTAGGATTTCCTTATTTTTACAGCTGAGTAGTAAGAATCCAGGTTTTCAAGATAAATTTGAGAAGGGACCTTAACCACTTTTGGAAATGATTTCTTTTTATGTGAGATATTGATTTTTCCTTATTTTCAAAGACAATGAAGTCAAGGTTTTAGTTCTGCCCATGAAGGCATCCCAAAGAAACTCTGAACCTCTGCCACATCTGCTAAAGGGAAATAACAATGGCATGTTGGAACTGGTTCACACCAGCCAGTTGTTAGCATCTCTTCCCAACTCCATGTTCAATGGTATCGCAGTAGTCGTTTCTATAATGTCATGTTGGTAGTTTCCCATCGTGGTGGAAATATTTACACTATGGAAATTGGCAAATGATACAAATTAAGGCTCTTTTCTTTTTTTGAGAGTCAGTTTATCAACACACCATTGGAAAAAATAAATTCATGCACAGTCATTAAAAGTATTAGAGATAGCCCTGGTCAGTGTGGCTAAAAGGTTAGAGTGTTGGCCCGCACACAGAAGTACCATGAATTTGATTCTGGGTCAAGGGCAAGTATCTAGGTTGTAGGTTTGATCCCCTGCTCCAATTGGGGTATGTGCAGGAGGCAACCAATTGATCTCTCTCTCTCTTTTTTTCCCTATGCCTGTCTGAGAAAGACAAATATAGTCAATAATATTGTAATAACTATGAATGGTGTCAAGTGGGTACTAGGATTATTGGGGTGACCACTTCATAACTTACATAAATGTCTAACCACTATACTGTATGTACACTTGAAACTAATATAATCTTGAATGTAAAATATAATTAAAAAGTTAACAAAATTTAAGAAATAAAAAAATAAAACATTACAGACTTCATATACACACACATACACCAAGAATTTATGGGAAAGATGGCTGGTAGCTCCTAGAATCAACAGAAAGCCAGAAGAAATGCAAAATGACGGAGGACAGCAGAAATAATTCTGATGGGAAACTGCAATGGTACGACCTGTATATCCTCAACCTACCAACCCACTGCTCCCCCCACCACTCCTGAACACAGCCCTATGGCACTCAATGCAGTGACTATTCCTGCTATATATGGCTACCACTGCACGTCTAATGCAATGCTATCTTTTAAGTATCTGTCTGAATTGTTGACTATATTCCCTACTAGAAGCCTGATGCATGAAGACTCGTGCTAGAATGGCTTTCCTTTCCCTGGCTGCCAGCACAACCTTTCCACTCCGGCCCAATCCCTTTCCACTCAGGCCCTGGAGCCGCCTCTTTCAGCTCCAGTCCCACCTTCCCACGCTGCCCAGAGGCTCTGAGAGACCAGGGGTGGGGCAGAACGCCTGCGTCATCGCCATGCGATGATGCAAGCATCCTGCCCACCCCTGTCACTCGGTGCCTATGTATGCAAATTAACCACTGTCTTTGTTGGGTTAATTTGCATATAACTCCTGATTGGCTGGTGGCATAGTCAATTTACATGTTTGTCTATTATTAGGTAAGATGCTCTACTTTACATCCTTGTGACTATTTTGAACTTCCAATTTGTACTTCTTAATCCTTTCATCCTTTTCACCCAGCCCCCAACCCCCACCTACCTGCCGACCATCAGTTTGCTCTTGTGTCTACCGCGGTTGTTTCTGTTTTATTCATTTACTTTGTTTTTTTATGTTTCACATATAAGTGAAATCATATGGTATTTGAGATTCAGAGTCCTGTGAACTCCCAATTGTCTGAACTGGGGCTATATACCCACACCCTCAATGGCAGAGGTAGGAAGAGAGGTGATCTTTTTGTTATGACAGGCTGTGCCCTGCCCACCACCAAAAGTCATACTGTGGGGAAGTCCAAGGACTAGGAAGAAGGCTGAGTCAGAACAAAATCTGATAAATATTCACTGTACCAAGTGAATCATGTTCTTTACCTATTGTGCTGTTCTTTCTCTCTTTTCTTTTTTTGTGTGTTTTATTTTGTCAATCCTCATCCGAGGATATTTTTTCATTGATTTTTAGGGAGTATGGAAGAGAGAGGGAATGACAGAGAGAAACATCAATGTGAGAGAAACACATCAATTGGTTGCCTCCTGCACAAGCTCTGACCAGGGTCTGGGCTGGGGAGGAGCCTGCAACTGAGGTACCTGCCCTTGACCAGAATCGAACCTGGGACCCTTGTCCACAGGCTGATGCTCTATTCACTGAGCAAAACCAAATAGGGCTTGATGTGTGCTTTTCTATGGGTGGTGTCCTAGCAGTTCCCAGGCCTTTTTACTCATGTACCTCTGTGTGACTGCTCAGTCCAAAATACATTCCTATTTCTCTCAAAGAGAAGAGCAAACTATTCCTGACATTAAGGTATACCGTAGAGTATGTGTGAAAAGTTCCCTGGTTCTAAGTAAGATCCATTCAAGCCAACTGAGGGAAAGGGGCATAGTGCTAGGAAACACTTGAGCTGCTACTGGATCTGGGAAGACAGGCGAAGAGCAGGGTGGCTCCATCAATGGCTTCTGTCTTTCAGGATGGTTTCATCTTTCTCTTGTGGTTTGCTTGGTCTCTGTTACTTGGCATCTCTCCTTCGCCCCTGGCCTGGCTCATCCCCTGCCTTAGAGATCTGGTTCAAGTTCTGAAGGAACTAGCTTCATTGATTTGGCTCACTATTATTCATCCATTGGGCAGAATCTCATGGGTCTTTGGACAGACTAAGGAAATGAGTCTGGGGCCACCAGTGTATTCAATGACCACAAGCCTTGCACAAGAATCACCTAGAGCTACTCTCCTGGATACCTCAATTATAATGGGACTAGGGGCCCAGTGCACAAATTCATGCACCTTGAAAGGAACTGTGGGCTGCGAGTCTGCAGTGGGCACAGGGGCGGATCTCGGCCCATTCTCTGTGCCCCGCCCAGCCGTTCCCGCCGTGGCCACCAGTCCCTTGTCTGCCAGCAGCCCCATTCCCATGCATTGATAGTGCCAGCCCCACTCGTACTCGCTGATGGTGTGGAGTGATTGGGGCTGGTGCCAGCAGCAGGTGCAAGTGGGGCTGGTGCTGTCAGTGGGTGGGAGCAGTGGCTGCTGGCCCCAATCACCCTTCAGAAGCAGGGGGAGGTGGAAAAGCCCTGAAGGGCAATTGGGGCCAGCAGCCGCTACTAGCACCCACGGACAGCTGGGCAATCGGGGGCGGTGCTGGGCGCTGGCAGCGGGTGCACGTGGCAGGTGGGACTGTGGCATGTGGGAGCAAAGAATTTTCAGTAATCACCAGAGGCTTTCCCGGATGACAGCGACTGGCTCCCCGCCTTGGTCTGGCGCCCCGGCTCACCTGCTCCACCATCCCACCGCAGGTGAGGCCAACCAAGTTCTGCGCTCTGCTGCCTGTTGCCAATGCCTGCCATGTTATGCACGCACTCCCTGGTGGTCAGCACATGTCATAGTGGCCGGTTGTTCGGTTCTGCCGTTCAGTCTATTTGTATATTAGGGTTTTATATATATCGATGTTGGGTGTGGCAGGCCCCATGTCTCACATGTTTCAGGGTCCTCGAAGTATAATTTGACTCTCCTACCAGGAAGTCATTTTCACGTTTTAGGAAATAAAGGAGCTAGTACTAGTAGTTAATAAGTGCTATGTTTTGTGCCTGCTGCTATATATTATATACCTTATCTCATTGAGTCCTATGCCATTTCTCTGAGGTAGGTATTACTCCTATTTTAGATATGATGAAACTGAGGACCACAATGAATAGGAACCCAACAAAAGATGATAGGGCTGATTTCAAATCCAGAGTAGTCTTTCTCCAAACCTGCGATTTATTCCCTACCCCAGGATATCTCTGATGACACATTCATGGCAATGCCAAGACACTCCTGTCCTAGTTATTGATGGCTTTTTGAAGAAAGCTTCTAATTAGGGACTTTTCTAGTAGGGAACAGTTTAAAAGTAAAGTAGAATAGGTAAGGGGGGAGATAAAGGACTGGAGATAGAAGTGCTCACATGCTGAGCTCAGGCTGCTATAGAAGAGCAGTCTTCTTCAACAGCTGGCCCTTCAGATGGCCGGAAAATAGCCTCGTCATCAAGCAGTGGGGTGTTGCCCCCGTGTAATGAAGAGAGACAAACTTCACACTGCCCAAGGTGGGTACTCCCCAGGAGTGCCTTGCCTTGTTTATCCAAAACCATTTCACAGGCAATGAGAGCTATTGGGGGGCCTCTAAACAAAACCTCCCAACAGCTGTACAATCACAGTTAAGTCCTTTTAAGAGGTAGGACTCTAAGCACTTTGTTGTAATAGCCTCATAAAAAGGAAAATTGAACTTGTCAGGAAAATTCAATTGATCAGTGTCCAGCTCTTCTTCATCCATTCATATGCTCTGTAGAAGGGATAACATTGTAGAACCTAGAAGGTCGTTGGGAAGGGAAACAGGAATATGAACTTGTACATGATCACCTGGCATCACCTATAATGTTGGTTGCTCTCCAGCTCTTTCTCCTTCAGCCTTTGATGCCAATCAAAACTTTAGTATCTCCAGGATACTAAGGTTCAACATCACCAGCCATTAGGAAAATGTAAACTAAAACCATGATGAAATATCACTACACACTTATTAGTATAACTAAAACTAATAATAATGTTATATTAGTATAACTAAAACTAATAATAACTAACCCTTGAGGATATGAAGAAACTGAATTTCTCATATATTTGCTGGTTAGCATGTAAAATAGTACAGACACTCTGGAATACAATTCAACAGTTTCCTATGAAGCTAAATATACACTTAACATACAGCCCAGACATCTTACTCCTCAGATAAAGGAAAATATACACTGAGTGGCCAGATTAGTATGATCTCTGAATACATAATAATCTGGCCACTCAGTATATATATATATATATATATATATATATATATATATATATATATATATTAGAGGCCCAGTGCATGAATTCGTGCATGGGTGGGGTCCGGCCAGCCTGGCCAGGGGGAGGGGACATGGGCGGTTGGCCAGCCTGCCTGCTGGTTGAACTCCTGGTCGAGGGGACAATTTGCATATTAGCCTTTTATTATATAGGATATACACGGAGTGGCCAGATTATTATGTGTTCAGAGATCATAATAATCTGGCCACTCAGTATATATATATATATATATATATATATATATATATATATATATATATATATATAGAGAGAGAGAGAGAGAGAGAGAGAGAGAGAGATATTGAGATTTCTTTTGGTGATGAAATTGTTTTGTCTCAGGATAGCAGTGGTGTTGCATGAATGTACACATATGATAAAGTAGCATAGAACTTAAAATGATCTATACACACATACTTCTAAGGCCTGAGTTATTTTCTTTCCACATTTTGAAAATATTACGCAGAAGTCTTTTTTTTTTCTAGTTATGTCAATGAGAAGTGTGATATTGTAATAGGCATTTAGACAGACCTGAGCAGAGCAATGACAATGGGCCAGGTACAAAAAGCCACCAGGGTTGAAACGGAAAGCCCCGGTGCCTAGCAACAGGCAGAACTGAGAAAACAAGGATCTCTTCCTGCGGGAAACTTTCCTCCCCTAGTATATAGTTGGTCGTGCAGTTTGGACCCCCTGACCTTTTCCTCCCTGAAGATGACATCTAGGCCTCAGCTGTATTCCAACTCCAGGCCCAGAAAAGCAGCAAAACCAGACAAGTGACGCTGTGGCTGCCTCAGGACCAGAGGCATTGCCTAATGACCCCTGCCCTGGTGCCAACCAATCAGTGGAGACCACGACCCTGACAAAGCACACCTGGAAAGCTGATGAATAGTCTATTGAGACCATCGCCTAAGACCTCCCCTAAGATTTCCACCTGCAAGAGAGAAAAATAAGCTTAGGATGAAGGACCCAGCATGTATTCTCCCTCAGGGGCGTGCACCCATACCATTCCCTTCCCCCTCTTCTTCTCTCTAAGGGACCCCAAGAAACTTGCCACCAGGGGAGCAATGGTGAGTGGCAGCCATTGCTGGGTAACCCCCTGAACCTGTCTCCAAGACCCCTTTTCCTCTGACTTCCCAGTGAACCAAAGCAGCCCAGCCTAGGCTCTCCTGGTGCTTCTCCTATGCTAAGCCCTTCCTTGTTTCACTGCCCTGAGTGCGAATTTGCTTCGGCCAATAACTAATTGCTTGCTTTGCTACACTTTGTCTCTTGATTGAAATCTTTTCTTTCAAGAAGACAAGAACCAAGGTTTCATCATCTTCCTGGTAACAATATCAAGGTGGTTTTTGTATCTTTGTAGATAATCAGTTCTATTTTTAAGATTTAAATTTCTCTCTGATGTATGTAGGTAGGTGTGGAATAATGAAGAATTCATCTGGTGTTTGTCCTGGGTTCCTGGCATGGAGCGTCTTAAATCCTTGGGATTTCCTGAGTGGTAGGAGTCTCCCTGCTATGCTAATGAAGTGACTCATGGTGGGCCCCTACTAGTCACCAGAAAGATCAATCATGTCCTTAGAGAATTAGAATCTGAGCCAGCCTGACCTCCAGGGAGGGGAGGGGTCACTGGATATAGAGTTCAAATCTGTGGCCAGCTATTTAATCATGCCTACCTACGGATGCCCCAATAAAATCCCTGGGTGCCACGCTCAGGGGAGCATACTGTTTGGTGAAGGAATCACTGTGCCAGGAGGGTGATGGGTCCTGGTTCTGCAGTGAAAGGGCACAGAGCTTCTGTGTTCAGGACCCGCCCAGACCTCATCCTATGCATTTCTTCATTTGGGTTTTCCTGACCGATATATTTTATGATAAAATTACAAGTATAGTGCTTCTGTGAGTCATTTTAGCAAATTACCAAACCTGAGGAGATGTGGAACCCTCACATTTGTTACATAGGTCAGTCAGAAGAACGGGTGGCCTGGGACCTCCTGAACTTGCATTTGGCATCTGAGGTGAGAGCAATCTTGTGGAGGATTGAACTCTTAATTTGTGAGGTTTGCACTAAGCCCAGGAGGTAAGTGTCAGAACTGAATTGTGGTATACTCTGTTGATATCAGAATAGTGAGATTTTCTTTATAGTTTTTTTTTTTTTCCGGAATTTACTTGGCTATTTTTTTCTAGTGATTTTCTACCTTTTATTCTTTCAAATGTTTCCTTACTTGTATTGTAGGCATTGGGAGCCACACAGAAGGTTTATTTAGGAAAGTGGGGAATGAAGGGAGTAGAACTGGGAAGAAGTTGAACTATGATGCAGTCCCAGCAAAGCACTCAGGGGATCTCATTGAGCTTAGGGATGGCATTTTAGAATTGTCCCTAATTCAGGCAAAGAGATTGGGCTTTTATGCCCATATCTACCAATCACCAGCTCTAGGCTGCTCTCTGAAGGGAGTATGACCTTGGATGAAGCAGCTCTCCATCTGAGATGGTCCTTGGAGAAGGACTGAGAGCAGTCAGTCACCTTGGGGAAGTATTGAGGACATGTGCATGTACCCCTTCAGTGGGGGGATTTGGGTCAGGAGTTGGCAAACTATAGCCTATGGGTCAAATCCAGCCCACTGCCTGTTTTTGTAAACAAAGTTTATAAAGCATTCTCCCTGTGTGCATGTCTTTCTTCACAGTGTTCCCTCTGTCCCTGTTCTTCTCTGTGTCTCCTCCCTCCTTCTCCTTCTCCTTCTCCTTCTCCTTCTCCTTCTCCTTCTCCTTCTCCTTCTCCTTCTCCTTCTCCTTCTCCTTCTCCTTCTCCTTCTCCTTCTCCTTCTCCTTCTCCTTCTCCTTCTCCTTCTCCTTCTCCTTCTCCTTCTCCTTCTCCTTCTCCTTCTCCTTCTCCTTCTCCTCCTTCTCCTTCTCCTCCTCCTCCTCCTCCTCCTCCTCCTCCTCCTCCTCCTCCTCCTTCTTCTTCTTCTTCTTCTTCTTCTTCTTCGAGAGAGAGAGAGAGAGAGAGAGAGAGAGAGAGAGAGAGAGATTCAATCTACAGCACACCCCAGTCAAGATACTCAAGTTTTCCATCACTCTAGAAAGTTCCCTCCATTCCTCCATTCCCAAGTCAGGAAACTACTGATTTAAATTCTATTCCCTGAACTGATTTTGGACTGTTCTAGAACTTCATAAAAATTAAATCATATATTAAGTTGCTTTGGTCCTATTTCTTTCTTTCATTATCATCATCATATCTGTGAGACACATGCATGTTCTTACACATTAGCAGGAGTTTCTTCTGATTTACTGAAAATATTCCATCGGACAAATATGCCCTTTTGTTTATTCATTTGTCTATTGAGTACTGGTTGTTTGTTTCCAGTTGGTGGGATAAATTCATGAGTAATGCTGCTATGAATATTCATGTGCAAGTCTTAGTGGTAATTTTCTAGGACTACAATCTCAAGGACATAGATAGAGTAGGTGTGAGTTTCACTCTATGACAGTGGTTCTTAACTTTTCTAATGCCGCAACCCTTTAATACAATTCCTCATGTTGTGGTGACCCCCAACCATAAAATTATTTTCCTTGCTACCTCATGACTGTAATTTTGCTACTGTTATGAATCATAATGTAAATATCTGTCTTTTCCGATGATCTTAGGCGACCCTGCTAGTGGTTCTCAACCTATGGGTCTTATACAGAGAAGATTCCACTCTCCTCACCATTCTCCATTTTAATGTCATGTTGACCTATTATGTTCTACAATTCTGGGCATGTGCCCTTGACTGGAATTGAACCTGGGACCTTTCAGTCCACAGGCTGATGCTCTATCCACTGAGCCAAACCAGGTAGGGCGAAGATCCATTTTTTTTTTTAATGTAATGTCACCTATGCCAAAAGTTAACACCTGATGGAAAGCAACTGAGAAGTGTCTCCTCTGGTGTGCTGCTTAATGTTTAAAAATCAGCTCTCCATGAAGAAAAGGAGGGCGAAAGCCATGATTTGTAGTTGAGCCTTGAAAAGCATTGGTTTGAACTGCACAGGTCCATGTATACATAGATGCTTTTCAATAAATACATATACTGCTTTTGATATGCAGTTGGGAGTCCATGGATGCCGAGGGTCGACTGTAGGCATTGATCTACATCATTTTACATAGGGGATTTAAGCATCCTCGAATTGTGTGTGTGTGTGTGTGTGTGTGTGTGTGTGTGTGTGTGTGTGTGTGTGTGTGTGTTTGACTACACAGGGGCATCAGTGCTCTTGACCCTCATGTTATTTAAGAATTAACTACATACCTATCTTTTCTGGGAGTAATTCATATAGTGGTTGCTGATATTCTCTGCAGTGTCACAAGTGTAGGTTTATCGTCCCCAGCAAGCCTGTGAGGAGACTATCAGCAATGGTGTCTTATGTATTTTTTAAAGAATCTTCCTAAATTGCCAGGGCTTTGCATTTGAAGGCTCTTCAGTACATGGGATCCTAGTGCTTGTATGCCCAAGTGAGCAATGATAGCAAATCAGACCAGACCAGCCATGCTTCTTGCCTGCCCCCTAGCTGGCACAAACCACATGTTTCAGCACTTGAGCTGGTGATAATGAGGTGGTCTATGATGGGATATACTGCAAACAACACTGAGTATCAAAATTGTCAGAGCACATTTAGGCGGAGTTTTGGCTTACTGACCAAGAGCTCAAAGAAGAGGCCACACCTACAATGTCTTTTCTTGCAGAACATGTTCCACCTAACGCTGATTCCATTACCAAGGCATGCTGGATCCAGACCAAATGCAATTTCCACAGTCGTGGCCCCCAAGTCACTAGTTGTTTCCATTAAAAGCCTTGGTCTTTCTCAAGGGTATTCATCCAGCCTGTTAGAAAAGTGAGAGAGGAGGACATAATTGCCTTTGATGTTTGTTTTTTCCCCTGAGAGATGGAGAGAAGCTGCCACTTGAGTTTTGGATTAGTGTCCTCTGTCCCTGTTCTCCATTCTTTGTTGACTTCTCTCTTTGCAACAATGGGAAATATGTTTATTGCTGTAAAACAGTCATTGGAAGGAATCATAAGAGAGTTTGTTCTTCTTCGTATTTGTCAAACCACAGACATTCCCCATTGGAGAGGAGATGGTTGGTTGTAAGAACAGGAGGAAGACATTATAAAAAATACAAAGACTTTCCTTTCGTTCCCAACTTGAAGTGGGTGGTGTTCAAAAGTTTAGAGCTAAGAACAAACATTATCTCATAGAATAACAGGCTGGCCAGGCACCTCACAAATGCACATTTCATCTGTAATGTAAGCCAAAGGAGGAAGGCAGGCATCACCCAGCAGACAGGTTAGCCCAGCTCAGGCGCTGAGGCAGCTGCTGAAGCTGGCCCAGCACCCCCCTCACCCCCTACCCCTGCCAGCCTTTCCCCATTTCTGTAAGTTTGAACCTAGCCAGCAGGTTCCTTATAAGCCACAAGTTCTAATGGCAAAGGTGATGGGGGTCTGAGAACTGAAAGCAGTGGCCAGTAGTAAGTACAATCATTTGCAGGACAAGGTCTGTCTGCCCTTTTAAAAATAAGGAACTGTAGCTTTGAGTAGCCAACTTATTTTAAACGCACCCCAGGGTTTCACAATGAAGCCTATACGTACTTAAGACGGGGAGCAGCTGGGAGGCGCTGCTTGTTCTGTAAGTAGCTGACTACCGCCACCAGCACACACTCAGTGCTAATGCGACTAAGGTCATGCTTTGAATCCCTCTTAGAGTGGCCATTCCATTTTAAACGTAGGAAAAGCACCATAAGGCCATAAAATGTGTGTTTACGCTCGGCTCTTGTCACTCGATTGCCACAGCTCTGCAACCACTCGAAGCTCATGTTTAGAGAAGATAAAGTTGAAGCGTGTAGAGTCTCTGTTGATGAGTAAATTTCCTGTGTTGTGTGGTCTGTTTTGAAAAGAGGGAGTTCTGCTGGATGAAATATCAGGTTGTTATAAAGACTCCCTGTGTGTCATACTTGCACCCCCAATTTTCAGAGACCTGGAATCTTGTTTCACCTGTGAGGACAGATGCCACCTTTCAGCATCTAAAGCACTTAGTGCTGCCACCATCAGTTGGCAATTGCTCTCATGACATCTAACAATTTACACGCTTCTGGCTTGAGTTGCAAATAACCCCCCAAGGAGGAGCGACTGTCTTACTGCCTCATATTCCTATTCCCCACAGTGCTTTCCTGCGAGGCTACGCTGAACCGGTGTCTGCTGATTTAACTTGAGTGGAATTCAGTAAGATGTACTCAGCACTCTAACAATGCTCACTCACACAGTAATGGCACCTGGAGGGTTTAGAATGTGCTGCAGGACCTTGCAGGGCCCTGGGCTCATCAGCATGAACAGCAGCAGCTAATGGCCTGTGGACATGCCGTTAATGATGATGAACTCCTGCCCGGCATGTTCACTGTGCATGGCATTGTTCTGAGTGCTTTGCCTACTAGTATATTATGCTAGTTGGTCTTGCAAAGAACCCTTTGATGTGTGTATTGTTATTTATCCTCCAGTGGACGCATGAGGAAACTAGAGACCAGAGAGATAAGAAAGGTGCCCAAGGTTACACAGCTAGGGAGGGGCAGATCCAAACCCTGGCAGTCTGCTGCAGAGTCTGGGTTCATACCCCTTGACAAGAGCTAATACATATATAGGTACATACTACTTGCTAGAGATGTTTTATATAACCTTATTTAATCTTTACAACAAACCTAGGATATATTATTTTTATATGCATTTTGCAGGTGAAGAACCGAAGGTGCAAAGAAGCATTATGGAGGGCCTAGATGCAAACCCAGGGCTTCTGGCTCTGAGCCTGTTTTAGTCATCATGCCGTAGCATTCTCTGAAGAGGCCGTGGATGGATAAGATGTCAGGCCTGGATTGATTTGTGTTGTTTTACATAGCAAGAGGTGGTGACTGACGTATAAGAAGATATCACTGAAATTTCTATCAAGGCTGGAAAGCACTCAACAATTACTGGGGCTGGGAACACACAGGGTTTCTTCCTAAGTGGGCTGGGAACATAGTGCCAGGCAGGAGAAATCCTATGTCTTTGCTCAGAGTATTTTAAGATAAGGAGATCAGGGACCAGGGGTTTTGTTTCTTCATAAGGGTGTGGATAGGATAAGCATGGAAAGCTGAGGTGCTCTCTTTCCCTGTGCTCCGAGACCCTCTCTGTCTGTGAAGCTGGAGTTGTGCAGGGCATGTGATGTGCATAGCATGTGATGTGCAGGGCATGCGATATGCAGGGCATGTGATGTGCATAGCATGTGATGTGCAGGGCATGCGATGTGCAGGGCATGTGATGTATAGGGCACGCGATGTGCAGGGCATGCGATGTGCAGGGCATGTCATGTGCAGGGCATGTCATGTGCAGGGCATGTGATGTGCAGGGCATGCGATGTGCCGGGCATGCAATGTGCAGGGCATGCGATGTGCAGGGCATGTCATGGGCAGGACATGTGATGTGCAGAACATGGGATGTGCAGGGCATGTCATGGGCAGGACATGTGATGTGCAGGGCACATGATGTGTGGGGCTTGTGATGTGAGGGGCATGCAACTGGGAGCAGCCCAGGTGGTAGGCATTTTCTGGTCTGCACTGGCCTGTAGCTAGTACACAAAGACATAGGTATGTCAAGGAGAAACAGGGATGAGTACACGGGACTGGTCTTCCCCTGGATGTCCCTGGACTGAGGCTGCTTTGATCTCAGAGGCTAGCTACCTCCTTGGGATGGAGAGTCTAACCAGTAACAGGGAGACTCCCCTAAAATGAGGAGTTAATTTCAGTGAGCTCAAAATTTCTTAGTTAAAGGAAATGAGCCAAACTAAAACCGTAAGTCACCAGCTTACCCAAACCAATGGGACACTTTTTCTTTTCTGAATCACTTTTTCTAGATGGAGAAAGAAACGGAACCTAACACATAAAACATATTTATTTATTTATCTATCTATCTATCTATCTATCTATCTATCTATCTATCTATTTATTATTTAAACTAGAGGCCCGTTGCAAGAAGATTCCTGCAAGAATAGGGCTTCCTGCAGCCTGAAGGAAGCAGAGAAGAGAGCGAAGTCTGCCGAGGCGGGCTTTGCTCCCATCTCCACTGCCTCGCCCCCTCCCATCTCCACTGCCTTGCTCCCTCCCTTCTCTGCTGCTTCGCTCCCTTCTCCACTGCTTCGCTCCCTTCTGCAGTGCTTGGCTTCCATCTACGCTGTCTTCAGTCACCACCATCTTTGTTGGGTTAATTTGCATACACGCTCCTGATTGGCTGGTGGGCATAGCGGAGGTACAGTCAATTTATATGTTTGTCTATTATTAGGTAAGATATCTTTTTATTAATTTTAGAGAGGAAGGGAGAGGGAGAGGGAGAGAGATAGAAGCATCAATGGTGAGAGAATCATTGATTGGCTGCCTCCTGCATGCCCCACACTGGGGATCGAGTCCACAACCAGGCATGTGCCCTTGACCAGAATCAAACCCAGGACCCTTCAGTCTGCAGACAAACTCTCTATCCACTGAGCCAAACTGGCTAGGGCCATAAAACATTTTTAAAAAGGAGAACATGATTTCCCAGAAGAAATCTGGGGCCTCTCAGCAAGGGCTCACCTCAGTAAGAATTGAGGTGGCACAGCATGCCATCTGGCTCGCTGGAAGGACCAGCGACCTTCTCTGTTTGTGAAGCCGGAGCCTCCATAAAGATGTGCCATTTCTCACAGGGCTTCCCTCAGCCTTGTTGATATGTCCAAGGAAGCTGGATCCTTAGGCTGTTTGCCGAATAACATTCCAGGAGGGAGGGAGGGAGGAAGAGAGGGAGGGAGGGAGGGAGGGAGGGAGGGAGGGAGGGAGGGAGGGAGGGAGGGAGGGAGGGAGGGAGGAGAAAGTCTCCAGGTTACATGTCAATGGCTCATCAGGGTCCAACTTGTCATTGCTGTTACACTTATCTAGACAGTAAGTTCTGCAAGAATGTGGCTAATCAGGCTGCAGATGCCTGGCCATGAGCCAAGTCCTGGGTAGACTAGCACTTGATGGGTGAATTACAGACATGTAAATAGGAATAATAACACACAACTTATAGGGCTCTCTTGAGCATTGAACAAGCATGGTCTGGTCACTGTAGGTTTTTAATAGTGGAGCTGTTACTTTGTCACTAGAGTGACCTGGCTGCAGCACTGTCTCCCACTGGGTGAAAACCAGGGTTGACTCAGCTGATCCAACTGACTAGGTGGGTTTCTTCCTTTTTTTATTCATTTATTTATATATTTAAAAGCCTTAACCCCCAGTGTGATGGTTGTTCTTCCTTTTTAAAAAGATGGTTTTACAATATTATGAAACATAGCATGAATAAAGAACAAAAGACATGAATAACTGCCTAGTAAAAAAAGTCATAAGGCAAAGCATCATGTAATTAATATCATGTCACTTTTTCCCAGGTTCAGACATAGAATACTGTCAGCCTTTGGAAGTTTCCACAAGAATGACCTTCATCCTTTCATGGAAAGGACATCTTTGCTTTATAAATGGATGGATAAAAAAGTAAATAAATAGTTTTATTATATATCATAACATATATAACCACATAACATATATATCCCAAAATATTGTTTTTTCAGTTTTTAAATATTATGTAAATGGACTCATAGATTCTTTCGTGTCTTTCTTCTTTCATTCATCATTATGGTTTAATGCATCATTACTTAAAATGTTGGTATACACATTCTTATATGGCTCATCAAGGTCATTCTGGTACATGAGCTGTAGGTTATATACCTAGGAGAGGAATTGCTGAGTCACAGGATATGCATATATCTAATTTTATTAGAAATTGCAACCTCTTTTCCATCTGCAATGTATGAGAGTAACCATTACTCCACAGCTTCACAGACAAATGGTATTGGTCATCTTTGAATGTTAGTCAGTCTGGTAGGTGTGTAGTTTATTTAATTGTGGTTTTAGTTTGCATTTTCACAACTCCTAAAAAGGTCAGGTAGCTTTTCATTGTTGGTTGTCCATCTGGACTCCTCTTTTGTAAAGTGCCTGCTTATCTCTTTGGCTCATTTTTAAGTTTTTTTTTTTTAATTGGTTTTAGGGAGAGAGAAAGGGAGAGGGAGAAAGAGAGAAACACTGATGTGAGAGAGAAACATGTGTCGGTTGCCTTCTGTACGTGTCCCGACTGGGGATCGAACTGGTAATGTGAGTATGTGCCTTGACCAGGAATCAAACCCAAGACCCTTCAGTCAATGGGACAATGCTCCAACCAACTGAGCCACACTGGCCAGGGCTCTTTGGCTCATTTAAAAAATTTGGTTGTCTTTTTCTTTTTTTTTTTTAATGAACTTTATCCAAATGAGTACTTGATTGCCACAAGTAGCATTTATTGAGAAGAGTGGTATCCTGGAGCTTACCAGAGTTGATGGTTAGAATTTTAGGATTTTTATAAGCAGATTACTAAAGTGTGGGTGGCTTGACATCAGTCGTGATGGGAGTATTTATACCATGGATCTCAGTAAATGCTATAAATCACAGCATTGCCTCCTCCCCCCATTCCCTCCCCCTAAGAGAGTCAACTGCTACACCAGTGGAAAGATCATATTTGATGCACCGCCCCACAGTGCCATCCCTGTCATTCATCCTGTCTACACACAAGTGGATTTATTTCTATGCTCTCTCTTCTGGATCATTCTTGTCTATCCCCATGTCAAAACCACAATGCCTTATACACTGTAACTTTATAATAAGTTTTGATATTGGGAAGAGCAAATCCTCTCACCTCCTAAAAGTATCTTGCTCATTCTTGGCTCTTGATATTTTTGGTAAATTTTAGAATCCGCTTGCCTAGTTTTTATGGTATTGGTGGTCTTTAAATGTTAGTCAATCTGGTACGTGTGTAGTTGTATTTAATTGTGGTTCTAGTTTGCTTTTTCTCGACTACTAAAAAGGTTGGGTAGCTTCTCATTGTTTATAGTCCATCTGGATTCCTGGTTTGTGAAGTGTCTGTTTATCTCTTCGGCTCGTTTTTTAAATTGGGTTGCCTGTTTTTTTCCTCAGAAAGATCTGTTGAAATTTTAATTGAAGGGATTACAGTGAATCTATAGATTACTTTTTGGGATAAGTGCATATTTTTGTGGAAATCACTCATTACTGTGTGCTAACATTTATATGTATTTTCTGTGTTTGTTATTTGTCATTTACCTTTGGCTACTGTTTCTTGCCTTGCAGCACATTTTTATGTTTATGAAATAAAGATTATCAACCTTTTCCTTTATAGCTTCTAAGATTTATAAGATTTAAAATCCAATTTAATGCCCAGCCAGCATGGCTCAGTGGTTGAGCGTTGACCTATGAACCAGGAGGTCACAGTTCAATTCCTGGTTGGGATACATGCCCATGTTGCGGACTCAATCTCCAGTGTGGGGCATGCAAGAGGCAGCCGATCAATGAATCTCTCTCATCATTGATGTTTCCATCTGTCTCTCCTTCTCCTTCCTCTCTGAAATCAATAAAAATATAATTTAAAAAATCCAATTTAACTCTTAAAATTATCTAGTGTTTTATTCTATCATTTAATGATTTGTATTATAATGAAGTGTGGAGGTATGTATCTAACTTTTTTTAAAGATGGCTAACCTGTTGTTCCAATACCAATTATTGACCAATTCATCTTTCTCTACTAATTTGAAATGTTACCAATAATATAAGTGAAATTCTTATAAGTATTGGTTTAGTCTTAGACTTCCTCTTTTGTTTCATTATCAATTTGTTTGTAGTATCACTGTCTCATAGAAATACCATGTGAGCCACAAATGCAAGTCACATACAATTTAAAATATTCTATTAGGCACATTTTAAAAAGTAAAAAGAGAGGTGAAATTGCGTTTAGTAATTTATTTTTATTTAACCCCCTATAGCCAAATATTATCATTTCAACATGAAATCAATATATAAAAACTATTACATTTACATTCTTTATCACACAAAGACATTAGAATGTGGTGTGTATTATACTTACAACACATCTCAGTTTGGACTAGCTATATTTCCAGTAGAGTTAGCCACATGTGGCTTGCAGCTACCATATTATATGGCTCAGGTCAATACCTCTTTAAGGCAGGTCCAGAGTAGCCTTAGCTCTGCAACTAGTTCAGTCCTCCCACTAAGGCAGTGGTTCTCAACCTTTCTAATGCCGTGACCCTTTAATACAGTTCCTCATGTTGTGGTGACCCCCAACCATAAAATTATTTTCGTTGCTACTTCATAACTGTAATTTTGCTACTGTTATGAATCGTAAGGTAAATATCTGTGTTTTCCTATGGTCTTAGGTGACCCTGCTAGCGGTTCTCAACCGACCCACAGGTTGAGAACCGCTAGCAGGGTCACCTAAGACCCACAGGTTGAGAACCACTAGCAGGGTCGCCTAAGACCATCGGAAAAGACAGATATTTACATTACGATTCATAACAGTAGCAAAATTACAGTTATGAAGTAGCAACGAAAATAATTTTATGGTTGGGGGTCACCACAACATGAGGAACTGGATTAAAGGGTCACGACATTAGAAAGGTTGAGAACCACTGCGCTAAGGTCTGGCCCTTCCAGAATTGGTTCAATGAAACCTCTTCACTCAGTGGTTAGACCTTCAACAATGTCCTGGCCCTGTATGACTTTGGGAATAGCCTTGCCTACAGCCCCCAAGCTGTTCTTTCCCCGGCAGTGCACTGTGCTCAGCTGCTGGAGTCTCACCTCCACATTCATGTCCATATTCATGTTCATATTCAGCCAAAGACTCAAGAAACCCTCTGTACAGATTCCTGAACTCTTTCTCTGCATAGCTCCCTCCTTTGCAGCACCCTGTTCGGTAGAATCCAGCAACATCTACCTCCCAACTGCCAATCTGTGTCCTCAACTTGGCCAGATCCCTGTGCTTGCAGAGTCACCTCCCCACAGATGGTCAGGAAAGTGCCCGGAGGCAGCAAGTCTGAGAGATGCTAGGGCTCACCTCAGGGGTTTCTTTTCTCTGAGGGACCACAATTGTGCGGTGGGGGTGGGGGTGGCAGGTAGCTAGGCTGCTGCTAGTTATTCTTTTCTTTTTCCCTATCAATTTTATTTTTATTTTTTTCTTTATTGATTACGGTATTACATATGTGTCCTTATCCCCCCATTGCCCCCCTCACCCCCTACTCATGACCTCACCTCCCTGGTGCCTGTGTCCATTGGTTAGGATTATATGCATGCATACAAGTCCTTTGGTTGATCTCTCCCCCTTACCCCCACCCTTCTCTACCTTCCCTCTGAGGTTTGATGGTCTGATCGATGCTTCTCTGTCTCTGGATCTGTTTTTGTTCATCAGTTTGTTGTTCATTATATTCCACAAATGAGTGAGATCATGTGATATTTATCTTTCTCCACCTGGCTTATTTCGCTTAGCATAACACTCTCCAGTTCCATCCATGCTGTTGCAAATGATAAGAATTCCTTCTTTTTTTACAGCAGCGTAGTATTCCATTGTGTAGATGTATCACCGGTTTTTAATCCACTCATCTGCTGATGGGCACTTAGGCTGTTTCCAAATCTTAGCTATTATAAATTGTGCTGCTATGAACATAGGGGTGCATATATCCTTTCTGATTGGTGTTTCTAGTTTCTTGGGATATATTCCTAGAAGTGGGATAACTGGGTCAAATGAGATATCCAGTTTTAGTTTTTTGAGGAAACTCCATACTGTTCTCCACAGTGGCTGCACCAGTCTGCATTCCCACCAGCAGTGCAGGAGGGTTCCTTTTTCTCCGCATCCTCGCCAGCACTTGTCCTTTGTTGATTTGTTGATGATAGCCATTCTGACAGGTGTGAGATGGTACTGCATTGTCATTTTGATTTGAATCTCTTGGATGATAAGTGACTTTGAGCATGTTTTCATATGTCTCTTGGACTTCCTTATGTCTTCTTTCGAAAAGTATCTATTTAGGTCCGTTGCCCATTTTTTTTTTATTGGGTTATCTTCCTTTGTTAAGTTGTATGAGTTCCCTGTAAATGTTGGAAATTAAACCCTAATTGGTGATAACATTGGCAAATATGTTCTCCCATGCAGTGGGTTTTCTTGTTGTTTTGTGGGTGGTTTATTTTGCTGTGCAAAAGCTTTTTATTTTGATGTAGTCCCATTTGTTTATTTTCTCTTTAGTTCCCATTGCCCTAGGAGTGGTATCAGTGAAGATATTGCTTCAGCATATGTCTGAGATTTTCTGCCTGTGGATTCCTCTAGTACTTTTATGGTTTCCCGTTTTATGTTTAAGTCCTTTATCCATTTTGAGTTTATTTTTGTGTTTGGTGTAAGTTGGTGGTCTAGTTTCATTTTTTTTTTTTTCATGTATCTGTCTAATTTTCCCAACACCATTTATTGAAGAGACTATCTTGACTCCATTTTATGTTCTTGCCTCCTTTGTCAAATATTACTTGAGCATAGTGGTTTGGGTCGATTTCTGGGTTTTCTATTATATTCCATTGATCTATAAGGCAGTTTTGAGAACAGTGGCTTTGTAATACAGCTTCTGCTAGTTATTCTTAATGATCAGAAGTCCTACTTTAAAAAAAATGTTTTGGGGTTTATTTATTAGTTCTATTTAATTCTTTCGTATTTAATTTCACCCTTCTTGTTTTACTTAATTACATTTTTTGTAACTTTATTTGTATTTGTTCTTGTTTACTAGAATAAACATTTAGGGCTATGAACCTTTTCTGAGTACTCCTTTAGCTATTTCTTAAGATTTCTGATATGCAGTATTTTTGTGGTCTTTATTCTCGAGATATTTTGGAGTTTTGTTTTTCTCCTTGACCAAGAATTGTTCCAGAGATTTAAAAAAATACTGAGATGGAAAAGTTTTATGTTTCAGTTTCCTGCTTCTGCTATTAACTTTTAGTTATTTGGAATTATAAATAAAGTTATCTATACTGTTTATAATTTTTGAAAATTATTGAAGTTTTCTTTGTAGCTTAATGCATAGAGAGAGAAAGAGAGAGAGAGATATAAGAGTAACACATCAATTGATTGCCTCCCACACGAGCCTCAACAGAGGCGGGGGATTGAATCTGTCCTTGACTGAGAATTAAACCGAGACACCTCTGTGTGTGGGCTGGTGTTCCAATACTGGCCAGGACAATGTGTGTGTATTTTTAAATCTTCTTTTACTTTGGGTGCCAGTGTAGATTTAATTTTAAGATGAGTTTCAGTGCTGGAAAGTATATGAAAACTTTTAGCCTCAATGACCTCAAAGGTCACCTGGAATGGGTAAAATGTGAAAATGAATTTGTGACGGCCCTACAGTGACCCCTGAGTAGAGCTGAAATAAAAGGGTACCTAAAGTATTCTTTCCTCTCACTTTTAATTCCTTTTCTTTCTTTCCTCTATACGATATGCTAATTAAAAAATCTAGATTACACAGACCAGGCCTGGTGTTATACCAGTCTGTTATCAACAAATGAGAGCACATTAAATAGTTTTTAATTGGTCTTAGGATAAGCAAAGGTGAAATGAAAATTTAATTCTTCTGGACCTTTGTTCAAAATGCCTTTTCCAGCTCCACTATAAGGAGTGAATTTTAATTAGCTTGATTCGCACTGTTTGGCCATGCATTTGTAATCTTTGTTCACACTCTGGAAAAAAATTTGATGAAAGAAATTGGACAAAAATGGGAATCTTGTCTGAGCAGAACAAATTGGAACTATCATATATATTGCAGATAACACATGCTGCAGCTGGGGAGGAGAAGCATCAGGGCTGGTGACTTAAAGTAATTCCTCCCTCCAAAGTGCCACTGTTCAGCCTGGCACAGTCCTGTCCTGCACAGAGAGGTGGCAGGCAGGAGTGGAAAGTGTTTTAGTGCCAGGGGACCTGAGTTGCAATTCTGCCTCTGACCCTGATGGTAGGGCATTTAATCCCCCTGATCCTCAGTTTCTGCATCTGTAAAATGGGATAATAATGTCCACCTTGCAGCCTTCTGAGGATTGAAAGAAATGAATTATGTGAAAGTGCTTGGCATATAATAGGGGCTCTATAAATGACAGAGAGGATTTCAAAGGAAGGCTATATGGCTGGGCTGAGGAATCCTTATGAGGTTTCCTGCTGTTTCCTATTGAAAAGGAAGAAGTGGGCAGGGGCCACTTCGTGTGTATGTATGAGGGGGAGGCGGGCTGGGTGTGTGTCTTCCTAGACCACCTTCTTCCAATAGCTCTGAAACAGCAAAGAACCACGGTCTTCTGCACAGGAGTCCACTCAGGACACTACTCTGTACTTATGAAGCCTCGAGAGCCCATGCTTACCCCGTGAGCTTTGAGGGACAGCTATGTGGCTCTTGAGGTCCTTTAGCTAAGCACACTGCATCAGCAGGGAAATGCGTTAGGAGTTCCCCAGCCAGCAAGTAGGCCAAATAGCACGTATGAGCATGGAGAAGGGCTCCTGGTAAAACGTTATTACGGTGCTGTGGAGGTGTCAGAGTGAGAAGATGTAGTTCTGGAGCTTATAACTTAACAGAGAAAACTAATAGAGAAAAGATATTTTTTTCACCTGAGACAGTGTCACAATTAAATATTCCTGAGGTTCTCAGACCATGTGTCTAGCGATGGGGCCAGAAAATGGAGTCCCTCCATCTTTATAAGCATCTCTCAGAACTCATTCTGAGCACCCACTGCGCCCCCAGAAGTCCCTCCCTGTTAGGAGTACACACTCAGGGTTTGACTGATCTGGGTTAATTTCAAGTCTCTCATGGTTATGGCTTTGGGGCAGCACCTGTTCTCTGGACACCCCAGTGTCTCCATCCTTCAACTGGCCACATCCCAGGGGCGGGTGGATAATGTAAGCTGCTTTTAGCACAGAGCCAGGGCAGGAGGGAGCACGGCCAGGCCAAGGGGGTCTATTGTCTTCCCTCAGGGTGGTGGTTCTCCACCTGGGGCTGCTTTGCTCTCTCAGAGGCCTTTGGCTATACCTGGGGTGAGGGTGGGGGTGGGGTTGAGGGGTTGGGGGCATGTATGTGTTAAACATTCTACAATGCATAGGATAACCCCCCACCCTTCCTCTGATTTTGGAATTAGAAGATGAAAATGCATCCATTTGAGGTCTCTCTCTCTGAAGAGATGTAAAATGCCAGGATCCTTAAGGCCATTTCACTCGGTGGCCCTGTCCCCACTACCCACAGCCGCCTCCTGCTGTCCTCTAAGTCCTGGCTGCAGCCCCCTCCAGAGGACTAGGACGGCTTTCCACCAGCGGCACCCCTGCCCTGCCGGTGTGGCACCCTCCCCTCACCCCCACCCCCACCCTCACCCCTACCCTCACCACCCTCATCCCCACCCTCACCCTCACCCCCACCCTCACCCTCACCCCCACCCTCACCCTCACCCCCACCCCCACCCTCACCCTCATCCCCACCCTCACCCTCACCCCCACCCTCACCCTCACCCCCACCCCACCCTCACCCTCACCACCCTCACCCCCACCCTCACCCTCACCCTCACCCCCACCCTCACCCTCACCCCCACCACCCTCATCCCCATCCTCACCCTCACCCCCCTCACCACCCTCATCCCCACCCTCACCCTCACCCCCACCCCAACCTCACCCCCACCCCCACCCTCACCACCACCCTCACCCCCACCCCCACCCTCACCCTCACCCTCACCCTCATACTCGCCCCCAATTAGAGCCTTTGCCTGCCCGCTGGGCAAGGGGCCTGAGCAGCACTGAAAGGCACCCATGCTCCGCCGGTCCCTCCCCAAGAAGGTCAGGCAGTGCCCTCCCACCCCCCACCCCCCACCCCCCACCCCCCACCCCTGGCGCAGAGCAGCGGGAGGCTGCAGGGAAAGCCGGACTTTAGGGAGAGCCTACCGGCCTGCTTGGGGCCCACACCGACAGTGGCTCCAGGCAGCGCCCGGCCCTTCTATTCACGCAGTAACCCCAGGGCCGCAGGCAGAGGCAGGGCCCCGAGGAGGCGAGCGCTGGCAGCCGGGCCAACTGGCCTGTGACCTAGGCTGGAGCCAGGGTGCAGCCGCTCCCCAGCAGGCGGTGGCCCCGCCTTTGAAGGAGCCCCAGAGCAGCGCTGGCAGCTGGGGGCAGGGCCGGAGAGGGAAGTTTCTTTCCCAGCCGTAGTCCCGGACTCCAGCCGGGGAGCGCACTCCACCTTCCCCGGGCGCGCCTCCTGGGGTGCCGTCGGGGCAGCGGGCCGCTGTCTCCGGGTGGCCGCGTGGGCGGAGCGGGAGGTGGAGCCCCTGCGGCCCGGAGCCCGGAGCCCAGATCTGATTTCGGGGACCACGCCTGGGCGCTGAGTCAAGCCCGCCGCTGGGCTGTGCCCGCAGCCCGGCGCTGAGCAGTCAGCCGTGGTTAATGATTGACCGCTGACCACCCGGCCTCCAGCAGCCCAAGGGGGTGCTCCCGGAGGGCGCGCTGGGCGGGCGAGTGCCGGGCGGCGGAGGGGAGCGAGGGCTGCGGGGCAGGGCGCCAGGGGCACCCGGGAGGAGGGCGGGCGCGCTGGGGGCTGCGGGGCCAGATTAGAACCGCCTTCCTGCGCGCTCTCCCCAAACTCCACCCCCCGGCGCCTCGGGGCCTCTGCGAGGTTGGGCTGCTCCAGGAAGTTCCCATGAAAGCACCTGAAGTAAGTTACCTTTCCCAGGTAAGTGCGGGGGAGCGAGCGCCTCCTGAGCGCAGCCAAGAACGCAGGCTCCGCTGAGAGGAGGGACATAGAGACCGTCTCCGACCCGGTGGCCGGGCCTCCTTCCCGATGGCTTCCCCCGGCGGCCCCCACGGCGACTGCTCCCAGGTCATTGATCACAGCCACATCCCCGAATTCGAGGTGGCCACCTGGATCAAAATCACCCTCATCCTGGTGAACCTGCTCATCTTCGTGCTGGGCATCCTGGGGAACAGCGTCACCATCCGCGCCACGCAGGTGCTGCAGCAGAAGGGCTACCTGCAGAAGGAGGTGACGGACCACATGGTGAGCCTGGCCTGCTCCGACATCCTGGTCTTCCTCATCGGCATGCCCATGGAGTTCTACAGCATCATCTGGAACCCGCTGACCACGCCCGGCTACGCGCTGTCCTGCAAGCTGCACAACTTCCTCTTCGAGGCCTGCAGCTACGCCACGCTGCTGCACGTGCTCACGCTCAGCTTTGAGCGCTACGTGGCCATCTGCCACCCCTTCCGCTACAAGGCCGTGTCGGGGCCCTGCCAGGTGAAGCTGCTCATCGGCTTCGTCTGGGTCACCTCCGCGCTGGTGGCCCTGCCCCTGCTCTTCGCCATGGGCGTGGAGTACCCCCTGGTGTACGTGCACAGCCACCGGGGTCTCTCTTGCAACCGCACGCTCACCCGCCACCACGAGCGGCCCGAGACCTCCAACATGTCCATCTGCACCAACCTCTCCAGCCGCTGGACCGTGTTCCAGTCCAGCATCTTCGGCGCCTTCGTGGTCTACCTCGTGGTCCTGGTCGCCGTGGCCTTCATGTGCTGGAACATGATGCAGGTGCTCAGGCGCAGCAAGCAGGGCACGCTGGCCGCCAAGGGGCAGCAGGCGCAGCTGCGCAAGTCGGAGAGCCAGGAGAGCAGGGCGGCCCGGAGGCAGACCATCCTCTTCCTGAGTGAGTCCCGGAGGGCGGCCTGGGAGCAGCCCCGCCCCCCTCCCTCCTTGCCTTCTTCTTAACTGCAAATCTTGTCTTAAAAGTGTAAACTTAAGTTCTGGAGGCCGAAGAGGCATTGCTCTGAGTCTCTGGATATTTCTTCTCTGTTTCGGGAACTAAGATTAGGGTGAAAAGAGCACTAGATCAGGAGTCAGAGGACGGGGTATATCCCGGAGCAGCACCCCCGGACCTCCAGCCAGTTGCAGTATATCGTGGGTAAAAGGGGGATGATAATACAGACAAATGTGGGTGTCGAATGAGGTGATGCAGGGGAGGTGCAAGGCCTCTGAGAGGGACCGAGTTTGCAGAGATAACAGAGAGCATTCTGATCTTGCCCCTCTTGTCTCTGGAGACCCTTCCTCAGGTAGTTAGATTTGTTCCCACTTTTCTTCTCCTGTGGAGAAGCAAGGCTGCCAGGGAAACACTCTGCAGGCTGCTGTTACTGCCAGGGGTGATCTCCTATGGGGTCTTCAGAAACCGCGGCTCTCAGCCCAGCGCTCCCCAGGGTGGGCCTGCGGTTCCGCTGAGGTGGGTCTGTTCTTCCCGGAGCAGAGAAGCAAGGCAGGCCACCCGCCTGTCTGTCTGATCCCGAAAATCTGGCTTCACAGCGTCCCGGGACTTGATTGATCAGCCAAAACACCTGATTTCCATAGAGAGCAACTCTATTTTCCAAACTTTTGTTGTGATGCAGATATTTCAAGTCAGGCCCTTCGGTCAGGAAAGAAGGACCCCCATCTGCAGACCCCCACGCCTTCAAAAGAGGGGCCTGGTGGCTGTCCTCTGGGAGCCCGGCTTTCATGGAGACACAAAGTTTGTGCTAGCAAAGGTTTGAAAAAACATTTTTATTTTTTTTTAGCAGAAACAAGAAAACATGTGGGTGTGTGAGTGTGAGTCAAGGGGGAGTTGATGGAACACATGCTTCTCTCCCCTCTCCCCTGTTCAGTGTGGCGCCAGGAGGAGGAATAAATCACGGTGCTGTTTGTTTTGGTGAGGGGAACTTGGGCAACAGGTTCCAGGACGAGGCCTTAGACATGAAAGAAAATTTGAAGGCAATTGAGGAAAATGGAACGCACCCGGTCTTGGCCCCCGCTGCCTCTGGCTTCTGGTGTGCCCCCACAGCTGACTTGACTTGGTGCCTGTGGAAATGAAAGGAGGGAGTTTGCAGTTTGGGGATGCTTACTCTGCATCAGGGGCTGTGGTGCGTGGCTGATACTTTTCCATTTCATAGAATTTGAGGCTTAGAGAAGACCTAATTCAAATGTATGTAAACGCAGCTCCAAATTTTCAACTTGCTTCTCAGGGCAGGGAAATGACTGGCGACAGGAAAATGAAATAAAGCAGGGATTTGACAAGGAAGTTGCGGCCTAGATTGGGCTGGTGGTGTTGCTGCCTCCTAGGACCAGCCTTTTGGGAAGTAAGTGGGTGACTTCGTCGACTTGGGAAGGGCACCCAAACCAACTCAATCTCTTCCCCCCACCCGCTGCTGCCCCCAGTATTCTAGGATGGAGTGAGCATTACATTTGCTTAAAGCTTGAACATCTGTTGAAAGACTAGTTCTCCCTTCCCTCAAACACCCTTAGGCAGTGGTCGGCAAACTCATTAGTCAGCAGAGCCAAATATCAACAGTACAACGAATGAAATTTCTTTTGAGAGCCAGATTTTTTAAAGTTAAACTTCTTCTAACGCCACTTCTTCAAAATAGACTCGCCCAGGCCATGGTATTTTGTGGAAGAGCCACACTCCCATGTGGCTCTCGAGCTGCAGTTTGCCAACCACTGCCTTTAGGCATATCTTAAGCTTTTCTCAGTAATTTATACTTGAATGTGAATGAATTTCCCCTTCCTTCCTTCCTTCCTTCCTTCCTTCCTTCCTTCCTTCCTTCCTTCCTTCCTTTCACCCTCCCTCCCTCCCTTCATTTATTTATTGATTTATTTTAGTTCAGGGCACTATCTACTACTCTAATTAAGAATATTAAGGCTGCATTTGACCAAGGAAAATAATTAATTCATCTTTATTCTCTATTGGACCAAACTCTGTGATTTTTTTATATTTCTCTGAATGGACATCTCTTCTTTTCCCAGGGGGTATTGTTTCAAGTTAAAATCAGTCTCCATTTTGTAGCATAAAATCAGAATGTTTTTTATTTAAAGGTGAATAAGCCCTTGAAGATATCTCATGCAGATAGTAATCTCCTGGAAAGAGTTTGTTCTCACTGCTGCTCTTGTTCCTTCCTTCTGGTTCTCTCCCTCTTTCTTATAACAACTATGTATTCATCACCCACTGTATTCTCCACATAAAGATGGTTGAATGACAATCAGGTGCTCAATGTGTGATAATGTCTGGGGAAAATTTACCATTTGTATTTAGCCCATTTCCTCTGCAGTAGGTTTTCAAAGCAGTTCTTGCAAATGTGCCCCTCTCCCAAGGAATTTAAAGAGCTTTTAAAAATAGGAACCTCGCTAATTAACTCAAGTTAGGAAATAAATTAATGGAGTGAAGAGGAATAAATCATGGCTTGCATACATCAGATTAATATAATGCCATTTACTTTGTGGGTTTCATAAAACATAAGCTTTGGGGCATTTATAACCAGAACAAAGGAACATATAAATTGTTTACAAATTGCTGAATTTAATATAGTGAGTTAGCTGTCTTTTTAGTGTTTCAGTTAACAGATGTATCAAATTAAAACAAATATTTGCTTATTTCAAACATTCTGCATTTAATGTGAAATGTAAATGATGACATAGCACAAGATGTCTTTGGCGCTCTTGAGGCAATAAAAAAACAATTAAGGATATCGCCCCCCCCCCTTCGCCTTGTTGTTAAAAATGCTAACTTCTGCATAACAGAAGTGGAATTCATAAATCTACCCAAGATGAGGAAGTCTGTAGAAAATATTAATTTTCCATTCTACATCTTTTGCAATTGCGTCTCAGTCTGGTGGAGGTGCTGGGCGGGGGAATAATGAAACAAATTGGGAACTCTGGAGAAAAAGAGATGCTGGAATGCCTCCTAGCTTCCAATTGATTTGCAAGAGAAAACAAAAATACTGTAAACGTGTACATTTCTGGAAACATGTGTGTCTCTTCATGCCTCTTGTCAGCTTAATGAGAAATTAGCACTAGACTCACCACCTTTTGCAAGGTTATGGCTAATGTGGCCAAGGTAACACTCATCTGATGCCAGGACAGATGTTACCTGCTGGTCTGGATTCCTGCCTGCTCTGGAGGAGAGGGACTGCTGCGTTTGGCTCTTTATCCCATAGTTGGGGAGGAGATGCAAAATGAGCCTTCTTTCCAACAGGCTTTTCCAGACCTTCCACCCCATGTCTCTCATCTCTCCCTTGGAACTGTTCTCAATGCCTGTGGCATCTGGGTCCATGGACCCCTCCCTTGTTTGTGTCTGTTGCACATGTGGCTTGCTGTTAGATGTCATCCACTCCAAGTGAGATGACAGAGTGGTTTAAATGAAGCATACTGTAGTTTTTTGCTGGGATTGAAAATTGGTATAGCCACTATGGAAAGTAGTATGGAGGTTTCTCAAAAAATTAAAAACAGAACTACCATACAACACAGCAATTTCACTTCTGGGCATTTATCTGAAGAAAATGAAAACACTAATTTGAAAAGATATGTACACCTCTATTTTATTGTAGCAATATTTACAACTAGTAGCCCTGTGCACGAATACATGTGCCAGTAGTTTGCTGCTGCCCTCCAGTAGCCCTCCGCCCGCTGCCCCGCCCTCCTGTAGCTCCCCCCCCTCATAGCTTGCTGCCCTGCCCCGCCCTGTAGTTCTCCACCGCCCGCTTGTAGCTCGCTGCCCCACCCTCCTGCTGATCTGTGATCCAGTCGTTATGCAGTCGGTCGTTACGCGTCAAGGCATAACGACCATTTGCATATTACATCTTTATTATATAGGACTAGAGGCCCGGTGCACGAAATTCGTCCACGGGTGTGTGTCCCCCTCAGCCCAGCCTGCACCCTCTCCAATCTGGGACCCCTTAAGGGATGTCTGACTGCCCGTTTAGGCCCGACCCACTGGGATTGGGCCTAAATGGGCAGTCTGACATCCCTCTCACAATCCAGGACTGCTGGCTCCCAACTGCTCCCCTGCCTGCCTTCCTGATTGCCCCTTAACCACTTCTGCCTGCCAGCCTGATCACCCCCTAACCACTCCGCTGCCAGCCTGATTGATGTCTAACTGCTCCCCTGCCAGCCTGTTTGCCCCTAACTGTCCTCCCCTGCAGGCCTGTTCACCCCTAACTGCCCTCCCCTGCAGGCCTGGTCCCCCTGAACTGCTCTCCCCTGCAGGCCTGGGTCCCCCCAACTGCCCTTCCCTGTAGGCCCAGTCACCCCCAACTTCCCTTCTCTGCTGGTCTGGTCACCCCTAATTGCCCTCCTCTGCAGGCTTGATCGCCCCCAACTGCCCTCCCTTTCAGGCCTGGTCCCTTCCAACTGCCCTTCCCTGCTGGCCATCTTATGGTGGCCATCTTGTGTCCACATGGGGGCAGGATCTTTGACCACATGGGGGCAGCCATCTTGTGTGTTGGAGTGATGGTCAATTTGCATATTACTCTTTTATTAGATAGGATAGAGGCCTGGTGCATGGGTGGGGGCCAGCTGGTTTGCCCTGAAGGGTGTCCCGGATCAGTGTGGGGGTTCCCTTGGGGTGTGGGGCGGCCTGGGCGAGGGGCCTGTGGTGGTTTGCAGGCCAGTCACTCCTCCCGGCAACCCAAGCGGAGGCCCTGGGATCTGGGATTTATTTATCTTTTACAATTGAAACTTTGTAGCCTGGAGCAGAGCCAAGCCTCCTGCTCGCTCCATGGCAGCAGCCATTTCTGTTGGGATTTATTTATCTTCTATAATTGAAACTTTGTAGCCTTGAGTGGAGGCTGGGCCCGCCAGGGAGTGTGGAAAGCTTGGCTTCCTCCATCGCCGGGGAAACCCAAGCCTCCCTCCTGCTCGCTCAGTGGCTGCAGCCATCTTGGTTGGGGTTAATTTGAATACTTGCTCCTGATTGGCTGGTGGGTGTGGCTGGTGGGTGTGGCGGAGTGATGGTTAATTTGCATATTGCTCTTTTATTAGATAGGATAGCTAAGATATGGAAACAACCTAGATGTCCATTGATAGATGAATGGATAAAGAAGATGTGGTATATGCATACATTGCAATATTACTCAGCAGTAAAAAAAAAAAAAAATGAAATCTTGCCATTTGCAACAACACAGATGGACCTAGAGGATATTATGCTAAGTGAAATAACACAGAGAAAGACAAATGCCATATGATTTCACTTATATGTGGAACCTAAAAAAACAAATAAAACAAAACAAAAAAAAGACTCATAGAAATAGAGAATAAATTGATAGTTGCCAAAGGAGAGAAGGATTCCAGGGTGGGTGAAAAAGGAAGGAGAATAAGAAGTACAAACTTTGAGTTACTAAAAACAAAATACAAGTGTCTCTGAAGCTGGACAAGGTAAGGACATAGATTCCCCTCTAGGACCTTCAGAAAGGACTGCAACCCTGCCAACACATTGATATTAGTTCAATAAAACTAATTCTGGCCTTCAGAACATAATACATTTATGTTGTTTTAAACCACTAAATTTGTGGTAACTTATTATAACAGCAGTAGAGAACTAACAAAACCAGTCTATTTAAAAGTTAAAATATAAAAGAATATTGAGAATTTTCAGAAGTAAATATTAAGAACAAATACTGATGAGCAATACTATTAATAGCCACAATTTATTAAACATATACTATGTGCAAGGCAGTTATGCTCACATCAACTCATTAATGAGGACACCGAAATTATTCCATTTAATAGAAGATGGAACATTTTAAAGAACTTAAGTATATGTCCATGGGATGGAGAGTAGGTAGTGAAACAAAAATATTGGTGAGAAAGATATGGAACCATCAGAAGAAAAACTAAAAAAATGTGATAAAGCATTGAGTTTTTTTAAAAAAAATCAATAAAAACAACCTTTAGTTATTGCTGTAACAATAAAGTTGGGCTACTTGAACAGTCAGAATTTCCTGGTTCAAAGCTGGTAAAAATATTTACATGGAATGTGTTGTTTTTTTAAATCAACTTGTGTATGTGTGACACATTAAATTACCTTGGAGTATAAATACAAAGTAAAAGAAAAAGTTAAATTGATCAAGAATGTTTAATTAATTTTATTAAAATTTCTAGTAAAGTGCTAAAAGTAAAAGAAGGATACTGTAGTTTAATTAGTCACTTGCAAGAGCATAAGTAATTGGGACTAGGTTATAGCTACCTCCTAGACATCTGTAAGGCAGTGATTGACTTTCAACCCTAGTTATGAAGAAAAGTTTTACAGATAATCATGAAATTACAAAATTAAAGAAACATAAGAAAAGATTGAGGACTCTAATAATTCCACTTGTTTGCATTCTGATTTGCTCTTCTGAGTTGGAGGAAAAGGGAAGGAATTGCATGTAGTGGCAGGATTTGCATATCAACTTGGGTTGCTCATGGGAGAAAACCTTGAATATGGACATCATCCATCATGTGTATTTGATCTTCACTCTTACACGCTCCCAACTGAGCTATTTCAGCTGCTCATCATGTGTATTCCGAGGGGAAAAAAGATTGAGAGTTGTTACTGTAATGGATTACTCTAAAAGGAACGTTGATGTATATTTATGTATTTGTGGGGTGGGCCAGGGAGATCAGAATCACATCCTCTTGGTTTTTAGTCCCCAGATTTAGAGGTAAGTCACATGTGTTTGCACTCACACGTGCACGTGAACCCTGGAGAGAGAGAGAGAGAATGGGGGAGGGCTGGAAGGCAGAGAGAGAACTGAGATGTTGACAGTGGCTCCTCTTTATCTGAGGACAATCAGTACCTGAAAAATACTCTTAAAATTTGTTCCTTAAAATGGATTCCAAAATTTCATGTGAAGAGAGGTTGGACTGGGACTTCATTGTGGAAAACAGAAGTGAAATCTATGAAAAGAAAGTTGTCTTATATTTTATGAAACAGGTTATAATTATATGGTAATTCTTATAAAAACTTTTCATAATGAAACAAGTGTGACTTTTTTGAGGGCATAATTTTTCTGACAAACTGTATGATGGCCTTTGTGCCTGATTTTCTCAGCAAGATTATATAGAGGGCTTTCTTCCAAGACCTGTTCTTAATTCTTTGCTATTTAAATTACCCTCACTGAGTCACCTGTGACATCATCATTCTTGTCAATTTTTCATTCTTTCAGGATGACTGGTCTAATTCCGCCAGACCTGTTTGTCAGGGCTTGGCATCTGATTGGTGTGTTTCTCCAGCTCTTCAAACCCCCAAAATTAATTTAAAAATCAAACTCTACACACCCTAGTGTAGGTCAACTGATTACATGGAAATAGATGCCAAGTACCAAAATAGTTTTTAAATAGTTGTTTTCTTGATTAGTTTAAATACTGGTCTTATAATCATGTTTATGTCATTAATTTTCTTAGCAAAGGCTTTTTCTGTGGTATATAGGGATATGCCAACTCAGGCTCTCAAGGAAATAGTACCAAAATTAGTGACTTTTTTAAGGGTAAGGTATTATTTTGACTCAAATGTTTGGCTATTTCAGGAAAAAGTTTTGCCTCAAATATTTAGGACAAGCATGTCAAACTCGCGACCCACGGGCCACATGCCTCATTTATTTGGCCTGTGTTAGCCTTTGAGTTTGACATGCTTGATTTAGGCCATCACCTCTATTCTCTTCCTCCCGTTATTGGTGTAGATGTGCCTGTAATACATGACATTTCATGCCTATTTCTCTACCTGTGACATCTGTCATACATTGCAGTGTCTTGTGATCAGCCTGGCAGACAAATATAATGATGCTGCTTTATTTTTATAATCAGGCTGTCTCAAAGATTTCATTACTCTGCTGGAGAGATGCATAGTTCTTGTGGAAGGGAATATTGGAATCCCAGTCCCCATTCATTAGCAAGCCTATTCATCTGTCTCAGTTGCATGCCTCCTGGGGGCTGCCAAAGTGTAGCTAGGCAGCAGAGGCCTCCGCTGAGCAAAGCATTCAACTTATTAATGCTACAACCACTCAGAATAAAAGTCATTTGTGGGCCAAGACAGCACAGAAGAATATCAAATTGGGGGTCAAGGAGCCCGTCCTACCCCAGTAGATAAGGTTCTCTCATCCACCACTTCGGTGACATGGTCATCTCTCATTGTCTTTTCCTTCTGCCTGGTCGGCAACCCTGGGACAATCCAACTGACCCTCCACCTCTACTCTTTGGCTACTTACTGAGCACTGAAGAGAAGACTGGTCATCATTGCTGCTGTACGTTCTTGTAAACAGAGAAGTGTTCAGCCTCACCTGGGCCCTGCTGTGTAGTGGGCACCTCCTTTGCAAGCCCCTTCAAAGAGCTCAAGCTCCCGGAATACCTTTTCTACTTTGCTTCCAGAAGTCTACTTTCTAGGTGAGGGACCTTGACTTGACCTGTCATCACTGGAGGAATGTTGGCATCTACTCACGCCTTGTCCAGGCTATCCTTCATGCTGCAGCCACTGGGATCTCATTGACGGTCCCAACCACAACCCCTCAAATCCAAGCCCGTCAGTGGCTTCCCATGGCTCTTACATCAAGGGTCAAACTTAACATAGAGCCCCTCATGGTCGGCGGCCTCTCCAGCCAAGTGCCCCTCTGCGTGGACTGAGTGGCTTAAACAACAGGTGTTGATTTTCTCACAGTTCTGGAAGTTAGAAATCTGAGATTACGGTACTGGTAGGGTTGGTTTCTAGTGGGACGTCTTTTTTGGTTTACAAATAGCAGCCTTCTTTCTGAGTCCGCACATAGCCCTTTCTCTGTGTGCCCACAAAGAGAGAGAGAGTGCTCTCTGGTATCTCTTACTCTTCTCATAAGAACACCAGTCCTGTTGGGTCAGGGCCCCACTCTTATGATCTCATTGGATCTTAATTACCTCCCCAAAGGCCCTATCTTCAAATAGTGTCACATTGGGGGCTTTAACATGTGAATGGGGTAGGAGGAGAGACACAGTTCAAACCATAACACCCTTCAATTCCTCCAGTGGTCCATGACCAGACTCATACCCGCTGGTCTTAGTACATGCTGTTTCCTCTGCCTGGAATGCTTTTCTGTCTTACTCCATGCTCTACCTGCCCCCACCAGTCCCTTCACCAAGCCTGGCACAACCTCCCTGCCTTGATTAAACCTCCCTTGAAACAAGACTCACAGTTATAATTTTGTATTTCATTTCGAGATTATTCAATTGAAGTCTCTCTTCCTTCTAATACCTTGAGGGCAGAAACTATCCCTAATTTTGCTTCCCAACTTCTGAGCACAGTGCCTGGCACACAGCAGATTTGTAATGAATATTTGTTGACTAAATAAATAAATGAATGAGATTCCGTTTGGAATTGGGAAACAGTGTTGTGTTTTCCACTGGGCATGCATTTCTAGAGAAGTTTTTCACTCCTCAAATTTTTTTCTGGTGACTTGGAACCTAAAGGTGCCTTTTTTGAAAGAGGCTTTGACTTCTCAAGCCTCTGAAAAGTCAAGCCATCATAGAGGACATTTAAGATTTTATCTCCTATGAGCAAAAGAATAGTCTGTGTTAATCGGCCCTGAAGTTTAGCTTTACCATAAGTACCTGCCAGAAGTAACCATGAAATGAAAGTGATTAGGGTAGTGTTTATCAACCCCTTTAAACTCTGTTTAACAGGATTAATGCAGTGGGATAACTTTAAAAATCATTTCTTAGCAGGAATTTTTGCCGCTTGTTAACAAGGGGGTTACTCAGGTTAATGGAAAGAGGATTCAGTGGGTGCAATATTTTCAACCAATATGTTTTTATTTCCCCTTAAATTGCATTTACTTGCAGCCATCACCCACAAGTCTGAGCCATGAGGTTTATCACGTCGGGGAAGAAAAAAGCAGGTACTGCCTAGTACAAATGATCAGTTTTGAATAAAGAAGCTGGATTTCTTGTCTTGTTCAGCTAGGCAGTTGTCATGAAAGCTTGGGCTTTGTGAAGGGTGAAAAAGAATTGCTCAGCTCTGTAGTTCTCCCTTTAACGCATCACAAGCCCAGCTTGGTGAACCAGATCAGCCACCACGTGGCCAGTTCCGACAAGACCAAAGTTAAGGGGTTTGAAATGTTTCCTTGGAAGCCACTGACGGGTTTTAAGGAGTAAAGCACCACAGTTAAATGTTTGGTGCTTCCCTGAGGTGACAGTATTTGTTGCATTGCAATTTGAGTCAAAATTCAGGCCTGGTCATGTTCTAGAGCCATGGTCGGCAAACTGCGGCTCTCGAGCCACATGGGGCTCTTTGGCCCCTTGAGTGTGGCTCTTCCACAAAATACCACGGCCTGGGTGAGTCTATTTTGAAGAAGTGGTGTTAGAAGAAGTTTAAGTTTAAAAAATTTGTCTCTCAAAAGAAATTTCAATCGTTGTACTGTTGATATTTGGCTCTGTTGACTAATGAGTTTGCCCACCGCTGTTCTAGAGTGAAAAAGAGACGACCCTTCATTGAGGTGCAATCCTGGTGGAGCAGCTGATGCCAGTTGGTTCTTCCAGCCATTAGCCAGACCTCTGGCTCTTGGTTTTCCCAATTCTTGGTCCTCCATGGCCAGAGAATGACTCTGCTTCTGATATTATTGTAATTAGCTAGTTATTAATAACAGGAAAGGAGCAAAGGGGGAAGCCAGACATTATAGGCCTGTCATTTGGGCAGCTTCACCAGGAAGCTGCAATGTCACACTCCCCAGGGAACCACCAGCCCGTTCCCCACGGAGCACTGGGGGAAGAGGCCCACAAAGAGGAGTTGAGCTGACATGGGGATGACACTTGACTGTCAGTCACACCTTGGAACAGATATCATTGGTCAGAATGGGCATGGCCACTGCAAGCCCTCAAAAATTTAGGAATACATAATCCCCTAAACAAAGGAATTCTCTCTTTGGTTCTGGTGACTCTTAGCTCATGGGGCTGTCTCGTTCCTGCTTCCTTGCATTCACCCATCCGGTCCAGAGCCAGGGGACCCCACACACAATGCACTGATGGACTGCAACAGGAAACACAAACTAAGCTAGTCTCATTATGTATTGGATTGCTCCAACCTGGAACAGAAACCCTGGACACTGGCTCTAACTTCAGCCCTATCAAAGCCACAGCTGCACTTCTTTTATGGCAGGACTGAGGGAGAGGGGACCTTGGAAACTCAGGGATTTCATTCCAGACAAATAAAAATCACTTGTTCTCATATGCACCTCAGAAAATTACTTTCCATGGGATTTTGCAAGAATTCCACTCCCTTGAGCAACAGGTGGGGATGAGGACCACTCCCCACCAGTAACACGTCCATTCAGCTCCTCATGTTTTCCCAGCAGAGAGACCCCAGTCGCCCCAACGTTGCTTAGGACAGGAGGCAGCTCCAGGGAGCTGAGCTGGGTGATAGCAGCTCTAACATCTCTATTGTGCAATGGCCGGTTCATTCCTCAAAAATTTCAACTCCTCACATCTTCCTTGAAGCCTTCCTACACTGATCTTCCTAGGAATGATGAGCCGTGTTAGTCATTTCTCAGAAGGGGGCACAGCTGTTGTCTCCCTGCCTCTCCTTGGAGTTCCCAGGGATCGGGGACCTTGAATCTTCACATTTCTTCAGCCTTCCCTTTGAAGATTGAGGGGACCACTGGCAGGGAATGTGGGCTGGGATCTGATTATATAGATTCAGGGGTTAAAATCCCTGACAGCGGCTGCTTCTCCTGGAAAGGTGGGAAACCACACAAACTGATCCTCCGGAAGTTGCTTCAGCTCTCCCTGCCTTTCCTCTCCTCTGTAGGCAGGAATCTGAGATGGTTCCCGAAATTCCTGGACCCTTACACACACCTGCTCCTTACTCTAACCCTAATCGAGATGTTGCAGTGAGGGGATTTTCCCAGAAGTAACGTAGGTCCCAAATCAGTTGATCTTAGAAGGGGGATTTTCCGTGTGGGTTTAATCAAGTCACATGACCCTTTAAATCTGGGTCTAGAGGTCAGAGATAGGGGAAGTCAGGTACTTAATGCATAATAGGGGTTTCATGGGAGAGAAAGTCTCCATTGCTGGCTTTGAAGATTGAGGGGACCACTGGCAGGGAACGTGGTTTCTAGGAAAAGAGCCAGCAAGGGAATGAGGACCCGAATGAGCTGATGGACTGCAGTGGGAAACACAGACTAAGCTAAGAGGTGGAGTTCCCCCTACAGTCTCGACACTTTGAGACCCTGAGCAGCGATCCCAGCCATGCTGTGCCTGGAGTTTTGATCTATAGGTTATTTTAAGCCACTAAATTTGTATTGATTTGTTAAGTAGCAATAGAAAACAGATACCTTCTCTGAACTCTAATAAGGGGGCTCCAAGGTAAATACCTTTCCTGCCTGAGTTATATCTTTCAAGACAGGTCCAATCTCCAGAACCTTCTCATTGAAAAGTTCCACCCTCTAAGCACTGCACCCAAGGGCCAGCCCTTTATTGACTCACCGACCATTTATTGAGCACAAGTTCCAGGGCAACATGGACTTTTCGCTGGACTTTTAGAGTTTTGTTTGGGGCATTAAAAATTTGTGGGTTTGTGTCCCACCGGGTAGATTTTTGGAATCGTGGATACTGCAGTTTTGAAGAGGAACACTGTAGTGGATGGAGCCAGTTAGCATCCCTTTTAGTAGCTCTTTTTCCTCATGGCCTGGCACTTAGTAGGTGCTGAATAAATGTTTGGTGAATCAGTGAACAGGCAGCTTTGCTGCTTCCCGGAGGCTTCCAATCCCAGTGCTGAAAGCAAGTCTGAAGAAGAGAGATGTCTTGGGCTAACACGCTTCACCGTTTCCCGATGATAGGGTTTCTGCCAATTGAGAAACTTGACAAAAATTTCCTGTTTGCACTTACTGTGTGTAAGAGCTATTCTGGCAGCCAGAGGCTTTTTAGACATCTCATCACACTGCCTACACATCTCAAGGGTGGCGGTACTTGGAGAGCAGTGGTGTTACCAGAATCCGACAGACAGGGTTCAGGAGATAAGGCTGTAGCATCAAATTGCTATTGTACTTGCTAAATGTCTCACTGGTTAGGAAACCAAAGGCATGCAGAAATAGGAGGCAGGCCCAGTTGGCAGCAATGTGCTTCATTGAACTTGGAGAGAGAAGCCATCTTCTTTCTCTAGCGAAGGGGAAAAGGAAACCCAGCTGACCTCAGAAACAAAGCACTACACACAGGCGTTTGGGCAGAGCTGGTCACTTGGTCTCCCCGGCTTTATGTGTTTCTAGTCTCTGGAAGACATGATATACTCAGCGGAAACAGGACTCTCTGGGAAAGGTATGGGCCTACCGTTTATATGCTGCAATTTTTAAGAATTAAATAGCATGTTGAAATGACAGCTGCATATTTTATAGAGTTAAAGATGGGTTGTCACTGCTTGTCTTGACAGGGAGCAAATGGGAGGGCTTGATGGTTGAAGGTTTCTGTCCAGAGAGTGCAGGCTATTTCCCTTGGGCCTGGGGTTTTCCTCATTGTTGAATTTCTCAAAGGCCCACTTCCTCCAGGAAGCCTTCCTGGGCTGTCTTTACCCTGCTCTCATCACTCCAGCAGGTCTTTGCATTTCATTTTGGTGCTTTATTAATCAAACTATGTACGAAAGCCTAAAACGTGCACTATATCATTTGGACTGTAGAGCTGAAGATGCTGTTTCTCCCCTCCAAGGAGTTTAATTAATATTTTTCTAGTTGGGGCAACAAAGTATAGAGGTGGGGCCTTCTAGAAGGAAGCCTTGATGAAAGGTGGGGAATATTGGCTGATTATGAGGTAAGCTGGTTCTGGCTCCAGAATTGTGAATGATGTGGGTGATTGGACTTCACCCATCCCAGAGATGTTGTCTGCCATTTTGATATTCACAGTGTGGTCCATGGAGCAGCATCAACATCCGCTGGGAAATAGCCAGATGCAGAGTGTTGGGCCACACCCCACACCTCCTCACTTAGACTCTGTGTTGTAACAGGTCTCTGTGATTCCTGTGCACGTTGACAGTGAGAAATGCTCATCCACAACCCTTCTTTCGGAGGGGCTTCTTTAACTCAAAAAGAATAGAAAAGGAGGAGTTGGGAGTGACTAATCTCATCATACACGGTAAGAACTGTGAGCAGCTTGCTGTGTAGCTGTCACAGGAGGGAATTTGCTCCATGACATTTGGGCACAAGAAACTTCACATTGCTTTATCTTCAAAAAGAAATGGAAGCCTGGCTCTGAGCCACTGTTTGCAGAGGTAAAATTCAGTTTCCTTTGGAGGAGGCTTCCCTTCTCATGTTGTATGAAAATTCAAAGGGGGCTTATGAGGTGCCAGAGACTGAGGCACTTGGCCCTTCATTCGCATTCAAAGTAGTTATGTTGTTCAGTTGCTTCCTGTTGCTCCTTCTGCTCTAGGATCCGGCTGCCAAGCTGGCCGAGCACTGGGACCAGCCAGCCGAGGGCCAGTCTGCTCCTCACCAGCATGAGGGTAGAATTATGTCCATATTCCAGAATTGTTCAAGGTCATCACCCATTGAGGTTTGAGCTGGGATCTGTCCCCAAAGTCCATGTTCTTTCCCTGAGCAGAGAGATAAGCCCTTAAAAGAGAATAGAATGTGCTCCAGCTGGGAGACGCGATGTGGGTGGGAAGGGACGGGGAGGCAAGAAACCATGATGCCAGGTCTGGTGTGTGTTTATCTTGCTTTCAGCCCTCCCAGAAGCTTTTGAGTACCCTCTTCTGTTTGAGGACTTTCCTTCTCTCTGAGTCCTGCTTTCTCGAGGTGGTGGTGAGAATGCCTTGTTTTCCCAGCATCCCTTGCAGCCTGGGTGCAGCATGTGACTGGGGCTGCATCAATCATCTGCACTGCAATTCACTTGGAAGAGAGTGATGGGAAGGAGCAGCAGCAGCCACGTGGCGTGTCTGGGACCAGGGCCAGTGTGTTTCAGAGTGTCCCTGAGTGACAGCAATGGCAGGAGAACGTAGGGCAGGGGTCTGGGACAGGTGTTGGCAGTGCCTCTGCAGTAGGGTCTCCATTGGTACAGCCTGGTGGGAAAATCTGATGTGATTCTTGGTTGCATACCCAATTTTCTAGTCCTCCCAGGTATGTATGTGGGGGGACAAAAACAATAATAGCCTCATTTCCAGTTTAAACTGGAATGGCCTTTGTTGTTTGTACTATGAACTCTGTATGTCAGCTAATAGGTAATAGAACAATTAGACCGGGGGGACCCAGTGGGGAGCAGTGGATAGTGAATTGAGATTGGAGAGTAGATATGGAGCAAGCTGGTAGCTAATCTAAAGGATTCGGACCACGTATTGGAAGCAGTGGGGAGCCATGGACAGCTTTGGAAAAGGGGAGTGGCAGGAAGGCGAGCAAGAAGACTAATGTGGCCACTGCGTGTCTTGCAGGCAGGGGAGGCAGTGTGAGGAGCGCAGGTGTGAAATGGGTTCTGAATCAACAGTGAATCGACAGGTTTGGCCATGAAAGGTCATGAGGGTGGTAGTGTTAACCCTGCCACACACTGGAACCACCCAAACAGTGCCCCACTCCATTCACCCAAATCTTCAGGCGTGGGGCCCTGGCATCCGTATGATTTAAGCTCTGTAGGTGATTCCACAGTGGGGCCAGCACTGACAGTGGGGAAGAAGGAGTTGGAAAAGCAGGCTGGGCCTGGCCCTGCAGACGTTGACTTTGGTGGCTGTACCAAGGATCTTTGACGTTAAGCCACAGAACCTGATCTTGACTTATTAAGAAGAAAAACGAAATTTTCTGGAAGTATTACATGTAGTTCACAGAGTCAGAGGGAAGGATAAGTACCCAGAGTGTCCAGGGGAAGAAATTCATGGACAGCATGCTTAGGCTCCACTGTCACGGAGATAACAGCCCAGGCATTCTCCCCTCTCTGTGGTCACTCCATGCAGGGTCAGATTCCCAGGCTCTCGCTGGACGGGTTGAGGTGCGGCCACTCCCAGTGACGGAGGCTGAGCGTAGGGACAGTGTCAGCAGACTCCAGGGAATGGGAGGCTGGTCCCACAGGGGAGCTGATGCTGTGCCCAGGAAGCAGGTGGCAGGCAGGACAGGAGCAGCAGACCCCCTGAGGGCCTCAGGGAGCTGGGGAATTAGTCCATCATTCCTGTGTTTCTCCATTCCGGGCAGACTTTCCTCCCACTCTGTCTGTATCTCCTTTCCCTGGCTGAGTCCTCGTGGATGTTCTGCAGGGGTCAGGTCATCTTAGTGTGTGAGCCAGTCAGAGGGATGGGGCGGGACCAGCAGCAGAGCCTCGCCCTTCCGAATGCAGCTTTCAGGAGGCTGGTTAATGTCAAATCCACGGGGCATGCATCCTGCCTGGGAACATGACTCATTCACCCGGTCACCGACCAGGTATTGGATTGTGGTTTTTCATCATCACAAAGTCAGTTTCTGTTTGAACCTTGGCCTGGAGAACGAAGGTCTGTGGCTGTGCCTCAGGGTCAGGTGCGCCCTCTGCCTCCCTGGGCATTTCCAGTTAAGCCTTCATATGACAGAAGCCTGAAATCAGGGCTCCTTGTTTCAGATATAAAATCCTACATTTCATGTCAAGGGATATTTACCATGTAAAACAGGGAATGAGCGAGGGGCATCCAGGGCCCTCTGGACATTCAAAACATTCCTTTGAAGAAATGAAACCGTCATTTGTGGAGTTTTGTTTGGACAGTGTTTGGGTTTCATGTTGAAACTCTGATTAATCTTTGATTTCCATATCAGCTGGGTTCTATCACGGGGGCTGATAGGTGCAAGCAGGGAAGCAGAGAGGCTGCTCTCCTTACAGGCTCTCCTCCTGGTGGGGGCTCCTGAGTGGGAGTCACATGCACCCTGAGCCTCCCCAGGGAGCCTGACCTGAGCTGTACACACGGGAACAGGTGGAGAGAGTGTGACACCGGTGGGCTTCTCAGTGGACAGGGCCATAAGTATGTAAGGACTTTGTCTGAAGTGGTGTGAGTGATGGCAAGAGCAGTGTATTAGTTTCCTGTGGCTACTGTAACCAATTACTGCAATCTTGGTGGGTTAAATGATTGGAAATGTTTGTATGTTCTCAGTTCTGGAGGCCAGAGGTCTGAAATCAGTTTTCCTGGGCCACACACCCTCAGGAGGCTCTGAGGGAGAATCTCTTTCTTGCCTCTTCCAGTTTCTGGTGGCTGCCAGCACTCCTTGGCTTGTGGCCACATCACTCCAGTCTCCAAGGCCAGCATTTTCAAATCTCTCTCTGCTCTGTCTTCACATCATCTTCTTCTCTGTGTATGTCAAGTCTCCCTTTGCCTCCCTCTTAGAAGGACATGTCTGATGGAATTTAGGGCCCACTCTGTTAATTCAGGATAATCTATCTGTCTTGAGAACCTTCGCTTAATCACATCTATAAAGACCCCTTTTTTCTTAGAAGATAAATTTATGGATTGTGTGGATTAGGACCTGATATTTTGGGTGGACATTTGTCAGCCTACCACAGGTGGCAAAGAGATGCCAGCATAAATTGAATGTGGTACGTGAGCACAGTCTCCTGGCCCACAAAGAAATGCGGTGGAACAGCAAGAAAGGCACGCGTTCCAATCCCCTTTCCATCACTCACAAGTGTGTGTGATCTTGGGCAAAGCAGTTCAGAATCTCAGTTGCATTATCTCTACATTGGAGGTACTCTGCCCACAAAGGTCGATGTGAGCTTCAATGGGAAGTACACTGAGTGGCCAGATTATTATGATCTCTGAACGCATAATAATCTGGCCACTCAGTGTGTGTGTGTGTGTGTGTGTGTGTGTGTGTGTGTGTGTGCATGCATATATATATATATATATATATATATATATATATATATATATATGGTTGGCCGGCCTGCCTGCTGGTCGAACTCCTGGTCGAGGGGACAATTTGCATATTAGCCCTTTATTATATAGGATATACACTGAGTGGCCAGATTATTATGCATTCAGAGATCATAATAATCTGGCCACTCAGTGTATATGGAGGCCTCCATGCAGGGGAGTAGGTCTTTAATAAAATCTGGTTTCCTGTGGTGACCTTGTTACAGGAAGAATTCTGGTTGAGGACTCAAGAGAACTTTGTTTTAGTCCTTGCTGGGCCACTGATGTATCACCTTGAGCCAATCTCAGCTCACTTCCTCAAGGAAGCATGAAGGGGGTGCACTTGAGGAGTTTGTCTTAAAGGTCTCCGTAGAAATAACACCAAAGGGCACTCCATGGAGTAAGGTCTGTGAAGTCTCTTCTTTATTGTAAAGTTGCCAGGACACTTGCCTTTCATTCCGTCCTATGTTATTGCCTGGTGCCATGTGCAAATGTTTCAGATTCCTTTTCACAGAGGAAAAGTAGCAGCCCAGGGAAAGTGATTCTTTTTTTGTTTTTTAATTCTCATCTGAGGATATTTTTTCCATTGGTTTCTGGAGAGAGTGGAAAGGAGGGAGGAGGGGGAGAGAGAGAGAAACATCATCATGAGAGAGACATATCGATTGGATATCGATTGGTTGCCTCCAGCACACACCCCTATGTGGGGGGGGGGCGAGGGGGCGGGGAGGGGGGCGGGGGGGAGGGGCTGGGGAACCTGCAACCCAAGTACGTGCCCTTGACCTGAATTGAACCCGAGACCCTTCAGTCCGTGAGCTGACGCTCTAACCCAGTGATGGCGAACCTCTGACATGCGTGTCAGCACTAAATATTTAGTTTTTGGTTTATTAAATACAATTATATATAACAATTACACATTTATGTTATTTAAACTATAAATATCATGAAATAATGTTTTTTCCTCCAAGTGACACACTACCCAAGTTATGCTCAGTTTTTTGGCGAAGTTTGACACACCAAGCTCAAAAGGTTGCCCATCACTGCTCTAACCACTGACCCAAACCAGCCAGGGCAGAAATGTGATTCTTGATAGAACATTCTCAGGTGGCCGTAGCTGTGCGTTCCTCCCAAATGGAGAGATTTAGGGTCAGAAGTTCCCTGAGGTCCCTCAGTTCTGAAATTGTTTAAAATTATTGTTTTAAAAAATTATCTTAATGAAGCTTATTTATATGAATTCTCTCATGGTTTATTCATTTAATTTTGCCTTTGACCTTTATCCTGTGAGAAATTACTGGAAGAACATGAGTGACTCCAAGCCTTGGAGCCCATCCTAGACGGGCGCTTTTGATAAATGAACCTGATGTTTTCTTCATGCACCTGTAAGGCCAGGGCATTATTGGCCGTGGCAATCAATAGATCAAAATGAATTTTGGGAAGAGTGTCATCAAGCTGAGCTTTATTTCCCAAAACACAAAAAACTCTGCCGGGGTGGGGGTGGGGGTGGGGGTGGGGATGGAGAAGGAAGATGACTTTCATTCTGAAATAAACAAAGTTGATGGCTTAGACATTACTTTACGTAGTGCTAGTGTGTCTGAGATGTAGGCACCGTGGTAACCAATTGTTCCCAGAATCCATATTCCCGATTCCCATTAAAACCGCTCTGCTGAAATCATGTTCTCTCATTTTGCTCATTTTAATAATAATGAGAACGTTAAAATGACATTTATACTGCGCTTGTCTGCAAGGCGTTCCAAGCACTTTGGGGACAGCATCTCATCAATCCTCATCACAGAGCAGCAAACGTTGGCAGCAGGTGATACTTGTAAGTGTATTAAGTTTAGTAAAGAGCCCCCCAGGCTGGAGAAATTTCAGCGATAGAGGAGAGTGTTGCCTTGTGGGCAGCAAAGAGGTGGAAACTCCGGGTTCTGGATTGGCTCTCAGCTTTGCCCATCTCTCTGCCTCAGTTTCCATCAGTCAGATGGATAACAAGTGCATCGCTGCCCACTGTTTTGTGGATGACTGTGAGTACTACTATAACGAACTTCTGGTTTTTGTTTGTTTGTTTTTAACATATTTTTATTGATCTCAGAGAGGAAGGGAGAGGGAGAGAGAGATTGAAACATCAGTGATAAGAGAGAATCTTTGATCAGCTGCCTCTTGCACACCCTCTACTAGGGATCAAGCTTGCAACCTAGGTATGTGCCTTTGACCAGAATGGAACCCAGGACCCTTTAGTCCGAAGGCCAACACTCTATTCACTGATCCAAACCGGCTGGGGAGCTTCTGGGGTTTTTGAGTACTAAGAGCCTTTTATATATTTTTTCATTGAAGTCTCACAAAATCCCTATGAGGTGGGTATAGTTATCTATATATATAAAAGGCTAATATGCAAAGTGTCCCCTCGGGAGTTTGACCGGGAGACCGGGAGTTTGATCGCTTGCTATGACGTGTGCTGACCACCAGGGTGTGGTGTGGAATGAAGGAAGGCCCCGACCAGCAGCCAGCAGCCGGGAAGGAAGGTCCTGGCTGGCAGCCAGAAGGCCCTGATCAGCCCTGATCACTGGCCAGGCCCAGGGAACCTACCTGTGCATGAATTTCATACACCAGGTCTCTAGTTTAATCTATAAATCAACAAATTGAAATACAGAGAGTTTAAGGAACTTGCCTAAGGTAACACAGCAATCAAGTGGCAGGGATGGTTTGGCCCCAGGCAGATGGGCTCCTGGTCTTGTGGTATTACCGTTTCCTTAGAGTTGCTTGAACTTTTATATTGCAACACAGTACACACACCCACACACATATACACACATGCACACAGCAAACCAAAGTTTCACTGAACAATATTTACCCATCCTCACCTTGGAATGTGAAATGCATTTTGGTCTTTTCCATTCATTTCATTAATAAAAATGACAACCTGAGCCACTAAATTGATTTTATGATCACTAAAAGTTCATGAGCCACAGTTTGAAAAGCTCCGCACTACACCATACTACTTCCCGGGTGCTCATGGGAATGAGCTTGGGAAGAGGGGTGCAGGGAGCGTGTGTGATGGGGGCATGAGAGTATTGGAGGGGATGAGAACGTGTGAGGGTGAACGTCTGTGACTGAGGACTATATGTGGGCTGTGGCTGAGAGCAAGCACAGCTGCCTCGCTCTCCTTTCCCGCCTTGTACCTAATGGTCTTTTGTGTCTCCGCAGCCTGCATGTCTGGGCTTCCCCTCTAAGTCAGACCGAGGTGGTTCTGAGCCCCGCTGTGTGCTGCGCCGCGGTCAGGCTCTGCCCGGGGCGGCCACCGGGAAGCGCGGGCACATCCCTGACTTGCTGACCTGTGCCAGGACCGCTGCTTCGTGTTGGAGGCCTTACTTCCTTCTGAATCACTGTTTAGTCATTCTGCCTGGCTCCGGTCACATCCTGCACCCTGGGGAGAAGGGAAAATATGCACGCAGTCGCTCATTTCCTCCACGGCTGGAGGACTTCACCGCTTTCCTCTTCAGGCACGCTACTGTGTGGCACCGAGCACGTGTCCGTTCAGTTCCTTTGACATGTGGCACGTCAGTGATTAGTGCTCGATGCCAAAGTGCTGGGCGACGGCCCTGGTGCCATTTATAACAACAGCCATAGGGTATTCCCCTCTGATCAGCTTTCCATTTTTTCCAACATAAATAACCTAGGAAGCCAAATTGCAAACATGATTTCTCTTCATGCTCTACCTGGCTATTTATAATAAGCTGCAGTGTGAAATCTGATCATAATAAGCAGTTAGCCTGGGAAGCCACAATGTGGTCAAGGCCTTCGTTTATTTTTTTTAAAAAATCAGGAGAAAACTAAAGGTGAGCAGCCACTTTTTTTGTGTGTGTGGGTAATAGTTTCTTGAAGACAAGCTAATGTGCAGTTCAGAATGAAGATACTGTGGGTAGAAATAGCTGTTCAGACACTCGGAGGCAGCGTGCCAAGCGGCTCTTGGCAGAGGCGGTGAAGGACAGATTACCTAACAGCGCTGTTGAAAAGGCACCGAGGCAGCCTGCGCAGGCGTGCGGGCACGCTCCCCTGGACAACGGAGGGACTTCTGTTACAGGAGAACTAGATGTTTTTTGCTAAGTCTGAGACTGTCCTTTTCTTGTCCATTTGGCTAAAGGCTACCACCTACAAAGAGAACAGAAAGTTGCGAAGGAACATGCCGATTGAATACCTTCCAGAAAAAGGATAGTTTGGGGAGAAAGCCTTCAGTTTGCTTCAGAAGATTGTTTGGGGGTCACTCCTGACGTGGTTCCATTCCTATCCAGGCTTGGGTGGCTCGGAAGAGAACTGTGACTTTAAAAATCTGAGGGAACACAGTGTCCATGCATTCTCCTGGGCCTCAAGCAGATCTCAGCACACAGCCCAGAGGGGCCCAGGACAAGTGCTGTTTGCTTGGCCCAGTATCTGTTTGTTTATTTAAAGAATGTGACTACAGCCATCTTCAGGTCGCCAGGGTCCCCCTCCCCGCGGGCTGCACCAGCGGGCCTCACGCCCTGGCCTCAGAGGAACTGGCGTTCCAGAGCTGTGGGCCGGGCCTGCACCAGAGCATGGCACCTGCTTGAGCTCTTCCTGCCCCACCATCCTGTGCCTGCAGCACGCGGGCCACACTGGGGTGTGGATGGCAGGCAGCTCCCTGAAGCTCAACTCTGCTTCTCGGCAAACAGCCCGAGTCCCACGGTGCTGACACAGGCCACACTCCCAGCCTCCTCCCAGCACAGAGGCCTCTCCTTGGGGCTGCCCTGGAGGAAATGTCCGGCCCAGCCCCAGGGACAGTTTTCTGACCGTGTTCATTGCAATGGGTACTGATGTGGCAGAAAGTTCTGAGAAACCCTTTGTGTCTGCCCCACAGTAGCCTCAGCTGTGGCTCTCGGCCGGACTGGGCCCAGGGGCCCAGGGGCTGCAGAACATGGACTCGGGACCTGGACTGCTGGGTTCCAGTGCCCTTGCTGCCCCTTCCTGGGGGTGTGAGCTCAGAAGATGGCAGCTTCTTAGGGGAGGCACGGTGAGTGCGGGACAGGTTGATAGAGGCAAGGAGAATGGCAGCTGGGATGCCCTTGACGTTAATGAGCTGGCGTTTGGCTTAATGACTTGATGGGCACAAGAGAGAGGTGCACCAGTTAACGGCTTAAGGACCACGGAGGTCAGGGTCACAGGGAGGGAGGGGGATGATGAGCACAGCTAAGCACTCAGAGCGTCTTCTGGTTTGAAACTGTTTCCGTCTTAGGGATTAAAAGGAATGAATGGTAGGGTTTTCATTTAAAACATAAAAAGAGACTAACGTAGCCCGGTTGCAGCTGGCACCGGGATGGTGTTAAACAAAAGCCTTTGAGGCTGAAAGGTTTTCGGAAAGGAAGGGTTTATTGAGCGACGTGCTGGCCAGAGTGAGGACCGGGTCCTGGGGCGTGGAGGCCAAACACAAGCACGTGGCTCCACCGAGAAGACAAAGGTGGCTGCCATCCTTGGCTGACTGGCCCTTGTAGGGAAGAAAGCTGGGAGGCGTTTCATTGGCTGTCAATAGGGGGTGAGAACAGGGGAAGTGGGGAAAGCTGTGGGATAGGTGTAGAGAAGTTGTTGCTTTGGGATTGGTTGTGGGCAGCGATCTGGGAAGTTCCTGAGTAAGCAGGATTCGCTAGCGCTGGCGCTCAGCTATTCATTTTATACAATTGCTGTGGCTGCCTGGAGGTTGATTCAAAGTTTCAGTGAACATTCAGGAATGTGGGCAGTCTGTGGTTGGTAGGGGCCTGCGGCTGCTAACTAATTAACTTCCTTGTCTCTTCCTCCCACCCTCTGGCCCACTGTAATTAATACAGGACAGCTCGGAATGTTTTCTTGTCCATAGGGATGAGAGACACATGGGCCCTGTGTAGGGCAAACTGTTAGCAACTCCAGGGATCTGAGCGCGCTAGATCCATGGTCGGCAAACTGCGGCTCACGAGCCACATGCAGCTCTTTGGCCCCTTGAGTGTGGCTCTTCCACAAAATACCACGGCCTGGGCGAGTCTATTTTGAAGAAGTGGCGTTAGAAGAAGTTTAAGTTTAAAAAATTTGGCTCTCAAAAGAAATTTCAATCGTTGTACTGTTGATATTTGGCTCTGTGGACTAATGAGTTTGCCGACCACTGCGCTAGACTAATGCTCCATCTGGCCTGCCCTCCCTGTCCTGAAGGACACGCCACTCCCCGCTTTTTGTCTGTGGAAGTGAAGGCTGTAGCAAACAGAAATTACTATTGAAATTGTAATCACAAGCAGGCTGCCCAAAAGCTCATTAGAAGCCTGCCTCCTCGAGTGGCTGTTACTATTCTTCATTCCTTGCTTCGTTATGAAAATGAGTGTGGTATTCCGGTTTCCTGTTAGCCTCTGCTACAGGCCACGTGAGGACCCCTCTGTGCTGCCTACAAGCAGGGCAAGAGAAGGATATAAGAGCAACGAGGAGGCAAACCCGTGTGGTATGGTGGGCGGGACAGGCCGTTTTCTGCTTACAAATGTGTTGCATTCCAAAAGTTAGTTTATAAACTCTTGGTTTAGAAACTGGATTCATTTTCCAGTAGAGACCTTTCTGTGCCCACATGCACATCTTCAGACAGCAAATATTTACTCAGGCCTACATGGAAGGACCTGAGAACACCAGGAGGAATAAGACTTCGAATGTTCTTCAGGACGAGAGCCATCTGTACTTAACAGACCAATGCAGTTGCTGGTGGTGTACACTGGAGTGGGGGGTGGAGGCTGTAGGGGTATCAGGAAGGACCCTAGTCCATGGAGTCATTAATGCACCTGAATTACTCATTTTTTTTCTTCATCAGCTTCAAGCTTCCATTTCTTTAATTTAGCTCTTTTGCTAGGGCAGTGGTTGGCAAACCGAGGCTCGAGAGCCACATGCGGCTCTTTGGCTCCTTGAGTGTGGCTCTTCCACAAAATACCACGTGCGGGAGCGCACGTACAGTGCGATTGAAACTTCGTGGCCCATGTGCAGAAGTCGGTTTTTGGCCAGCGCCAGTCTATTTTGAAGAAGTGGCTCTCAAAAGAAATTTCAATCGTTGTACTGTTGATATTTGGCTCTGTTGACTAATGGGTTTGCCGACCACTATGTTAGGTGTTAAGAGGAAAGCAACTTGTTGAAACTAATTTGAATTGACTACAACTAGGACTCCGTGTGGGGGGGTGTCGTCATCCCCTGAAAGGAAACTGTCGATGATCTAAGACTCGGCTTCTCCAAGCTTTGGCCTAGAAGGAGATGCCTCCTCCGCGGAATGTCTCACCAGGTGCTTTGACTCCGTCTATGAATTTCACCTGCTTTTATTTTTTTTTTTTAAATCAATATATGTTATTGATTTCAGAGAGGAAGAGAGATAGAAACATCAATGATAAGAGATAATCATTGTCCGGCTGCCTCCTGCACGCCCCCTACTGGGGGTCGAGCCTGCAACCGAGGCATGTGCCCTTGACTGGAATCGAACCCGGGACCCTCCAGAACTTAGGCCGTTGTTCTATCCACTGAGCCACACCAGCTAGGGCTCACCTGCTTTTTGAGATTTTGTTTGTCTCCATCACACCTCCTCCGAGGCTGTTTCTCCTTAATGGTGGAGTTCCCTCTTGTGTATTTGGGTTCTAAAGTCATTATAAAGACGAAAGGGCAACACATTGGAGACCAGATTACCCTCTGATAGCAATTCTAACCAAACCTCTTTTTCATCCTGTGTTGGAACAGGCCATGATTGTTCAGTTGGAAAGCAGGTGGGAAGCTGGGGAGGAGAAACAGGACAATGTGAACCTTGAAGTACAAACATTAGACTCGGAATGGTGATGGCACAGGCGCTTGGAGGCCAGCGGTGGCCGGAACCTGTCGAGACAAGTGTAGCTTCCCACATCCCATCTCAGACTCCCTCCAAGCCGCACGGACATTCTTCGGTTTGGTCCTTACGTCTGAACCCCAGGGGTCCCAGCCCAGGCCCGTGCTTTAGAAGGCCCTGCATGTCGCAAACACACACGGAACTCAATAAGCACACAGATGCTCTGCCCCTGGAGCCTCATTCCTACCCATAGCTGTAAACAGCTGCTCTCCGGAATCAACACCGCTGGGGTCCCAGGGAAATGCTCCCCCACATCTCTTGCCACTGGCCTTGAGACACAAGGTGAGCGCACGTGACCCGGTGGAAGTTGTTGGGTTGCAAACAGCTGCTGCTCCGATGTGCGGGGAAGATGTGTGTGGCAGACAGGCTTAGGTAAGAGGGGAAGACAACTTAATTATTTTGTCAAATTCTTCTCCGAGGGCGGAGATGCTGCAGATTCTCATCTAATGACTATTGGCTTCCCAGGGGTGCTGAGCACCCATTTTCTTGCCTCTTTTCTGTTCCAACTTGTGGTTCTGGAGGTAATCATGGGCCCCAACAGCTGCATGTAGTGAGTGACTAAGGCACAACTTTCAATATTAAAAATTCCACATTGCTCTGAACTCGGTAGGTTTAGGTGGTAATGGATGTTTTACACTGGCAGTTAGAGAGGCATTGGCTGCTACAGTTAGGGGTAGTCTTATTTTTAAATATTTAATCAGACTTAATTTAGATTAAAAACTAAATTAAAAACAGCTTCATGTAAATAACCTCAATATGAATTGTTGGCATGAATTCAATATAATTAATGTTTTGCTTTCTAATTTTAATGGAAAAGTTAAAAATTTATATTTACTGTAGTTTAAAATTTTTATATAAATATGTTCCAATTTTATAGACTGAATCCAATCACATTGTATATTTTATAATTTAAATCACTATTCTCAGTAGAATACACATTAAAAAGTTGATTTTTAACAACGTAATGAGCACTTTTTCTGAAATAAAGACCAGGTAAATAAATTTCACGTAACAAATGTACAATGATTTATAAATTATTTACGTTTTCATTGCATCACTCATTAACATTGCTGGAATACCCACAGAATATTCAGGCATATGTAAGCACCGACACATTTGTTTATCTCTGATATTTTGCAACTTTGGTCACATAAAAATCATAACATTAAACACATTGAAATTTTTGTTACGAAGGCGTATTTGTCAAGGAAGGAGGCTGGAATACAGCTTATTGAATACATTGGTAGCTTGATTCGTTACTTTAAACTATTTAGATGGGCGTCCGTTTGTTTTCTTGTATTGATGCCAAATCAGAGTTACGCAAACTGTTAGTTATCGCCCAGTCTCACAGCAAATAGTTGAATTCTGTCCGTTACTAGTATGCAGGGCTATGAGATTTGTTCAAACTCAGTGCTGGAATTAGGCTTCTGGCTCATCCGTGTGCTGGAGTCTGGATTATACCTACTTGTGGGATGCAGAGAGAAGGTGTTTTGCAGCTGCTTTTGAGCACTTGTTAGGGTAATTGTTTCAAAGCTGCCTTTGATGACGTGTCCAGAGCTACCAGCTGAGAGCCTTGGAGGAGGAGAGAATGGCTCAGTTTCTCGTTTCCTTTGGCGTTGCTGTAATTTAGTTCAGAGCAGCAGGGCCTCCAGATTAGAATAAACTGAGAACATCACAGAGGGCCTAGTGAACAATGTTGAGTCGGTCCAGCCCTTACTACAGGAAACCAGATCTTGGAGTGGTGACATCCCATTTACTGAGAGCCCAATGACTTGCACATACGTAGCTCTAGTCACATCCCCAAGGTCCTTCTAGTTGCTCCAGGAACTCACTCCCCATCCCCCCTCTTTAAAGTTGAATGGAGACATTATAAATCATTTTAAATCATAAAAGAATCATTTAAAATCATTCATGATTCATCATCCTGACACATCTGTTTTTATTGTGACATTAATTTCCACACACATTATTGCATTATTCCAATCAGCACATGTATATATTATTTATATTCTGCTTTTTTGTTTTAAATGTCATGTCATATTTTTTTCTGAGCTCCCATAGTCCCCATAATCTCCTTTCTTAGAGTCTGGATAATACAGTGGAATGATTTTAAATGGCTTTTTGTTACATGGAAATTTGAGAGCAAAAGAAGGGACTAGTTTATAACCCTTAGAGAGCTTTGAGTTTTATTAGTTCTGTGGCCTCCAAATCACTCCTGAAAACCCTGGCTGATTTCAACCCTGGCAAGGAGATGATTTGGTAATCAAAAGTTTAACTAATTAATGCTCATGTTAGAGTTAGCACATTTATTTTAGGTGCAGTTTTATGATATAATAGAGTTAACCTTGATGTATGACACCCCCGTATAATTGATGTATACAGGACGTATGGGCCTGCTTTTTAGGTCTTTTTTTCTTCTTCATTGTTTTATGAGGCTTTTAAACTGTATACAGAGATTTATTGTTTTTGCTTTTATGACAAATTTTTGGTCCTATCTGTGATTTATTTGTCGCTAATTTGTTCTCAGAGAACAACCTTGAAATGTAACTCTCCAATAAATACTCCCCTATGGGGAAATGAGATTTGCTCTGTGATGATGGGTCTTCTAGAAACGTCTACATTAAATAGTAGCCAATGCTGGTACTTGTATCAGGCACCAGTCAAGGGAAACCCTCCTTTCCCCCCGTGACCGATGAGAGGTCCTGGGAGCCTCAGGAGGAGAAGGGATGAACTGGTGAAGCTCACTACTACAAGTATTCATTCAGTGGCAGGGGTCAGCACAGGGAAGCTCAGGGGAGGGATGGCAAGCAAGGCCTGGTGGGGGTTTCTTTGAGGAAGAGGGGTACAGAGTTATGACTCATTTGAGAAGCATGTGCGCAAGGATTGAAATAATAGGGAAGGCACAGTTACTGGATTAAAGCAGATTTCAAAATCAAATTATCAAAAATTTCTTAATGGGTGTAGAGACCTGTAGACTGGAGCAATATATACATTTTTTATTGGGACTCTGTACCAAGTGCCCAGCACAGGGCTGACATACTATGTCACCCTTTCATTCACTCTGCATTACTGAGCATCCTAATGTCCTGCATGTGCTGGACCTCCGAGACACAACTAGATTAAGAAATGGCCTCTGCCTTCTATTTCCTTCTGGTTTAATGGGCTAGGTAGACAGACAGGCACATAAACCAGATGTTACCATTCAGACCAAAAAGTGCTAACAGAGAGCCATGGCGAGGTACATGGAAGCACTCACTCACTCGGCATGTCTACTGAGTTTCTATTGTGCACCAGGCATTGTGCTAGGCGCCAGAGATATAGGAGGGGGGAAAAGTGGACAAAAATCCCTGCCCTGTGGATCTGACAGCCCACTGATATCAGGATTTCCCCAGAGAAATGATTTTGGTGCCTCTGCCGGGGCCCTGGGAGACTTCCTGGAGGAGATGCTGCCAAAGCTAAGTTTAAAGGGAAGTGGGAGTCCGGTAGCAGGAATGAAGGTGGGGTGGAGCGGGAATGGAGAGGGAAGAAGTGGAGGTGGAATGGGAATTGGTAATGGAGGTGGGATGGGGCAGAGAAGGAGTGGAGTGGAGTAGAAGATAGGGAAGGAGGTGGGGTCCGGGAAGAGGGAGGTGGACTGTTGTGTGGGCAGCAGGTGGCTTCCTAGCACAGTGTGTGTAATGGGGTGGAGATGCAAAGCAAATGGTTAGGCCTGAAGATACCTTTCATTTTTAAGTAAAGAGGTGACCTGATCCTGGTCCCCAGGGGTATATGATGGTGTTGGGTAGGCAAGGTGAACGCATAAAACACGAAGTACTGCACAGCCGGGTCAAAGTGGGGAGGGCGGGAGGTTGAATTTTGCACCTCTGGTTGTAAATTATTCATTGGCAGAATTTGAATAGCCAACCTGTTGCAGTAACCTCCAACCTGGTGTCTATACTCAGTCCTTGCCCCTGCCTGACCCTCCAGGCATTCATTAATTATCTTCTAGCACCCCCTAAGGCCCGGCACAGTGGATTCTGCCCATAGAAAGATAAAGATAATTAAGACAAAGTCTGTTCTTCTAGGGCCTCATAACTATTAGGAGACACAGGAGGTTTGTACGATACCGTGGAGCTTTTTCAGAAGCAGAAGTCAGAGCCAAGTGGAGCGTGGAGCTGGCTGAGGTTTCAGGAGGGCTGTTACTGAAAATTTTCATTTTCTAAGCTTTGGGTGTTTCCTTTATTCTGGACTGTCATTTCCCACTCCCTTGCTTAGGGAGAGCCTCAGCTGTTGGTCTGACCACAGTCTAGGGCAGTGATGGGCAACCTTTTGAGCTTGGTGTTTCAGACTTCGCCAAAAAACTGAGCATAACTGGGGTAGTGTGTCCCTTTGAGGAAAAAACATTATTTTGCGATATTTATAGTTTAAATAACATAAATGTTTCATCCTTGGCATGCGGCCGCCTGAGCGGCTGCGTGTCATCAGAAATGGCACTGACACGCGTGTCAGAGGTTCGCCATCACTGGTCTAGGGTCACACATTTCTCAGAAGGTTTGTATTAGAATAACTAGCTGAATGTGTCCCAATTAGCCTGCAGGCTGCTTGAGGACAGGAGGCCTCTTTCAGAGCCTTCACCAGCACATCGCTGGCGTTCTAAAATGTTTGGGCAGAAGAGAAGTAGAGAAGAATACCTTACAGATCTCTAGAAGATCAGAGTAAGAGGAGTATGACTTGGCTTTTTTGATAAAGCTACTAACCCTTCCATTTGTTTTCGAATGCCTGCTCTCTAGATATCACCAACACAGTGCAATCTGTTAATAAGACAAAGCTGAGCCTATTGTTTGTGCAGTAAGGGAGAGCAACACCTCCACAGTGCGGGTGGTGTCTGAGAGCGGAAGGTGTGGTTGCTGAGGAGTGGAAGGTTGGTTTAAGGCAGATGGAGATGTTTCTAAGGGGGGACTAGGTTAGGGTGGGTAAAGATCCTATTATAACAGTTTAGGATTGGTGGAAACAGCAAGGCCAGGACCTTTGAGGCACAGGATCCAAAGAATTCTAGGTTGGGAACCGTCTGTTGATGAATGCTTTCGATGGGAGAGTTGATGAGTCCTTCAGGAAGTTCCCTACAATGAACAGTCAAGTTGCCTGCCTGAGCAAGAGGCCCTGGAAGAGTCGGACATGACTGTAGCGGAGGAATAGGAACACCGTGCTCATGTAGACAGAAGCTGGATGGAGGGCAGGTAGCCTTGGCCTCACTTAGCCACGCAGGAGGGAATAGATGGCAGGAGGACAACAAGAAGGAAAGCCTTTCTCTAAAGTTGTGCTTGGGAGTCTGGATTTTTGCGTAGGCAGAGGAGGCCTCCATCCCTGGAAACGTGCTCCATGGACGAGATGAGGTTTGTCGGCCGATTGCTGGGTGCTGCCCCTGGGGGCTTATCCCATGCCCGTGGGATTCTGACTTTCCATCCTCACTCAGCTATGCAAGCCTTTCCTGCCCTTCGGTGGTGCAGCGAGTCTGTCTTCCCTGGCTCCTGTGTTTGTCTTTCTCTTGACATTTCTCTGTCTGGAGGTGTTTGCTAATGCAGAGACCACCAGATGAAAGTGTCTGGTAACTTCGATGTACTTTATTTCACATTTCATTAGGTCAGAAAGCCGCATGCTCTTCCATTTCATGCCAACTGCCACCAATTCACCTCTCAGCGCACTGCGGGAGTCATTCCTTGTTTTAATCATGCGGCAAAATCTCGCCCAGGGAATCCGAAATTGATTTTTCTCCCCTCTGTCCAGACAGTGCAGCCGCCGACACCTCTTTGGTACCATCCATGGTGAAAGGGAAGGCAAATCCTTTGTTATATGGGGTGATGCAAATTTCAGGAAAAAACAGCTTTACCTCTTCCAGCCAGCTCTCTGCAAACCCCCACCGGGCTGCTGGCAAAATGCAGCTTTCACATCCCACCACAGATGGCATTAAACTCTCTAAATGGTCAACATAAGCGATGGAGTTTCTGAGGGATGGCAGGTGGGCAGTGGCCGGGGCCAGGCCGCCATCAGCCAGGGTTTCTGCAAAACGCCTTCCTCCCCACCCAGACACTTGGCTCGGGGCTCCCTTCCGAAACGGGGCTGTTTGAATATCCAATGGGCTATCTTGGGTTCAAGGGCTCCTCATCAGCCCTCTTTGTGTTATTTTTACTTTTCAATAACATGCCACTTCAGTTCTCATCGTCTCTGTTCCTCAGTTGCACTGAGAGCGTGTTTTTAACGAAGCACCGGTCCTTTTTTTAAAAGTGCTTTTCAGGGGCCGAGATAATTGGCGCATATTATCATTTTCTGTCGGCCTCTGTGTAGAATATCAAGGACTCTTGGAATTATTTCTCTTCTCCTAGAGGCCCATTTCCCTCCCCCCACCCCCACCCCCCACCCCACACACACATACTCCCCACTTCTCTTCCTTAAGCCTCCTAGCATCCCCTGGGCTAATCCTTCCCAGGCCCTTACCAGCCCCCGAGGCAGCGGTGGCTGGGCTGGCTGACAGCTGGGGAGAGAGAAAGCACCCAGGTGGAAAGATCAGTGGCGGGGTTTTGTCCGTCACCTTGCTGCCGGGGGCTGTGTGGCATGAAGCTGTCAGCACTCCCACTGCCCTTGGTCAGTTTCAGCATCCTTTGCTCAGGGCACAGGTCCTGGCAGGTCCAGGAGGGCCCGCGGTGACAGCCTCTGGACTGATTCCAGCAGGAATCCAAACCGTCTGAGGGGTTCCGATGGAGCTCCCGGGTCCCCGGGTTGTTGCTGTGCCTGCCGAGGCCTCCGCCGCTTCTCGGCACAGGACTCATGAAAGCAGGCGGCCTCGAGTGCTGTGTTCTCTGCAGCCGTCCCCTCGCGTGCTGTTTCGTAGGATCCCGGAGTAAGTGGGCTGGCGCGGCTTTCTGCTGGCCCTCACTTTGTAATGGGCATTTGATTACAGGAGCTCAGCGGTGAGGGCTGTACCTTTGGTGACACGTTAACCTTGTGAACGTCCACGTTCTTGCCTGCATTATGGCTATTCCCCATGCCTGGGACTTGTAGCATTCTGTTCGGCAGGAAGGCACTCATAGATACCTGGCCCGGTGCCAGGCATTGTCAGCCTCTGTAAGTGTGTCTTCCCCCCTCCCGCCTCCTTCGCCTGTACCCTCTGAAGCCCCTGCAGGCTGCTGGGTGCCGGGAGGTGCCCAGGGAATAGACCCAGAGCGGTGCCGCCGGAGAGGAGAGACAAGAAAGCTGGCTGCGTTGTGTTTGAACTCCTTCCCTCTCTGCCACCCAGCTGAGCTAACATAAGATCAATAACCGCCAACCATTTCCCTCTAATTGGTATCTCCAACTCCGAGGCTTCACATCGCTCCAGCAGACTGTAGGGTTTAGTTTTTAGTTTGCTTATAAAACTGTGGGACCAATTTGGTGAAAGGAACCCAAGTTTTCTTCAGCAATCCGACTCGATTTGCCATATGTGCTGGAGTTTTCTCTGGGTGTCAGCCTTTTCGTGTGCTCCCAGGTAGACGCCAGAGGCGGAGGTCCGTGAGTCCATGAGCTGCCCCAGGGGCTCATGCTGAGGCCCGAGGCGGAGGTGACCAGGGGCTGCTTCTCAGAGTGGGGCCCGGAGGCATGGCAGGGGGACTGATTGCCTGTGGAGTGTGTGTGTGAGTGTGAGTGTGTGTGTGTGTGTGTGTGTGTGTGTGTTCGCAAGGGCTAGAATGTACAGTGGTGAGTAAAACACCCCCTACCCGGGAGGACAGAAACCAGGCTGTGTCAGTTCTGGCCTGACTCGCTCAGACACTTGCCAGACCCTCCTCTGACTCCGTGTCTTTGCTGTGTATCTTCCCGGAAGGCTTAGCCTCCGACTGCTACAAGGCTCACCCATCCTTCTTTTCTGGCCTCTGACCTTCTCACCACTGCCCTCCTATTGCTCTCTGTCCCCATCCGCTTTGATTTTCTTCGGAGTTCTCACGACGCTTGGCATTGCATTACATGGCTATTTGTTTATATCATGTCTCCCCCATTAAATGTCTGTAAACTCCATGAGCAGGAGCCGTGTTCATGGTGCTGGTTGCCCTAGACTCAGCAATGACACATCTTAGGTCCTCAGTGAATATTTGCCAAAGGGATGATGAGTGGGTGGGTAAACATTTCGGTGCCTGGGGCAGGAAGCAGCGAGGTGAGAGGTTATTGTGTGAGATGGCTTGTCAGCAGGCCCAGTGGGAGGGAGCTATCAGATTCACCCTCCTAGTGGACTCTCCTTCCTTTCCTCGCATCCCCGCTATTTCAGTGGTTATACTATTTTTCTTAGGATTTACCTTTGTGCCATTTAGTAAATATTTTTTATCAGCATTGAATAATATCTTTTTACCTCTATACAGAAGATAAGGAATGGTAGCTTCTCCCTCCCCCGCCCCCCCCACCTTGTTAGTTATATTAGATCTACACTGTCAGGGTTTATAACATTTACAGCCCCCCTTTTTATATCATAAATCTCAATTTGTTTTAGTCTTAGACATATGTTTAAATAGAATCAGTGTTCCTCCCAAGACCTTTGCTATTGTTTTTTATGAGTTTTTTTTTAAATTTTATTGACTGTATTGGAGTGACATTAGTAAATGAAATTATATAGGTTTCAAGTATACTGTTCTATGATATGTATACAATTCTATAATATGTAACCTGTGTATTGTATTGTGTGTTCCCAACACCCAGAGTCAAGTCTCCTTCCATCACCATTTATCCCCGCTACATCCTCTTCTACCTCCCCCGCCCCCTTGTCCTCTGGTATTCATTGTACTGTTGTCTGTGTCTTGCTATTGATTTCCATTCATTTCTTGGGTAGGAGGCAAGTTCTTCCTTTAATAGTTTCTTCAGATAGTCTCATGGGAACAAAGTGCCTTAAATTCTTGCATGTTTGAAAATGTTGGTTCCTTACCATTATGATAACGGATAGATTTTTGGATATAAAATTCTTGAGTCACACTGTTTTTTTGAAGGCTAGCTACCAAACTGTCTTCTGGTCGTAAACGATGCAATGGTGAAGTCTGGGGCCGATCCCTTACTTCATCATAAGTGAGGTGTGCCTGGCTGCCCAAAGATTCTTTATTTTTGAAGCCTTATAAATGCATCAGATCATGTTTGTCAAGTTTTTTCTCCTCTGTGACTTTCCATGAACATAAATCTCCTTTTATTTTGGGAATTATTAAATAACATATATAAATACCCTTTTATGCTTTTTGCCAGTATTTTTTTTATCTATCATTGTCTCTTTAGTCCCTTTATGCTCTTTGTCTCCATTTCATTCTTTTCTCACTGTTTTTTTTTTTTTCCTTTCTGTGTTCTTAGGAAGGTCTTCTTTTTCTTATGCTGCTTTTAATTTTTGCCTTGATTTCTATAATATTTTTTTTAGTTTTTTAGATTTCTGCTAGCTTATGTTTCAAACTCTTTTGTCTTACCACATTGTCCATGAGCTCTTACATATCTGCTGTTTGTGTGTGTGTGTGAGATGAATGTGTGTGATTGTATGATTGCTTCATTAATTTTTTAAAAATTCACGGCAAAGTATTTAGTCGTGTTTTTTTGTATCTACTGCATGGCAATGTTTCTCCAGCAAATAGCCTTGGCCATTATATTTTCTGTTTGTTTTTTTCTTGTTTTTCTTGTCATATTTTGTATAGACCTGGTACTAGTTCCTTTTTGATGATTTGGTTTTGAATTAGTTGAATTTTTCCCCCAGACCGGCCATCTATAATTTGTAGGAGGTTTTCATAGCGAAGAGATCAGTATTCAAGGTGGAATTTTCCTTCATCCTAGCGTTTCCTGTGGGTCCTTTCAGCCTTCGCCCAGTCTGGCCAGGAGGGACCCCTCATGGAGCTGTTCACAAGGCCAGGTGTCTCTCTCCCTGTCCTGGGGGAGGAGGGCTTTCTGCACACAGGACATGTCTGTAGCTCCTTCTTCAACCCGCATTTGCTCCTCGGAGTAAAACTTGGCCCAGGCTCAAGCTGACAGCATTTTGTAACCTCTGTCCATTGTTGAAAACCAGGGATTTTGATTCTCCTCCCTGGGTGTGCTCCTCCCCGTGGTGGGTTCCTTTCTTCTCCATCTGCACTGGCAACCCTAGGTGTCCTCTCTCTGCTCTGGTCTTCTTTCTGACGGCTCTGCACTCACAGCTCCACGTCTCCTGGTTCGTCAAAGGTAGATTTTGTGTATGTGTCTCTTGTTTCATGGTGGTTGTTGAGAAGAAAAGAATGAATGCTAATTGGGTGCTACCCTGTTCAGCAGGGAGGACCTCAGCCCTTTTGAGCAATCCCTTTCTTTACTAACACAGAGTCTGTTTTCCCACACTTCCGGTTCCCCAGGAAGCAGCCGCTCTCTTCTCCCTTTCCGGCCCTTTCCAGGCTTCCAAGTGATCACATTCTTTGTCCCTAGAAAGCCTTACCCTGGCATCTGCCCCTAAGTCCCACGGCGCTTATAGTCCATATGAAGTGCAGCATCTCCTGCCTTGCATTGCACCGTCTTTCTATACGTATGTGTGCTTCACTCATTCATTAATTACAGGGCATCTGGGCACAGTCTGCAGTTTGTGCACTTTGTGTCCTCTCTAGTATTCACACCAGGGGTTCTGTGGGGTAGGGGCTGCGTTCATGCTCATGGATCGTTCCCTTAGTCTTTGCTGTTTGGAATACTTGCATTGTGCCTCATGAACTCTGAGTTTGTGCACTTCCTTCCTGGGTATTCTTCTTCCTGACTTAGATAGCTGTGTATTTAGCATGTATTATACATGATGGATACTCAGCCATGAGGACTTTATAACACACGTACTGCCTCTGATAAAGAACTATGAGTAAGCACTCTCCTTGAATTTAGATGACGTTAGTCAATGTCATCAGAAACAGCTTCAGCTTTTAGTTGTCTTGAGGATTCTGTAAGTCATGGCTCCTTTTAAAACCATGTCCCTGGGTCGAGCCTTTGCCATTAATGTGATGATGTTCCCTGGTCACCTTCCAAAGTGTCCGACGTAAAGGTGAAAGGGACACACCAGGTCAATGATTCTCAGAGGGGCCCTCAACCCTCCTTAAGGAGAGACCTTTCAAAACCTGAAATTGCAAGGTAGGTAGTTTGAAAAGCAAATGAACATACAAACAAACAAAATACCTCCACGTAATCCTGATAAAACCTCTTAGAAATGCGCCCCCATGTCCACCCCAACCCCCGGGCTGCTTTCGGCCAATGCGGTGCTTCCTCTGTGGAAACAGGCACCGAGGAGGAAGCGGCTTGTTCAGGGTAGCACACTGCCCGTGTGTTCTCCCAGCCTGCTTTGTCGCGCTCGCCCTTCATGATAATCCTCAAGCCACAGATGGCCACGTTCTCTGATGGATGCGTGTGATATATCTGAGGGTCATCTCATGTTAAAGTCAGGCTTCGTGTCTGGGCCTGGCTGAGTGGAGGGAGAAGACACTATTTTAGGAAAAATGGAGCCATTGCAGCAGAATGGGAACTGTGCATTAGACAGCAATCGATGTGCTCAAGCTGCGATGCCCGAATATGATAAAGGGGGAGAAAAGCATAAATGGTAATTTTGAAACAGAGCAGCCTGTTTAACCTCAGCCAGCTGGAGACTCGATGGAATAAACGGTTGCTTCTCCAAAGAAGAAAAAAGGGAAAGGTTAATTTTCCAATTTCTGGGAAGGTATGTTTAAAACATGATGGATGTGAAAACTCTGCCAATAATTTCTTCTTCTGTTTTTTTTTTTCTTTCTTAACTTCTCTGTTACGGAAATACTAGTCTTTTTAATTTATTTAAATATCAGTAAGGCACCTGTCACTGTAACCCCGGATGCGAAAGAGATGCAATAGCTACAGAGCACAGCCAACCCTGGGGAGGGGCTTGTGGGTTAAGGCTTTGGGTGTGTAGATCAGCAAAGCCAAGAAGGGCGGCCAGGGACATCCTGGAACTCCCTGGCACAGGCTGTGCATGCCTGGAGGGGAATGGGCTGGGGAGAGGGTTGGAGCATCGGAGAGGCTTGGCTTGTACTGGGTTTGGGGATGGGGACCTGGGACGATGAGGAGCAGAGTGGGTGCTGACCCTGCCAAGAAAATCCCAGGACCATCTGGCTCCTTTGCTGACGCTTGCCCTGGAATAATAATGTAGGACCCTTGGGGGCATTATTCTCATTCTGCAGAAGAAAATGAGATGCTGATAAATGGAGTGGCTTGACTACAGCTACAAAGTAGCTCTGGACAGAGCTCAGTCTGGAGCCTTACCTCTGGGCTCACCTCATCTTTCCACAGTGTATCACTTCTCTCTCTCTCTCTCTCTCTCTCTCTCTCTCTCTCTCTCTCTCTCTCTCTCTGTGTGTGTTTTACTACTAGCAGGTATTTAATAACTCCTTCTAAATGCCTGGTGTCATGCTGGAGGTAATGCCATGGAAAAAGTTGTTATGACATTAATTCCAGCCTGAGAGGAGTTTACTTAAAACTATTAGTTTTCAATTTTGAAAGTGACATGTCACATTGCAGAAAATGTTGAAAATAGCAAGAACAAGAACGTTAAAATAATCTCAGCCTGCTAACACCACTGCTATAATTATTTTGGTCTCTGGCCTTCTGGTCATTTTCCTCATACATTTAGCTTTTTAGAAAATCCAGTGAAAACAGCACTGCACACACAATTTCATTTTGTGCTGTTTTCACATAGCTTTTTTGTTGTAAGTAATTTACCCATAACCACTTTCATAGCGGTAGGATATTTGCAAAGAGCTTCATCATCAAGCATTTCCCAACCATAGAATTAAGGCATTTTGCTGTATTAATTCAATAAACGTTGTTAAGCTCCCTGTGCTCAGGCTCTCCTGGCAGCGTCGCCCTGGTGATAGTCACGTTGACGTGCCAAGCGATTTGGAAAGTTGGGAACCACGTTAGCAGGAGCCCCACACAAGTATGGGAGCACAAGGCTCTTCTCTGGCCCTTCTTCCATTAGGAGGCCACCTGATGGCACACACCACAGTCAGTCTGGCTGGGACCAAGGTGCAGGGCGGCCAGGTCATCACAAGTCCATCCACCACTCCCTTCTGTGATTGATCCTCGGGACTGTTTTAACCATCTCGTGTTCACCTCCTTGGCGAGGGAGGTTCCTGAAACTACATAGATGAGAGCAGCAGCAGTTCATAGCCACCTGCACCCACAGCTGGGGGAAGGAGGACACTGCACGCCACTTAGCCACACAGGGGAGCACTCCGGAACGGGAGGACAACCAGGGCCTGTGGCGGCACACTCCACAGTACAGTCGTCCCGCTTTATCTGCGGGGCACACGTTGCAAGACCCTCAGTGGATGCCTGAAGCTGTGGATAGTAGCAAACCCTATATACAGTATGCGTTTTCCTGTACATAATGCCTTTTTCCCTGGACAGAAGTCCTTTATGGCTTCTCTTTGGCATATCCAAATTGCCAGCATCACTACTCCTGCACTTGGGGCCATTATTAAATAAGATAACGGTGACTTACCATAAGCACTGCGATACCACAACAGTGGGTCTGATACCCAGACAGCTACTGAGTGACTGAAGGACAGGGAGTATGTACAGCATGCAGAAGCTGGACAAAGTGATGATTCATGTCTCAGGAGGGACAGTGTGAGAGTTCATCACGTTACTCAGAACGATGCACAATCTAAAACTTTTGAATTGTGCCCTGAGCTGTGTTGTTTAGTGGTCAGAGCGTTGGCTGTGCATCAAAGGTTCCCTGGTTCGATTCCCGGCCAAGGACACATACCTGGGTTGCAGGTTCAATCCCTGATCCTTGGCACCCAATCAATGAGTCTCTTTCACATCAATGTTTCTCTCTCCCTTTCTCTCTTTCCCTCCCTCCCTCTATTCCACTCTCTCTAAAAAAGCAATGGGAAAAATATACCCGGGTGAGGATGAAAAAAACAATAAAAAAAACTTGAATTATTTATTTCTGGAATTTTTCACTTAATATTTTTGGACTGTGGTTGACCGTGGGTAACTAAAACCCCAGGAAGTGAAACTGCAGATAAGGAGTATGACTGTATCAAGAAAGTGGGGTGCCCCTGGTTCTTGCAGAAGGATGTGATTGGCTTGTTTGAATAATTTTGCAGCTGGCACAGAACTGAGACCCAGGACTCAGGGATAAACAGGGACTACACCTGGTCCGTTTGATAAAGAGGATTGTTTGGAGAGAAAGCCACTAACGTTGAGCCTTAATTTAAGGTCTTACTGACCACCATGGCAAAGACTGCTCCCCTCTTTTTTCCAACTCTTCCCACCTATGTGTGTGTGTTTATTTTTTATACTTCAGTCTTGCCTGACTTTCTTTAAGAGGCTGTGTCATCTGTGGCTAATAGCACAGACTGTAAGACAGCCAGCCTGGCGTGGCCATGCGTTAGCTGGGTGATGATAGCCAAATCACTTCCCCTCTCTGTGCCTGGTTTTCTCAGTTATGAAATGGAGATGATATTAAGAAAACTACCTACCTCACCAGGATATTGTGAGGAGTAAAAGTTAATGTGGTAAAGCTTTTGGAACAGTGCCTGATGCGTGCTGTGTCAGCACTAATATTAGGATTGTCTTTACTTGGGTGCCGTCTATAAGTTTAGCTGGGTAAAGTTTATATCAATGATGTTATTTTGTGTGTTTTTTTTCAGCTTCCCCCCCCCCCCCTATTTTTTTCTCCAAGGCTAAAGTTAGCATAGGCTCATTTCAAGAAAAGTACTCTATTCATTTATTCATTTATTCATTCATTGGTAAACTCTTCATTTGTTCACTTACTTAGGAGCCTCTGCCGTGTACCAGGTACCGTTCCAGGTGATAGAATCCCTGGTGAAGAAGATAGGAGCTGAGGCTTACACCCTATTGTGGTGGTAGTGGGGGGGCAGAAAACAGGCAAATAAACAGAAATATACTAGTAATTATGGCTGGCAAAAAATGCTCTGAAGGAAGACAAATAAATGAGATGATCAGAGGGTTGACTTAGTTCCCTTATGCAAGGCAGCTGGGAGAACATGGGGTTTCTCTTTTATTAGGGGGTGTTGGAGGTTCCCAGAGGACCTCAGATTCTCTGTTTCTTCTCTTGTTTGGCGATAGTGACAAGATCGATTGATATTGACTTCCAAAGAGAATGTATGTTTTCTTTGTCTTCTCTGCCCCATTTTCCTCCCGCCCTGCCAAGGAGGGTCTTGTCTTATTAACTGAGTTTATGCATCATTTTGGTCTAGAATTCAGAAAATAGGCAGAGAAAGGGAGGGGCAGAGACATGAAAAGAGGAGGAGGACCTACTTTGGGAAGTTAAACTTGGTTTATAAAATAAGAAGCTTTGCAGGAGTGCAGAGAAGCTCAAGAAAAGCAAGCCCCACTGTTATCAGTTATTTATTGCTGCATAACAAACCACTCCAAAATTTGCTAGCTTAAAACAATGATTTATTATTTCTCATGATCCTGTTGGTAGCTAGTTAATTGCTCTGCTGGTTTTTGCCGGGGCTCTCTCATTCAGCTACAGGATGGGCAGGGCTGGAAGAACCCAAATGGGCTTATGTGTCTGGAAGCTGGTGCTGGCTGCTGCCTGGGACACCGTTTTCCTCCTCCTTCAAGAAGCCAGACCAATTCCTATACCTGGTGGACTCAGGAAAGCTCAACATGGTGAAGGCAGAAATTGTAAGACTTCTTGAGTTCTTGGTTCTGGAACCCATACAGCGTCTCTTCTGCTGCAGTCTATTGGTCACAGGAACTCACGAGGCCACCCCAGGTTCTTGCCGGTGAGATAGATGTTCAATAAAAAATGACATAGTTCTTGTTACCGAGGCCCTGATAAGCACACCTTATCAACTGAGCATACCTATGAGGAGTGACATGTCCAGTGTCAAATCATCAATTAGATTGATTTCCTCTCCTTGGTTGAGACCACCAGGCCTGTATGTAGACACAGGCTGTTGGTGTTCAGTTTTGCAGGAAACGTTTCACAAAGCAGGCCCCAGTCTGCTGTCCTGGGAAAGGCCTGCGTAAAATTTGGTCCTTAGCTGGCCTCTGGGAACTTGGATCTCAGTAGGGTTCCCACTCTCCCCTAACTGATGAGGATGGTTTGCTGTGTCTAGAATACTTGTTCAAAAAAGATGGTTTATGCTAAACACCTGCTCTCCTTGTGCAAGTCTGGGGTTTTGGTAGATACTAGACAGAGGACACGCCTATTACCAGCCCCCAATAAGAACCTTGGAGTCTCAGTCTCTCATTAGCTCCCTGAGAGAATCGTGGCATGCATGCCGCTGCATTTTGTTGCTAGAGGAAGAGTGGACTCTGTGTGACCCTGTGTTAGGGGGAGCAGAAGGAAGCCTGTGCATGGATCCCCCTTCCATCTGTGACTTTTCCCTCCTGATGGGGCTGTGTGTGTCCTTCTTATATCTCAGTAATAAATCATAGCCACGAGTACAACATGCTAAGTCCCATGAGTTTTAGCAAATTTCCCACTATAGGGGTGGTCTTGGGGATCCTGGCCCATTGATCTGTTGTATGGATTTGGTCTAAGAAGATGGGAGCTAATATTCATGTGTCATGGGGCAGTACCCGAAAATCAGCTTGGGGGTGTTTATGCCTGGACAGGAAGTGATATCACATTTCGCTCGAGCCAGGGGTCCTAGCAGGCCTGCTGACTATAGAACAGTGTTTAAAATGATGATTAGACTCGCTTATTAGCAGGATGTATTTGGATATGTGAGTGTAATTTATTTAGTTGGTAATATATTGGTGGTAATTAGGAATATGTGAAAGTGATTGGTTTCCTCTGTATAGCATATTTTACTAAGTGAAAAGGCATTGATTGAGACAAAACCAAAACAAAAAAAAAAAACAAAAAAGTGCCACTTTGCCTTGGCCAAAACGGGATATCACGTGGAACAAATTTGTAAGGACAGATTACTAGGCCAGTCTCCAACAGGTCCTCCTTGTTGCCTGCTTCTATACCAGGTGGTGACCATCACCCAGTTCACTGGAGTCCAGTGGCTGCTGGGACATGTAACTATGCCAGAGGGAAAGTCAGTCATGGAACTCTTCACCCTGCCTCCCCTCCCCCCCCCCCAGCTCATTTTGTACTGGTGTTATTGGCAATGAAGGTGAGAGCCACTCCTCTGTCCACTATCACTAGTCTTTTTGTTTGTTTGCAACTACTACTGTTTGCTGGGGAGTGGGGATCCCTTGGTAGCAAAGAACTTGGTGGCTAAGGAGGAGGCATATGAATCTTTGTCAGCAAGTTTAAGGTAAAGTCCATCCAATACGTTAAGATAGTCACAGATTTTGAAGGAGCACTACTAAATGTTTAAGGATGAGAAGGGGGTTGTATAAAAAGGAGAGTACAGGACTTAGAATTTAACAGTGACGGGTTCTCTTTCTTACCTTGCCCTCATAGCTGTGTGCCTCAGGTAGATTAACTAACCTCTCTGATTCTTAATTGCATAAACTCAGAGCAGTTGTGCAAAATAGAATGAAGTAGTATATATATTGTATCTAAAATGGTGGCTTGCATAAGGTAAATGTTTCTTCAATTGAATCCTTTTTAGGTGATAGAAATCTAAGTGACATGTTTTTCTTTTTGTTTAATATATATAATATTGGCCAAATTTTCTGTAATAAACAAGTATTTTCTTTATTATGAGAAAAAAAAAGATTTGAAAAGAAATGCTTAAAGTTCAAACCCATTTCCTTGCCACGCCTGACCTGTTGTTTCTTGAGCTGCACTTTTCCTGGGTCATTAGCGTGCTCTTGAACTTGGGCTCTAAGCAGTCATTGCACATTAACATCAATAAGGGCTTAGAAGGATCCATTTCTTAACTGAGCGACTGAAGAAAGATTTGCCCCTGCCATAGGTAAAGTACCACAAATATTTTCTCCATTTTTCAGTAATTATAATTTGAATGGATTTTTCATCAGAATCATTTTCTCTCAGCAGGGTCACCTCCAGAGCATTTAAAAAGAGGGGTAAATGTCTCTTCTTTCTGTGGGATTGTCCTTTTTATCAACTTTGTTTTCCTTGTGATTTAGTTTTTTTTTTTCCTCCCACCAAGTAATAAAATGCACTTTGCAGGAAATGTCAGGGAGGGCTCTATCAAGCTTTGTAGTGCTGAGGACCATTTATGGGGCCAGTCAGCTGAGGTCTGTGGAGTCAGCTAAGGAAATCTCTGGGGTGCTGGGCTATGAGGCTGCTCCTCTCTTGCAGGGGAAGTATAAAGAGGGCAGCATAACTTCCAGGCTGATGGTCCTGAGCATTTCTCAGAAAACTCAGCACATAGGCAGAGTGAGCTTAGTGAGAACTCCTACTGTGTGCAAATTAGTTGCTGAGTCTCCTTGGTATTCTCTTCAAGTCCGCAACACTCTAGTTGGAGAATGACTGGTAGAGGATTTCAGAGCTTTTCATTTCACGGAATACTTTCAGAATGCAGAGGATGGTGTCTGTCCTCAGGACAGCACTTGCCCTCTCAACAAGTTCTTTGAGCCAGCACTCCCCGACTTGCTCTATTATTATTTTAGGTGTACAGTAGGCCCTCGGGTTACATTAGAGATCCGTTCCTATGGCGTGATGTAACATGATTTTTGCCATAAGTTGGAGCCCACCTACATAAGCACCTATGTCACTCACATGGAACACATACACAGCAGTAATGAAGTGAAACAGTCAAAACAACTTAAAAGAAAGATAACAATTCCTGACCTTTACTTGTGGTAAATAAATAATAAAAAACATAAAGCGCATATGTACATATGTCGAAATGACAGAACTTTTTTTAAAAATAAAAAAATGGGAGATGGTGATGTAACCATAAAATGATGTATGTCAAGTCCGACGTAACCCGAGGACTATCTGTATAGAAGTTCTCCCTCCCATATTAGACCATCTGCCTGCATGGCAAGGCTGCCCAGACCTTCATGTTTTGTATTTTTTAATGTCTTGAAAAGTACTTGTTTATTAATTGACAGTGAAACCTGAATAGGAGCTGTAGGAGTTGAGTTGGAGAAATATTAAGCAAGAGAAAACATAAAGGAAATCTTCTCCAACCTCTTTTGGAGCCAAGTGGAGTTATTATAGCATCTCAGTCTTTATGGGAAGCCCAAGAGGAGTGAGTCAGTCCATAGGCGAATATTGAGCACAGCTCATATTCAGCAGGGCAATGGCCACAGTGGGACAATCAGAAGCTTCAGACGTAATCGCTCCATAGTCAAATTGGTGAGATATGGGTACTTCCCATGAAACTTTAATAGATAATAAAGGCAATGTATTATTTGGCACTAAGCCATATTGCACTAAAGTCAGTGAAGGCAGGGAACACAGTGGACCAGAACAGTTAGAAATGTTTCCTGCAGAAGGAAGAATACAGCTGGGATCCAAGGGTCCAGTGTGTCTACATTGACTAACTCTTTTTACCCCGTTAGAGTGAATCTGCTTCCACTTCCCTTAAGCCTCAGAGAATTTCCCAGGAGAATTTAGATGATTTACTGAGTAGTCCTGAACTAATAAAATCTAGCTGTTAAATTCCACCCCTTTCTCACCCAGACTTACATATCTTGTGGTATCCCTCCCATTTCACAAAGCCTCAGCTCCTGGCATATTTTCTTTAGAAGTCCTGTTCCCCAACACTCAGTCCAATGCTTGGCATAATGGGGAATTCTTTTCTGTGTTAAATAAAGCCAGTCCTTGTGCTAATCCCACAAAAATTAATCTTAAAATTCAAATTCTACCCAACCAACATTTATCAGGTATCTATGGTTTTTCTATATGCATACAGTATAACTCAAATGCAGCAGTGAATAGTTTTCTGCCCTTAAAAGATTTTACCTTCTAGATTAGAATAAAAAAAATGGCTACATTGCAAGACAGGAGAGAAGCTGGACAAGATTGACCCCTGTGGGGGAAGGCTTCATGGAGGTAGAGGGTATGGAGCAAGTCCATAAGAAGCACGTGAAATTTACAAATACGCAAATGCAGGATGAGGCCAGGAGTGGGTTGGACATTCTCTCCAGAGGGCATGTTGTGAGTGGAGACACAGAGATTACAGGAGTAGGGTATAGTTCAGGTTTGGCTGAGGCTGGAGACAGGAATGGGAATATAAGATTGGGGCCTATCCTTGGGGCAGGGGAGATGCTGGAAGAATTTTGAGCAGAAAAGGAATGAACTTGAGACTCGTTGTTCTGTCATATATTAGACATGTTTGTGGATTTGAAGGGGGGATGCTTGTGAATTGAGGATGGGAGGCGACTGGAATGGGCAGGACAGGTTGGGGCTCCTTCTATCTGACAGTATTCTGGGCAGACCTTAATGAACACTGAAAATAGGGTAGTGCCAATGGGCCTAGAAGGGAGGTGATAGGTGGGGAGGAGAAGGCAGGGAGACCTTTTGCTTATCTTTCCTCCTCTCTAGGTAAGCTAACACTGTCACTCAGGCAGTCATTTTATGATTGTAGGAATCTAATATTTTTGCCCACAAAGAAAATGCTGATCTTGATATTTGACAATGAGGGCAAGAGTCTACCTGGCTGGGAGGTTGTTGAGTTGACTAAAAGGCCTTGGGGAGCATGTCAGGGACTGTGGGTGTCTCAGCTGCTCAGTTCTCTCTGCGCAACTCCTCTAGGTGGCGCTGCCCCCTCACCCCATTCTATGGCCCTGCAGATGCACGGGAAAGGGTAGTCTCCCATTTTTATCTTAGAGCACTTTACAGCCCCTCCTGACAGATCCCATTCAAGCTAAAATGAGTGGCTGGGGGCAACTCATACATAATTTCCCTCTATTTAGTGACTCCCTACACCATGGGGTCTGCATGATTTCTGTTCATTTAATTAAAGGTTATATTGGCAAATTGTTATCCTCGGGAGTGTGGGTGTGCAGGGAGTGCTTTTGGAATACATTGCAGGGTAATTTCCCTTGCCCTTCATTGCCTCTGCAGGCCATGCGAAACTGAATCACAAATAACACATTTCAGAAACAGGCAGAGAGACTGAGGTCTCTGCTTCTTTTGGCTTTAAAAAGACAGTGAGCATGTGTATGTAAACGACCCTCTGGTTATACAAGCGAGGTGGAGGAGGCAGAGCTGAATAACTAATGGAGAGATTTCTCCACCCCACACAGTGAGTTCAGCAGCTTACACTCCCACGGGGAGTGTTGGATCCAGGAGCTGGTTCAGCCTTTGAAACGTCCAGAGGGCCCATTGCTGTTAATGGCGCTTCTCTGAGCACCAGCTAGAGACAAGCCCCCCTTAGTATGCAGACTGGAGGAAAGTCAGTGGATGCCACCTTCCCTTTCCAATTTCCCTCTCCAGAGCAGCTGCAAATCCCAAAGTTCTTGTGTGTGCCTGAGGAAAATGCCAACAGGTAGACACTGTTAGTCCAAGCTGCCCCATCTCAGAGCAGATGACAAAGGTGTGTAAAGTTCAGAGGATGCAAGTTTGTTAAGTATTAGGAAGTGATGTGGTGGGTGTGGGCTGAAGGCAAGCAGTGACCACACGAGTTGGTGTGGCTTCTTAGAACACTTAGAATACTCACCTCCATCTGGACAAGGCTCTAATTGATGCCCCTTCTTTAGGATGCGTTAGTTTCTGAGGTTGAGGGACTGGGTGTTAATACCTTTGTGCTCCATAATATTCTCACAGTTGGTGAGCATCTATTTTTACAGAAATGAGGTGTAGGGCTGCTGTCTTGTTAGCAGTGGGGATTGGGAATGCTGGAGAGGGAAGGAATGAAGGGGAGCAGGAGTAAATATTCAGTTGTGTAGTTAGGGTAACCTCCCAGAGAAGGTGAAATTGAAACAAAGTCTTGAGGAAGCCAAGGAGCTAACAACGAAAATGTCTAGGGAAGACTGTTCAAGGGGGAGTGTGCTGGATGATGAAGAAGTAGAGGGTGTGAAATAGTGTGACAAGCAGAGTGGGCAAAGAGGAAAGGTCAGACAGGTGAGGTTAGGGACAGATTATAAAGTGCTCTGTTGGCCGCTGTATGGACTTTTACTCTAAGTACAATTGTTGAGCAGTGGACTGATATGAATCAGATATGAAAACAGACAATCAAGTGTAATGAGGCCAATGTACAGATCCAAGTATGTAAAGGGAGCATATGTAAGTGAGCATAGAGAAGCAACATCTCTTCCAGCACAGGAAGAGGAGACAGAGGGGGCAAGGGTGGTGTCAGCATTTGGCTTTAAATGATGAGTTAACCCTTAGCCTCCTAATTCCTCACCCTGGCTTTCTTCATGCACCTGTCACCCAGGCACCAATGGATCATAGAGAGTCCCCCATGAGGCCATAGATACGGATTGGGAAAAACATGTTGGTACCACAGATGTAAGTGACATGGTAGTCACCTGACCGTGGAACTTATCTTTTCATGCGGTTTACTTGCACTTGCTAGGTTTACTTGAATCTGGTACCAAAGGCACCACTTTAACCATATAGAGAGGATATCTACTACACTAGCTTGGGCTTAAACTCTATGGAAATAGGAAGGCTGAGCTCACTCAGTGTTCTAAATTCAGATATTAGTTTCATCGAAGACCCAGTAGCACACAAGGAGCTATTTGTCAAACAGAGTAGTTCACTTCTGCAGAGGACAAAGTCTTGCTTAAGAAATCTATAAGTCTGCACTACAGATCTGATCTTGGAACTGGCCCAGAATTTTCATCTACCATGGATCCCTCCAGCACCATCCAGCTCGCTGTAACATACAGTTCAGGTGGTGGAGCAGCTTGTGCCATAGCCTGAACCTACTGCAAAGTCTTCTCTTCCTCTGGCAGCCTTTTGATAAATAAATCTGAAGAGTTTTTCCAAGTGTGCTAAAAGTTACATTAACATCCAAAGAATTCTAAGCCCTGTGCTGCTTTCCTAGTAGCAGGTGTACAAGTTACAACATTTTCTCCTTTACTTTAGAGGAATGTCCAGCTACTAGAAGCTCTAGAAATGTTACTGATTTGGCAGCCCTCAAGTATTTGTGGAGTTTATCTCCATATTCCAACATGTGTGTATCCTCTTATTGAAATCTCTAAAGTACCTGCTACTTCCCACCCTTCAGTGCAATTAGTAGGGTATCAATGACATAATGGGCCAAAGTGCTGTGCTGCAGTATGTCAAGATAGTCTGCAGAATGTCAAGTTCCCTGAGGACTAGATTACAACAAGAGAATTAACAGAGCCCTAAAGCCTGTTAGGGTGTACTATAATTAAAATTACTTTTGATTCTGTCTCTAATGGATATCAAAAGAATAAAAGCATTCATCTACTCAATAAATACTGGAGTCCACGCTGACCTGTTTTTGTAAAAGTATCCGTTGATATCAGGGCTCGTGCTTGGTTAATTTACAGTAGTGTATGGTCCCTCTACCATGATAAACCTGGATCCTGCAGAGGCCAGTCAGGTGAATTGGGAGATATGGTGTGGACACTATCCCTGCCTTTTAAAAGTCTTAATTGTGGCATTAATCATTGCAGTTCCTTTAGGAATGCAGTATGTGTTATCTTGGCAAAAGGGGACAGTTTCAGGGGACTGTATGTGGCCGGTATTACCATAATGGCTCTTACTGCTCAAGTAAGGCAGCAAATGTGAGGATCTGGGGTATCTATCTGGATTACTCACTTAGTGACTGAGGAAATAACCCCAGTGTTCATCGGTGGGCTCATTAGGTGTTTATCGCGTGGCTTCAGTAAGCCTTTACTCTGAGCAGAGGGGCATGGTGCCATTTTTAGATCCTTTGGTATTAGTGTCAGCTCACACCCGGTATTGAACAGTTTTTGAAGTTTCTGGATTTTCCCCTTTCTCAAGGGCTGAGTTACGTTGGAAAATGATCAGAAGTCCCTTTGGGAGAAGAACGAGGTATATTTTCTGCATACTTACACTGGCGTTGCAGAATTCTTCCTCAAGGAGACCTCGCCTCCTCTTCAACCTGCTTCTCTCTAACCTCTTGTGGCCGCCAGACCAATAATCAGAGCCAGGACTCACCTCAGTGTGAGCAGGAATAAACAAGCCCTATTCTAGGAAGTAATAGACTATACATCAAAGAAATTATAGGACTTTGCTCATATATACTTTGGGTATGGAGCTTTGGGTCTGTGAACTGACTTAAATCTGGAAAATAGACAACTATGGTTTTCCATTGTGGTTGGGTGAACCTTCTGTTCAGCTCTTGTGTGTATCAATATGTGTGGGTATGTGTGCGCGCGCGCACGTGTGATTACACAAATCAAGCAACACCCTAGTTAAACTACCCAGCTTGACCCTTGGAACACCATTATCTGTTACCCAACACCATCAGTTGCTGTCGCTCAAGGCATCCCAAATGCTACTCCACCCTTGCTGCACTTTGTGGTAGCTGTGTTCACTCGCCTATCATGTCAAATGCTGTATTCTGGCCTTTGCCTTTTCTGGGATCCCAGCATCCCTTTATATCAGGGACCTTGGCTCTATGGCAGCATATTCATGGCACCTCCTGCCTACAGACGGTCGCCGCCATCAAACATCTCAACGCTTTTTAGGCCCTTTTATCAGTACAGTTCCTGTAGCCTTATTGAAGGAAGTGCCCTTTGAGCTCTCCCAGAGAATTTAATCATATGGTGGAGTCTCAGGTTTTACACAGTAAATTCATTTTAACAGTTCTGCCTCTCTGAGTCTTCTGCCTCAGAACTATGCCAGGGAAGTTGCAATGTCTGCAGCCCATTGTAGGCCTTCAGTATGCCTATGTTCCCAGGAGTCAGCTCAGCGTTGCATTAGGATGGGCTTCAGGTGTATTATCAGCTCATTGAATCCCGAGTCCGAGGTGCGTGCCCTCATGTCAATCACTGCCCCTTCTCTCTCCTTCCACTATGCCCTGTGGTCTGTCACTCTTAAGATTCACTTCTGCACATAATGCAAAGTCCTAATTCCTTTGGTGTGTAGCCTGTTACTTCACAGGATAGGGCCTGTATATATCTGCTCACACTGTGGTATGTCCTGGCCCTGGTTGTTGGTCTAGAGCAGTGGTCGGCAAACTGTGGCTCGCGAGCCACATGCGGCTCATGAGCCGCGGTTTGCCGCCCTGTTGACTAATGAGTTTGCCGACCACTGGTCTAGAGGCCATGAGGGGTAGTGGAGATCAGGTCCCGAGGAGAATAAAGGTCATTTTGCCATGCACCTGTTTCAGCTGAGGCCAGTCCATGCTCTCTAGGCAAGCTGATAGGAGGAGGTGAGAGAGAACAATTTTCCTCTGACAATGGGGGTCCAAGATTCCCAGGTTTAAATGTAAAAAGGTCCCCAGGTATCATCATCTCACTCTTACCCATTAAGGCTCTGATTTTGACTCAGGGCTCAGCTTGAGGTACACACTTAATCTCCTTTGCAAATATGCCATATGTAAAAATCACGTCCTGGGCTTGATTTTCAGCACAGTCTGCCCTGCAGTAGTAGGAGATGAGCGTCTCTTTTAAAATGAAATGAAATCTTAACACTTTTGAGTCATGCCAAAGGTGGCAATTAGGTGGCCGGATTTAATTCCTTTCTTTGCCAGGCCTCAAATGCCTTCCAAAACAACTATTTCACACAACCACCTTTTTAGTTGTCATTATCCCCTATCAATCCAAGGATGCAGCATTTGACCTTCCATCGTCTTGCACTTTACCTACACCTCATCTCAACCAACGGCGCAAGCTTTGCCAACTGGGACATCACTATCTACCAGGGATTACTACAGTCAGCCACCGCCAGCAATGGGCTCATTCTTTTGTCAGACAGGTGGGTGCTGAGAACTATGGAGAGTAAGATAGTTTCATGGATGCTGGCAGAAGGCAGAGTCCCTTTTCTTTGTCCCAGTAGGGCCATGCCTTCTGTAAGAGACTCGTGGACAATTCTCTCCCAACAGTGGGCATTTCAACTCCGAAGTCTTAGACTGAGGGTCCCAGGCCCCACAATTTTTCAGCTCAAGATCCCTAGAAAACCAAGTCTGAGGTGAAGTGTGTGCCACGTGTTTTATTGAGGAACATAATCCCAGGGCACTGAGAATGTGGGGGAAAGGAAGTGAGGTGGGTGGAAGGGAAGCATCTGATGCTTTACCAGGCTGGCCATAATGTCACAAACAAAGACAAACACATGTAAAGGAATCAATTTCCTGGGTAGGATGGGCTTAGAACAGCCATTTGTGGGGAGGAGGGGAGAGGCTGAGCCTGCCAGTGCCTTTCCCCAGAGCACTCACTGCCCTTCCCTTCCCAGCTGTCTGCCAGCCTCTTGGCAGCTCTGGGGAGCGAGATTGATTCTGGATGTGATGGGAAGAACCTCCATCTCTCAGGTCCCTTCTCCTCCTGTTCTGCCTCTGATCCTCCAACTTACCATTTCAGTTTCTCATGCGCCCAGTGGGAGTCCCTGCCTTGCCTACTTTGAAAGATTGCTGTAAGAGAGAAAAACATGTTGAAGAGTATCAGTGCTATAGGAAAGCTAGTTATTATTTACTTGAAGATTTCCTAACCTTGGATCAGAGGAGGGAGAGGAGGACTTGAGCCGGCCTTTGCAGCACAGGCAGAGAGGTACATAGATGAGGGCGCAGGGCAGGGCGTCTCAGGGAGAGCATTTAGCAGGAGCAAAGGACAGAGATAGGAGATGGTATAAAACAGGCTTGGCAAGCATGGCCAAGGGCCAAATCTGGCTCACCACCTCTTTTTGTAATAAAGTTTTATTGGAACATAGCCGCTCCCATTTGTTTATGCTGTTTTTATGCTACAATGGCAAAATGGACTCATTGTAATAGAGACCATATGGCCTACAAAGCTTAAAATATTTACTCTCTGGCCCTTTATAAACCCCGATGTAAAAGAAAATACCAAGAATAATATAGTGTAGGTAATGAATATATATGAATTATCTTTCTCCTTTCATCTTCTTTCTTTGTGAGACAAAGAATTGATGGCATAATAGCCATTTAGTAAGTACTGATTAGAGTTCTCACTCTTTTTCTGTTTTGTTTTCATGTTTTTTAAAAAGTTGATTTCAGAGAGGAAGAAAGAGATAAAAACATCGATGATGAGAATCATTGATCGGTTGTCTCCTGCATGCCCCACACTGGGGATCAAGCCTGCAACCCGGGCATGTGCCCTGACCAGGAATTGAACTGTGACCTCCTGTTTTATGGGTCAATGCTCAACCATTGAGCCATACCAGCTGGGCTAGCATTCTCACTCTTTATAAAAAGTATTTGATTCCATGATTTACCAAATAGAGAGTTAATCCCAATATGTTTATAAATTTAAAACAATGACCATAACCTACAAAGAATAGGGGGCAGTTTATTATGCCCCCTTTGCACTAACCATATTAATAATTGATACATTGTTTCATACATAATTGGATATAAACCAAATATTTGAAATCTGATTGTTCTAGAAAATCCGAGTTAATTGGAACTCTGCTTAATAGTGACTCTTACTGTGACTCTTAGAAAGCCAGAAACTGTGGAACATGAAGACTGAGTTTCCACAGTCACTCAGCACAAGTCTGAAACATTTCCTAGATTCCTTGAGAAGAAGAATCACAGCATATGTGAATGGGAATCCCCAATCCTGGAAAAATGCCTGGCAAATAGAAGGAATTTAATAAAGCCTTGCTGAATAAATGAAGTATCTTGAATAGTGCCTGGCACAGGGCGAGTTCTTGGTAAATGTTGAATTATCTGGCCAAGTTGTCCACTCATTCAAACGAATGAGAATTTTCAGGCCACAGACCATTGCTAGACCCAGGCTGAAGCTCTCTGTAGGGTGCACACAAATAATTTAAAATCTACCTGTAATTTATTGGTCAGAGTGTTGTATAACCGTTGGCTGGCCCCTACTACTGGATGAGCTATCCAATCAATGCTATCTAACAAGAACAGCAACGTGGCAAAGATGGAGAGCTCAGTTGGGAAGGACCTCATGGCTATGCTGCTTTAAGACCAATTAACTGGTGCCCGACATCTTCCAGTAAATCTAAATGAAATGCATTCTCGTGCATTCTAATTTCAAGTGAGTTTAATTGAACTTGAGACAGAGGCTATACCATTAGTGAGTAAAATGAAAATGAAGTAATTGAATATTTTTTTCCAGAATTGTATTTGAAATGTGCTTCATCAAACGTTGTTTCAAACCCAAATGACCAGCGGTATGTGGTTAATATTTGGAAAGAAAGAAGGGATATTTAAATGTCAGCTTGGAGCCACTAGGAGGTTAAATGCAACAGCCAGCTGGCTGTGCAATTACTAGATGTAGACTGTACTTGGCATTCAAAATGTTTTTTGTTGTTGTTGGAAGTTGATTAATGTGGTCAGGAGAGTTAGGATGAGTCTGGATGGCTGAAAAACAAAAACTGATATCTTTCTCCATCCCCACTTCCCCCTCTCCAGACACAAACAAATGAGAGCAGCACTATCGATTTGAAATTGTAGACATTTTGATGGGCTTAACCAGCTGATTGCACATTAAAATGTTGAGTCCTTTTTTTTCAATAACTATTTATTGAAGGCCCGCAGTATTCCAGACACTATGGGAGATAGATGGTTGAACAGGACTCAGCCTATGACCTTAAGGAACTTTGCATTCAGTAAGTGAGATAAGACTCGAGAAAAAATCAGAAAACCCCCCCGCCCCCCAAAAAACACCTTGATTCTGAATGGGAGATATTCTTCCACAGTTCTGGCCACAAGAGCAAGCGCCGAGGGCTGAGGAAACGTGGGGTTCTTAGAGGAGAGGGTATCCGAGCTATACTAGTAACTATTTGCAGGAGGAAGAGAAAGCAAGACACTTGTTTGGAAGATGATGAGGCACTTCATGGGGCTGAGGTGGAAGATTTGTAGAACGAGGTAATATGAAGTAAGATGGGTGTGGTGCAGTTGTGGAAGGCCTTGAGTGGGTTTGTACCTGATTCGTTAGGCAGCCTCTAAGAAGGGAAGGGGTTTGACCAGAGATAAGGAATGAAAATACAGATGTAATGCTGAACATCGCTTGTCATCAGAGAAATGCAACTCAAAACCACAGTGACACCTCACACCCATGAGGATGGCTACTATCGAAACAATAGAAAATAACAAGTGTTGGTGAGGATGTGGAGAAATTGGAACTCTGTGCACTGTTGTGGAGAAAGTAAAATAGTGCAACCAGTATGGAAAACGCTATGGCGCTTCCTCAAAATATTAAAAATAGAATTACCATATGGTCCAGCAATACCACTTCTGGGTATTATAGCCAGAAGAATTGAAAACAGGGCCTTGAAGAGATATCTGTACACCCATGTTTATAGAATCGTTACCCAACAGCCAAGAGGTGGAAGCAACCCAAATATCCATCAATGGGTAAACAAAATGTGTTATACACATACAGTCGAAAATCCAGCCTTAAAGGGAAGGAAATTCTGTCACATTCTACAATATGGAAGAGCCTTGAGGACATTACACTAAGTAAAACAAGCTACTCCCAAAAAGAGAAATACTGCATGAATCCACTTATATGAGGCATCTAAAGTAGTAAAACCCACAGAAACAGGAAGGACAGTGGTGGTTGTCAGGGTTGGGGAGGAAGGAGAATAGGGAGTTGTTTAATGGGAATAGAATTTGAGATTTGTTAGATAAAAAATTTCTGGAGATGCACTTCACAACAGTGTGAATATACTGAACTGTACACCTAAAAATGGTTAAAGCGGTAAATGTCATATTATGTATTTTTAACCACAACAAAAAAGAAAGAATACAGGTGTAGCAGTGTGGTGTGAGTTGAATTGGGGCCGGAATGGAGAGGAAATGGAACATCAGTTTAGAGTCTTTGCCTTCAGAAGTGGTAATGAGACAGGGACCTGAGTTGGGAGAGCAGCTCTCAGGGTAGAATCAGCAAGGTTGGGCGCCTGCTGGAGGCTGGATTGAGCGAGTAGGAGCCAGCGATGCCTTGGAGGTCTCCCACCTGTGCGAATAGGAAAGTGATGGAGCCCCCTCCCACCCCCCTCCCCAGGAAGAGTGACCTTTTGGGGAGGTGAAGAACTTGGTGTTGGATTAATTCTGACTGCAGCCTTGTGATGGCTGGTGCCGGAGCTGATCTGATTGTTCTGTTTTGAAGTTCGCTTAGAAGCTGTTTTGTTTCACGTTTTCTTTCACTTCTCCAGGTGTTTCACTTCTGGCTTCTCAGTTGGCCTTGCGCAGTGGTTTATCCCTAACTGTTCAAATTAGCATGGGTGGCACGTTGGTCTCCGATGGGTTCTTTCACCAAATCCCTCAATAAGAGGCTGAATGTTCTCAGGAGTTGTGAAAATTAGGGAGGTGTGAGGCTTCCTTTGCTGAAAAATGCCCTTTTTCCCTCTTAAATTTTTTTCTCCTTCCTTTCATTAGACACTTTATTTCTAAGCTGGTCAAATGGCCACGTGCCCGTGCGTTTTCCCCTGTGCACCTCATTCACCTAAGCAGGGAGCAGCCTCGGAGGTGTGAGCTTATTTTTTCACTTTAGGCATTTCACAGGGACCCGAGGCTTACAAGTGCATGCATGTCAGAGCTTCAGAAGGTCACCACCTCCCGGTTCCCGGGGTGGTGGCAGTAGCAGATTTGTAATTCCCAACTACGTTTCCCCAGTCAGGGAATCCTGTTGAGGCTGGAAAAGGAGAACCATGAAACAGCCTGATTCTACCCCTGCATGGACTGGTCAACAAACCTCATCACCCATGTGAGCATTGCAAAGTGTCTTTTTAATGCTTGCTGTTCCAGGGTGAAGGGGGTGTGGGGAGCACGTTTGGGTATATTTTCAAAGGCCAGAATCTGGGATTGTAATGGGATGCAATTTTATGGGCTTCATTGTGTCTCCTAGGTATGAGAGGATTTTTATTACTGATATTTGTGGACAAATGGTGGCAAATGCTGGCAAGAGGTTGAGCTTGTCTAACATGTTGCATGAATATTTCAGTCCTGAAAGGCTCAAATTCTTAGAAAATTCACCTCAGACTTTGGAGAACAGGTTATATTCTGAGACAAGAATTTTTAAAACAATTTTGACTGTTTTTGTAAATAAATATTTTTTGAAATAGCAAGTGGAATACATGTTTATTATAGAAAATTTAGAATATTTAGATGACTAAAAATGGCCCAAATTCTCACCACCCCAGGAATAACAACTGTCACCATCGTGCCATCTGTCCAGTATCGTGGGGGCTGTGGAAAATCAGCCTAGACAGTGTGGCGTATGAGGTGGAGGAGGAAGGGAGGGAGGGTACAAAGCACTGGCGGTACTGGGAGCATATGGAGGGTAGCCTACAGCTAACTGGTGGTCTGTGCGTGTGAGCGTGTGTGCATTTTTGGTGCGACCATGCTGTGCATGTTAGTTTGCAACCTGACTTTTTCAATTAATATTTCAGGTATGTTTCGCCAGATGACTGACTACATTTTCTGTTTTAATATATTTTTTAAAGGTTGCATGCTTTTTATTTTACAAGTCCTCCCTGCTGGACATTTAGGTTGATTCCATTTTGCACTATTGGTTTACACCTATTATCCCCGGCTTAATGATTAATAGCATTTCCTTATCTCAAAGGTGTCCTTAAGAAAAGCTGTGAAAACAGTGTGATAACTTACTGTTTGTACGTATCTATTAATGTTTCTTTAGCATAAACCTCTTAAAATAGACTATGTCAAACGGCGTATACTTTTAAAGGCATTGGATGCACATGACAAATGGCCCTTCAGAAATGTTATAAGGCACTTATAACTCTGGCCAGCATTAATCTTCCCACTAAATATATAATGTGTGTTTCTGAATATGCACTTTCTGTTGACTTTGTTCAAAGTCATTCTGGTCTCTAGCAGTAGGAAAATCAACATAGACAGTGTGGCGTATGAGGTGGAGGAGGAAGGGAGGGAGGGTAGAAAGCATTGGCGGTACTGGGAGCATATGGAGGGTAGCCTACAGCTAACTGGTGGTCAACAAACTCTATCACAGACTTGATGTCAGTCACCATTATCATAATAAGGCAGCTCCATTTGCTAAAGGCTGAACATTTTCAATGCAGTGTTTATTTCACTTCTCAAAGCAACTCTGCAAATAAATACCATTTTACTAAAGAGAGAATTGAGCCCTTGCTGGTTTTGCTCAGTGGTTAGAGCGGTGGCCTGCAGACTGAGAGGTTCTGGGTTCGATTCCTGTCAAGGGTACATGCCTGAGTTGTGGGCCCCATACCCAGTGGCGGGTGTGCAGGAGGCAGCTGATCAATGATTCTCTCTCATCATTGATGTTTCTCTCTCCCTCTCTGAAATAAATAAAAATATATTTAAAAAAATAAAGAGAGAATTGAGGCTCAGAGATGTGGGTAAGTACATACAGCTAGGAAGCTGCAGAACTGGCATTTGAATCCAGGTGTTTCCACCACCAACACCCAGTTTTCTTTCATTTGCCCATATTACCTCTCATGGTCTTCTAATTTCCCCTGGATTAGAGGGGAAATTATTCTGGATCTTCCTTCCTTCCTTCCTTCCTTCCTTCCTTCCTTCCTTCCTTCCTTCCTTCCTTCCTTTCTTCCTTTCTTCCTTTCATCAAACATTAAAGATGGAGAAGGCGGGGGGGGCGGGGCGGGTTTGATAAAGGCAGCCCATAGTCTAAACTCCCTGTGCTGGAAAGTTGCTGTCCACAGTACTTTCTCGGCAAACTGGGAAACCCATTTCCTATTAAGGCTACCTAAATTTCCTTATAGAGTGCTAGCATATAACAACTTTCTTGGTAATTCTTTTTGTTGATCTTGTTAAGTCTTTAATAGTTGATCAAGAGGCACAATGATGAGGAGAAAAAGTGTTGAGGTCATTATTTGGCCCCCTTCATTGAATAGTTAAATTTTTCACCTGTTAGAGGACAAATTGAGGTTCTCCACTCCTTTGAGAATCCCCTTTCTAATCAGAGTGTTAGGTAATAATGGTAGGGGAGACACAACAGATGTCATAAATAAATCCAGGCATGACTGACAATCGGAAGCAAGCATTTATTAGACTCACACTTAACAGGCTGACGATTTTGAAGCAGAGCACCAATTAGATAATAGAATGGATTTATATGAAGAGTAATATAACATTGACTTATTTCATTGCTTTTTGATGGACAATATCTCATGGAAAATTATCCTCCACTGACAGTCATTATTGATTTAAATATGAGGCTGAAGATTTTCAATGTGGTGTTTACTTCTCAAAGCAACTCTGGAAATAAATACCATTTTATAAATATTGAGAGGAACCATTGAGTTGTGATGTACAGAAAATGGTTGAAATAGACCCTGAAATAGGGAAAAGTTGAAGGGAAACACTGAACTGAAAGTCAGGTTATCTTTGGGTGCATCAATAGTTTGACAGTTTGACACCAAACTGTTATTACATTTTTGGGTGCCAGTGAACATACGTTTTCAAAGCTCCTGATTTTATTACCCTCGATTCCTTATTAGTAGTAGTTTCCTATCAGTGGGGGTCAAAATAGTTATAAGAATATAATTTCTCCTCTTGCTTTAACAGAATTGAACCCTGTCCACATGTCTTGTAAAAAGAAATATTTACCATGTGTTTAGTGGGTATGTAACGTAACCCACAGAGTTATCTCACATACAGCATTTAGTTCTGCAAGAGCATCTCGGCATGGGGCATGGCTCCACAGTGTAGCAAAGGAACCAGCTTGCCCCAGTTTGAACATGAATTCTTCCACATATGAGGTATGTAACCTCGAATAAGTTCTGAAGTTCTTTTTGACTCCATTTCTTTATATATAAAATAAAGGAAATAACACAAGCACATAGAGTTGTTATAAAGATTAAATGTAGTCAGAGCCACATAGACACATAAGTAGCATGCCGGATGTGTCAACTATTGTTGTTGCTATGACACAGGCTGATCAGCACTGGACATTTAGGGCAGGGTGTGCGTGGGACAGTGGAGCAGCCAAGGTACAAGGTCAGCTCTCACCCATCAGTGGAATCCCGTGGGTTCTGGCCCACACTTGGGTCCCATCCCTATTGCCTCATCCAGCTCGCTGGTGGCTGCATGGCACACATGCTGGATGGCCCTCCTTGTTAATTTCACTTGCACTAACAAGGACGGAGTGCTGCTGTGCATCTTCCACGTTGTGATGGGAGGAGTCCATCGGTATTGTCAGGCTGCAACGGGCAGTTCTGGGCTCACAGTTAAATGATTGATGTCAGTCTTTTGTGTTACCCCAGAGCCCACTAACAGGCTGGCCCATGTCTCTCAAAAAGATATCTAGCTCAGCTGGCATGGCTCAGTGGTTGAGTGTTGACCTAGGAACCAGGATGTCAGGGTTCAATTCCTGGTCAGGGCCCATACCCAGGATACGGACTCAGTCCCCAGTGTGGGATGTGCAAGAGGCAGCTGATCAGTGATTCTCTCTCATCATTGATGTTTCTATCTCTCTCCCTCTCCCTTCCTCTTTGAAAACAATAAAAATATTTTTTTAATAGAAAGATATCTAACCCGCAGCTATTGCTGGCCTTGTTTTACTCCACGACTGGGGTGCTCTTCCACCTTTTCCCCACTAGATATCACCAAAGACTCCAAACTGCAGCCATATTCACCACTGAGAACTCTAGCCTTGCATTGTCTCCCCAGGCATGTGGCACAGACCTCACGGTGGCTGAGGGCTGCTTCTGTGCACTTTGCATAGAAATTACTGTAAGATTCTCGGATCGGAGGTGGCTGGGAATGTGCTGTCCTGGGAATCTGAGTAGTTCACCAGCTGCTCTCCTGTTAGTGGTGAATCAGAGTGTAGGAGTTTTTCCTCACCTTGATAGGAATATCTTCACTCAGCAGCGTACACTTAACCCCACGGAATTGAATACAAAATGAGGGCCCTGGATCCTACCTGGGTTAATGACCCATCTTCAGTCTCTTAGGCAACTCTCTAAAGCTAAAAGCATACTTTTTAGTGCAGTTTCACCTTCACTCATGAGCACTGGTGTGTTGCTCTAGCTACAGGCGTGTGGCCAGCTCCAGCGGCCCATATTCCAGTGAACATGCCTAAGGCCAACTGCGGGATGTTAACGTGTCCTCGGGGCTGCACGGCAAAGACCATTCTGTGTCTCCCTTATCCAGCTGCTCAGCAGACTATAAACACTGATGACAATTTTTCTGCTTAAAAGAAGTAAAAAAAAAAAATACTGGCTAAAGCATTTTAAAATATTTCAAAAGGCATTGATGGCCTGGCAAAAATAAGAACATTAGAGGCCACAAACTACATGAAAATGGGTATCTGAGAGGTTCTCTGACCCCTTGTGGGCATTTGCCAGATTAGGTGAACTTGACCACTGGATTGTCTAGCCATGGGTAACAGACAAAAAGGGCCCCAAATGGGAAGTCCAATTGGTCTCTCTAAAATGGGAAGTCTAACAGGAGACTCTGCCTTTCCCAACCGACCTGAAATTAGGACCCAAGGAGCCATAGCCTCAGCATAAGGAGGGGGTAGAAATAAGCCCTGGGGATGGCAGAGAACATTGGCTGTCTCAGCCCTTGATTCTGATTGGGAGATATCCTTCCACAAGAGGTCATGCACGTGAATGTCCTCACATAGGTTTGTAGCCTGAACTCACTGAGTGGGTGGGTGGAAGAACCTCAGGTAGAAAATGGAGTTATAAGTTGAAGTCCAGGTTGGTTGTGCCTCAGGCATCGGGCAGAAGGAAACAAATCTCTGGAGAAATTCACCTGTAACCTAAGCCTCAGGGAATTCTCACAGATACTGTTCTTGGGGGAACATGAGCTTATTCTCTGAAAACAAATTACAAAACACTGAGTGAGAGCCTGAGAACAACAAACAGTTGCAGCTCATCCACAGGGATTTCAGACATTGGCACTAGAAAACACAGATGAGAAAATAATATGTTTAGAGAAACAAAGTGACTTAGAAAAGAAGAAAGGAGCATGAGATTTTATATGGTCGGGCAGACTTGACAAAGGACCAAATAAAAATTTTTGAGATGAAAATTATGAGTTCAAGTTTAACTATTACATTTAACAGATTTAACAGCCAATTAGACCTAGCTGAAAAGAAGATTAGTGATCTGATATACATTTAAAGAAATTGTCCATAATGCAGTTCAGAGAGGCAAAGAGACGGAAAAAAACGAGAAGCTGAGAGTCATGGAGGATAGAGTGAACATTTCCGAAGGAGAAAAGAGAACATTGGGAAAGAGGCACCATTAAAAGATATCATTGCTGAGACTTCCAAAATGATGAAATTAAGCAGATTCAGGAAACCCACTAAACCTAAACAAGGTCACATATAAAAATATTCATATCTAGACACAGCCCAGGGAAAATGTAATACCAGAGACAAAAAAAAAAAAAAACTATAGAAAAAAAAGGGATACAAAGGTTCTAAAAATTAGTCCATTTTTATGTGCTATTTGCTTTCCATATAGGCCAGCAGGGAAAATTAATGGTAAGTAAATATATTATTCCCTTCTTCTGGACTTTCTTGGTTGTGTGGTTACAGCCTTAATTTTCCCAGAGGGTTCCTCCATGGACATTTTAGAGAGCGCCATGACTTTCTTTGTGGCTAATTGCTGTGACTTGCATGTATTGGGCGAGGGAAAGAACTTGTGTGGGTGTGGGAAAGTGGCAGACAGGAAAAAAGGACACATTTAATTGATCAGTAACCATGAAATAGCAGTACTGTTACTGGGCAGACCCAATCTCTGCCCCTTTTCTTGTACATGTGTACTACAATGCAAGAAATCCTGCCATGTTAGGAATGCTATATATCGTATCAGTTTTTAATATAAATGTAAACCTAAACTGTAATTCGAAGCTGAAGAGCTACTTCAGAAGGTAGAAGAGGCTCAGACCCGAATTCCCTTTGGGCACAGGCCGGAGAGCTTGAAGGCAGAGGGCTAGCTCTGATGAGAGTCTGTGCCGAGTTGTACTTCTCAGCAGGTGGCCCTCTAGGCACCTTGCTTGTAGCTTCCTATTTACCTCCACTCTCTTCTGCTGTCTGACCCACTCAGCAAGGCATGCTGTTCGGCCAAAGTCCAGATCATTGAGGGTGCAAAGGTGTGAGAGAGAAAGGAGAGAGGAAGAGGAAGGCAGGAGGGGAAGGAGGCAGCCTGTTAATACACATCTACTTTTCTTTGCTTCACCCTAGCAATGGGGACAGTGGGGAGATGGAAAGGGAGTTGGGGAGGAATTTATTACAAGGAAAAACCCACTAAGAATGAGATATCCTTTATAATATAAAGAAATAGAGTTTTCAGGCCAAATCCTGCTTCTGCTTCTCCTTGGAGATCTCTAATCAGAAGCTCTGGATTTAGATTGAGAGGTTTATTCAATATTTAACATATATTTAATAGACCTCCATAATATTCTAGGCACTAATCCAGACAGTGTGTGTATGGGGGGGGGGCAGGGAGGGCAGGGTACAGTGAAAAAGATAGACAAATATCCCAATCTTATGGAGCTGACAGTCTAGTGGGGTGGGGCGTGGGGGGAGGTAGACCAAAAGCCAATAGAATTGGCCAGTTGCTGGCAAATGCTATAGAGAAGAATAGAGCAGGAAAAAGGATAGAGTGGAAGAGTGGGAGGAGGGGAGGGTGGCTATTTTAAGGATGTTCAGGGGAGGCCCCAGAGGCAAGGTGACATGAGGAGAGGCCTCAAGAGGTGAGGGAGTGTGGGTCTCATGGTAGTGAGTGGGTGGGTTTGCTTCATACTGGACAGAAGCCCAAGTAACCCCTCCTCAGCTAAGGAGAAGCTGGTAGGCCCCAGCCCCAGGGAGGTACTGCTGGGCTGGGAGTTCCCGCCCATCATTTGGGGTGGAAAGAGTGGAGATGAACGGTGAGTGCTGGGTGGCTGGAAAGGCTCTGTGGACATCCATGACGAGGTAGACCAGGCCCCAGAGCTGAATACATAACTGGGTACCAGCTCAAGGGTGAACCACAGCTGGAAGGAACTGCTCTAATCTGCAAACCCTGAGCCAACCTGAGCCCCAAATTAACCTTTTACTCCTCACTCTGAGCTGAACAGTGAACCAAGGATTTTTCAAAAACAGTAACACCTAGCTGCCAGTTTGAGCCAGACCAAGCCTATTCATTTGCTAAAAGTATTGAACTGAAACAGTCTGGGATCATTACATTATCTTTCAAACAATGTCAGAATTGAACTGACTATTCACAAGTGCCAGTTAGAGATGGAAAAACGTCTTTTAGGACAGACAGTCTGTGTGTGTTAGATGTCTGGTTTGAGAGTCTGCCCTCTTCACCACTAAGCTATCCTGCCTTGTGGCCTTGTTTTTCAATTGAAATCTTGGGCTTACTTTTTATGTTTAACTTTTCATTTGTACATTTGTTTGCCTGCTTATTCAACATTTTCTCGACAATAGGATCTGCATTTTGTATTGCCCAGGGATCTTAGCACAGACAGGTGTGTGTGTGTGTGTGTGTGTGTGTGTGTGTGTGTGTGTGTGTGTCAGAGGGGAGGAGAGGTGGGCTAGTGGCATGAAATGACTTCGCTGAAAGTTTAGTTTGAAAGCCAGTGGAGACCATGGAAGGATTTTAAGCTGGGGGCAGTGAGCTCAGATCGTGGTTTTGAAAGATCACCCTGGGGCAGCAGTTGGGAGAAGCGGGTGGGGATGGAGGCAGGCAATTACTGAGGAAGTGATTGCTGTCATCCGGTGAGAAGTGATAAAAAGCCGTGGTGGTGTCAGAAGGATGTTCAAAACTGTCTGGATTCAAGGCCTGGCTTCACATTTCCTGGCTGGGTGACCTAGGGAAGGTCACACAACTTCTCCTGCCTCATTCCCCTCTTGAGGAGTGTGGAGGCTAATAATGCTTGCTACATCATGTGCTTGTAAAGTGTGTGTGACACATTAGATACCAAGTATAGAGCCCTTAGAACAGTGCCAGACAATAGTAAGGACTCAGTTAATTGTCATTAGTGAGTATGGAGAGAAAGGAAATAAATTGGAGGTATTTGTAGATGTAGAATCAACAGGACTGGATATGGGAAAGAGTGAGAAGGAGTAGTTAAGGGTGAGTGTGAGGTTTCTGATTTGGGCATTTAAGTAGACAGTGGCCACATGAATGTAGGGAATTTGGGAGAGGAATCAAGTTGGAAAGGCAACATTTGAACTTGTTGAGTGGGAGGTGCCTTGATCTCATAAGTCTGAGTGTTAGCCGAGCAGTATAGGGGGTAACTAGTTACAGACATGGGAGTCGGGGAAAGGATGTAGAGAAGACCGCATTCAGGGCAGGTCAGTATTTAAGAAGCAAATTAAAGAAGACAAGGCTACAGAACTGATGGAGAAAGGGTGGCTGAACCGGTAGGAGGGAAACCAGGACCAAACAGGGGTCACAGAAGCCAAAGGAGGGCCTCCAGGCAAGGAATGATCAGTAGTAACAAATGCACCAACGCTTCCTATTGAAAAAGACTGGAGGGTTTCTAAGTGGCAGTGCGGCTACGCTGGCCCCGTGGCTGGTGTGGTTTCTCTAGAGAGGGGTGGGAGAAGGCGGGTACAGGGGCTGAGAGCCGCTGGGAAGTGAGCGAATGGAGAAAGCATGGTAGGCCATTCTTCCAAGAATCTGGGGCATGAAGAGGTGGGACAAGATACAAGCCCTCATAAAGTAGCTTTCCCTGAGTCAGGTTTGGATTCTCTGGCCAGAACAGGGGATGTTACAGGAGTGGTCCAAGTCTTTACCTGGCTAGTGCCTCTACGTCCTTCTGAGGAAGACCTTCCCCTGAACATCGCATCTCAGGCACCCCTCTCCCAGACTCTCTATTGAACCACTGTGACAGGGACAGAAGGCGGGCATCTTTCCCGTCTGCTCCTTTCTGTTTCCCCCTCACTAAGTAGTGACTGGCACTATGTTGGCATTAATTCCTGTTATTCATGATGGGCTCTGTTCATCACACATTAGGGGACCCAGAGGAGAAGTTTCCCCCAGATTTTGATTCCAGGCCTGATTTCCCTGAGGAGGGTAATTGTTTTCATCATAGACACTATACTGTCCCTGCTTCATGCTCCCCTCTGATTCTGCTCCTCTCTTCATGTTAGGGTTTGCCTGTGATGTGGGCTGTGAAAGAATTCACAACTAAAAGAAGACATGTAGAGAGGGAGTTTATTTTACTTTCCATGAAGGGAAAGGGCTGGTGCATTGCTAATCAATACAGGGTAAGAAACAAATGGCGGCATGCTCTTTTAAATCCTGGCTGTTGTTAAGTGACAAGGAAGGGTGGGGGATTTTGGGCTGAAGTTGAGCAGACATCAGGGGGGTTGTCTTGAAAAGTTAGTCTGTTTGCCTTTTAGGAGACAGTCGGGCAGATGTCCTAGGGAGGTGTCTTACAGCATTTTCCCAAGCATATGAAACATGCTTAGAGCAAAAGTTGTGAAAGTTCAGAAGAGGCTTGTTTGAAGGGGACTTTCTACTAACCAGAGACTCCTTGGTGCAAATTATCCCCGTGTTGTAGAAAAAGCAGGGAGGAGATGGATTCAAGAATGTGGCCTTGAGAGTAGCTTATGTTGTCCCTCAGTTTGAACAGAGAGGCTGTTTGAATCAGAGGCGCTAGCAATCTTGGAGTTTAATTACCACGTACTTCTCATAAATTGCAGAAGGCCACAGCAAAGAAAAAGAAAGGCCTTTTTTTCTGTCCTTACACTTCGGACACCAGAAAATGGGGTTGAATTTATATCCTGTTTTAGCAAATAATAGAATATATTCAGGCTCATGTTTTTGTGTGAATTCATTCAACATACCCCTAGCTTCAGCTTAGTTTTCCTCACTTTATTTTCCATTTTTTATAATTTCAACATTTCCTAATATTTTTCTTATCCTGAATGCATTTTTCTAAGTGTCTTTAAATACTTTTTTGAAACAAAGTGAGCTTTCATAGCAATAATGGGAAAGATGGGCTGGTAACTATAGAGGAAACTGTGTGGAATTCATTTTCGAGATTTAAGAGAAGTGAAATTGGGAAGAGGCTGAGATTACAGGTAAGGGGAGGGGGTAATTCACAGCTCTGTTGGGTTTCCAGATTTCAGCCTTGTTGGAGACAAATCACAGGCCCTAGGAAGAGAATACTGATATAACAAGGAGAGACAGCACGTGTCACCATAAATGGTTCAGGTGACGAGGTGTAGGGATGTCAGAAAGGAGAGATCATCATATGTGTTGGCATGTTCTAGAAGCTTCATAGAAGACTTGGGGCAGTTCAGCCTTGAAGAGGAATAGGATCTAAGTAGTGCAATTAAATCGCATCTTTGTCAAGAAAGAGTTGAGAGTGGCAGTCGCCCCTGAGCCAGGTGGCTGGACTTCTGGATCAACCCGTGCTGGGCAGGAGGCGTCAGCTGGAATTAAGACTGCTGTGGCCTGTACAGGTCAGTTTGTGGACCACCTTTTGGAAGCCCTGGGGTCGGGGTATCTCCACCAAGGTCAGAACAGGACAGGACAGGACCTGTTCTCTCTTGCTTGGCTGCCGTGACCTGCCTTTCCTGGCCCTGCTTTCTGGATAATAACCATGCTCCTTCCTGCCCATTCCAATCTGCTGTCTTTGCTGACCTGAGTGTGAGTAGAGAGGCCTGGCTGTGTTGAAATTCTACTTAATGCGCACACAGCACACCTTCCTTGCAGACTCATCAGCCAGCAATAAATGGAACTTCTTGACAGTTTAAAGTTTCCTGCCAGGGAGCAGCTGGTGAGTATTCCTCTGGAGGAGCAATCTTGCAAAAGTTTATCAGTGTCTGTCTAGAGAATGTGCTTCCCCTCCCCTCCCCTCCCCTCACCACCCCTCCCCTCCCCTCCCCTCCCCGCCCCTCTCCTCCTCTCCCCTCCTCTCCTCTCCCTTCCCCTCCTCTCCCCTCTCCTCTACTAGTTACCCTCCCTGCCTATCTCCTCCCCTCCCAGGGTCCGTTGTCTTATCTTTAAAGACTTTGCTCCCCTTGGGTCCCTAGCCATTGAAAATTAATTTAAGGACAAAGCTCTCTCTGCACAGCCTGCTGAGTTACTCATTACTATCTTTAAAATTAAAAAAGCAACCTCTTTTCCAAGGTTCTTTTAATGAGCCATTTCAGCATTGACTTCCAGTTTTCACTCCTGCCAGACAACAGCCCCTGGGAAGGCCTGGGAAACCAGTCTCTTCCAGAGACTCGCAGCTATTGGGCTGCAGGAGCAATACAATTGTTCCCCATTAGTGCTCATGAAAAGGCAGGGTGTGGCGGAGCCCGATGCTGGCTGCTCGCCACTTCCCCGCTCGCTGGAGCATTTGGATTTAGACCCCTTCATTTCAGAAAATAAGGGTGTTTCCCAGTCTCCCCTGCCAGACAGGTCAGTATCAGAGTGCAGTGCTGTCAATTTCCTATATGAAACCCACAATTACTTGGCACATGAAGATACATGTTAGCCTCCAGCAGGAAAATGTGTTAATCAGAACTCCCTTTGCTGCTGCAGAAAGTACAAGTTAAAAAAAAAAATCAGTTACCTGAAAACAAAGGCAGCAGCCTGAAAAATTCCCTGGTGGTAATTTTATTAGTGATCATCACCAAGGCAATTAAACCAGTGTAGCTGTCCTCCGAGGGAGGTTCCAGGTCCTCGCCAAGCTCTGGCATCCCCTCCACCAAACCCTTTTTGCTTTCTCTCTACTTGTCCCCCCGCTCCGCCTCGGTTTGAGATTAGAAGTGATTTACAACATGCTGTGCAAATATATGCAAATTTGATGTGCGCTCTTGTCAGCTGCACTCTGCCTGGGGTGGCTGGGCAGCCTTTGCAGTGGGCTGCCTGCCTGGCCTCCTGGAAGTGGAACCACCCCCCTCCCCTCCCCCCGCCTCCCCCCCCCCCCCCCGCTAGCCCCCACCTGTGCCAGGAGCCATTAGCAGCCTTGATGAATCAGATTAGGGAGCTCTGACAGCTCTACATGAGTAACACGGGGGCTCCTACAGTGCGGGATAGCACACAGAAGAGCAACAGTAACGTCAAAGGCAGGAGGGGAAGAACTGACTTCCACTGATTTAAAAATATCTGTTAGGTTTCTGAGTTTTACCTTCATGTCTATGCAGCCATGTTGAAAATTTGCTTTCTGATGGGAACAGTTGTTGGGTGATGTCCTCACTGTGATGAGTTTCTCTCAAAGCTCAGGAGTCACTGCTGGGGTTTTCCGGAGGAGTACATCCTGCCGTACAAGTGGTCAGATGGAGAGACACGTGTATAGCTGCACATTAAGAGTGTTGTCATCACAGGGCCAACATCTCAGTTGCATATAAATTCCAAATAACCATTGTGGCTCCTGAAATAGACAACAGCCTCAAGCAACTGGAAATTTTCTTGGTTTTCTTGACATTGTCATGGGTCCTCCTCCTCTCCTTTCCTCTGAGGTCTTTCTCTCCCCGCTTCATTCACCTGTTGCCTGTTCTTTGTTGGCTGAATGTGAAAGAAAGAGTGAGTTCTGGTTAGATGGGAGGGACCCAAAGAAAAAGGTGTGGGCAACTGAAAGAGAATTTTTTAAAAAAAATATGTTTTTATTGATTTTAGAGAGGAAGAGAGAGGGAGAGAAAGAGAGAAACCTCAATGATAAGAGAATCATTGATTGGCTGCCTCCTGCATACCTCCTCATGGGGATGGAGCTCAAAATCCAGGCATGTGCCCTAAGAGGGAATTGAACCATGACCTCTTGGTTCATAGGTCGATGCTCAACCACTGAGCAATATCAGCTGGAAGTAGATTTTAAGAACCCATGTGACTACTGCCACCTTCAAAGAGAACTCTTCTTTTTTTAAATGTGTTTTTATTGATTTGAGAGAGAGAGAGAGAGAGAGAGAGAGAGAGAGAGAGAGAGACATCAATCTGCTGCCTCCTGCATGCCCCCACTGGGAATTGAACCAGCAACTTTTTGCTGCATGGGATGATGCTCAACCACCTAGCCACACCATCCAGGCCAGAACTCTTTAAAAAAATTTTTTTTATTGTTTAAAGTATTACAAATAGTAGTACATATGTCTCCTTTTTTCCCCATTGACCTTCCCCCGGCCTCTCCTACTCCCTGGCACATGCCCTCACACCGCCCCCCCCCCCAGTGTCTTGCATCCATTGGGTATGCTTATATGCATGCATATAAGTCCTTTGGTTGATCTCTTACCTGCCCCCTCAACAGCCTTCCCACTGTAATTTCACAGTCTGTTCAGTGCTTCTCTGCTTCTGTATCTATCTTTTTGTTCATCAGGTTATAATGTTTTTTATTATCCATAAATGAGTGAGATCATGTGCTATTTTTCTTTCACTGACTGGCTTATTGCACTTAGCATAATGCTCTCCAGTTCCATCCATGCTGCTGCAAATGGTAAGAATTCCTTCTTTTTTATAGCGGTGTAGTATTCCATTGTGTAGATGTACCATGGTTTCCTAATCCACTCATCTGCTGATGGGCATTTAGGCTGTTTCCAAATCTTAGCTATTGTAAATTGTGCTGCTATGAACATAGGGGTGCATATATCCTTTCTAATTGGTGTTTCTAGATTCTTGGGATATATTCCTAGAAGTGGGATCACTGGGTCAAATGGGAGTTCTATTTTTAGTTTTTTGAGGCAACTCCATACTGTGCTCCACAGTGGCTGCACCAGTCTGCATTCCCACTAGCAGTGCACGGGGGTTCCTTTTTCTCCGCATCCTCACCAGCACTTGTCCTTTGTTGATTTGTTGATGATAGCCATTCCGACAGGTGTGAGATGGTACCTCATTGTTGTTTGGATTTGCATCTCTCGGATGATTAGTGACTTTGAGCATGTTTTCATATGCCTCTTGGCCTTCCTTCTGTCTTCTTTCAAAAAGTATCTATTTAGGTCCGTTGCCCATATTTTGGTTAGGTTGTTTATCTTCCTTTTGTTAAGTTGTATGAGTTCCCTGTAAATGTTGGAGATTAAGCCCTTATCTGTAATAACATTGGCAAATATGTTCTCCCATGCAGTGGGCTTTCTTGTTGTTTTGTTGATGGTTTCTTTTTCTGTGCAGAAGTTTTTTATTTTGATGTAGTTCCATTTGTTTATTTTCTCCTTAGTCTCCATTGCCCTAGGATCTGTGTCTGTAAAGATATTGCTATGACATATGTCTGCAATTTTGCTGACTATGGAGTCTTGTAGGATTTTTATGGTTTCCTGTCTTACATTCAAGTCCTTTAGCCATTTTGTGTTTATTTTTGTGTATGGTGTAAGTTGGTGATCTAGTTTCATTTTTTTGGCATGTATCTGACCAAATTTCCTAGCACCATTTATTAAAGAGACTGTTTTGACTCTACTGTATGCTCTTGCCTCCTTTGTCAAATATTAATTGACTGTAATGGCTTGGGTCAATTTCCGGTTTCTCTATTCTGTTCCATTGGTCTATATATCTGTTCTTGTGCCAGTATCAGGGAGTTTTGAGAACTGTGACTTAGTAATATAGCTTGATGTCTGATATTATGATCCCTCCAACTTTGTTCTTCTTTCTCAGGATTGCTGAGGCTATTCGGGATCTTATTTTATTCCAGATGAATTTTTGTAGAGTTTGTTCTAGATCTTTGAAATATGCCATTGGTATTTTAATAGGTATTGCATTGAATCTATAGATTGCTTTAGGTAGTATGGACATTTTAATGATATTGATTCTACCAATCCATGAACATGGTATGTTCTTCCATTTTTGTTTATGTCTTCCTCTAGCTCTTTTTCAATGTCCTGTAGTTTTCCGAGTACAGGTCTTTCACGTACTTAGTTAAGTTTATTCCTAGGTATCTTGATTTTTTTGGTGCAATGGTAAATGGGATTGTTTTTTTCATTTCTCTTTCTCTGAGTTCATTATTGGTGTATAAAAAGGCCATAGATTTCTGGGTGTTAATTTTGTATCCTGCTACATTGCCAAATTCATTTATTAGGTCTAGTAGTTTTTTGATGGAGTCTTTGGGGGTTTTCTATGTATAGTATCATGTCATCTGCGAATGACAGTTTTACTTCTTCTTTTCCAATTTGGATGCCTTTTATATCTTCTTCTTGTCTGATCATTATGGCTAGTACTTCTAGTACTATGTCGAACAGGAGTGGTGAAAGTGGGCATCCTTGTCTTTTTCCTGTTCTTAGGGGGAATGAGTTTAGTTTTTGCCCATTGAGTATGATGTTGGCTGTAGGTTTGTCATATAGGGCTTTTATTTTGTTGAGGTATGATCCCTCTATTCCCACTTTGCTGAGAGTTTTTATCAAGAAAGGGTGTTGGATTTTATCAAATGCTTTTGCTGCATCAATTCATATGATTATGTGATTTTTGTTTCTCAGTTTGTTTATGTATCACATTTATTGATTTGCGGATATTGTATCATCCTTGCATCCCTGGAAAAAATCGCACTTGGTCATGGTATATGATCTTTCTAAAGTATTGCTGAATCCGATTTGCTACAATTTTGTTGAGGATTTTAGCATCTATGTTCATCAAGGATATTGGCCCGTAGTTCTCTTTTTTTTGTGGTGTCTTTATCTGGTTTTGGGATTAGGGTAATGCTGGCTTCATAGAAAGAGCTTGGAAGTGTGCCTTCCTCTTGAATTTTTTGGAATAGTCTGAGGAGGATAGGTTTTAGTTCTTCTTTGAATGCTTGGTAGAACTCCCCTGTAAAGCCATGCAGACCAGGGCTTTTGTTTGCTGGAAGATTTTTGATCGCTGTTTCAATTTCTTCGGTAGTTATCAGCCTATTCAGGTTTTTTAATTCTTCTTGGTTGAGTTTTGGGAGCTTGTATTTTTCTAAGAATGTGTCCATTTCAATTAGGTTGTCCATTTTTTGGGAATAGAGTTGTTCATAGTATTTTTTCATAATCGTTTGTATTTCTGTGGGATCGGTTGTTACTTCACCTCTTTCATTTCTGATTTTGTTTATTTGGGTCCTCTCTCTTTGCTTCTTGGTGAGCCTGGCTAAAGGTTCATCAATCTTGTTTATCCTTTCAAAGAACCAGCTCTTGATTTTGTTGATCTTTTGTATTTTTTTTGGGGGGGGGTCTCTATGTCATTTATCTCTGCTCTGATCTTTATTATTTCATTCCTTCTGCTTACGCTGGTTTTTTCTTGTTGCACTCTTTCTAACTCTTTGAGTTGTAGTGTTAGGTACTTTATTACAATTGTTTCTTGTTTTTTTGAGGTAGGCCTATAGAGCTATGAACTTCCCCCTCAAGACTGCTTTCACTGTGTCCCATAGATTTTGGATTGTTGTGTTTTCATTGTCATTTGTTGCCATGATGTTTTTTATTTCTTCTTTGATCTCTCTGGTAGCCCAGTCATTGTTTAATAGCATGCTATTTAGCCTCCAGGTGTTTGATTTTTTTGATTGTTTTTATTTAGTTGATTTCTAGTTTTATGCCATTGTGATCTGAGAAGATGCTTGATATAATTTCTATCTTCTTGAATTTGAAGAGACTTTGCCTGTATCCCAACATATGGTCTGTCTTTGAAAATGACCCATGTGCACTTGAGAAGAATGTATATTCTGTGGCTTTGGGGTGAAATGTTCTGAAGATGTCAATTAATTCTATCGATCTAGTGTGTCATTTAGGATTGATATTTCTTTGCTGATTTTTTGTTTAGAGGATTGGTTCAGTGGTGTTAGTGGGGTATTAAAGTCCCCTACTATGATTGTATTGCTGTCAATCTCTCCCTTGATATTCTCCAGAAGTTTTCTTATGTATTTGGGTGCTCCTGTATTGGGTACGTATATGTTTACCAGAGTTATATCTTCTTGTTGGATTGCTCCCTTTAGTATTATGAAGTGGCCTTCCTTATCTCTTGTTATGTCCTTCACTTTGAGGTCTAATTTGTCAGATATAAGTATTGCTACCCCAGCTTTTTTTTTCATTTTCATTCACCTGAAATACCTTTTTCCATCCCTTCACCATCAGTCTCTGTGAGTCCATTTTTCTGAGGTGGGTTTCCTGTAGACAGCAGATATATGGTTCATGTTTTCTTATCCACTCAGTTACCCTGTGTCTTTTGATTGGGGCATTTAATCCATTTACATTTAAAGTTATTATTGATAGGTACTTGTTTGTCGCCATTTTTATTCTTTATGCCTGTGTTCCTTCTTCGCTTCCTATTCTTTTTACAGCAGATCCTTCAGCATTTCTTGCATTGCTGGTTTGGTGGTAATAAACTCCCTTAGTCCTTTTTTTTGTCTGTGAAGCTCTTGATTTCACCTTCAATTTTGATTGATAGCCTTGCTGGGTACAGTATTCTTGGATTCAGACCCTTCCTTTGCATGACTTTGTATATTTCATTCCATTTCCTTCTGGCCTGATGTGTTTCTGTTGAGAAATTAGTTGCTGGTCTGATGGGGGATCCTTTGTAGGTAACTTTCTGTCTCTCTCTCTGGCAGCTTTTAAGATTCTTACTTTGTCATTGGTGTTTGCCAATTTAATTATAATGTGCCTTGGTGTTGGTCTTTTGAGGTTCATTTTGTTTGGGACTCTGTGAGCTTCTTGGACTTGTGTGTGTTTTTTCTTCCCTATATCAGGGAAGTTTTCTGTCATTATTTCTTCAAACATGTTTTCTATTCCTTGCTCAGTTTCCTCTCCTTCTGGCACCCCTATTATGCAGATGTTGTTTTGTTTCATGTTGTCCCAAAGTTCCCTTAGGCTCTCCTCTTGTTTTTTAAGCTTTTTTTTTCTAGATGCTGCTCTGCTTGGGTATTTTTTTCCACCTTGTCTTCTAGCTCACTGATGCGGTCCTCCGCTTCTTCTAGTCTACTGTTGATGCTTTCTATTGAGTTCTTTATTGCAGTGATGTTATTTTTCATTCCTTCTTGGTTCTTCTTCATTTCCTCTTGGTTCTTGCACATATTGTTGAATTTGTCTTCCAACCTTTTCAGCGACCTTATGACCATTTCTCTGAATTCTTTCTCTGACATATTGCTTGCCTCCATTTCATTTACTTTCTTTTCTGGTGATTCCTCCTTTTATTTCGTATGCGGGCTGTTTCTTTGTTTCCCCATGATCTCTCCTCTCCGGGTGTCTGGTTATGTAGCTCTCTCTCTCCTGTGTTGACTTTCTCTGGGCAAAATATGACCTTTCCATGAGAAGGTGCAGAGTTCGTCCAGGTTCGTGTGTTCGCATTGCTTGAGACCCGGTGTTTGTGGGTTCGCTGCTGGTCCCTGGGTGTTGTGGTTGTAGGGTCCCATGAAGTATCCGATTCTTCCCCATTGAAGGTAAGGCTAGGCTTCCGATCACAGCCATTCTCCCCTTCTAGATGGCGCAGTCTCTGTGGCAGAGCTGGTTGCTCCAGGAGAGATTTCAGCAGCAGTGGAGGCTGCCCAGTCAGGGGAGCCCGGTCTGGCAGTCCCCAACAGTCCCTTGGAATATAGCTGTCCCTCACTCACAAATAGACATTTCCTGTATGTCCACACACTCTCCTTTTGTTCTCTCACTCACACACTGTCTTGCAACCTGCCTTCCTGTCTGCAGCCATCTTCCTATCTCTCCAGGCCAGAACTCTTCTTAAACAACCCCAGGTGGAAAGCAGAGCATTCTTCACTGGGATCTGGAATCTTACTTTCCTTGCCCATATATCATTATGCAAAAGGTAAAGCATTGAATGTTGGATCCTATAAGACTTTTATGTAATTGTCATAACTAATTAAGAGTCATAATTATTTCTCACTTTGGAGCAATTCTCTTTTTGACTCTCTGCTTAGTTTGCTGTGGTCGAGAGTGCATATGAAAGATTCCTGCTGCCACCAGGAAGGAAGCTGCTCAGTGGGGAGCCGCTCAGACAGATCTTAACTTCTGAATTCAGTGTCTGCACTAATGACTTATGGTTACTGAGGAAAACGGGTCCTCTCTGCAAAGATCTGAAAGAGAGAGGGGTGGTTTGAAGGGCTCGGCAGGAATATAGTAACAAGATAAACTATGCCCTGTGAAATGCACAGCTCTTACCTGGAAAATGTCCTGTATTCTGAGTAATAGGCTCCCACCTGCCTTTATCATTAGAGCAGCATCATTTAAGCTCTCTCTTTAATTATGGGTGACAGTTCTGTCTACTTTTTAACATTAGCCGGATGCAAGATTCTTTAGCAACTGAGAGTCTAAAACTATTACTCATTTCCTCTTGCCAGGGCAGCTAAATATGCATTTTCTATGTCAACTGATTGGCAACAAACTTCCCCGCAGTGGAACTTTGGCTTCTATTACCTGTAGAGGAAAGAGCAAGCTGTTCCCAACTGGTGTGAGGTGGTTCCAACTTGGGCCCTGGTTCCAGCATCTCTGGGCAGCGGCTGCCCATCTTCTGGGTGCTCAAGTGTACCATGCGCTAGAAGCCCTCCAGGGACCACTTGCTTACCTGGCGGGCTTCCTGCTCTTCCTGCAAGTGTCTTCCTTTCTCCAGGGAAGAGCCTGTCTTTCCCACTGGCCCTGCACAAAGTGCCTCCCATGCTGAGTGTGGGATCCCCATCCTTCTTAATGCTAGCTCTCAAAATCGCATCTTGTGCGCACATTTTCTTTGTTTCCACATAAAATAGAATGAAAGCAATAACTTAAAAATTAATGAGCATTTGGTGACTCCCTGTCACACCTATAAAATTCTAGCATAATTAAAAAATATAAGTAGTTATTGCATTTGTTTGTTGAAATGTTCAAAATAACATTTTCTTGGTATAAAAGGAAAATAATCAAAATGCCCCAAGGGTCCCCTAAAGTGAAACTGTGTGTGCACTGCCTGCCTGTATTCGTAGTGAGACTACCTCTCCAAATTCGGTGAAATACTGTACAGCTTTTTCATGTGATAGGCTAATAAATATGCAAATGGAAAATAATTTTATTTGCATGTAGACATGAGATACAAATGAATAACTAAGGAATAATGCTATACAATACCCGGAGGCTGAATGGTCAGGGTTCTAGCAAGTTTCTTAAGGAGAAAATGTAGATTTCCGCTGCAAAGATCAGAAGCCACCCGTTTGGGCCGCAAACATTTTTTGCACATTTGAATGGAACCCACGACACAAGGGCTTGCCCCAGAGACCAAGCACAGCATCTTGTTACCTGCAGTAAAAATCATATTTATGTGCCCTGGGGCTGCCACCTGCTGTCAGCTGCTAGGGGTCAATGAGAGGCCAGGGGTTCACCATTTCAGACAGAAATGCTGCTGAGGGAGGATGGGTCACAGATGGCCTGGACGAGAAATGCCTGCTCGCACCTTATGTTCCCACGGCCCACCCATCCGTACTCACTGGGCCATGGGGCCCAGAGCTCCTGGGTGCAGTGTGTGCAGGATGCAGGGATTAGCCAGTACATCCCCAGGCTCCTCAGCTTCCCAGGAGAGAGGAGGCAGACATGGAGGCAGGTCAGAAACTCCAGGGGAGGGTCTGAGAGATGAGAAACCAGAGAGAACTGGTTCCCAGATCTTTCCTGATCGCTCCATCTTCTCCTCAGCACTGTTTCTTCCCTCCGCCTGTCAGCCAGGGAGGCTGACCCTCACCTCGCTGTGAAGGGGGGTGGGGAATGAGCAGCCTTAATATGTGCTGCTTGGCTTTTCAAAAAACCTCAAACTTTCTGATTGTTCAAATAATATATGTGCAATAGAGAGAAAGTGAATAGAAGTCAGAACACAAAACACAATAATGTACCTAACCATAGCCTATTCTATAACTCAAGATAACCACTTGATATATTTGCTGTGTGTTTTTTTTTGTATTTTTTCATCTAAAACCAATGCCAACCTAACCTCAAACACCACACACACTTAAACACATACATGCATACACTTGTGCATGCACACACACTTGAACATGCACAGACACCTCTCCATGTATGTTTACACTCATGTGCACACATACAGTCACACTCTCATGGTATGTTTCCTCCTGTCTGATTGCTTATTGTCTCAACTTGGTGACCAAATAGATTTGGACATGGAGACGTGCTTGTAAGTAGTATTTGAAGAATTTTATTTGCATTGTATTGCAATTATGTTTTCATTCCTTATAATTCTTTGAAAACAAAAGTTTGGGTAGTTGTGACCTTGAGCAAGTTTTCTAGCTGCTTTCTGTGCGTAGGCATAGCGATCCCTACCTCACAGCATGGGCGCATGGAAGGTTTCCACAGGATGAAAGTGGAGGAGGAGCGGGCACTCTGTGGGTGGTACAGCAGGTGGCTGTCACCACCAGTTCCCTCTCTCTGACTCTGTTCCCATTGGACAGTTTGGCCAGCCCCGCCGTGGCTTATCTGACTGTAGACCCGTTCCCAGGTCCGGAAGCTTCCAGATGGAAAACGCTGGACAACGCGCAGAGGAAAGGGGCCTGTGTGTGTGACTGGTGGGAGAGGCTCTCAGGGGGCTGTCTGCATCGGCTCAAGGAGGGGCACCCAGGATGGTAGGAGAGAGGTGTTTGCCAACAAGTAACTTTAATTTGTAAAAATCCATATATCCCCCCTGTATGACTGAGAGGTCCCGGGGGCCATTAGTGTGGATCACGTGAATAGGCTCGTGGCCATGCTGTTGGTACACACATTCTCGACAGGTTGCGTGACTCCTTACAGGTTAGCCGTGATGGTGGCTTAGGCTGAGCTACAGTGCTAAATTCTTTTTGTTCTTGGTTTTATTGTATTTTCTTTACTACCACAAATAGAGGTAATAAAATGGATAAGGAACATTGATGTTGAAATATATGAAATGAATGAAGAGCATAAACATGGTGATAATTCTTCAAATGTGCCTCAAGATGATCTTTATCTGATCGTACATTGCATTCATTTGCTCATCACGAGTGCGCAAAAGAGATAGTTGGAGTAGCTCCCGACTCCAAACACCATTGTGCGAAAGAGAAAATAGAGCGATGATTATGTCCAATTTAGCTTTTCATTTGTTCAGAGTAAAGAGTTTCTTTACCCAAAAATGTGTTGTCTGCAGATATGCTTTAAAAAAAACTAAAAAATAAAGTTCCTTTATCTCATCATATAAAAGGAAAACACAAAAATTCTAAACATTAATGAGTTTCCTTTTGCGTGCGCAGTGTCAGAACCCCCCATGCTGCATTGTGAAAGCAGGGCTTGTCTGTTTGAGACATGGCAACACATTTTAATATCCATTCAGTCCCCGAACCAAACCTGATATATTATAACATTTTTAAATTTATTGTCAACAAAACACATTTTTCTTACATAATTAATCTAGTCAATTAAATTGTGTGCCTCATTTGGTAAATGGAAATAAGTACATATTTAACTATATATTATGTATATTATTAAATATAATTAAAAACTAGAGGCCCGGTGCACGAAATTCGTGCACGGGGGTCCCTCAGCCCAACCTGCACCCTCTACAATCCAGGAGCTCTCAGAGGATATCCTACTGATGGCTTAGGTCCACTCCCCATGGTTCTCTGCTCTCTTCGGGGCCTGGAGGTTTCCCTGCAGCCATGGAGATGAAGCCCCCATGCCCTGCTGTAGCTCTCTGCCTGCTGCCACCATGTGCCATGTGAAGGAAGCCCCAATGCCCTGCAGTGTGCTCTGTCTGCCGGGCCTGGGGGCTTCCCAGACACGGACATACTAAGGAAGCCCCATGCCCTGTTGTCCGGGCCCTGTCTGCAGGGCCTGGAGGTGTTTCCACCGCCACTGCCCACTAAAGAAGCCCCCAAGCCCTGCTGTCTGGGCTCTGTCTGCCATGTCTGGGGACTTCCCTGCCACTGCCCCACTAAGGAAGCTGCTATGCCCGGCTTTGCAGGGCCTGGCAGCTTCCTGGCTGCCGAGATCAGGAAGCCACTATGCCCTGCTCTGGTGGCACTGGAATCTTCCAGATAGCCTCTGCGACCAAAGGGAAGGCGCCGGGCCCCGCTCCTCGGCCGGCTCCGTGTGCGCGGGCCCCGGCGGCTTCCCGATCGCCGCGGAGACCAACGGGAAGGCGCCGGGCCCCGCTCCTCGGCCGGCTCCGTGTGCGCGGGCCCCGGCCGCTTCCCGATCGCCGCGGAGACCAACGGGAAGGCGCCGGGCCCCGCTCCTCGGCCGGCTCCGTGTGCGCGGGGCCCGGCCGCTTCCCGATCGCCGCGGAGACCAACGGGAAGGCGCCGGGCCCCGCTCCTCGGCCGGCTCCGTGTGCGCGGGGCCCGGCCGCTTCCCGATCGCCGCGGAGACCAACGGGAAGGCGCCGGGCCCCGCTCCTCCGCGGGCTCCGTGTAGCTCCATGTGCTCGGGGCCTGGTGGCTTCCCAATCGCTGCGGAGACCAACAGCGGGGCTGAGGGGACTGGGCGCCGCCATCTTGTGGGTATGGGGGCCGCCATTTTTGTCGCGGAGTGACGCCTAATTTGCATATTACTCTATTACTAGATAGGATAAAATTTATAATGCATTCTGTAGTACTGATATGAATGAAATATTTTACACTTAAAACCAGTTCTGTAAGGTATTCTAAACAAAATGACAAAATAGTGTTAAATTCTGGAGGCATTTGTTAAGATCATGTGTTTCTGCGAGCAGGGCTCACAGGTCAGAAGGTGAAGCGCTGAAGCAGGGCTCCGGGATTCCCTGACAAGCTTGTGGATGGGCCAACCACAGCAGTGTTACATGTGGGGTGGTGATGGGGATTAATTTTCCCTAAAGTAGCACATTAGGGTCAGGGGTCAATTGCTGTCTTAGCTATTAACAGCAAGCACAAAGCAAAGTGCTTACTATGTATGTGCCCAGCATCATTAATAAAATGTGTCAGCATTCCCTGTGTAACCCTCCCACCCACTCTGTGAGGCAGGAAGCATTAGCAATGCCATCCCCATTTTACAGATGAGGAAACCGAGGTATAGCAGTCCAAGCAAAGTGATGACTCAAACCCAGCCTGTCTGGCTCCAGACTCATGACCCACTGTGCTGTGTGCTTACAAGAAAGCACACAGACTCATGGCTGAGTGCTCATGGAGTGTGGCTTGTATTTCTTCATTCTCGCCTCTGTGGTTCTGCACATGTAAACTCTGCGGGAGCAGGTGAGCTGTGAGGAAATCGAAAGCATACAGATATTAGAATAAGTAGTGAACCATTGCTGGGAGAATAGGCCTCAGTTTCCTGGGGCTGGCTCAGCACACTGTCCCATCCAGCAGCGGGGAAGATGAAGGGATTCTGGAAGACATAGTCATACAGAGACAAGGGCACCTGCAAGGCTAAGGGTGGGTATGGCTCCCTCCTTTCTGGCATTCTCTAATGTCCTCTCACACCCCTAGTTCTTTCCAGATGGATGTATTCTGGCTGTCCTGGGTAGTCATGGATTGTCTTTGTGAAACTACCTCAGGCAGAGCAGAAGTTGGGGACTCCAGTTGAGGTTGCAGTCTCTGCTCTTTATCAGCTGTGTGACCTTAGGCAAGTGACATGACCTCTCTGAGCCTTTGTGACCTCATCTGTACTCTGGAGTTAACAATAGCTTTCACCTAACAGGGTTGTTGTGAGGACTGAGTGAAGTTGTGATTACAAAGTACCTGCTAGAGCCTGGCCCAGAGTAACTACAGAGAACACTGTCATACACTGTGCACTGCACTGAGGGGCTTGCTGTCTCTACATATACAACACTCACATATATTCATCTATGTATGGATCAGGCATCATCTTGCATGCATGTCTTCTTTTGTATCGCCCTGGATGGCTAGGAAACTTAGACATGCCAATTAATATTTTTTGTCATTTATTGTTATGTAGCAAACCACCTTAAATCATAATGGCTTCAAACAACCACCATTTCGTTATCTCTCGTGATGCTGTGGGTTGACTGGGCTCACCCGGGTTGTTCTGCTCCACATGAAGTCAGCGGGGGTTGCACTCACCAGGCTTTCAATGGGACTTATTCTGTCCAAGGTGGCTCAGTCCCCTGGCTGCAGCTAACTGTGGCCTCCAATTGGCCTGTGGCTGGGCTCCTGGCAGAAGCATCTAGGAGCCAGCATTCCAAAAGTCCCAGGTGGGAGCTGTAGGACTTCCTATGTCTCGGCCTCAGAAGTCAGCAGCTCTGGCTGCACTGGCCAAGCAAGCCAGAAGCAAGGGGACATGCATTCCACTCTTGAAGCAAGGGGATATGCATTCCACTCTTGAAGCAAGGGGACATGCATTCCACCGCTGTCTGGTGGAGGTTCTCTCACTGTATGTCTGGAGAAAGTGACAGCTTGGATGGGTACAGACTCCCCCACACTCGGCTGAGCGTGTCTACATCCCTCCCACTTGACCCCTCCGTGAGGTGTGGCTCTAGGTCTTTGATACCCACCTGATTTCTTCCTTCCAGCTCCCCACCACTGTGCCTCTCACAGTCCCTGACCCCCAGGGACAGGCCTTGGCTTTGCAGGCTCCCACAGCATCCCCCTAGCAGGCATGCGCGAACGGCATCCTCTCTGCACTGGGAAGAGCCAATGACCTCGCTCTCTAGGCTGAGTTCTGGATATAGTAAATAAATGCCAGAGAAATTTAAAGAAGTCTTCATTCCTTGACAGTATCTGGCAGTCAAGATTAATGACTCAACAGAAAACATAGAAATCCTATTTTGGTGAAAACACACACACACACACACACACACACACACACACACACACACAAACAAAACCCCCAAACAACTCTTTCTTTCTCTCTGAGTTCTTGTATAACAATTTTTATACTCCATCTCTATCTCCCATGGCCCCTTGCATCCCCAGCCCTACAAGGGCAGTTTGGCAGGCTCTGGCTGCTTGAACATTCTTTCAAAGAAATGCAAAATGAAAAGTCCAGTGCCCCCAAAACATATTCCATAAATAGGAGCTGGCTGTGGTGGTCATTATCTCATCAAGGTCTTTCACTCACTTCTTGGTGGCAGTGACCAGCCCTGGTCACTCCGATATTAACGTGCCATGTGACTTTGGGAGGCCACCGTTGAAGGCAATGTTCTGCTGAGGTCACTACCACATATGTCCCCAGGCTGCCTTCCAGCCTGCTGTTCCTCCTTCTGTGACTGTCACCTGGCCACAGTGACCGCCTGTGGGCAGTGGGCGAGCAGGTGGGAGCTGCTCACCAGCTGCCACTTAGCAGAGCGGTTCTTTTATTTATTTATTGACTGACGATCTCTCTAACTATAACCTCCCAAGGGCTGGGACTGCACTGCTGTATCCCCTGCAGCTAGAACAGTGCCTGGCACATAGTGTACCCTCAGTAAATGTTTATCGAATATTGAGCTACTGTTGACTCCCTCCCACTGGTCCTCCCAGGCGTCTGTGTTACCTGTGCCGTTGTTTCTATTTCCTGCGGCCAGACCAGCCTACGGATGCTCACTCCTATGCCCCCTCCTATGCTCCCCAGGCATTCCTGCGGAGTGACATCTTCAGCGTCATTATCACCGCTTCTCTTTACAGGCCTCCTCAGCAAGATGTGCGCCTTGTGCTGGAGTTGAGGGGGAGACTCCAAGGAGGTGGCACAGTTTTTGGCTAAGTCAGAGCTTCTCAGCAGATGGCTGGTCTCTGGGGAATGAGCAGTGGGTTCTGCACAGGCTTTGTTAGCAGGTGGGTGCCTGGAATGGGCCAGAATATGGAATACTACCTCAGGCTGTGGGTGGGCGTCCAGAGGAGGCGGTGGGGATCCATTTCAGGGCATTTCAGGGAATGATCGAGGGTTTTTTGGGAAATAGAAGGTACTACAGATGATCATCATTTCCTTATCTGAATATTTCCCTACCACAGGCATAGGATATATAATGTCAGTGCTGGCGGCTCGTCCAAGGCCAAGTAGATGGGAAATTCTCTAGTCAAACTCCAGGTTGAATGTTCTCCCATCAGTACCTACAAGTACAATCAGTGTGGGATGTGAGTGATTTGCTCTCTGTCTTCACATGTAACTCTATCCTCCTCCATCGGTTGACCTGTGATGGGCCAATGTGATGTAACCCTCACACTCCCCTAGGCAGCTCAGTGCAGCACCTGCACAGGTGGACACACAATGAATGTTTGTGGAGTGAATGAGTGGATGAAGAAAAGAGAAGCGAGGGTGGGAAGATAATTATTTTATATGGATGATGGCACTGCTGTTTTAGAAGTCCCTGGTTAATTAACTACATAATGACATCAATGCAGCAGTTTAAAGAAATGCTGACACTTTCTATGTACTGATATGAAGAAATTTCCAGGATACTAAATGTAAAAAGCAAAGTCACTCTGGTGTGTGCACTAGACTACTTTTGTGAAAAAAAGGAAGAGAAAAATAAGACCATATACTTATGTTTTAAGTTACAGAGGTGGCTCGAATTGTATTTATGTCAGACAGTGGTCTGGACCACAGGATTCACTCAAAATGCAGCCGTCAGGGATGAGGTGGCGGGGAAGCCCATCTCGGTGGACCTCTAACAACCCATTAGATGTTGCTCCTCCAGAGGATGGTGTCATATAAGCAAAAGGACCTGAAAGAATACACAAGACCCTAATAAAAGTTAGTTACCTTTTTGGGGTATGGGGAGAAAAGGAGACATAAAGGAAACTTTTTATTATAGGGTATATACATATATATTATATATACCCATACATATATGCATATATGTTTATCATGTATACATATGCATATCTATGTACATATATACATATACTTATGTATTATACATACATACCTTATGTCTTTTATAATTTTTGCACCTGGAAAACGTATTACTCTTCCAAAAAACGTGTGTAAGTCCCTCAAGTCAGGGAGCATGCCAGCTGAGCCTCCACCCAGTGCTCAGTGTAGCGTGTGACTGGAGCTCTCCCTTGATCACGACAAAATTGATTTCAAATAGAATCTGATCCTTCTCATTCTGGCCAAATGTATCTCGTCTGAGTCGTTGCCTGCCGTTTATGAGGGAGGAAAGAGAATGGCTTGGCTTGGAGGAGATGCTTAGATACTGACATGCCATTTTACTGTTCAGTTGGGGTGAGTTATGTTCTCAATCTCCAAATTTGTGGCAGTTTTTATGTTAAAAAAGTTTAGTTTTACGAGGAAATGTTTCTAACTGTGGATAGAATTAGTTAAATTCAGGTATGGATATCACTTGCCTCAGCTGCCAAGATGGCAAGTCTAAAATCAGCCTCCGCTTCAATGCCTCCTCTGTCTCGCTCCTTGAATAATATCTGTATTTTTATTTATTTATTTATTTTAATTGATTTTTTACAGAGAGGAAGAGAGAGGGATAGAGAGTTAGAAACATCGATGAGAGAGAAACATCGATCAGCTGCCTCTTGCACACCCCCTACTGGGGATGTGCCCGCAACCAAGGTACATGCCCTTGACCAGAATCGAACCTGGGACCCTTGAGTCCGCAGGTCGACGCTCTATCCACTGAGCCAAACCGGTTTCGGCAGAATAATATCTGTCTTCATGGGTGAAACTTTGGGTAAAGAAAGTCAGATACATATATGTGTATGTGGAAACCATATATCCATAGGAGCCTTTAAAATTTTTTTTGCTATGTTTGGGGAGGAATGATAAATCATTATTGCGCTATAAATGTATTGGCATAAGTGGCTTATATTCTTAACATGAATTACAATTGGCAATTTCCTGAGTCATTATAATCAGGCTTTAACATATTAACTTGGTGACTTGATCGATGTCCTTACTGAGAAAATACATTCCGACCTAGCACGTTGCCATCCGTTATAATGTCCTTGGTCAATAATCATCGTTTTTACTGTAATTACTGGAAGCTGGCTTCTCCTCCATGTAGAGCATTGTGAATGCAGAAGGGTGAGGTTGTTCGGGATCAAGGTGTCATCCATAATGGCACATTCACCTGGATTTATGTCCCTCTCCAATTAGGGGACAATCAGCTCAGATTAATTTAGCTCGTAGCTACTAATGAGCAACAGCAAAATCGGCTCATTATAAAAATTGTTATTGCATTTTATTTCCTTCACCTCGATGCACCTCAGTGCACAGGGAAACGATGCCAGCTTGAGGTCTGGGGGTGAGAGACCTGGGGGTTGTCCTTGGACTTCATGACAGCTCTGTCCCCTGGTTGGCCAATGTCTAATGAGTTGTTAGAGGTCCACAGAGATGGGCTTCCCCTGCCAACTCATCCTTGATGGCTGCCTTTTGAGTGAATTCCATTGATTCTCTGGTCTAGACTGCTGTCTGATCTATATATATAAAAACCTAAGTGACCATTATGACCAAACGACGGGAATGACTAGAACAACTGGTTGACCAGTCACTATGATGCGCACTGACCACCAGGGGGCGGATGCTCAATGCAGTGGCTGCCCCTTGGTGATCAGTGTGTTCCCACAGCCAACCTCCCGTCGCCCTTCCCCCTCGCCCCTGCCAGCCAACCTCCCGCGGCCCCTCCCCTGCCCACCCCTGCCGGCCAACTTCCCAGGGTCCCTCCCCCAGCCGGCCAACCCCCCAATAGGCCTCGATTGCTGGCCAGGCCGAGGGACCCCACCCGTGCATGAATTTGTGCACTGGGCCTCTAGTATAAATACAATTCGAGCTACATCTGTACCTTAAAAATCTCCAGTAGCCACATTTGAAAAGGTACAATTAATTTTGATATATTTTATTTAATTCCGTATATCCACAATATTATTTCAATGTGCAAAAAATAGAAAAATATTAACGAGCTAGTTTGCATTCCTTTTTGGTACTACGCCTTCAATGCCTTTGCAGCATTCTTCAATTCAGTCCAGCATCGGTGCAAATGAGCAACAGTCACGTGTGTCTGGAGGCTGCCGTATTGGACAGGGCAGGTCTAGACCGAATTTCTTCAGTTCTAATGAGGTTTCACTTCCCTCTTCAGGGCTTGCAGGTTGGGGTTAGGTGGGCATGTGCTCTGGGTGCTCAGTGGCAATAAAGAACATGCAAAACATACCAGCAGGAGAAAATACATTTCCTTTCTACTGTTAGTCTTGCAAGTCATCGGTAAATTTATAAGCTCGATGAATTAGCTTACAGCTTCTGTCACCATCACCTTCCACACTAATAAAGGCAGAACAGCCGCATAAACATGCTGCCTCCTCATTACCAGAGCTCGGCTTCATCAGTTGTGGCCTCATAGAAAAGAAGGGTTTTCTTATATTATTATTATTTGTTGCCATGAAAAACGCACATTTTTGGAAGCCTGACTCCAGCATTATTGCATTGATATCAGACAGAACAGGAAGCATATTGTCAAATATATGTTTGAAGACCAAGGAGCCTCTGAATATTTTATCTTGCTGCACTGTTTCTGAAGACAGCACTGACTTAAATCAAGGAGAGTATTTTAATTGTTTGATGTTATAAAAGTTTAATAGGAACTCGAAGGCAAGGACACCATTTGTCACTGAACTTGGTTACTGAGAACTAGGAGATGTGTGATGTGATGTGAACTCTGTTATTTTCGCCACTCAGAGACCCTCACACTCGAGTGAAATGGGATGAGAGGGGGAGCAGGAGGAGGATGGCTGCTCCATCGATGTTCACAGCTGCGGCCCCTCAGCCGAGCAGGAGGCCCCCTGGCCCCTCAGAGACAGACCTCCACCTGGCGGTCTCCGACTGCTCCGTTACCTCCTTCCTCTCAGGCCGCATAGGTCGCTGCGGATTCCCGACCTGTCTGCCCGTGTCCAGCCGTGTCCTCCCCCAGTGCCTCCTTCAGAGAGCTCTGTCTAAAATGCAGACAGGAGGCCATCACTCGCTGCTAAAAATACTTCGGTGGCTCCCTATTGCCCATGGGTTGGAGACTATATATTTTTGACAGTGGCATCCAGGCCATCCTACGGACTGGCCCCTGCTGACTTCCCACCCTCTCTCTTTCCCTCCCCGCTTGCCTCCATCTGACTTGTCTTCACTGTCCCTGCATCTCCGCAGCTCCAGGTCCCTCTAGCAAGTGAACGCTCTCCCCCACTCCCTCCTCCGGCCTGTCCTCACGGAGGATTTTCACCCAGCTCCTCGCTAAGACCCTACTTAGGCTCCCCCCCCCCCGCCCCCCCCCCCCCCGCCAGAAAGTGCGCCCACGCTTCCGACTCCACTGCAGGCAGATGGGAGGCCTGCGCTCTTCAGCGCTGTGATCCCTCAGGATTCCCACGCATCCCTCCTGATGCTGTGTGTGCATCGCCATCTGAAGACCTTGCCTCGCTCGCTTTTGAGTCCCGTGCCTGATGCGCGCGGTGCTCAGTGTGTCGGCTGCGGGCCGGGCCTTTCCTCTCTATGGCAGAGGAGGCCTGTGGCTCAGGCAGCTCTGGGGAAGGTTAGCTGTTCCCCTCAAGAGGGGCTGGTGACAGGGCTGAGAAGTCAGCCCAGTGCCCGCTTTCCCCGGAGGCCTGACTGCATATGGCACATGGCATTGAAAAGGCATTTGGTTCAGGGTGATGAGGTCTCAGGGCCCCGCAGGGAATGCGGTGCTTAGCGGGGAGGGGGCGGGGAGATGGCCCTGGGAGGTCAGGAGTTCAGCTCCATCTGGAGGGCAGCGGGAGCCATCCAAGCATTTTAGCTGGAGTGGGAGGGTCAGGTGCACTGGACACAGGCTCTGGGAGCCCAGCCTCCACTGCCCGGTGCATCTCTGCCCATGTGTCTCCGATGTGGGGAGTGCACAGATGGGGCAGCGATAGGGACTTGTGTCAGGTAAGACTCGCCTGACCTTAGGAGTAAAGGGAACTTGAGAGAGCAGTGGCTTGGCCGAGATGGGGGATTTTGTTTCTCTCACCTCACAAGAAACCTGGAAACAATCAGCTCAGATTCGGGGGGACCACAGTGTTCTCTATCAGCATCTGCCCTTCTCTGCTGTTCTTAGCGCATGGCCGCTGTTCTCAAGGTCACAGGATGGCTTCGCCTCTCCAGCAGGAACAAGGAGGAAAGGTGAAGTTCAAAGGGCAAAGACAAAAGCTGCCAAGTCTCTGTCCTGACCTCTGGTGGCACCTCACTGTCTGGGCTGTATGGCATGGGCACAATTGCATGGGCATCATCCTATATAATAAAAGGCCAGCCACCATAAGCATAATGACCAGAACAACCAGAGACCAGAACCACTATGGCCGGCCCCTCACCGGGCTGGCCCCGACCCCAAGCAAATGGTTAGGGGGCGGTCAGGCAGGCAGGAAGAGTGGTTAGGGGTGATCAGGTAGGCAGGCCAGCGGTTAGGGATGATCAGGTAGGCAGGCCAGCAGTTAAGGGCAATCAGGTAGGCAGGCGGCCCCTTCCCTAGCTGGCTCTGCCCCCAAGCAAGCGGTTAGGAGTGATCAGGCAGGCAGGCAGAGTGGTTAAGGGTGATCAGGCAGGCAGGGGAGCAGTTAGAAGCCAGTGGTCCTGGATTGCGAGAGGGATCTTCAACTGCCGGTAGTCAGACATCCCCCAAGGGGTCCCGGATTGGAGAAGGTTCAGTCCAGGCTGAGGGACACCTCCCCTCATGCATGAATTTCATGCACTGGGCCTCTAGTTAGCTATAAAAGAGTCTGGAAAATGTTGCCCCAACCAAACTGGGGTTCTGCTAACAGTGAAGGAGAGAATGGATCTGGGTGGGCAACTGGCCTTGCAGCATCTTCCTTTACTTTCCTCACAGCACTGAGCACTCTGGGTTTGTCTTGCTGATTTATTTACTTGTTGGTTGGCTGTTCCCACCACTAGAATGTAGGCTCTGTGTTGAAAGGGGACTGACTCATTGCTCTTGCTCCTTCCTGCCCATTTTGCCTCTGACTCATACCATAGAGGTGGGTCTCCTGTACGTCCACACCTCCAGATTTGGAATAAAGATCCTTAACTCAAATCCTCAGTGGACTATTTGGAAGTATCTCCTAGATTCAGGTCAAGGTCTTTCTGACATTTTGCACACAATTGATTTCACCAGGCTGATTGCCTATCTCCATTTGCGGGGCCTTTATCTCTTTTTGCTTTTATTGAACAAATTAACCAACATGACGCTGGATGCTGATTAGCAATTTGTATAGCAATTTTTTAAAAATTGGAAGAATTCCATTGTTTGCTCTTTAATTCTTAATTTACATTTTTAATGTACTGTGTCCTCATTTATATGATGGGATTTCCTCTTCTGTGTATGTCTGTAATGGAACAAAGGCTTCTTCCCACCCTCAAATAATTATGAATATTGAACAGCTACTCAAATTATTGTCATTTCATAATTCGAGCTGAGAATATTCATGGCCGTTTTCCTCTTTTGTGTCAAGTTAATAGTTGCTGGTATAAATGTGGCTCGGAATGTGGAGTGGGGTTCTGCTGCCCCAGAGCCTTCCCTGGGCCTGCATGCTGGGCATTTGGAGTCCCTGTGCCTTCAGAGGACGCCCTTAGCCATTCAGTCAGGCTGTACAGTGAGGTGAATGGTCAGCACATATGTCCTCACTTGTCAGAAGCCCTCGCTGTGCCCATCCTCCGCTCCATGTTGAGCCATGCTTCTGCACACACAGTTCTTCCTCTATAATGAGCTTATCCACTTAATGGAACTCCAATGGAGATTCTGGAAAGGAGAGACTTTATTCTATCCATATCTGTCTCCCTAGGGCCCCTGAGAGGGTGGGGGCATGATCGCGAAGAACTGAGTTATTATAAAAGCCAACATGCACACATGCTCTCTATGACAGGAGCTGTTCTTAGTTGCTTTAAATGCATAAATGGATTTAAGTTTTACAACTACCTCAGAAGCAGGCACTGTTTCCCAATTTAATGGGTGAGGGGGCTAAACCAGAGAAGACATCTAGTACCCGCCTAAGTTTACCCAGCCAATACAGGAGAGAGCAAGGCCTGGCCCACGGCCTGTGATGCCAGAGCCCACCTGCCTATACCCACACTGCACTGCTTTCTGGCTTGAAACCACCCTGGTTTACAAGGCATCAGGGCCAGGACGCAGAGCTTTCTTCCTTTGACTCAGGGGCCTCCAAATGGAGAAACCAACCCCCTACCCGGGACTCCAACAACCATCTGAGAATAGAAACAACTGCAAATTCCAGGAAGCGGAATTATATGGCCTTTCTTTTTCTAAACATTTTTTATTTATTTATTTATTTATTTATTTATTTGAGAGATAGAGGAATAGAAAGATAGAAACATTGCCCGGACGATGTGGCTCATCAGTTGAGCGTCCACTCAGGAACCAAGAAGTCAGGGCATATGCTGGGTTGTGGGCTCGAACCACAGTAGGTGGCATGCAGGAGGCAGCCTATCAATGATGTTCCTCTCTCTTGTCAATGTTTCTAACTATCATTTAAAAAAAAATGTTTTTATTGATTTTTAGAGAGAGGGGAGGGAGAGGAATAGAGAGTTAGAAACATCGATGAGAGAGGAACATCATTGATCAGCTGCCTCCTACATGCCCCCTACTGGGGATTGAACCCACAACCTGGGCATGTGCCCTGACCAGAAATCGAACTGATGACCTCTTAGTTCTTGGATCGACGCTCAATTGCTGAGCCACACTGGCCATATGGGCCTTTCTTAATGCCCGAGGACTGCCTGGTAGATGCCAAGTCAGGATGTCAGGGAGAAAAGAGTCCTCACACTTCCCCAAGGCCTGTGTCTGTGGCTACAGTAGCCCTGGGAAAGGAGATCTGCCCTCCATATGGCACAGGGCCCTCTGAAGCACCTGCAATAGGGCCAATGGGTAGAGGACTGGCCGAGGGCATGTGGTTCTCTACCACCTACCCACATGACAAGTTACTCTAGGCCCATGGTCTGCAAACTGTGGCTTGCGAGCCACATGCGGCTTTTCGGCCCCTTGAGTGTGGCTCTTCCACAAAATACCACGGCCTGGGCGAGTCTATTTTGAAGAAGTGGTGTTAGAAGAAGTTTAAAAAATTTGGCTCTCAAAAGAAATTTCAATTGTTGTACTGTTGATATTTGGCTCTGTTGACTAATGAGTTTGCCGACCACTGCTCTAGGCCATCATTACTCTGTAAAGTGCAGGTGCCCCTGGGAGGCAGCGCGGCAGTGAGCTCCCGCCAGGAATTTCACAGATCAGCTTTTTTTTTTTTTTTTTAAGAGACAGGACTGAAATTAGGTCTTTACCTATTTATTTTGCCAAGTAAGAACATTGAAAAAGGGGAAAAGTAAAAAAAAAAAGACCATCTCTTGCCACCATCCTATATAGTAAAAGCATAGTATGCAAATTGTCCCCTCAACAGGCAGGCGGCAGGGGGGAAGGGAGGGAATACCCAGCTGGCAGCAGCAGCCACTTGGGACCCTACCAATGCACGAATTTCGTGCACTGGGCCTCTAGTCCTTCAATAAAAGCACTTTAACTTCCTAGAATATAAATGGGATTATCTTAGAGCCAAAGGAATAGCCCATTACACTGAGTTCAGATGGTTAACATAACGAACAACTCACATTGCCTGTGTTTTGTCCAAGTCAGCTTGGACCTGTGAGAGTGCCACGGGTATCACTGAGGGCCTGCTTTTGGGAACAAGTGATGTAGAAAGGAAGTGGCCAGTGCTAGCCCTGCGGCCCACTGCTGTGTGCCTCGCGCAGTTCACCTAGCACCTTTGAGCTTTAGCTTCCTCCTCTAGGGACCGGGGGTTGCTTTCCAGGGCCCCTGTGACGCTTAAAGGAGGTGCATGTTGAGTACCCATTACCAGGAGGAGGGGTCGGACGATGCTTAGCGTTTTTAGAGCAGTGATTCTCAAGGAGGGATCCCTGGCAGGTGACATCAGCGTCACCTGGGAACTTTTGAGAAACAGAATGCTAGGCCCTCCCTGGACCTGCTGCATCCCCAAATGCCGAGTGGAGCCCAGCAAACTGTATTGTAAGCAGCCCTCCAGGTGGTTCTGGTGCACACTCAAGGTCGGGAGCCAGGGCCGTAGGGAACACTGCCATCCTTGCAGCTGTGGCAGCCGCTGTGGCAGCCGCTGTGGAGAAGTTGGGCTCTGACAGCTCCCAGAGCCCCATGCGGAGGGGACTGAGAGGGCCTGGGTCTGCCTGGGAATTATCCGGCTCAAGCTGCACTGTCCCTCCTATCCTTTCCTCCTGGCATGAGGCTTTACCTGGATGTGTTCATCGTGGGTCACCTGGCTGCCTGTCCTGTTAGATTTCTCTTGGGTAAGCTTGTGACGCCAGTGCCCACCTTCCGCCTAGCAGCTGAGCATAGCTCTGCAGGGATCCCACCCCCACCCCCCAATCTGGCTGCATCTGGCTTCTGTGTGCCCCTGCCTAGCTCCTCTCCATGTGTCTCTCATGTCCTCCGCTGGATGGGGCTGGCGGGTGGTGATGTGGCGGGTTTGCCATTCTGCGCTCTCCACTCTAGTCCGCTGCTAGGGAGCGTCACAACCTTCGACCCAAGGTGCAGTTTTGACTGAGTCCTGCTCCCAATCAAAACGGCCCCCTCACAAGGCACCCACAGAATAATCCAAAGTCTTTGGCCCTGAACACAAGTGCTCCATAATCTAGTGCTACCAAGTGAAGTAAAACAATTTAAAGTTCTAGAAAGCACAGAGAATAGTAAAACATATACTCAAATTGACTGGTCAATAGGCTGTCAGGTTTTTAAATCTCTGTGTGTGTGTGTGTGTGTGTGTGTGTGTGTGTGTGTGTGTGTGTGAGAGAAAATATTACAGATAAGTCTCCTTTCCCCTCACTCCTTAAAACCTTTATGGCCCTTTCCTCTGCAAGTCGCCATCACACAGCCTGCGGTTGAGCCGTGGAAGCTGGATGGGACCCCTGACCGGACGTGCTCCCCTCCCACCAGCTGCCTGTCTGTGCTTGCTCAGACCCTCCTTGCCATTGAAGCCCCAGTACAAATGCCCCATGCTCCATAAAGTTCAGGATCTTCTCTCTGCACGTCTCCCACGCCCACTCACCCTCCGCTGGGGAAAACTTGTTTCTACATCCCCACGTTCTGAGCACAGGGCGGCGGGCTCAGCTTGGCCCTTCCCTGCAGGAGGCCTCTTTGACACACTCAGCGTCCTCCTCTGTAAACGGGATCATGATGTGTTCTGACAGGCTTGCTGAGAGAGTGGGTGTGACAGGAAGTAGGGGACTGTGAGGCAAGGGATGCTGTATGTCACAGGTAAGAGATTGCTCATGTTGAATGCCTCCGGCTCCCTCGCCATCTGTGGTGCAGCCTGCATGTGTCTGAGCTGCCTGAGGGCAGAGCCACCCCCTTTGATTCATCTGAGACGTTCACAGGTGCTAATGCTTTGCACACAGGAGGACTGAGGAGGGGTGGGGCTGCACACATGGAGACTGTTTCTGCCCCATCTCATTGTAAGATGGAGAAGACGAACTTCCCCCTTGGCCATGAGACACGCAACAAGGGCTCGCCCTGGGCTAGGCCCAGCTCTACATGGTGGTGGAGGCACAAGAGGTTTCAAACATGGGACCTAGGCCAGTTGGAGACACAGGACATGTGTGCGACAAAGCACGCGTGTTCCTTCGTGTCACTCATTCATTGTCTGAGGGGCGGGCGGCGGGATGGGGAGGCGGATGGTGCTTGAACGGGGAGGGCGCGGTACCTGGGAGCCTCTGAGATAAAAGCTCCAGGAAAGCCGGCATCCACATCCCCCAGCGTCTGCCTGGGAACAGCCTCTTCAATGACTTCATGACCAATGGCCCTGGGAGGAAAATGGACCAAAGATGAGCAAAAAAGGTCCACAATCCCAGACCCCAAAAGTTCTGAAAACTGGAAACTGACCATAACTTGCTTGGCAGTAAAACCTGGACCAACCTGGTAGTAGGTGGTTCATGGCATTTGTCAACCTGAGTGTGAAAATTCTTGCCTTTCATGGCAGGTGTGTGTGTGTGTGTGTGTGTGTGTGTGTGTGTGTGTGTATACTGTCCCAGCACCTGCGGGGTAATTGGCAGCCTTCAGTAGATGCGTTGTACCACCTTCTAAACCCTGAGAGATTTCCAATTCCTAACCAATCTGGCTGTTCCCGGGGATTTAGCCAAGGATGGTGGACCTGTGCAGGCCTCCAGGGAGGGGTCCTCCCACTGTCTGCCTGCCTGTGGGCTCCCAGGTAAATGTTCCTTCCACCTGGGCAGGCAGGCCAGTATCTTTGAAATGCAGGCAGGTCAGCTCACCTGCAGCCGAAGCCCAGAGCAATCTTTCCCTCATTTCAGAAGTGTGTTCCTTACAGAAGAAACAGCCCAGGCTGGCAGGAAGGCGGCCTCGGCACTGCCGCGGGGCCCTCTGGCCACAGAGGCCTGCCACCTCGGGCTCAGCCTGCACACGCTGGGCTCTCCCTCCTGCCCCCATGCACGGTGTGTGAGGAAAAGGCCCCGTTTTCCTGGGTCCTACTAGGTGCTAAGGTCCTAACGGAACGGTGCTCCGGTATTAATGGGTGGTGTAGCTCTGGTTTTATATCTGATGCCACTTACACTTTAGTGCAGGGACTTTGTGCCTTAACGCAGAGGTTTGACTAAAAGAGGGTTTTCAAATAATGGGCTAGCCCAGTGGTCGGCAAACTCATTAGTCAACAGAGCCAAATATCAATAGTACAACGATTGAAATTTCTTTTGAGAGCCAAATGTTTTAAACTTAAACTTCTTCTAACGCCACTTCTTCAAAATAGACTCGCCCAGGCCGTGGTATTTTGTGGAAGAGCCACACTCAAGGGGCCAAACAGCCGCATGTGGCTCGCGAGCCGCAGTTTGCTGACCACAGGGCTACACAATGAGGGAAAATATTGTGGGCAGAGGAGCTGTTCTGATTACTTGGTGCTGCTTAATAAACTGGACCCAAACCCAAACGGGGGCTTAGAGCAGCCATGTCCGCTGCTCAGGAATTCGGGGAGTGTTCGGCTGGGTGGTTCTCTGACCCATGTGGACACAGCGGGTGGCTCTACCCTGCTGGTCAGAGTGGTCGCCGGCCTGCCCACATTCAAGGGGGAGGAAAGGGCCCCCCTCCTGATGCAGAGCCCCAGGATCCACGCCAGGAACACTGGGATGGGAGCGAGCGACCACCTTTGGAAAAAGTCAGCCCAGGAGGCTTTCAAGCAGATCAGATGCCCACGGGGCGGAATCTGTGATGACCTCCCCACCCCCCCCGTGCAAGGAATTGTGACGGAGGGAACTCGTGGTGCAGAGAAGCTAAGAAAGATTTTAAAAATGTATGTGCAGGCAAAGGAAAAGGACGCTGGTGTTAGGAGGACCAAGAAAATCCGTACCCACCCGTATGGTACCCACCCCCTCATCCCCACACCTCTTGTACCCCCATCCTTGGGGTGCTGAAAACTGTGAAGACATGCCGAAAGTGCCTAGCTGCCCCCTCGCCCAGGGGCACCGAGGGGGCACGCACTGCCAGGGCCGGGTCTGCTGGCGCCTCCGCCCCCCTCTCCGGCACACTGTCCTCCCTCCTGTGGAAGCTGCCCCCCGCCCTGGGCCTCAGGATTGCAGGTGTGTGTGAGCTGGAGGCGGGGCGGCCAGTTCAGAGCTTGGCTGGGTTGACGGGCAGGAGGAAGCCCGCCAGGGAGCGCCTTCATGTGGGCAGTTAAAACAGCAGTCATCGGGACCCCTGGGCTTGTGGCTCTGTAATTGCGTCTCGCCTCTGCCCATCACTGCGAGCCTGCCATTAAAGCAATCTCGCCGCCACCGCTGAGAAGTGCTAGCTGAGAGCTGCCAGCTTCCTGCTGACCACCGCCCACGTCCTTTCACTCCCGAGTGTGCTGTGAAATGGCATTGAGTTGGGACGGGATTCTCTCCTCCAGATGCGCCGTCTTCGATGGGGAAAGAATCCCTATAAATCCAGGGGGCCCATCCGACTGCCACACTCCACGCAGGTGCCTGGTGGCTTCCCAGAGGCGGCTATCCTGACTCCGCTATCCTGCCTGTCAGCTTCTCCTGCCCCCGCTTTTCACTCTGTAAACGGGGGTCAGTTAAAGAGACATGGGCTTTTTCTATAACAAGCCTAAGCCTGAGTTGGGATAATAGGCCTTCTGGAAAATTAAAACCATATTCCAGATTCCCAGAGCAAAAGAAACACATTTTGGCTTTTCCATCATTTTCCATCATTTACACACTCTCCTTCATCATTGGCAACATTCAACACCAAAGGAAAATGATGCGGGAGGACCAGCTCTGTGGACGGACAGACCCAGGGCACAGGGCATGGAGCGGAGTGTGGTGACCCCAGGAGGAAGCTAGGGACGCTGTCAGGGTGATTTGGGGTGTGGTGTGGGCAGAGGGCTTGAATTGCCCATCTCATTCATTGCCACTGACATCTGTGAGGGAGGCAGGGGCGGTCGGACAGGTTTTCCCCTACTCTAGGCATTGTGTTCTCATCAGCAAAGCGCGGGTAAGAGAAATATCTTCCTTACGGGGCAGATCGGAAGACTCAGGGAGACAGTATGTGCAGAGCTACTGTCCAGGCCACGTGTTCACTGTCTGATGGAGGAATAAGCGAGGGGCAGTGCAGTGAGTGAGTGCGGAGTATGGTGGAAAAGGAAGTCTGCTGTGCCACCTGACCTTGGGCAACCTTGGGTCCTGATCCCAGATTTCCCAGTAGCTAACATGTGACCACATTCTTTCATCTCTCTGCGCTTCAGTTTTCCCTCCCGTAAAACAAGAAGACTGGAGCAGCTAGTTTCTAGTTTCGTGCTAGAAATGTTATGAACCTTCTGTGGAAAATGCAATATCAAGTAGGGCTCCTACCACAGACCGGGAGGGAAGGAACTGATGCGGACAGGGATGGGAGGGGAGGTGGGAAAACCAGGCCCGCCGGGGGTTCCAGAGGCAGCTGCTTATCTCTGGAGTTCTGTGTGAGTGGTCTTGGGCGAGGTGGCCCTGTGTGGGAATGGCTAGAGCCGGGGGATGGGGTTGGGGGGGGGGTAAGGGGACAAGGTAGCTGCCGGGGAGGTGTCCTCAAGTATAAGCTGTCACTACAGACTGTACAGTTGTTCCGAGATGCATTTGAAATGAGCTTGATTCATCTGGTCAGGTGTCTCCCCTCATTGAGCTGTGAGTGCTGTGGGCCCAGGTCCCCGGGAACGAGCTGGTGCATCATTCCTCGTGCAAGTTGTACATCGGAGACCCCAGGGCTAGGCTGAGAGGTGCTCCCCCAGGCAAAAGGTGATGGAGTGCCGGGTCTCGTAGTCCAGGCAGGAGGCCAGAACGGGAATTCCGTGGTCAGAGCGGTCACTGATGCCCAGCGTGGCCTAGAGAGGTCTGTGCACGTGAGGGGAGAGTGGAGGGGGCTCCATGCTCGAGGGGCTCATGGCTTTCCCAGCCAACTGCCATGTCACCCAGATAGGAAACCTGAACCCTGAGTGTGGAGAAGATGCATACATCTCTGTGTGTGTGCCTGTGGCTATAGAAACAACGACATTTAGTATTTGTTAATGGAGGAGTGATGAGTTGTACATGCAGGGTGGTCCTCTCCTCTCATCCCTGCCCTGCTCTCCCCACCGCCTGTCCAGGCCTTTCTCTCCATTAAAGCATCAAACAAACAAGCAAACAAAGAAGCAAACAGCCCAGGGACACCAGGCTCCCAGGTGGCTTCATCTGTAGAGAAGCATGGGCTGTGGTGGAGACTCCCTCAGCATCCACTCCCTGCTCCTTCCTGTGGTTTGAGCTGCGCGCAGGCCACCGAGTTGGAGCCTGCATTTCCCAGCCTCCCTCCCAGCTCAATAAGGCAAGTGACCGAGTCCCTGCCGGTGGATGTGGCAGAAGTGACGTGTGCAGCTAAGGGCCCACCCCTTAGAGGGAAGCTGCTTGAGCTGCTCGCCTTTCCCCACGTCATTCTACCTTCCCACGCTGGGCCCCAGCAGGGCGGAGCAGGTCCAGTTTCCACCTTGTGCATGAGAGGATGTCATAAGGATGGTGAGCCTGGGTGACCACCTGGAGCAGAACCGCTTTAACCTCTGGGCCACCTGTCTGCTTGGATTTCTTCAAGAGGGAAATACAAATGTTCCTATTATTCGGTCTTAGGCTATATCTTAGCAATGACATAAATATCATGAGTACCAGGGTGATGCGGGTTGGGGTGGGTAGCAGGTCGGGAAGAGGAGTCTGTGCTGGGTCTGAGACAGTGCTAGAACTTAAAGTATAGCGTAGGCCAAAGGCTGGGTCCCAGCCCCTGCCCTGCCCTCGGAAGCCTGGGGCAGGGGTGGCAGTGTATTCACCTCTCAGATCTGCCCCCTCACCTGTGACATGGCAGGGCCCGCCCCCGGGACTGACGTTCCCCAGCTCTCTAACTTTGCATCTCTCCGGATTCTACACCAGCCACTTTGCAGTTGACAGCCCCTCACTCCCTTTCTCGGCGAGGCTGACAAATCAGCCAGGCAGTCCATGCGAGGCAGCTGCTTTACAAGCTCCGAGTAGCCGGTCGTTTGTAATTGAGAGTGTGACGTGATGGAAGGGCCCCCAGCCATAACCACGTGCAGACTCCACTGCACCCCATGGGCTCAAAACACACCATGAGAGTTTATTCCTGGGCTTAGTCATTCGAGTCTCCATACGTCTGTTGCTGAAAAATAGGCCTTTGTTCACACTTATCATTCACTCTCCAAACACGCCCTAATGCTGAGAGGGAATGTGTCTGGCCCTGCTCTCGATACCAGACTCAGAGTTGAATAGAGCTCAGGCTGTCCTCAGACTGCGCCCAAATCCAGGTGTGTGCTCGTGCGTGTGCATGTGCTTGTGTGTGTATATCTGTGCTTGTGCCTATGCAGAAAGCATCCTGCCAATTCTCCAGCGCCAGTGAGCCCACTGTGAGGACCTGCAGGTCCAGGTGTGGGGCCCGCATTTCTAAGAAGCTCCCAGGAGATGCAGATGAGGCTGGTCCAGGACCACACTCTGCATAACAAGGGACAGTGAGATTCTACGATGACTCCTGTCACCCAGGGCTGAGGGCTCACTGGAGACAGGGAAGGACAATTTCCCTGGTCAGAGGCTGGAGGATGAGGGGAAGGTTCCCGCAGCGGTTTCACTGAGGATGAATAGGCCATCAGCATTAGTACTAGGTATGAAGGATAGTTTATCAGACTTCTTACATTTTCCCCCCATCAGCATTAACAAGACGTAGCCAAGAGTCATTTTTCGTTGGGAGTTGGCATGTGGAGAAAAATAGAAGACATGTATAGCAACAGTTCTCAAACGTGAGTGTACATAAGTGATACTGTTGTAATAAACCCAGTTTTTAATGAACAGGAAAGGAGCGAAGGGAAGGCCCAATATTCCGGTCATTTGTACAGTTTTGCTAGGAAGCTGCAATTTAGACGCATGCCCAGTGAAGTCTGGGTGACATAGAGAAGGTACTTGTCTGTCAGTCACACCTGGGAACAGGTCATTGGCCAGTGTAGGTGTGGCCACAGTAGGCAGGGGAAGATTAGAGATACTTAAGCTCCTAAACAGAGGAATTTGCTCTCTTGCTCTCTTGGGACTCTTGTTGCAGGGGGCACGCTCCCCTGCACTCTCCCACATGGCCCACAGCCCTGTGAGCCCCACCCAGCGGACTGATGGACTGTAACCAGCCTGATGCTGTCCCAGACCCAGCTCCACCATGGGACGGGAACTCTGGACGCCGGCTTTGCTTCCAGCTCTGCCGAATCCCCAGCTGCACCTCTTCCAGGACCGGATTAAGGGAAAGGGGACTTTGGAAACACAAGGATATAATTCCACAAGAATAGAGCTTCCTACAACATCTCACCCTCCCATGGGGCCCTCTGGAAATGGTATTCCAGCAGCACCCCAAGAACCCCACTCCCACCAGCAACAGAGAAAGACCATGCACGCATTTCTCCAATAACATCAGAACCACCGGGAGGGCTGGTGACACCTGGGTTCCTAGAGTTTCTAACTCAGTGGGTCTGGGCTGAGACCCAGGAATTTGCATTTGTAAGTCTCTAGTGGTGGCGCTCCCTGTGGGTGGGGGTGATTACTGGGCACATCAGGGGGCCCGCAGGCAGGGAAATCTGCCAGGAGGGCTGCTGGAAGGAGTTTCGTTAATTCTGGGCTGAGACTCCAGTCTTGGTCTGACCCAGCTGGTACGGACAAGGCACTGAGAACTGACCACTGAGCTGTAAGCTGCCTAAGAGCGGCGGACTGTGTATCCACCCTTGTGGTACTCCGACCATCCACACGTGGAGACGTGTTCATCACAGCCGAAATTACTTTTCTTCCACCCCCCCCCACTCTTTCTGGCTGTAAAAATGAAGACCCCATCCACTCCCACCACGCCTCAGGGGACACTGGCAGCTTGGGAGTTCATTGACAGCTTAGGGGACTCTGGAGCTTGGGCAGAGCCTTTAGTTTTAGAGGCTTGGAGATGGATGGTTTGCAGAATACAGCAGCCTCATCAGCAAGAAAGAGGTGTTCCATACAAATACCAAATGAAGGGGAGGAGTGGGGGAGGACTGGCTGACATTTTGTTTGCCCCAGATCCTCTGACAAACACACACACACACACACACACACACACACACACACACACACACTAGTGCTTGAATTAATGTTAATTCAATGAAATATTTTCATAAAGAGATCCTAGGAGCAGCAAGATGATGTGTTTCCTATTTTTCACTGCCTCCGGCAAGCCACACTAATGGAGGGTCACTGGGGTTGCAGAATGAGGAATGCCACTAATTGCATTATAAGGGATGTTTGCCCATTAGCTCAGAGGGAATTGTCTCCTAACACAGTCCTTTGGGGAGAGTGCTATTTCTGGTGGGGGATGGGAGGACAGGGAATTGAAAAGTAATTGAAATTTGCAAATGGCATTTCCTTGGGCCCTAAACAACATGGGTTTCATACCTCCAGCAGGGGGCAGCAATGCACAAACATTAATTCTGGTCATGTGAATGGGAGCTTAGCGTTGTCTCTGAAGTAGCAAAGCAGTGAGGGTGGCTGAGGCGGCTCACAGATGTCTAGAGCTGGCAACGCTGTGTCTGTCACACCCACCCACCCCCCATCAACAAACCTTTGATTTTCCTCAGTCTGCTGAGAAGTCAATAAATGTTTGGGTCTGCTGGGTTTTAATTCTGGAAATATTCTTTTAATCTTTTGGCTGCTTTGTGTAATTTAGAATTTCTGCAGTCTGACTACAAATTACAAGTAAACTGGTTTTAAGAAGTCAGCTTTATTAATACGGTAGTTCAGTTGATAGATGTTTAAAAATTGTAATGCAATCCATCACCTTCCCTGGGTTGAAATTTTATTAGAGATGTAATTGATAGGACACCCTCACATCGAGTTGGGTGACTTACTTGTTGATAACCATTTTGAAGGTGAGGAAATGGGAGTGACACAATGCAAGAAGACAAATCTCAAAGAATAGTCAGATCCTCCCCCCCAACCCTTCTCCCCCCCACCCCCAGTTTAGGGATAAAAAAAACACCTATTAGTTTGTCCATTCCTAAGACTGGGCATGTGGCCCATTACATATTTTCTCAGCAATTTATCAAGTTTGCTTGTACATGACTTTAATGATAGATGGCTTTGCCTACCTGGCTGGGCTGGAAAATTCTGTAGCCCAGCACACTTCCCTTTGGAGAAGCTACTCTCCTCTTCCATGATATTTCCCCCGCCACCCTCTGCCATCACCCCCACCCCAAGGTCAGTTTAATCCTGTTGTTCTTAAATGAAGCACCCTAATCCTCCTCCTCCGTTTCCCTGTCCTTCTCCTCACCGTTCAACCCTTCCAGGGTGTAATAGTCTGGAAAATATTTCAATCATCGTGTCTCCTTTTCAGCCGGCCGATGTGCTCTCTGCAGCTTGTGCTGAAGTGCAGTTTTTCATAGCATTGTTTTTAGTTTAAATAACATGCAGTGCACAATTGCTATAGGTCTTCTGGAACATTCCACTTGGGGTCTTGCCATTAAATAATATTTTGATAGAAAACGATCTCAACCTTCCATAGGAGGAAATGCTATGGCCTCCCAGCACTAATTGGCTATAAATTTAGCTAAAGGTTCATTTGCCTTGGGAGTTAGACCATCTTCTCTGAGCTTAGAGAAGTGCCCTGTATCAGATGCTTAATGGATAGACTTAGTGAATAAATATGTTTTATTTGTAAGTGCATCATTCCAGTCAAGTGAAAGGGGTTTAACGATGCTAAACCAGCAAATATACTTTTTCTTGTTTCTCACACTATCTGGCCGCATGTCAACGCCTCAATTTACCAGCTCTTCCATATATTACTCAACCTTGCTGAGTCTCAGTTTCCTCAATTGCAAAATACGGGAAGCAAGATCTGCTGTTTGTTTTAAGGATCAAATAAGAGGTATACCGCCTTGGCCAGTTTTGCTCAGTGGGTAAAGCATCAGCCTGAAGACTGAAGGATCCTGGGTTCAATTCTGGTCAAGGACACGTACCTTGGTTGCAGGCCCCTCCCCCCAATCAGGGCGCATGTGGGTGGCATCCAATGGGTGAGTCTCTCTCACATAGATGTTTCTCTCTCTCCCACTTCCTTCCACACTCTCTAAAAAAAAAAAAAAGAAGAAGAAAAAAAATCAGTGGAAAAATGTTTTTGGATGAGGATTAAAAAAAAAGAGGTGTTCAGCAGCACATATAGTAAGTCCACAAAACACGCAGTGAGTTTTAGCTGTGGTTGTTACTCCTGACATTATTTAGCCAAGCCCATGCCTGGCTGTTCTTCAAAGATTAGTCTAGGCCCTGGCTGGTTTGGCTCAGTGGATAGAGTGTCAGTCTGTGGACTGAAGGGTCCCAGGTTCGATTCCGGTCAAGGGCACATGCTTGGGTTGTGGGCTTGGTCCAACATGCAGGAGGCAGCCAATCAATGATTCCCTCTCATCATTGATGTTTCTATCTCTTTCTTCTTCTCTCTTCCTCTCTGAAATAAATAAAAGTACTGTATTTTCCGGCGTATAAGATGACTTTTTAACCCAGGAATATCTTCTATACGCCCAGTCGTCTTATATGCTGGAAAATATGGTATATTTTTTTAAAAATCAGTCTTGGATTGGGTGGTAAGTTTCCGGGCATTCAGTAAATGCCTTACAAGTTGCATTTATGAAATTTTGGGGTATATATTAAATATTATATTCTAAAAGATAATAAAGAAGAAACCCAAACCATAGATATTGTAATTAATTGTTTTCTGTCTCTGTCCTCAGTTAGAATGTGAGCTTCATGAGGCCAGAGGCGCATCTGTCCCAGTCCTCCCTACAGTAGCAGTGCTGGAATAGCGTCTAGCCCTTAATAACTGGTTGAATGAACAGATGAATGGATGAAGGAATGAACTTGAATCCTTCATTCTAGTCAACTGGGCTTCTCCCTCTCCCATGAGCATGTCATGTTCAGCCTTTTTCCTGTATTGCCATCCTCAGAACAAGTGCTCTTTTCTTCCAAATCCTACTTATTCAAGTCTCAGAGCAGCTCAAGTCTCCTGTTCTCTCCTAAATAGCCATGGCAAGTGCACCTTCATACCCCAAACTAGCCTAGGGAGTCTCTCAGGCAGGAATCGTGGCTTTCCCTTTCCGTGGAGCCTAGGTTGCCACACTCAGAAACGGACATTCGGCAAGCTGCAGTGTCTACCTGAGGGACTGTCAGAGGGGGAACGCTTTGGTTCAGGGAAAGGGCTGATCATCTCTGGCGCCCAAAGCATGTCACACCTGGAGCCTGTGCATGGTGGGCAGCCAGCAGGGGTTGCTCTGTTGATTAGGGCTGTGTGTTTTCCAAGCTTTGCCCCTCCTTTCACAGAAGTAAGTTTCCTTAAGGGCCCAATGTCTACTTCACGGTTTAACATGACTGAAAAGCAGCAGGACCATGTCCCCACCTGGTTGTTTTGTCATCTCACTTTGTGGACTATTTTCTTAATTAATGACTTTGAAGTCACTTGCTCTAAGAATCTCATGTAACAAATAGTCTAGAACATGGCTTCTTTTTCAGTTAACTTACATCGATGCCAGGAAGTCAGTGTGTCTTTTTGTGATGCTCACAAACAGCCTATTTAATAATCCGTTTTACAATTTTAAGGACTTAGGTCAGGGTGAGCTGCCTGCACCTTCTGAAATCAGCCTGTTCCTTTCTGGAACTAGGACATCGGCTCAAATCCTGTCTCCTGGCTTCTCTGGGAGCCCCGGGGAGTTACTGGTTCGCTGAAGTTTTTCTTGAATATTTCTCCACACACCCAGGTGTAATGTTGCTGATCTGACTCCTGATCACGTTGAGTAGCTTAATGATTTCCTCCTCTCTCCTGCCATGATGAAGACGTCAGTTGCTTCCTAGGACCCTGGTCTACACCGACCCCTCTTTTCATTGCCGGGGAAGATGAGAGCTCCGTTGGAATCTTGATGCTTTGTTTTGCGTTACCTGTTCATTTTGCCACACTTTGACCAGTCGATGGGTCTGCCCCTTTGTTTTGTTTGCTCCAGGTATTATCAAACCATGCTTTGTTGTCTTTATTTCTCATATGAATTTTGGGCTTTGACCTGGATGCGATTCTTACAAGACCTCGACATAGTTGTACAGTTCGTCCTGACTTTGTCTCTGTCCATCCTTTGCCCTTGCCTTCTAAACACTCGAGCTGCACAGAGGCTTCTGCAGAGCTTTGCTGCTGCCTTTAGAAGTTCTCCCTCTCCTGCTTTCCCTCTCTTCCTGACTCTAGTGGTAGTGTGGTCAGAATTACATTTCCAAGCTGGGAACTCTAATTACCACGCAGTGGCAGCTGGAGCAGCTTATCTATACAGTCCTCCAAGCGCTTCAAAAGCAGCTGCTAAGAGGGCGATGATTGTGTCAGCAAACAGGGCATTCATCTTCTCTCCAGGTGGGCTGTGTGGGGATGGGGACAGTTGAGCATGATCATACTTCCCTGGAAGGAGAAATAAGGCAGGACAAATAAGGGAGAGTCAGGCAGAGGAGGCACAGCGGCCGCGGGTGTCATGTCCGTCCAAGCATGAGTGGCCCTTGGCCCTTCCCCGTGGACATAGATGGCCGGTGGGGTTTGCACTGGGCTTCCTCGCCAACCTTTGGGAGGGCTTCTTGCAGACTCAAATGCTGGCAGTGGCCAATCACTGGCCTCCAGCGGTGGAGTCAGGGACATCACTCAGTCCTCCATTCACCAGAGTCTCTGATGTCTGTGCCTCAGGGGGGCTGTTAGAAGCTTGTTGATTTGAATTCTATTACCATGGTTATGCCCTGGTGTCTCTCAACCTCACTCACTTTCTCATATTCTGGATGTTTCTCCTTCTCGCCCTCCTTTTCATTCTTGGTTCTGTGTGTTCTGTTTTTAATTCTAATAAATCCAGATGCTTCTCTGTGCTTATCACCAGGATAAGGGTTGCTCAGCATGAGCAAACCTGCATCTTGGCAAAAACCTACAGCCCCCACTCGAATAACCCTCCTCCTGTTTTCCAATCTCAGACTCTTTTTGTCTCTGTACCTACCATTGTCCTCCCAAATCAGGATCTCTGGTTTCAGAGGAGAGATGCTCCTTAAGGCTTCTATCAGGAACCATGTCCGTGGATGCATATTTTTTGTATTATTTCTTCCTCATTGAAGCTAAAATACATGCGTAAAGAGCTAGGTGGAAATAAATGTGGCAGGAATGATAGGATTAGAAAAGCCCCATTTCGAAATCCCTGGCAAAGTAATTGATTTGGTCAAAGACCACCAGGGGATGGAGCCATTAGTTAAATGTTGATGGAGAATTGAGGTAAGGGGTCAGCCTGTCACCGCCCAAGTGCGCTTGTTAAGAGAGGGCCAGCCAGTCATTGGGTGCCTCCTGAAATACAGGCCATTCAGCACCGCCTGAGAGGTATGCTTGGTACAATAAGCGGAGCCTGGATAATCAAGCTGCAAAGCTAGGTTCCATTTACTAGTCATTCAGGGAACAGAAGAACAAATAAAGACAGCACAAAGAAGCAGCTGACAAATTCTATACAGGTCACTGCAACAGTCCAAGGCAGAAACTTCAGAGACATCACAACAAAATGTAACCAGATACAGTGTGGGTCCTTGTCTGGTTCCTGACTTGAGCAGGCCACTTGTGAGCTACACACCTGGAATTATTACTAATTATTATTGGACATTTGGAATTGTTGCTAATTTTATTAGGTTAATTTTGAAACAGGGTGATGAGTATATAAAAGTTTGTTGTACTATCTTGCTGTTTTTCAATATGCTTATTTTTTATGTTTATATTATATTTATTTATAAAGATGTAAATGTAGATTGAAAAATGAAGCAAACTGATGAGTTTACTTTCTAAGAGGGAGTGTCTGATGTAAAATGAACAAAATGAGTTATTCTGCCTGGTTTAGATCCCTCTGTTTTTTGTTTGTTTAATATATTTTTTCTTTTTTTCTTAATTGATTAAGTTATTACATATGTGTCCTCACCCCCCCCCCATTGCCCCCCAAACCCCCCACTCATGCCCTCACCCCCTGTTGTCTGTGTCCATTGGTTAGGCTTATGTGCATGCATACAAGTCCTTTGGTTGATCTCTCCCCTTTACCCCCACACTCCCCTACCTTCCCTCTGAGGTTTGACGGTCTGGGTCTGTTTTTATTCATCAGTTCATGTTGTTCATTATATTCCCTAAATGAATGAGATCATGTGATACTTATCTTTCTCTGACTGGTTTATTTCGCTTAGCATAACGCTCTTCAGTTCCATACATGCTGTTGCAAATGGTAAGAATTCCTTCTCTTTTACTGCAGCATAGAATTCCATTGTGTAGATGTACCACGGTTTTCTAATCCACTCATCTGCTGATGGGCACTGAAGCTGTTCCCAAATCTTAGCTATGGTGAATTGTGCTGCTATGAACATAGGGGTGCATATATTCTTTCTGATTGGTGTTTCTAGTTTCTTGGGATATATTCCTAGAAGTGGGATCACTGGGTCAAATGGGATTTCCAGTTTTAGTTTTCTGAGGCAACTCCATACTGTTTTCCACAGTGGCTGCACCAGTCTGCATTCCCACCAGCAGTGCATGAGGGTTCCTTTTTCTCTGCATCCTCGCCAGCACTTGTCCTTTGTTGATTTGTTGATGATAGCCATTCTGACAGGTGTGAGATGGTACTGCATTGTCATTTTGATTTGCATCTCTCGGATGATTAGTGACTTTGAGCATGTTTTCTTATGTCTCTTGGCCTTCCTGTGTCTTCTTTTGAAAAGTATCTATTTAGGTCTGTTGCCCATTTTTTGATTGGGTTGTTTATCTTCCTTTTGTTAATTTGTATGAGCTCCCTGTAAATGTTGGAGATTAAGCTCTTATTGGAGATAACATTGGCAAATATGTTCTCCCATGCAGTGGGCTTTCTTGTTGTTTTGTTGATGGTTTCTTTTGCTGTGCAAAAGCTTTTTACTTTGATGTAGTCCGATTTGTTTATTTTCTCTTTAGTTTCCATTGCCCCAGGAGCGGTATCAATGAAGAAATTGCTTCAGCATATGTCTGAGATTTTGCTGCCTGTGGATTCCTCTAGTATTTTTATGGTTTCCCATCTTATGTTTAAGTCCTTTATCCATTTTGAGTTTATTTTTGTGTATGGTGTAAGTTGGTGGTCTAGTTTCATTTTTTTGCATGAATCTGTCCAATTTTCTCAACACCATTTATTGAATGTTCTTGCCTCCTTTGTCAAATATTAATTGTGCATAGTGGTTTGGCTTGATATCTGGGTTCTCTAGACGTTCTTGCGCCAGTACCAGGCTATTTTGAGAACAGTGGATTTGTAATATAGCTTGATATCTGGTATTGTGATAACCTCCAACTTTGTTCTTCTTTCTCAGGATAGCTGTGGCTATTTGGGGTCTTTTTATTCCATATGAATTTTTGGAGAGTTTGTTCTAGGTCTGTGAAATATTCCGTTGGTATTTTAATGGGGATTGCATTGAATCTATAGATTGCTTCGGGTAGTATGGACATTTTAATGATGTTGATTCTACCAATCCATGAACATGGTATATTCTTCCATTTGTTTATGTCTTCCTCTATCTCTTTTTTTAACATGCTATAGTTTTCTGAGTACAGGTCTTTTACCTCCTTAGTCAAGTATATTCCTAGGTATCTTAATTTTTTTGGTGCAGTGGTAAATGGGATTTTTTTTTTTAGTTTCTCTTTCTGTAAGTTCATTTTCTGGGTGTTAATTTTATATCCTGCTACATTGCTGAATTCATTTAAGTCTAGTAGTTTTTTGATGGAGTCTTTGGGTTTTTTTTATGTACAATATGTCATCAGCAAATAATGATAGTTTTACTTCTTCTTTTCCAATTTGGATGCCTTTTATTTCTTCTTGTCTAATCACTATGGCTAGCACTTTCAGTACTATGCCAAACAGGAGTGGTGAATTTGGGCATCCCTGTCTTGTTCCTGTTCTTAGGGAAATGGGTTTAGTTTTTGCCCATTGAGTATGATGTTGGCTGTAGGTTTGTCATATATGGCCTTTATCATGTTGAGATATGCTCCCTCTATTCCCACTTTGCTGAGAGTTTTTATCAGGAAAGGGTGTTGGATTTTGTTGAATGCTTTTTCTGCATCTATTGATATGATTATGTGATTTTTGTCTTTCTATTTGTTTATGTGATGTATCACATTTATTGATTTGCAAATATTGTACCATCCTTGCATCCCTGGAATAAATCCCACATAATCATGATGTATAATCTTTTTAATATATTGCTGGATGCAATTTGCTAATATTTTGTTGAGGATTTTAGCATCTATGTTCATCAGGGATATTGGCCTGTAATTCTCTTTCTTTGTAGTGTCTTTATCTGGTTTTGGAATTAGGATAATGCTGGCCTCATAATAAGAGTTTGGAAGTGTTACTTCCTCGTGGATTTTCTGAAATAGTTTGAGGAGTATAGGTAGGTGTTAGTTCTTCTTTGAATGTTTGGTAAAACCCCTGTCCGGACCTGGGCTTTTGTTTGGTGGGAGTTTTTTGATTACTGCTTCTATTTCATCAGTTGTTATTGGCCTACTCAGGTTTTTTTATTCTTCCTGATTCAGTTTTGGGAAATTGAATTTTTCTAGGAATTTGTCTATTTCATCCATATTGTCTAGCTTGTTGGCATATAATTGTTCATAGTATTTTCTTACAATCCTTTGTATTTCTGTGGTGTCAGTGGTTACTTCTCCACTTTTGTTCCTGATTTTATTTATTTGGGTCCTCTCTCTTTAGTTTCTTGATGAGTCTGGCTAATGGTTTATCAATTTTGTTTATCCTTTTAAAAACCAGCTCTTGGTTTCACTGATTTTTTTGTATTTTTTTTTTTAGTCCTATGTTATTTATTTCTGCTCTAATCTTTATTATTTCCTTCCTTCTACTTACTCTGGGCTTTTCTTGTTGTTCTCTTTCTAGTCCTTTAAGTTGTAGGGTTAAGTAGTTTATTGCTGATTTTCCTTGTGTTTTTTTTTTTTTTTTTAAGGTATGCCTGTAGTGCTATGAACTTCCCTCTCAGGACTGCTTTTGCTGTGTCCCAGAGATTTTGGGTTGTTGTGTGTTCATTTTCATTTGTTTCCAGAAAGTTTTTGATTTCTTTCTTGATCTCATTGGTAACCCATTCATTGTTTAATAACATGCAATTTAGCCTCCATGTGTTTGAATGTTTTGGGGTGTTTTTACTGTAGTTGATTTCTAATTTCATTCCACTGTGATCTGAGAAGATGCTTGATATGATTTCAATCTTTTTGAACTTGTAGAGACTTCTTTTGTGTCCTAACATGTGGTCTATCTTTGTGAATGAACCATGTGCACTTGAGAAGAATGTATATTCTGCTGCATTGGGGTGAAATGTTCTATAAATGTCAAATCCATCTGATCCATGTGTCATTTAGAGTTACTGTTTCCTTGTTAAGTTTTTGTCTAGAATATCTATCCAGTGAAGTCAGAGGGGGTGGTTAAAGTCCCCTACTATGATTGTATTGCTGTTGATCTCTCTGTTAAAGTCCTCTAGAAGTTTTTGGGGTTGTTTAAAAAATATATTTAGGTGCTCCTATATTGGGTGCATATATGTTTACCAGGGTTATGTACTCTTGTTGGATCGATCCCTTTAGTATTATGTAGTGACCTTAGTTGTCTCTTGTGATGACCTTCATTTTAAAGTCTATTTTGTCTGATATGAGTATTACTATTTTAGCTTTTTTTTCTTTTCCATTTGCATGGAAATTTTTTCCCCATCCCTTCACTCTCATTCTGTGTGTGTCTTTTGTTTTGAGGTGGGTCTCTTGTAGACAACATATAGTTGGGTTATGTTTTTGTATTCATTCAGCTACCCTACACCTTTTGATTGAAGCATTTAATCCATTTACATTTAGGGTTATTATTGATATGTACTTATTTATTGCCATTTTAATGGCAAATAAAGATTCTCTCTTTGTCTTTAATTATTGGCATTTTCATTATGATGTGTCTGGGCATGGGCCTGTTTGGGTTCTTCTTGTTTGGGGTTCTCTGTGCCTCCTGAACTTGTGTGACTTTTTCCTTTACCAGGTGAGGGAAGTTTTCTGCCATTATTTCTTCAAACACCTTTTCTATGCTTTTCTCCCTTTCTGCCTCTTCTAGCATACCTGCTAATCTAATATTGTTACATTTCACATTGTCCCATAACTCCCTTAAGCTGTCCTCCTGCTTTTTTAATTGTTTTTTTCTTTTTGGTTCTCTGATTGAGTGATATTTTCAACTTTGTCTTCTAATTCACTGATTTGATCCTCAGCTTCCCCTAATCTCTGTATGTGCTTCTAAGATAATTTATTTTGGTTTAGTTTACATAGAATGTCAAACCTGAAGGGGACCCCAGGACGACTCATTATAACGCCTTCGTTATATCGATGAGAAACAAAGCCCATAGGAGAATAATGACTTGCCTATGATAACATCAATATTAGTGCTAGTTAGAGCTTGGATTTGTGGTTGCTGACACATGTATCAGTGACTCATCCATTATACCAAGCTGCATTTCCATCCAGAATGTTTTTATAATGCTGATTAAGCTGGTTAGTTTTGGTGAATTTTTCCAACATTTGTCCTAGATTTTACCAAGAATAATTTTGGAAAGGTGGCTTTGTTAAATCATTAAAATATCTACTATAGCGCTTTCCTCCGGTTTTAGTGGTATGTTGCTGTGATATGCTGTGGTTGTAATATATTGCCATTGGTATTATTTAGGGATGCCTTTGGCTGCAATAAACCAAACACGATCACATTGCTTGAATGAACATGGGTTCATTTTTATGACATGACAAGAAGTCTGGACATAAGAGGCTGTGGTTTTACTTTAGCAACTCAGAGATGTCAGGACTAATATCCGATTCTCTTGACCTTTCCCTCCTGGTACCAGTTCACAGGTGATTACAATGCTCCTGATGCAGGGCCATGCTTTGAGACCCACTCCTAAATTTATCTAGAGATGCTAGTGGCTCTTAAAGAAAACCTGCTTCAATGCAAATACACCCTTGGTCTCTTAGAGCTGAATACCAAACCGTTAAATTCTTTAAGCATACCATCTTAAACTCGGGGTTCACTGAGTGACACCGAATTAATGTAACCAATCAGAGAAAGGGCAGTATATGGACAGCTCTAAGCAGTGATGTGCTGGCAAACTGACCCTAAAAAAAGAAAAAAGGAAAAGCTTTGAATTGTAACTTTTACCAGCTTTCCTTGCGCCTGTGCTCCACCAGGGCCAGTGGTTGCCAGATGCCTGAGTGTTTCACAGCCTGCGTCTCTAAGCCAGTTCTTTCCTGGCCCTGTGTGGTTCTAAGAAGGCTGCAGCCCCGGTGGAAGTGGCCAGTGAATTCTAAAAGCCAGGCCTTGGTATGCTAAGGTAGGCAAGCAGCAGGCCTGATTTTCTTCCTGCCTGGAGTGTTTGAGACCTTCGAGGTAGCTAAAGTGAGATATAATGGGGCAGACAGCTCTAAGTGGCATAGGCAAATACAAAGTGGGAATTTTCTTTTCACATCCTCCCCCCCCCCTCTTGTATGATCCATTCTAATGAGGACTGCAGGCTTTCTGTCCTGATCAAACTCATAGAGACTTCCTCCCTTTGAAAATAAATGTCCCTCTCCCAAAGCCCGTTTTCTCAGGGTGGGTGACAAAAGCCACTTTAGTGAAATGCTTATTTGAGCTGCCAGGATGCCCATCACGGGTATAATGTCTAAGGGCCCATAGAAATTGCATAGAAATGTATTTGGCAATTCACCCTGTAGGGGGCTGGTGACATCTATTACCACCCGGAACTGTTGTTTAGATTTGAAATTGCTACTTAACTTGTAAGCTTCTTGAGGGCACAGGTGTTTTTTTTTGTGTGTGTGTGTGTTCCTCATAGCATCTATCAGAGGGCCTTGGGTAAAATAAACACTTAATAAACATTTAATGAGTTCCAAATTGAAATTCTCGCCATGGCAGAAACATTGTCATTCTAACAGAGAGCTTCAGTTGCCTTAATACCAAAGAGTGAGTAATTTGGGAATTTCAGTTACCATGAGAGATATGTGGAATAAGGTTTTTTGGTAGGAAGGCCTTTGGGGTATCCCACAATGCTACTTTTTTATTATTATTATGTAAAGGACATATTCTTAGAAAAAAAGGGTGCATGCCAATTTAGTGCAGTTAAAAACAAAACATGGCTTCCGAGGTAGGCAGGACAGGGCCCCATGGGAGTGTGTTCCTTAACAGCCGTAGTAGTACCACATCCTGGGAAACTTTTTTAGCCTCTCTGAGCCTCAGTTACCTGGTCTGTAAAGTGAGACCAGTAATAGCCACTTGGCACATCTTTCGTGAAGATGAAATGAGATAATCTGCTAGAAAGGAGCCCTGAGGGGAGCAGACATGCGTCAGTCCTCCCACTTTACCTGAAGGAAATTCACATTCCTGTTCCAGACCCGCCGTGTTCTCTCTCTCTCTCTCTCTCTCTCTCTCTCTCTCTCTCTCTCTCTCTCTCTCTCTCTCTCTCTCTCTGGTGGCACCTGGTTGTTTTATTTTTCCTTGAATTTCTAAATTTTTGCCATTTCTAAGACAACATTAGGGACACAGATGAAAATCATTTGTGACTGGCAGGTCCTAATGAGCCGCAGGTGGGGTGGGGAGGAAAGCATTTTGAGTACCGTATTTTCCGGTGTATAAGACAACTTTTTAACCCAGGAAAATCTTCTATACGCCCAGTCATCTTATACGCCGGAAAATATGGTATTAGCATTTCTGGAAATGTTTAGAGCGAGAAAGAAGCTATTTCTTCAGGGCCCAACCTAATTATAAGGTGATGGGTTTCATATCAAAGGGGGTGGATTTCGTTGCTCTCTCTGCTTTGAGGCTCCTGGGTCCCAGGCCCTTTAGCAGGATAGCAGGCAGGTATTGAGCAGGAGTGATCGGCCAGGAGGCCCAGGTCTAGAAAGGACAACTCAAACGATAGGGGCAGACCTGGACCTGGAAGGAGAACGCAAACATTTAGCAGGCGCTCAGCAGGCTACCCCACAATGAATATGTTTCTTGGTCCAATTTAGCTGTGAAAGGTAGTGCAGTGAAATAGTTCCTCTTCAATTGATCAGACACATTTATTAGGCACCAACTAGGTGCCAAGCCCCAGAAGGGATAGAAAAGAAGGCCAAGGACCTGATTTTCACACTCAGAAATGTACAGAGTAGATTAAAAGGCCTTAAATGTTCGTAATTTAGTTGACCTTAAGGTAATAGAACACCTTCCTTGATGTGCTCAGAAATAAGTAGAAGGGGTTCCACACTTGGAGAACTAAGTGCTGGGTTCACTCCTGGTGGTATGAAATACAGCATTTCTTCACAGCCACTAGGGATAGAGCCCGCCCAGGTTTGGGGCCTGAGATCTGAGCTTTCTGTGGCGAGTAAGGTCATTCCAAAGAGTAAGAGGGGCTCTTTGAATTTCTAAGGCAAACAAATCCAACACTTTCCTAAGTTTGGGGGTAATATCAGGCAAATGCAAGGGGAGGAGCTCGGGGCTTACCCTGTGGCCCTATACATTTTCTAAACAGGCATGCCCACCTGTGCATGGTGAGGACCCTGAGCTGTTCCATTCAGTGAACACAGTCACCTTAGGGAGCGCTGGCATCACACCAGCTCCATGGTGGCTGTGAGGACACATGGCAGCGCCCACATGGACTCTGTGGAGACACATTCGAGGCAGAAAATGGTTCTTCCTAGCAGAGTCTTGGTGGGAGTCAGGAAGACACCGAGACTTAAAGGGGGAGAACTGGCGAGAAAGAAGGGAGACAGTGTTCCCAGCAGAGTGGACAGCACACACAGCATATAGCATATCTGAAAGGCAACAAGAACCGTCGTTGGGAGAGGCCAGAGCGGGGGCTCTCCACTGGCACGGGGCGCCACAGTCACTGGGCCATCCTGTCACAGGAAGTCTACGCTGAGGCCTGAGAGAGTCCATTTCCACCAGGCTCCTGGCCGACGGTCAGGCCGCTGGCTTGAGCCCACCATTTGTGTCGGGCGGTGGTGGGGCATGAGGGGAGGAGAGAAACCGGGCGGGGGGGGGGGTGGGATAGAGGAAGGGGTGAAGGGAGAGGTCAAGGGCTGGGCCCCTTGGGCTGATTGCTGCCCCCAGCAGGTTGTAGCATCTGAGCCGCTCCCAGCCCAGGCCGGGCACCGCCTGCAGCCCTCAGGCACGCCCTCTCCCAGTCCCAACAGCAGTGACACTCAATTTTACCACTTTCCTGAAATCTCCCACTCTCGCCTGCCATCATGGCCTCAGTGGAGCCTTGCCTTCTAATTTATAGAGAAAAGAAAGGTTACCAGATGGAATTTTCTTAAGGTTTGCCCTTCTCTCCCTCCCTACCCGCCCCCCCCTCCCAAGAATCTGCCTGCCTCTTCCCTGCTTTCCTCCTCCTCCCCTCCTCTTCCCTCTGCCCAACATTGAGCCCCACTGCGCTTTCGAAGCCATAGTCTCTTCCCTTTGGCCTCCCGTGGGCCTTCCATTCATCCATCTCTCTCTTTTGGTATCTCCCACCCCTTCCTCCCCAGCTCTTTCTTCTGCAGTAAACCTGCCCGGGGCTCTCCTTTATGCACCCACCCCACCGAGAAAATGGCCTTGATGCTGAACCCCCTTCTAGCTACTGTCTGACCTCTCACCCCCGCTCACAGCTTGATTTCTTCAAAGAGCAAGTCCACACTTGCTGCTTCTCCGCTTCTCCTCCTGTTCTCTGCACACGGCCCCCCTTTGACTTCTGCTTCCCTCTTCCCCGCCCGCTGACCTGGCTTGTCTGGCGCCAGCTGTGGCTTCCGCCTGCGCAGTCCAGGATGCCAGTCCTGGTCCTGCTTGTCCTCACAGCCCTCTATGTGTTGACAACTGTGCCCGACACCGGGCCTGTCTCCTGGTTCTTTTTTATTTTTTTGCATTTTTTTTTATTTTTTTAATTTCTTTATTGATGAAGGTATCACATATTTGTCCTCGTCCCCCCATTCCCATCCCAAACCCCTCCCCACACATGCCCCCACCCCCCTGTTGTCCTTAACTGCTGGTTAGGCTCATATGCTTGCACACAAGTCCTTTGGTTGATCTCCCCCTTTACCCCCACCCTTCCCTACCCTCCCCCCGAGGCCCGACAGTCTGATCCATGCCTCCTTGTTTCTGGGTCTGTTCTTGTTCATCAGTCTATGCTGTTCATAATTTCCCCTAGATGAGTGAGATCATGTGCTATTAGAAATACACTTATAAGAACCGAAAATGAGACAAGCAATAATGGTATGGTGACAGGCAAATGAATTCTTTTTTGACCTCTCTCAGCCTCATTTCCTGCCTCCTCCTCCTGTGCTCAGTTTTTATCCAATTAGATTATGTTTGGTCCCCTGTTCCACATTCCTTCAATGACTTTCCAATGCCTTTGGAAAATTATTGGGTGTGTTATACAAGCCTCTTTCGGTGTGTAACCCCAGACCTTTTATGACGACGGGCCCTCATTCTCCAGCCCGACCTCAGTGCATCCATCCGAGCAGCTTTCCAGGCCATTCAGACCCTCGTCCTCAGGCTTATTCAGGGCTCCACCTGCGCACGCTCAGTCCTCTGTCCAGGGTGCAGGCTGGCCTCCACCCCATGCCGCCAACTCCCCCCTCTATGCCTCACGATTCTGTTCACTTACAGAAAGCCTCGGGGACCCCTCCGACTAGGTCAAGTATTCCTTCTCTGAGCCTCCTGGCGCCTGGTGCTGCCTCCCCTGCACCCCTTCTCTGTCTCCACCACCAGAGTGAGCCGCCTGCTGGCAGGGGCGGTCTCCTGTTAACACGGCGCCAAGCCCAGCACTCAGTACATGTACAGTGAATTCACCCATGGCTTCCCTCTTCCCTCACCTAACAAGCTCAGGCAGCTACACAGAAAAACAGAGTTGAAAGCTCATTGAATTGTTAGCGCAAAAGACTTCAATCCGAAGTGTATGCAGTTTGGACATTTCTCATCATGACACAGATGGGAACACAACAGGTGAGATTGTCCCCCATAGAGAAGCGGCAGTTCCACAGAGGCCTGGCACAGCAGCCTGCTGCTGCTCGGACCCAGGGGTGAGTCCAGTGTTCACTCTGATCCCAGAGGCGAGGTTGAGACCGAGCTATTTATACAAAGGAGTTTCTCCACCATAGGGATGCAAGCGCAAGCACATCACTAGGTCAGAACACGGAACACAGAGCTTGAAAACAGACCAAGTGTTGAGAGTGGATGATTATACTTATAAATTATGATTAATTTTACCAAAGACCTGTTTGCCACAGGACTCTTTCAAATGGATGCTTCCCTGAGCACTTTGCATCTACTCCAAGCTGGTTTGGCTCAGTGGATAGAGTGCTGGCCTTCGGACTAAAAGGTCCCAGATTTGATTCTGGTCAAGGGCAGAAGGCAGGAGGCAGCCAATCAATGATTCTCTCTCATCATTAATGTTTCTATCTCTCTCTACCTCTCCCTTCCTCTCTGAACTCAATAAAAAATATATTTAAAAAAATAAAAATAAGTAAAGTCAGCATGCAGCTTAAAATGTCAGGGCATGTGCAACTGCACGTTCTACACAAAGGCAGCGGGCTGGACCTGCCCCTCCCCCCGCCCAGAGGGTGGGTATGCGAACCACCTGGGGCGCCAATCCAGCAGGGGGCTCAGGCTCACCCAGACAGCACTGGCCTGGCCTCTCTGTCCAGAGTCTCTCAGAGAGGAGATTTGGGTCGTGCCGAGGTTTTGGAGGAGGTGACCCCCATCTGGCTGCTGTGAGCCCCACCCTCCAGCTCAGTGCTCTCAATCCTGGCTGCTGGTAGGATCCTCCTGGGACTTTCAGAAACCCCAACGTGCGGCCTTACTCCAGGTCAGCTAGAGGAGTATCTCCAGGAGTGGACACTGGTATTGGTAGTTGGAAAGCTCCTGGCGGATCCGAACGTGTAGTCAGGGGTGGAGGGTGGGCAGTGATCTCATGCCTCCAGTTACTGGTCCTCAAACTTGGCTGCAGGTGGAATCACCAGGAGCCTCCCCAAGCCCCGCCCCCAGCCGCTGCTGTGATTGCTGTGGGAGGCAGCTTGGTGTGCACACAGGGTTTGCAAAGGCTCGCTGGCCATTCGAATGGAGAGCAAAGTGCCGGAGCCCCAGCTGAGACTCATCCTCCCACAGCCCCTAAAAGAGCCCGTTTTACCTTGAAAAAATCCATTGTCATGAGACGATGAGAAACGCAACCTGTGGGGAACATATTTATCCGCCCGGCTGACCTGAGGTGGTAGAGGCAGAATTCTCCTCGGAAAACAGGTGTCTGTGCTGGAGGGACAGGAGCCGCCTGCCTTAGTGCACAGATTAAACTCGCCACACGGAGGGCGCCGCTGCCTGGGCCACAGCTGAGCATCCTGAGCTCCCGGCTGCCTGAGTGACCCCGTGGCCTCCGCAGGCGCCCATCCCTCCCTGGACGCTTGCAGGGCAGCCGCACTGATAATAAACGGAGAGTGGATTCAATTATTGTAAATTTCTGGGTCATTGCTAATGGCGTTTCCCTCCCTTCTCCTTTCATCCTGTGTTCAAAATAGTTTTCTCTTTGTACTTGTCTGATCAGATGTCAAACGTGAGTTAGTGCCCGTCCTGGGTAGGTAGGCTGCAGACTGCGCCCTCCACCGCGCCTCCTCCTTGTAGCAGGTTGGGAAATATCAGCACCTTCTTGAAAAAGACACCAGGCTCCGGTGGTACCACTCACCCCCATCCAGACTTACAGGCTTAACACGGGGGATCCTCTCCAACAACTCCATGGCTCCTGATGAGGATTCTCATATGAAGCTTTTTAAAATGAAAATAAAGTTATTGGTTTATTTGGCTTTTTTCTTTTTTTATTGTTTAAAGTATTACATATAGTAGTACATATATCTCCCTTTTTCCCCCATTGACCTTCCCCCAGCCTCCCCTACCCCCTGTCGCATGCCCTCATCGCCGCCCCCACCCCCCCAGTGTCTTGTGTCCATTGGTTGTGCTTATATGCATGCATACAAGTCCTTTGGTTGAGATCAACCAAAGGTTTATTTGGATCTTGAATTTAGAACAGTGGTTCTCAAATTGGGCTACACCTTGGAATCACCTGGGGAGATTTAAAAACTATTCATGCTTATAACTGTCCCAAAGATACTCAGATGGTGTGAGGATTGACCCCTAAGGTAATGGGACTTTTAGAAGCTTCCCAGGTGATTCCAGGGTTCAGCCAAGGTTGGTCCTACTGGTATTTGTAAATAAGAGAGATTGAGAAAACAGGTGAAGGACACCCATAGAGAAACATCTCTCAAGTCCCAACCTTCCTCCCTCTGAACCACAGAGGCATTTAGCTTCTCTATGAGCGCATGCGGTCGGATGAGTTTCCTAGGAGACAAAAAGCAAGGTTAGGCCACAGACACATCCCAAAACCAGGCGTGTTTCCTCAGTGTCCTTTCCTCTCTCCAGGGTATTTTTGCTGGGGCTGCTCTCACTATCCCCTCCCTCTTCCGTGGCTCATCAGCCTTTCACAGTGTTGTTCGGGGGCCACAGATACAGCAAAAAACACCGGTGCTATGGGTGAGGATGCGCCTGGAAGGAGTGGGGGATACACAGGATGTCCCGTGGTGGGAGAGATCCTGAAGGAGTTTACAGTAAACCCTGGGGGCCGCACACTGTGTTTCCCTCCCAGGTAGACACTCTGGGTCTTGGTCTCTGCTTTCATCCTCCCTCGGGCCTCCCTCTGAGACCCTTTCCTTTCCGTGAACATTCTCTCGTCCTGTGCTACATATGTTTTGAGTCCTGCTGAGAGGTCTGGCTGTGACAGCCACAGTCAATGGCCTACCCATCCCCAACCCCATCTTCCTTCTTTCCTGCCAGCAGAATCCAGAATTTCCTCTGGCATCTGGCCCAGGGGTGAAACTCGATTATTCCAGCTGTGGTTTTCCACCCTGGCTGTACACCTGTGATATTGCCCTGGCTGGGTGGCTCAGTTGGTCAGATACATACCCAGGTTTCCGGTTTGATCCCCGGTTAGGGAGCATACAGGAGGCAATTGATGTTTCTCTCATAATGATGTTTCTCTCTCTCTCCCTTTCTCTCTCTAAAAATCAATAAAAGAATATATCCTCAGGGGTAAGGAAAAAAAAACACACCTGAGTTATTCTTTAAAAAATGCTGATAATTGGGCCCCACTCGCAGAAATGCTGATTTAATTGGTCTGGAGTGTGTATTCAAAGCTCCCAGGTGATTAAAATGTGCAGCCAGGATTGAGGATCATTGGTCTAGGTTAGAACAATCTTGATTCAGGATTGGGCAGATGATGCCAATTTGGCCAATGACACGTGAGAACGCAGGGATAGGGGTGGGATTTAAAAAAAGCTTTCTGCCCCTTCAGGAAGGGATGTTCCCTCTTTCTCCGTGGTCTCTGGAGTTGCGGGGCAAGGCTGAGGTGCTCGGGGCCACGCAGCTATCTTTGCCGACTGTGGGCATCATGCCAGAGGGCTGAAACTCCCCTGAGAGAATTGCAGAGGGCAATGTTGGAAAGAACCTAGGTCTTAACCATGTCGCCAGCTGCTAAATCAGTCAAGCTGGGACGCCCCTCTCTTTGAGGCTGCTTGCCTTGTAAGGCGCCTGTTCCGTTCACCTTGCAGCAGGCCCGGGCCCAAGCCCATCAGGATCCCAGGCTCCGGGTTCCAGAGAGGCTTTGAGGTCTGCCCTGCGGATGCGCAGGGATGAGTGTAAAGCTCCTCCGACTCCCATGAAGCAGCTCCCGGGAGAGAGGAGCCTTCAAGAACCGGTGAGTGCTCTGTGCGGCGAGTGAAGGCCGTGGGAGTGTTGCTGGAGGCGGGCAGACTGGGGCCTGGACCCTGCTTACTGATTGTGTGAATTGAGTCAGTCCAGCTCTGTGTGTCTGTTTTATCATCTGTCCGATGAGGTGAACACCTACCTCAGAGTGTGGTTACCATTGTTCATTTAATGGCTTTAGCGCAGTGCCTGGCATGTTGCAAGTTTTTACTGTTAGTAAGTGGGAGTTTTTGCTAGTTTTGATATATTCACCCTCGTTATGCTACAATGAGCAAGAGTTGAAATAACTGCACAGAATGAGAGGTGCTTGATTCTCACAGGCCTGACTACTGCTTGACAGTTTAGAAAGACTGAACAAGTGCTTCCTGTAGCCCGTCCTCCTGGAATCTACCTAATTCAGCTTGACTTGCTAAGGCAGCATAGACTGTGTCCCTGGAACTGAGCTCCATTCCAGCCCCGCCCACTGATGGGCTTGATTGATTCTTGGAGCCCACAGCTGCCTACTGCTGGCTGGGCGGAGGGTCACCTCTTCCCTGGGATTGCACCCCACTTGGGACAGGAGCTGTGAAGGTGAGAGGGGGCTAGGTGAGTCTGTCAGGGAGAGGGTTCTCCAGCTTTGGGGCTGAGTCCTAGAATCCAGTGTCCCCTAGATTCAGAGGCTGTCACAGTGGGGCGTCCCACCCTCTCCCACAATGTCAGCCCCATCTGCTGTCCTGGAAATAGGGCTGGGGATGTATCGGACCTTAGTCTCTAGTTGGTTCTAAGGGGCTTAATTGGGGCTCCCCAGAAGCCTCAGTGCCGGGGTCCCCTCCCCTTTTCTTCCTTCCTCTGGGTCTGTGGTCCATCCATGTGTCCCTCGCTTCGCTGGGCTTCTCCTGGCCTTGACTCAGCTATGGGATCTCCTTCCCACCATCATTTGGGCTCCAGCTGTCCTGCTCCCTGCCCTCCCATCACTTCGGCCCCCGCTGGGATTCTGTGCTCTCCAGGAAATCTGCTGCTGCCACTTCGGTGAGCTCCTCACTTCCCGTGATTCTGGAGTGTCCCTGCCCACCTGGTCGCTTAGACTTAGTCGTCTCCATTAGGCTGCCCTCTGCTCCGCCGTTTCTCCACCGGCACGTCCTCCCCTCCAGTCAGTAGTGCTGCCCTGCTCACTGTGTGCGCTGGTTTCCATCATTCTCGTTTTACTCTTACATTCCCTCTCATGTCTACTTCAAACCCATGTTGTTCCTCCCCTCCTGCCTTTCTGGAGGTCTTGCTGTATCACTTTATCAACCATCCTCTTTTGCCAGAACTTTCAGTCTCCTTCTCACTACTTATTCTTTCTCATTCATTTTTAAATATGTTCAGGTTTCTCCTATCTTTTCTTTTAAGGACGCTTCCCCCTCTTATCTGGGCCTCCCCTTTCCTCCATAGAAAGAGTTGTCCAGACTCTGCCTTCCCGTCCTCCCTTCTCACCCCTTCTTAGCTATCAGCAGTGTGGCTTCTCCTCTCTCTACTGAACACTGTCCCTCCCCTGGGACACCGTGAGCTCCCGGTGGCTCAACCCAGGTGTTTCCTGAGTCTACAGGGGAATGGGTGTGGCTCTGGAATATCGGCCTCGGTTAGAATTCAGGCCCCCCTCCGCCCTTGGGAGAGACTGGACCTTGGCTAAATTCCTTACTTCTTTTAGGGTAGGGGCTGTTTTCCTAGAGCCTAATAATAATCATAGCTCCCATTTAGGGCAAGTACCACAGGCAGGCCTTCTGCTCAGTGCTCTCTGGTTACTGCGGCCTCTGTGAGTGGAAGCTCAGAATGTTCACTGAATGAGTACATTTTGCCCAAATAATCTTAATCCGGTACTTTAAATCCTCACTTCCACATTCACCTCATCCTGTTCACTGGGTCTCTGGTTTATTTTCCAATTAAGAAATTATTAAACAAAGGCTTTCATCCTAGTGTTCAAATTTGAGCGTCCTCTGACTTGATATCTTGCACAGACAGTTTGAATCTATCCCATGACTGAGCAGGAGAGGTGCCTTCGAAGTGTCTGTCCATAGGGGAGTCACATCTTGATTTGGTATTTAAATTCAGGACGGTTAAATTAATATCACTCTGCAATGAAAAGTTGATCATTATGGTTGTGATCAGGTAAAAAAAAATTTTTTTTTAATTCTATAACACAGGCCCTCCCCCACAATTTGTGAGGTTAGAAAATCGGGGGTTAAAAAAAAAAAATCTAGCAAAGGTCCTAGAATGAAGATCTTTGCATAGGAAGAAAAACTACTTTGTAAAAATAAGCAGGTAGACTGAATGGGCAATTAAAATCCAACTGTTGGGGGTATGGCTGAATCCAGGTGGTAGGTGGCCAGAGGAGGCTGCTGTGCTCCGTCATCCTCTCGGGCAAATAGTAGCAAGAATGGCCACCAGCAGCAACAGGCTTCCCTTTTGCCAGCTAGCCACCCTGCCTAAACAGTCCTCTCCCCCATAGTCCTGGGGAAGAAATCATAGAATTGATTGTGATTTGTCTGCCTTGGATCATCAACTCAACCCTGAATCATTTTGGCCAAGGAAATGGGACTGGGTCATGTGCCCAGTGGAGGTTGGACTCAGGATGTGGCATTTCCCTAAATGAAAGATGTGTCTGTTACCAGAAGAAAGAATGCTGATCAGGCCCAAACTGGTGTCCAATGTAGAAGATAAATGGTGGCCTTTCTCCCGATGGCCACCAGCTGTTATGTCCAATCATTGCTCCCCCACGGATAACAGAGTTAGGCTGTTGCTCTAACTCTGACACTCACTCACCCTTCAGAGGTGCTCAGAGCCAGGCCTGAGGTGTTTGGATAGGAAGTGCACTCTCAACTAAGGCAAGACACAGATTAAGTTGGGAAAATTGGAAAATGAGTTTATTTTCAAAAATTAGGAGGACTCCCCCCAAAGCCTCCTTTTCCTCCTCTTTCCTCTGGTTCTCCCTCCTCTGTGGCAGAAGCTGACCAGGGAGGGAGGAAAATTCTATAACACAGGCCCTCTCCACACCTGGTGAACCCAATGAGGTGAATGTGGAAGTGAGAATTTAACAGCCCAATGCTTCTAACACCCAATTCACTGGTTGTTTCTCATTTTGTTGATGGACACCTTGGCTTCCCAAATAAGAAAAGCAATCAGGAAGGTTTCAGAGTGATGAGGAGAGAGGGAGAAGGAGAGAGGGCCAGGCATGTGCCAGCAGAACATCCGCACAAGGACAGAGTGCCAGCCGCCCAGCCAGGCTGGCAGACAGGCCCTCCAGCAGGCAGAGTGACAAGAGGGTAATCAGAATCACTTTCCACTTTCCTTTGAGGCAGACACAGAGCCAAAATGGAAGCAATGCCGGGGGGATAAATTGGTTTTTGCTCTTTTAACTTCAAGATCCATTCCCTGGGGTCCCTCCCATCTGATGGATTGATTGACAAGCTCACTGGGCAAGGAGAGGATTCCATATCCAAGATTCTGAGCTGTTAGGGGATTCTCTGAAGCTAATTGAATGCGAATGTCAGCTGCCATAGAGGGAACAGGGAAAGGAGAGAATTACCTTTAGCCAGGGAACTTTCCGGAGCTTAGAGAAAAACCAAACGGTAAGAAAAGTCTCTTGAACTTCAATTTAAGTTCTTTGGGGCCCCAGCAAAGGTCAGTTAAATACCATGTTTTAATTATTTTTCAAAGTATTTGTTGCTGTCTTGCAATTCAGAAATTCACAACTAGAATTTTAACTGGCATAATTTTGTATATTCAATTTTACATGTTGATGTTTTTATTATATAATGAATATTGTAAACCACTGCAGTTTTCAAAGATATCATAAATGGTTTTATAATATTCTAGGGTAAGGATATATTATCCTGCATTTCTTTTTTTTTTTTTTGATGCAAAATATTTATTCCAAGTTATTTTATGCAGTAGTTTCCCCCTCAAGACCTGTTATAACCACATCTTTTAAATCTGTAAATAATGTTATCAAAATAATCTTAATCTTTGGAATCTCACAAAAATTTATATTTTACAATCCACCCTGAATATCAAGGCTGCAAGAATAACACATTTCCTATATCCAAATATTTTACAGCTGTACCCAACAAACAAACAAACAAAACACACCCCACATATGCTTGGTTAAGGGCTAACGTTACCTGAGCAGCCAAAACTAAAATAAAATATCCAAATTATTAGCATTAATTTAATCCAAACTAATAAAAGAGTAATATGCTAATTAGACCAGGAGACCTTCCAGAGACCTTCCAGACGTCCTTCTGGACAAAGCCAGGGGCTTGGCTGGCCTGTAAACTGTCCCCAAACAGCTCTCAGCCCCTCACCCAGGCTGGCCACACCCCCTAGCAGGGATCCCCACCCCGAAGGATGTGTGGCCAGCCTGAAAATGGCCTTCAGCCCCTCGCCCAGACTGGCCCCAACCCCCCCAAGGGGACCCCCACCCTGATCCAGGATCCCCTTCAGGGCAGACCAGCCGGCCCCCACCCATGCACCAGGCCTCTATCTATACTAATAAAAGGGTAATATGCTAATTAGACTGGGAGACCTTCTGGACAAAGCCATGGTGGCAGGGCCGGGGCAGAGGCAGTTAGGGGCGATCAGGCCAGGAAGGGAGGGCAGTTGGGGGCGAGAAGGCCAGCAGGGGGGCAGTTGGGGGCGAGCAGGCCGGCAGGCAGAGCGGTTAGGGGCGATCAGGCAGGCAGGCAGGTGAGCGGTTAGGAGCCAGAGGTCCCAGATTTCGAGAGGGATGTCCCAGATTGGAGAGGGTGCAGGCCAGGCTGAGGGACACCCCCCTCCCCCCCCCCCCACCCGTGCATGAATTTCATGTACCAGGTCACTTGTACAATTATAACTTCAGTAGTCACTTTGTCATTGACAATGATTACTTGAGCATAGGGGTGAGTGTCCCAAGGGCTGGTGGAAGCTATTGCTGTAGACCAGTGTCTCCTCCTCTCTGCACTGGCAGCTCCCACTTGAGCATCGCCCCATATATACTGTGTGTGTATTTTAAAAATATTTCTCACCACACAAATTTTCTCTACGAAGCAAATAACAGGAAAGAAAAACAACAAAAGCTAAACAAGCCAATCGCTCTCTCTTTGGGATATGATTATTTCCCCTGTGCGTGAAATATTCAACAACAACGAAAGAAAAGGAAAGGATTTTTTTTTTTTTTTTGTATTCTCCGTAAGCACACAAGCTGAGTTTATGGGTCAGATTTAACTGAACATTTATGTGCCTACTTCCAGGCATCGTCATCTGATGTTTCACTGCTACTGGTTTCTGTGTCTGAATCCTCAAACTCTGCTTTGCACGTGCTTCTCCAAGGGGAGAACAGTCTAGAAGTGCAGCTTTGCAAGAAGCCATTCTTCCCAAAGCCATTTCTTCTCAGCTGCTCTGTCTTCATATGGAACTCCTTAAGCTCATCCTCTGTGAGGGGAAGGTGATTCTCATCATTGTCAGGAAACTCCTGCCATCCCATTGCTTTCAGTAACCTGTGCTCTGCTTCCGGTGAGGGTGAGAGGACCTCGCCTTCCTCCTCTACAGGGAGAGGGAGACCATTCTGATGACAGCCTTCCTCTCCATTTTCCTTTGGTTCAGGCGTGCTCTTGTCCTCCAAATCCTCCAGCTTGTCACAGTCTCTGTTCTCTGAGAAGTCTCCATTCCCGTCATCCTTCAGAGTCTTCAGAAACTCACTTTTCCTGTCGGTGGTTTGGCGGGTCAACTTGGTCAGAGGAGAGGAGCTGATCTCAATGGGAGGCGTGGTGCTGGAGGGACTCTCTTTGGGAGAGCTTAAAACTGCACCACCAGCCAGTACCACTGGTTTGGTAACAGAGATTGGACTGGTAAAAGCAGACTCCCGGCTTGAGGAAAGGGATCCTGATTTGCGTTCCATTCCGTTAGCTTTCCATGCACTGGGCTTGGAAGGAGGTGGTGCAGGCTTAGGAACCAGGTTCTTATAGACCCTTGGAACCATGTTGGACGATTTGTTCCCATTTGCATAGTGAATCCTGGTGAGGTGAATGCAGCAGAGAAGGTAGCAGCAGGATCTTCTTTGGAAACTTCTTTGATAACTAGCATTTTGGAGGTTTGTTTGGCACCAGGTGGGTTCTCCCGCACTCCAGAAGGGGTCCCAATAGGTCTGCATGGCTGGTTCTGTTTGCCCGCTTCTGGATTCAAAGAAGGGAAGTTTTCCTCTTCAAACTGCAACTTTTCCACCTTGTCTTCTTTCCTTTCTCCCCTAATCTCTGTAGTGGCTTTTCCTGAAAGGCACAGCCTTTCCTGGAGTGAAAGCTGCCGTTCCAGTGGCGATGGTTTCCTGCGCCACCCCCACTACGCTGGCTCATGCCCTCATGACCACGGGAAGAGCCATGCCAACCAGAGAGGTTCCCCGTGATTCCAGCATGTGCTCCCTTAGAGACACCCAAGTCCACAGAACCATGGTGAATCAGGGCGGGCTGGTGCCAGGAATCTCCTGTCGTTGGTAGAGGTCCATTGTTAAAAAAGCCGTCAGAGGAATTATGTCCATGACGGCTTACTCCAAATCTACCATCTCCTCGGGGTAGGTGCTCTCTGTGTTTCTCAAAGGTGGCAGTCAGTGACCTAACTGCCTGTGGTGTTGAAAAATTGAGCCAAGCAGGAACAAAGTCATGCTGCGCCATTCAGGTCCCGTGTCTCTTTTCAGCAAGGTGAGGCATCCAACCTCATGGCCAGGATCCCTGAGGGTAACCTCTGTGGTCCTGATTCCGGACTCCTTGAGTCTGCCAGCTGGATTTCCCACGACGTTCTCGTTAGAAGGGTGCTTAATAAGGCTGACCGGCAGCACACCTTATGATGAAGCACAAAGAAGCCAGGCTCTGTGTGCATCACTCTCTCAGTCCCCTCAATTGCTCATCTTAAACTACCTAGTTCCTGACATGGTTTCCAAAAGGGAAAAAGCGGGGAGGGGGAAGGGGAAGATAAAAAAAGTATTTGTTCCATTTAAAAATGGGGGGAAGGGCAAAGACCTATGTCTATGTTCACCTCATTCAACTTCCTTGAGTGATGGCTCTATGATGTTGTTTAAATAGATAATACATGGATATCTGCACAGTGAGTACGAACACTGTTCATAACAAGGTCATAACTAGAAAGAGAGGTAGACTTGCAAGGGCAAATAATGTCATCTAAGTGACAGATAAAAATATAATATTAAAGAACTATAAAAGATCTTCTGAGCATTCAACTCCAGTGGCAAAACATCCACATGACAAAGCCCTTAATTTACAAATCTCGTTATTCTTACATAACTGCTAAAAATAGTGTGCAGATATGTATTTATATTTGTTTTCTTCAAAATCTAAGGATATAAGAAATCTTGTTAAAAAAAAATCAGACAGGAACTTGATATACTTTCCCCTCCAAAGAATAGCAGCTTTCAAGGCAAATTTCATGGTATAAAGCTCCCAAATGTATCTTCTATTTCTTTGGTCTTCACTATTTATAAATTCACAGCAAAATTAAAACAAGTAGAAAGATGGGAGTTAAGGAGTAGTCAAGGAGAAAGAGTTCCAAAGTGAGGTTTTCTTCTCTTCAGTTTTCTGTATTTCACTTGTTTTGCCCTTTCCTGAAGACTGAAATTGAGCTACTAGAAGGTGATGTGAAGAATCTTCTGTTGCTTCAGTAGAGAAGTCATTTATTATTTTGGATCCATATTCATCATTAATCAATCATTTAAAAGGCCACAGGAATCTAACATGGGCAGCGGCCGAGCTGCAGCTAGGCACCAGACGCGGTGTCTGAGGATGCATCCTCGGCTTCCTGATCCCACAGAGCTGGAGAGCCCACAACCATAACAAGCTCTTCCCCACCATACTGCGTTTCAACATTTTTTTCTCTTTGGTCAGTTTGGCTGTTTCCAATAATTTATAAGTTGTTCCAGCTTACATGTAGGGCTGTGTTTATTCATTCTTGCCAGCATCAAGTATTTTTTTAAAAATTTGTTGTCAATTTGATAGGCAAAATAGTTAATCTTTAATTCACCTATCTTTAATTACTAATCAGGATAAATATTGTTTTGAATGTTTATTAGTCATGTGCATTTCAACCTCTGAAAAGCATCTTTATGCTCTTTGCAGATTTTTCTTAATGGTGAACAGGATGTTTATATTAATACTAGTAGCCTTGCACACGAATCTGTGCATGAGTAGCTGGCTGCTGCTTGCCTCAGCTGGTCACCCCGCCCAATGCCACTGGTAGCTCTCCGCTGCTCTCTGCCACTCTCTGCCCACTGCCCCACCCTCCTGTAGCTCTCTGCAGCTTGTAGATCAGTCGTGACATTACGGTGTCCTGGCTAATTTGCATATTCCTCTATTAGTATATTAGATATTTAAAGATATGTTTACATATGAAGGATGTTATAATAGTTCTTCAGTTTTATTGCTAACATTTTATTTTGTTTTTTCTATTTAAAACTTTTTTGTAGAAGATATATCTGTTATTTAATAAATAATTATTTATTTTTGAAGGGTAGTACATGTGTTGTATGATTCCAGATTTGACAGTCTAAAGAGTATTCATAGTGTGTCCCTTCTATGGTATTGTTACCCTATCACCTAGTTGCCCTCTTGAAGTCACTCATTGTTATCACTATGTAGACTTTCTTCTACACATGACAAATTTATAAACACATTTTACATTCCTGCTTCCTTTATGCACAAATAATAAATATCTGTACTCTTCTACAACTTTTTCCTCTTATTTTCAAGTCCCATTTTCTATCAGTACATAAAGAGCTTCCTTGTTCTTTTTAATGACAGCAGTGTATTCCATTGAATGATTCATGATATTTTTTTTTTTTACCTACAAACATTTTGAAGTAGTCAGATCTAACAATCTTTCATTTATAATTTTATCCATTGATCTGTGTTCTTAAAACTTTTTGTTCCACTCTTAATCATTTAAACACTCATCTGTGTTTTCTTCCTGTGTGGTTTTAAATTAGACTCGAGATAAATGTTGATTCACATGCAGTTGTAAGAGGTGATGCAGACAGAACCTCGTAGCCTTTACTCAGTTTCTCTCAATGTTAACCTCTTGAAAACTATAAGTTATCACAACTAGGATTGGACATTGGTGTGTGAAGACAAAGCATTTCTATCTCCTCAAGGGTCCCTCATGCTGCTCTTCTATAGCACACCCACTTCCATCCCACTCTCTCTGTCCTTAATCTCTGGCAACCACTTACCTATTCTCCACTCCTGTAGTGTTGTCATATCAAGACTGTTATATAAATGGAATCATACAGTATGTGACTTTAGGGGCTTGGCTTTTTTCACTCAGCATAATTCTCTGGAGATTTCATCCCGGTTGCAAAAATCAATTGGGCATATATGTATGGGTCTATTTCTGTTTTCTCTATTCTGTTCTATTGACTATCTATATGATTATATCTTTGTCAATACTACACAGTCTTGATTATTGTGGCTATGTAAGTCTTGAAATAAGGTAGATGGATTCCTCCCATTTCATTCTTTTTCAAAATTGTTTAAGATATTATAGCTCCTTTGCCTCTTATAAATATTAAAATCATTTTGTCTATATCAGCAATTTTCATCCAGTGTGCAGCAAGAATTTTTAAAACATGAAAATGCCTATTTAGTCAGGGGCATGGACATCCTTTCCCTTGGATCAAGCATGTCAAACTCAAAGGCTAACACCGGCCAAATAAACAAGGCATGCCGCACGTGGGCCAGGAGTTTGACATGCTTGCCTTAGACTGTCAAATAAAAAATGATCACAGCCAACACAACAATAGCCATCCAGTGAGAATGCCCTGACTTGAGCCATAAATATATTGGTCATATAATAGAATTACATCTTATTGGTTACATTGCATAATAAAGTTGTGTCTGATTTGTTAATTCTTGGTACCAGAAATCCTGATATACAAGTATAGGCACATGCTTTTTTTAAAAGTCACTTTGGAGCAAAAATGGTAGGTAATGATTATCATTAGTTTTGTTTTGTTTTTATAAATCAATCAAAATTATACCTATGATTTTTGTCAGATCTGCAGAAAAGATGTTTTGGTGTGTCGCAGAATTTTATTAATTCGTTTATGTGTACCATGAGATGAAAAAGTTGAAAATCGTTGGTCTATATCAACAAAAACTTTTGTGGATATTTTTAAAAGAATTATATTAAATCTGTGTATTAGTTTGAGGAGAATTGACATCTGTACTATGTTGAATTTTCCAATCTATGAACACAGTATGTGTCTTATTTATTTAGTTCATCTTTAGTTTCTTTTATCAGCACATTTGTGCAGTTTTCAGCATGCAAGTTGTATATGTGTTTTGTTAGATTTACATCTAAGTATTTCTCCAAGTGATTTTAAATGGTATTATCTTTTAAATTTTGGTTTTTCATTATTATGTGTATAAGTGTGATTGATTTTTATGTGTTGCTCTTGTATCCTGTGACTGCTGAACTCATGTATTTGTTGTAGAATTTTTTTTTTTTGTAGATGCCTTGGAATTTTCTATATAAGCAAATAGGGACAGTTTTTCTTCTTCATTTCATTTTCTTCTGTATGCCTATTATTTCCTTGCCTTGCATTATTGCCCTGGTTAGAATTTGCAGCACTGTGTTGAGTAAGAGTGGTAAGAACAGACATTCTTCTAAACAGACAGTTCTTCTAAAATGGAGACATTTTAGAGGAAAAGTATTCAGTTCTTCACCATTAAGTATAATGTTAGCTGTAGTGGTTTTGTTTTCTTGTTTTGTTTTTGTGGATTCTTCTTATCAAGTTAGAAAACTTCTTTCTATTTCTAATTTTACAAGATTTTTTTTTAAAAATCATGAATGGGTTTGTGATTGTGTCAAATGCTTTTTCTGCATAAAATGATATGATTGTGTAATTTTTCTTCTTTAGCTTGTTGATATGGTGGATTACATCGATTTTCAAATATTGAATCAGTCTTGCATTCATGGAATAAACCTTACTGGTCATACTATATACATTTTTAAAAATATTACTGAAATCTATCTGCTAATATTTTGTTAAGGATCTTTACATCTATGACTGATATTGGCCTTTAGTTTTCTTTTTCTGTTCTGTCTTTATCTGATTTTGGTATTAGGGTAATAGTAGCATTACAAAATGAACTGGAAAGTGTTTATTCACCTGTCATCTGGAAGAAATTGTGTAAATTGCTATTGATTCTTCTTTAAACATTTGGTAGAATTCTTCAGTGAAATGATCTGAACTTACAGATTTCTTTTGGGAGGGGGGAGTTTTTTAAATTAAGAATTCAATTTCCTTAATAGTTATAGGGCTATTCAAATCATCTATTTCATCTTCGGTGAGCTATTGTAAAATTTCTTGAGGAGTTGGTCTATTTCATCTAAGTTGTTAAAGTACTGTGTAGAGGTATTTGTAGTATTCTCTTTTTACTTCTTTGATGTCTGCAGGGCCTTATTACTTCTTCGATGTCTGCAAGATCTGTAGTAATATCCCATTCATGCCAAATAATTTGTGTTTCTTTTTTTGTTATTCATCTTGCTAGAGATTATTCAACTTTATTGATATTTTCAACAGAGTTAGCTCTCTGTTTCATTTATTTTCTCTATTATATTTCTGCTTTCAATTTCATTTATTTCTGCTCTTATTTATTATTTCCTTCTTCTTTGTTCTTTTTTTATGTTCTTGACACAGAAGCTTAGATCATTAGAGACTTTTCCTTTTTTAATGTGTGCTATAAATTTTCCTCTTAGCACTGCTTTAGCTGTGTCCCACAGATTTTGATGTGTTGCCTTTTCATTTTCATTCAGTTAAATAAATGTATTTTTAAATTTCTCTTGAGACTTCCTCTTTGGGCTACTTAGGAGATTTGTTTAGTTTCCAAGTGTATGGAGAGTTTTTTGTTATCTTTCTGTTACTCATTTCTAGTTTGATTTCATTATGGTCAGAGAAACTGCATAATTTAAATTCTTCTAAATTTGTTGAAGTTTGTCTCTTAGGCCCAGGATAGGGGTTATTTTTGGTATATGTTCTCTGGGAACTTGAAAAGAAAGTGTATTCTGCAGTCATTGGGTGGAGTGTTCTGTTGATTAATGGTATTGAGTTCTTAATAATTTTCTCTATTTGTTGAGAGAGTAGTGCTGAAGACTCCAACTATAATCTGGGTTTGCACATTTGTCCTTTTTGTTTTGTCAGTTTTTGCTTTGTTTTTAGCTGCTGATCTTTGGCAGACATTGTAATTATATTAGAATGTGGTCTATAACACTTACTTGACTAAAATTTTCATTGTTGTATTTCTGAGCAAAGTTTTTTTTTTAAATCTATTGAAAAATGGTGTAATTTTTCTCCTTTAATTTATACCAGACTAAAGCTTCTTCAGCATCAAGTACATTTCATTTTTTTAATTGTTAACATTCAAAGTTCCAAGAGGGAATAAAGTGGCTGTGTTCTCTGTGAAGAGACATAAGGGTTATGTAATATTGGGGTAATTGGTTATAAAATGCCTGAAATTTCAGTCTGCTATTCACAGGTTGGCTTAATTAATATTAGGTTAAAAAAAGTATACTGTTAATTCAGAGCTTTTGGAAATTGTTTTACCAAAGGCCATGTTAGCAAGATGAATAAAAATATGAGCTTTAGAGGCAAACTTTGGGCTTTGAGTTCTGTAGTTGGTTAACTTATTTGTGTAGCTTTAGGACAATTGTGTAAAGTCTAATGGTTTCCTCACTTAGGAAATGGGAGTGAAAGGTGTTAGGATTGTTTTAAGGATCAAGTGGGTAACTTAGCGCAAGTGATCACTAAATTTTTGTTTTTATGGTCTCAGTTGGGAAAAGGGAGAGCACTAGTGAGTTTGGAGTTGGCTTTACGTCCCGTCCTGGAAAGTTTTCCCACAATAGAAACAGTTCCCTTTCAGTTGATGCAAAGGCATTCTATCCATCATAGGGACACTTATCGGGCAAAGTATGGGTGGCTGGGAAATGGTTGATTTTACCAATTCATGGGCCAGAAACATCATATTTAGAAAGTGAAAGTATGTTTACTTGTGTATTTAATCACACTGGCCATTGTGCAGAGAATCTTCATCTTTCCTTAGGTGCACCTTAGTCATGGAGAGAGCCAGGTTTCTGAACCAAATGCAGCGTGAGGTATCAAGTCCAGCTTTGTAATTATTCCTTTTGATCAGACATGCTGAAAATTAACAGCAGAACTAACTTCTCCTGTAAAGTGGTGTAAAGATTAAAAAACTGTATCATTGCTGCGGCGTTGGCTTAGAAGGGGCAAAAGGGAAGGCGGTGAAAACCTTGGGTAGGCCCTTGAGCAGAGCAGTTTTTAGGAAGACTCTCCGAGAATCTTAGTTTTGCAGTGACTTTCTCTCTGTGGGTTTCATTTTGTTAAATCGTTTTGATTTAACAGGAGACCAGAGCAAGAAAGGGCAGTTGGCAGGAAACCTTTAAATCCTCTATTAGGTATTTCTTTCCATTTGACATAATACCCAGTGGGGAGTCTTCATAAGGAAAGTAGTGACTTTTTTTAGGGGTGAAAAATCTGTGTTAAATTAGTAACACCCAATAGGCCCGGGATCCCCAGGAGCCATGAAATGGCTTTGTAATAAGGCCTCCCAGATATTTTTAAATATTACATGGGGACAAAAATATTTCCTTTGGCTGGTGACCCCATTATCTTTTCTGATGCCCCCTTTCCGATCTCTCACAATGGCTCTCCACATCAGAGATCAGGAAACGCGTCAGGGGTCTGGGCTGACACTGACCGCCAGCTCCCGGGCTTGACACCCAGTGTTCACGGAACGTGCAGTGGGGTCCCTAGGCAGTGAGGCCCTCAGCTCTATGGGCGAGAGAGACAGGCTCTCATAATTGGAGGGAAGCAGACATATTTAAAGAGACCAAACTGTTTTTCACAGCTGCCCTCTTCAGGGAAAGAATTCTCGCCTGAGAAGCTTTTCAGTGCGAATGAAGCATGGTGCTCCCAGGACCCACCTTCCCGTGGGAGTGATTCATTTTTTAAACTAGTTATCGAAATAAGAATATATGTGGCATGAACTCTAGTTTTACTGAGTTCTTATACGACTGTGGCATTATTTATTGCAGGAGTTTTAAAAAACAAAAGGAGCCCTAGTCAGTTTGGCTCAGTGGGTAGAGCGGTGGCCTGTGGACTGAAGGGTCCAGGGTTCCATTCCAGTCAAGGGCAGGTACCTCAGATTCAGGTTCTGGCCCTGGTCAGGGGCATGTGGGAGGCAACCAATTGATGTGTCTCTCTCACATCAGTCTTTCTCTCTCTCCCTCTTCCTTCCACTCTCTCTAAAAATCAATGTAAAAAATATTCTTGGGTGGGGATTAAACACACACACACACACACACACACACACACACACACAAACACACAAAAGGATTCAAACAAGCTAAGGTGGATGACTCAGTGGTTAGGAGACAAACTGCTAATTGGCTCTGCCTGCTGGTTCTGGAGTCACCTGGCAGACATCTGAGCAGGTGATTAAGTGATAGGTGTGCTGGGGTCAGGCCAGCTCTCCCATCCTCAGGCCTGTTACACACCATCTTCAGGTGGCCTGACTTGGTGTGGGTCAAAGCTACAGATGATGAGGGAGGAGGAAGAGGAGAGAGGAAGAACGGGAGGGAGGAGGGGAGAGGAGGGCGGTTTGGCTCCTGGCTGGCACCTGGAGGGCCTGGCTGCGGGGGGAAGAAGAATGCTGGGAGGAAGCTGTGCTGTAGGTTCTGAATAAAATCATATTCCTGCTTGAGTGAGACTTAGTGTTAAAGGTCCTAGTGCGCTATGGTGTATCGATTCACGATTCTACAAAGAAGAAATTGCAGGATGTTCTTCAGTGATTTGCAACTCGCTTTTTAGGCCGGCTTTATTCAGGTCTGCATGAAGGCTGGCCTTGTCTTAGAAGGCTCATGGCAACAGAGTGTTTGCAGGCTGTGCCCAGCTTGGCTAGAGCAGGGGAGACAGGCCAGTGGCAGGTCTGGGCCGCCACCCTTGGAGCCTCGCAGAGCCCAGGGGATTCTCAGGGTGGGTCCGGCACAGCGGGTGGGGCATCTCTGAGGCCTGGGAGCACAGTTGGCTGGGACTCGGGGTCGGGGGGTGGGGGGTGGGGGGGTGTGTGGCTAGGGAGGCTGGGGGAGGGACATGGCTGCTGACAGTACCTCCCAGACTCTGGCTAGCTGGGCCAGGTTCCCACCCCCTTTCTGACCTCACTACTTAAGGCAGTGAGGTTTCCAGCTGTGGGGCAATCTGTTGTGAATTCGATTTGGTGGGTCACAAGGAGCATTGGAAAGAGTGACATTGAGTAGAGGTCAGAATTCTTCACGAGCGGTGCACAGTTCCCGCCAGTGGACTCGGGTGCACCCGCTGTCTGTGCGCTGGGTAACAGTGGAAAATATACTCCTTTACTGTGGGTCAGACGTTTTACAGCTACAGGCTCTCTTCCTAGCAATCAGTACTTCCTACATGCGATTCCCCCCAGCACACATACATCCCTCAAAAGGAAGTGTTTCCATCCCCCCAAAGTTGGACACATTTAATCGGCCTTAAAAGATAGAAGCGGCCCCAGCAGGTGTGGTCATTTGGTTGGAACTTGTCCCTTACACTGAAGGGTGGCAGCTTTGATTTCCGCCAGGGCACGTGCCCAGTTGGGGGTGCATAGGAGAGACAGTTTATGGATGTCTCCCTCCTCTCTCCCTCTCCCTCCTCTCTCCCTCTCCCTCTCTCCCTCTCTCTCTCCCTCTCCCTCCCTCCCTCCCTCCCTCCCTCCCTCCCTCCCTCTCTCTCTCTCTCTCCTTCCCTCCTTCTCCCCTTCTCTATAAAAATTCAATAGAAACATGTCGTTGGGTGATGATTAAAAACAAAAAGAAAGAGCGGCTGTGAGAGCATTAGCCAGCCAGTGGAGTAGGGTCCGTGCCTGTGGTGGCCTCTGAGTGTGGACGAGCTGAACGGTCTGAGGAAGAGAATGGTGGAGGGGAGAGAGCATTTGGAAACATATCAGTTACCACTGTGGGAACAAACAACCCCAAAACTGAGGGGCCAATTAAGTACAGCCACTTAATTATGCTGGTGAATGTGTGGTCCAGGACAGGGACCCGCAGGCGTGGCTGGTCTCTGTGCCTTCATTTCTGAGGCCTCCGACAGGAAGACTTGGTGCGGGAGGCACCCTGCCCCCGGGGCTCACACATGAGCGGTTAATGCTCCCGGAGGCTGGGAGAGCACAGACCGCCTTCCCTGCAGGTGAGACTGTGGCCCTTCTGAGCTAGGAGGTCACATCTGCTGAGTTCTAACAGTTAGACACATCATTGAGGGCAATGACACAGCTCCCACCTTTCTAGGCGTGGGTGACAAAGAATTTGTGGAAAAGTCTTTAAAATGCCACAGGTAGAATTTTTTGGTGTTTTTTTTTTTGGGGGGGGGTGGTGGTGGTGGTGGTATTTTAGTGTTCTTTAAAGGAAAGGCTGTACTTGAACAGAAGGGACAGTGACCTCAGGCCAAGGTCAGAGGGCAGAGGTCTCTATGCAGAAGGAAAGGGGAGGCCCTGGGGCGGGAGAGTTGCTGGCAGAGCAACTTGTTTTTGAGATGTTCCAGGGGAGGCATCCCCTGAAAGGCCGGAGCAGACTCTCTGGTGCAAACACCGTCGGAAAGCCTCTAGCTAAAGACTAGACCAGCCAGTGGACACCCCCTGAGCCAGAGGTGCGGAGGGGACACCTAGGCTTTGCCCCTGCACAGGGAAGCCAGGGGTGTCCTCAGAGGGAGGCATGTGGGCCCGGGTACTCTGCCCTGTTCTTGGGAAGCCAGGGAGCTGGGTCCGCCCTGGAAGGGAGGGCTGGCCAAGGTCAGGGTTGGTTTCAAAGGGAAGATGACAGGAGTGGCTTCTAAGAAAGAACGCCCTGTTGGGAAAGTAGACAGGCTCCCAGCAAACGAGGCTTTCAAGCAATTTAGTGGGAAATGGGGCGCCTATTACACGATTACCAAGCAGTGTTTGCTCTCCTCGCTGGAATAATCCTCCCCATCTAGAGGCATTCATGTGGATAACCTGCCAAATCAAAATCGTGTTTATGGACCTTTAACAATGGGGGAGAGAATTCCTGGAGACTGATTTCCAGGGACCTCAAAATCCTCCATAGCCTGGGTTTGGGGGGTGGCCATTGAGGAGGCCCAGGCTGTCTGGACCCCCACCATGGGTTGGGGGGGGCAGGAAGGCCACTCACAGACCCCCTGAGAGGACTCAGCACAGCACCCATGTTGGCACTGCGTGGTACTTGGCGCTCTTTAAATATACCAGGAGCTCGTGTATAAATAAGTAAAAGGCCCAGGTGTTTGCCTGACTTTCCAGACGATCTGATTTAGGATAGCCACCCCCACCCCCGCTGCTGTTCCCCAGCTACCTTGGGGCTCTCCTGGGGCCCTTGGGGAGCAGTCAGATGCTCCCTGCCTGAAGCCAGGCCAGCGGGGGCTGTCTCTGGGCCTTCCCCTAACTCCATTCCCTCCCCTCTCCTCCTGGAACTTCTGGGCTCTTGGAGGGAAGTCATCTCTGGTTCTCAGGGGGTCCCTGGCCTTCAGCTCCTGTCTGACTCAGGCAGACCCCCCTTCCCCTCACACACATGAACCAATGTGGGGATATGTATTTCCTTCTGGGGCTCAGTATGGCTGATATGACTGCACTCGCACACATCTTGCAAACTCCCCTGGAAGTGGCGTTCGCTGAGGATGGGGTCAGGCTGCTGGGCTGCGTCCCTGCCCTGGCCTCTCTACAGGAGGGCCGCTGTCCCCTCCTTCCCCTGCGCCAGGCCAGCAGACAGTGGCTGGAGCTGGACAGAAGGTGGGGGCGCTGTTTGCGCCAGACTTGGAAACCGTTCCCTTGGCGCTCCCGTGCAGGCAGCGTGGGGGTCCTGGGTGGTGTTTCTTGCTTTTATTTGGGGTGGGAGCGAGGGCGGAAGGAGAGAAATCAACCCACAGAAATCGGGCTCTTGGATGGATTTTTTTTTAATGCCCCTCTCAGAGAGACCAATTCTGCAAAACTTCATTAGCAGGCCCATTAGTGCTCCCTGATTACAGGCTGCTGCCGCTGGTGGGAAGCCAGGCCGCTGCTGGGAGAGCAAATCAGCTCCAGCTAATGCGTATGCTAATAACACTGGTGCAGCATTTGCTGTTCCTCACAGACAGACAGTAAAGTGTCTGCTGTCTCCGCCAACTCTTACAAAAAAAGTAAAGGAGGGGAGGGCGCAACCAAAAAATAAAGCTGTCCACTTGCAACATTTATAGTCGGTATTTATAGACGAGAGCAGTCTGTCAGTGATTTCCAACCGCGCAGCGCCAGATGCAGACCCTGCGCCCTGCATTACTCAGGAGCCGCCTGCAGAGCCGGCTGCTGTGGCGGGAACTCCTGTCTGAGTGGGAAGAGCTGCTGGCTTACCCAGGTTGCCCCTGTCCTGCCACCTCCTCCTGGGGAGGAACTCCTGCTGTCCGCAGTGTTTGGTGGCACCTACAGATTTCACCAGCCGAGGCACCTCAGGGGATCCTGGAGAGCCTGTGGGGCACTGAACAATTTAGCAACTTTTGCTCCTGCCTTGTTAGATAGCAGTCAGATAGTTCCCACAGCAAAGCTGCTGGAATTGCCTTGACAAACATCACGCTCCGTATTTAAACCACGTTTATAGGCTTCGGGCTTATAATTGGAGATATTTTAGGGGAGGGAGTTGTTTCATGTTGCACAGATGCAGGGTCTTGGAATACACGTGGCACTGGCTGCAATGAGGAGGAAGCCGGTGGAGCTCATTAAGGCACGGAGTGACCACTGTGTGGGATTCTTGAACCCCACACCCCACCTATCTGGTTTAAAACCACTTTCAGCAATATTTCCAGCTTCTTTAGGAAACAATGGTTAGTTCAGTTCTTTAGACTTTCAAGTTTCTGTCAGGAGATATCTGATATTGTTAACTAATGTGGTGGAAAGTGGGGTTTTAAAATTTGGGCATCTCTCAAATTGTGTTAAGAGAAAGTTTGCACATTGAGTCTGGTTTTCTGCTTGGCAGCACTGAAAGACTGAAGTGAAACAATGTGAAAGGTCCCCAGTGGGAACCACATTTAACAGCTTTGGTTCCGGAGGGACCGGGATGCCCCAGGCTGTTCTAGTCCAGGTAGAGGCTGTGGCATTTCACCAGCACCGGGCCTGCTGCAGGTGGAAGCTGTCAGGTGTTCCGTGCAGTTGTGCTATCTTTAAAAAAAATTCTCTCCCAACAGAAAAAAGCCTGGAAACCAAGGTCTCTATAACACATTAGGAAACCTCTGGCTCTTTGGCCATTTCTCCAGTTATTTTTAGCTAACTCTATTATAATAAGCCAAGAACCAGGATGCTATTATACAACAGCCGCCTCGCATACCTGGGGCCAATGTTAGGGTTAAGGGCCTTCATAAAGGCATACATGTTTTATGTCATTTGGCCTTGAGCTACCATGAAATAGTTGGAAAAAATGAGAACATCTTTGCTTTCCTGTGTAGGTTTGTCTTTAACAAATGTTAAAAGAAGTAATTTTTTTTCTGGCTTTGCAGTTTCTGGTGATGGAAAACAGCAGGCAGGTTATCATGACCTGAAAGGGCCTGAAAGTTCAGAACCCGTAAAGACTTGTGACAAAAGTAAGGAATGAGAACCAGCTTTTGTAAGGGTCGTGAGTTTCACACTAGCGGTGCCACGGTCTCTCACCCAGCGCTTTAATTTGAGTGGAGCTCATGGGGTATGGGACCTGGCATGCGATTGCAGGCTTCAGGGTTAGCCCAGGAAAGGAGGTCTGGAGAAGATGGGAGGTGGGGATGAAGGAAGAGGTGAGGGTGACTATGAAGAGGAAGCCGGTGGAGTTCATTAAGGCATGGAGAGCCTAGCAAAGGCCTTTGGGGACTGGCCTGGCTCCTGTCGGAACCCCTTTTGCGGGGAAGGTTGTTCCCACACATGCCTTTCCCTCCTCAGCAGGCGGTGGGAGGGCTGAGTTCTCTGGTGGGAGGAAGGATGGCTAAAGGAAGACTGTTTCTCAGCTCAACACTTCTAACACCAAATGGTGGGGTTTTCTACACCAGGCAATTCTCCAGTTCTCTGTGGACACTAACTGGGTGTCCCGGGATTTAACTCAGTTCTGACACTAACGGCCCAGAGGTAGCACAAGCTCTTTGCTCAGTCCCACAGACCCCACTCACAATTGTGGGTTCCTGGGTTACTCATACTTCTGTCCAACTCAGGGGTTCCCATGACCACCACTGCGGGTTTGATTATTTGCTGTAACAGTTCAGAGAACTTAGGGGGACACTGCTTCTGTTTACCAGTTTGTTACAGAGGATATGAGAAAGCTGCAAATTGACAGCCAGATGAAGGGGAGCACAGGGCAAAGTGGGCCAGCGTCCCAAGCAAAGGAGCGTCAGTCCCCGTGACGTGCGCCACCCTCCGAGCACGTGGATACGTTCACCACCAGGAGCTCTCTGGTCCTCATTGTTTAGGGTTTCGTGGGGGCTCCATTACCCAGGCATGACTGATGAAGGCCCTGGCCATTGGTGTTTAAGCCCGTCTAACCTTCCAGAGGTCTGTGGGAGGTGGGGAGGGCCTGAAAGTTCGGAACCCGTAATCACAGGGTTGGTTCCTCTGGCAACCAGCCTCCATCCTCAGCCTCACTCCGCTGTGGGTTAATGGGGCTTATTGTGAATAACAAAAGACACTGCACTTACCCCTGTCACTCAGGACATTAATCACAAGCATTTTAGAAGCTCTGTGTCAGATACCTGGAGGAAAACCAATATATTTCTTGTTATATCACAATATCAAAGTGGCCAAGGGTCTTATTTCAGTTATGATTGCTGCAGATAAACTGGCTTAAACCAGCTACTAATGTATGATGCACATTGTCTCTGTAGGTCAGGGCCAGGCACAGTGGGAATGTCTTGTCTGCTCTATGATGTCTGGGGCCTCAGCTAGCAAGCATGGAGGTTGGGGGCTGGCTTGACAGCTGGGGCAGGAGTTATCTGGGGGCCGCTATTCTCACTTGCCTGGGACCTGAGCTGCTGGGTCACTTGGCTTCTTCATATGGTGGCTTCCAAGGGGTCGGACTTAAATCTTTTTATTTTTACTTTTGTTAACCCTCACAGTTATTTTTATTTTTATTTTTTGTTAATCCTCACCTGAGAATATTTTCCCATTGATTTTTAGAGAGAGGAAGAGAGGGGGAGAGACAGAGAAATATCCATGTGAGAGAGACACAGCAATTGGTTGCCTCCTGCACACCCTGGACCAGGGCCGCAACTGACATCTGTACCCTTGACCAGAATCGAACCCGGAACCCGGGACCCTTCAGTCCACAAGCCAACACTATCCACTGAGCAAAACCAGCTAGGGCGGGACTTAAATCTTTTTATATTGAGGTTCACTGCTCCCAGCCTGCACGTTCAGTAAACGAGGCAGAGTCTCCATGATGTTTACGTGTGTCTGCCGAGGTCACACACTGTCACTACCACCATACAGTTGGTAGAAGCCCCAGGCCCACCACGCTGAAGGAGAGGAGATTGGACTCCACCTCTGGATGGGATGTGACAAAGTCACATTGCAAAGGAGCATCTGGGATGGGAGATGCTGTTGCATTAACCTTTGGAAAACACAATCCCCACGGGTAGAAAGATAGAGGAACCAAGTAAAGAAGACCCCAGGGCACACCTGGCACGTTCTTGCTCCAGCCTCACCTTAGAACACCTATAACTTAGACTCTGTTAACTCAGTGCAGAAACACCTGATTGGTCAGGCTGATGAAATTTTTTAAAAACTCCGTCAGATTAGTCATTTGGGGTTGTGGTAAGCCAAAGAGAAATGGACTGACCAAGAGCTTTTCACCTTGCCTGGGACTGTGTTCTGTTAGGTAGACCCAAGTGGGGAATCACAGTCAGTGTCTGCAACAAAACCTTAGAGGGGTCTTTCTGGCTAGTGATTCTCCTTCTACCCCTCTGCCTCCTTGGTTACTAACCGGTTTCCTGGCAACCAAGATTCCTCCACATGGGCTTTGGAGCCAGGAGGCTCAGCCTTCCCTCCCCCAGCTCTCATCTCCCATGGATCACTGGGGACTGGATGCATAATGAGATTTTAATTGTCCCATAGTATCTGATCTTTTCTGTCTGCATATCTTCTAGGCAGAGATGTAATTTCAATTAATTTTGCCTATCTGATAAAAATTTCATATCCTTTAAGCTCATTTCATAGAACTAATAGGCGCCATGCTCCTCTTTGAGTTCCAGCCTGGATGTTTTATCCAGGGCAGAGATCCCTGCTCACTCCATCACATCAAAGAGCATCTGGACTGTGCGTGCACAAGGGGCAAGTGGCTTCCACTCCTGGGGGCAGCTAGTTGTGGGAGCTTTCCTTACCCCCCCCCCCATTTTGTTTTTACTTGAAGAGCTTTACCCAAACCCTATTTGCTTTTATTCTGTATCAGATCAAGATATTAATATTTCCTAAACAAAAATTACCCCATTGCTTTAAGTGTCATACCCATAAATATTTAAATTACACTTAACTTGAAGGAGTTCTTTTTTTTTCTCCCTGATTCTGTGGGATATGGGGCAGCTGTATCTCAGAAATGAGTTTGGGTCTTTGTTTTGTTAAGGGAAGTAAGAAGTGAGGGGTGGGGGGCACTGGAATTTAGTGACGGGAAATGACTGATGTCATTTCTCAGTAATCCCTATGCCTGTGCCAGCTCTTGTTAAAATTCATTGGAACCACACATATTCCTGTGTAAAAATTAAGAGCATTTTTTTCATATGCTAGAACTGAACTACATATCAGTCCTTTGACATGGAACTGAGTTTGGTCAAAACCAAGCAAAATTTTGAAGCTGTTGAGGAACAAAGTCAAAAAATGCTGAAAGGGAATGCTTAAATAAAGCACACATTGGTTTTCTTTGCTAGAAATTTCTAGCTAACAAGTTTATCTATTAACAGATCAAGAAGAGAAATCCAAGGAATAGGAATGAACAGACAAGGCCTCTGTAGACAGAAAGAGAAAATAGAACTAGTGACATTGAAAATACTCAGACATATGTGAGTGTACATGCACACACATGGATGATGGTCAGGCACCTGGAGGGCCAGCCCTGGGTTCTAGTCCAGACTGCCACTGGTTAGCTGTGTGACATTGGACAGGCACTCAGCCCTTTTCCTACATGGGCAGAATGAAGTGTGAACCCACTGATGTCTACCAATCTTTGATTCAAAGCTATGTGAGTGGGTTTTGCATTGGGACTGCAAGGGCAGGCACTGAGTTAGGGACTTCAGAGTTCAAGAGATTGTAGAAAGTGAAACTTGCTTTGATGTCACCCAAGTCCAAGCATTGATTCTCACCCTTGCTGTCAGCACAGTGAGGTAGGTCCATCTCTCAGGGATGGACTCACACCAACAACCTGGAGAGATGGGTGTATAAAAACTCAGGGGCCAGTTTGATTACAATGGAAGCACAGAATGAAAAACACATCTTATATAGACCCAGTGTTTGTATTCACAGATCAACACAGTCACAGTAGATGAGTGTGCTGCTGGAAAACTAAATTGTACTCATCCGTTCACCTTGTGAAAGACATCTTGGTTGTTTCTATTTTGGGACATAAGAATTTCAATTCACTTGGGTAAATAGCTAGGGTGAAATTGCTGGGTCATATGGTAGGTGTAAGCCCATGCCAATATGTGATTGGTTTACAGCCAAAGTAGCTGCACCATTTTGCATTCTGACCAGCAATGAATGAGAACTAAATTGTACTCATACGTTTATTGCTGAACAGGGACTCATTTGTGTAATAAATCTTTGTTGAGGGTTCACTAAATGGCAGGGGATATTCAAGAGATTGAGAGCAGAATAGACAAAAAATTCTATTATATTTCTATTATCATGGAGTTTATTGTCTTAATTGATAGGGGAATAAGAAAATAAATCCTGCAAATATTACATATACAACATGCCAAATAGGGGTTAGTGCTAAAGACAAAATTGAAGCACCGGAGTACAATTTTAAATAGGGTCATCAGCAAGGGTTCAAGGAGAAAGTGACATTTGAGCAAAAACCAGAAGGAGGTGAAGGAGTGAGCCATGTGGGTATCTAGGGGAAGAGCATTTCAGGTAGAGGTCACAGGAGATAAAAACAAAACCAAACCCTAGGGTGGGAGCATGCCTGGTGTGTTCAGTGGGGCTCGAGGTTGAGCAGTCAGGGAGGAAGGGGTAGTAGGAAGTATGTTAGAAAAGTAGTGGGGAGGGGACCAGATCCTAGTAAAGACTTGGTATTTTTCTTAGAGTTGGTTGGGGAGCCATTGGAGGGAGTGAGCTGAGGACTGACATGATCTGATGAAGGTTTTAAATGGATCCCTCTGGATAGTTTTGAGAATAGCAGAATAGACCTGACTTTGTGTGGTTCCATCTAGTATGTCCTTTCTATATCCCTCTGTAATAGGAATTGGCACATAGTATATGCTCACTTAGTATTTAATAATAGTGATAGTAGTGAATTAAAACAAGTCCCTCTCCTGCCCCTCCCTCATCCAAACCAAAAAGTTTGGGCTCTAGGTTCAGAGTATTTCAGGTTTTGAATGATCTTTAAAGTAGCATCAATTTTCATCTTTATTCTGTGTGTGTCTGTGTGCATATATGGATTACATACATATCTATATATATAAAAGGCTAAGCGAACGTTGCATCCAAAACAACTGAATGGATGATCGAACAGGCTGTGTGGTGCAACCAGGCCAGGAAGGGGGTTCGTGAGGGGCGACCAAACAACCAAACAGCAGGCTGTATGGGGCAACCAGGCCTGCAAAGGGGGGGGGGGTAGTTGGGGGTGACCAGGCTGGCGGGGGGGGGGGGGGGAGCAGTGAGGGGCGACCAAACGACTGAGCAGCAGGCTTCATGGGGCAACCAGGCCTGCAAGGGGGGAGGGTAGTTGGGGGTGACCAGGCCAGCGTGGGGGGGGGCGGTTAGTGAGGGGCGACCAAATGACTGAGCAGCAGGCTGCGTGGGGTGACTAGGCTGGTGGGGGGGGGCACTAAGGGGCTACCAGGCTGGCGGGGGAGCTGTTAGGGGCAACCAGGATGGTGGGGGGGGGGGGGGGCACTAAGGGGCTACCAGGCTGGCGGGGGAGCTGTTAGGGGCAACCAGGATGGTGGGGGGTGGGGGAAGTTGGGGGGGACCAGGCCAGCAGGGGGGCAGTTAGGGGCAATCAGGAGGGCAGGCAGGTGAGCAGTTAGGAGCCAGTGGTCCTGGATTGTGAGAGGAATGTCCTGGGGCCTAAATTGGCAGTCGGACATCCCCCGAGGGGTCCCGGATTGGAGAGGGTGCAGGCTGGGCTGAGGGGACCCTCCTCCCCCGTGCATGAATTTCATGCACTGGGCCTCTAGTATAACATATAACTTTAAGAGAGAACTTTTAAATGTGAGGTAGATTAATGCTAGGGTCAGAGTGCCTGGCTGGGTTTATCCCTAGTCACCAACTACTAACTCTCTTGGGGGAATTGGTGTCACCATTCTGTGCTCTGGTGTTTTCATCTGTAAAATCAAATAGTCATACTTACCTCTAGGGCTGATTTGACCATTAAACAAGTTGCTGTTTGTAGAGCACTTGGCACACTGGGAATAGTGCATGGCCACAGGGAAGGCTACAGGAGTGGTGGTCGTTCGGAGTTGAATTGACTTTCTTTTAGGTCTGAATGGAGTCAGCACTGGCCAGGTGGGCAGTAACACCTGTGGCATGGACCTCAAGCAGCCAGCACCCCAGGCACGGTTCCTAAGGGCCTAAATCTGGTTCTTTCATGTGGGAATTGAGTTTCCTTCCTGTTGTGTCAGAGCTGCAGCCTGCAGGTCTCGGTCCTGCACCTCTGGGTGACCGTAATGAAGGTGTAGACCTGGGGGAACAGAACACCCCACCAATACCCCCCACAGACACACGCCCCCCTCCCCCGCCCCCAACAATTACTACAAGGGCATCTCCTGCTAATTGTGAGTTCCAGTCATTAGGCACAAAGGTGGCTCATTCCATTTTTGTAAACTAATTCTTTGTGTGTGGGAGAGCGGGAACCAGTTTAGTACCCAGAAGCGTTTACCCCTCATTATGGCCCAATTATCACAGTGTGATTTTTTGTTGTGATCAAAGCAGATTTCAGCTCCTACTGAGGCCTTGAGCCTTGAGAAGCAGCCCAGCCTCTCGGGTTCCCTGCAGATACAAAGCCACTGAAGCAGGTTTCTATGAAAACGCTAAGGAAGCTGTCCTTATAACTGGGCTCCCTTGGCGGCCTCTTCCTTTCGATTGTTTTCAGAAAAGGAAAAAGATGGAGCTGTTGTTACAAGTACATTTTAGGGAGCCTGGGTGAACTTGGCGCTTTCCAAAGCAGCCACATTATCCCACCCCCACAAAGAAGCGATTCCTCCTGGTCTGGGAGCCCTGCTTCCTCTCCGGGGCCTGCTCCCCGCGGTGCAGGAAGAGCATCTTCAGGGCGCTGGAGGCTAATTGCACGCGGGAAGGAGAAAGCAGCAGGCTTAATGAAAAACCTGGGCTTATTGTCCCCACTGAGATTTTCAATAAATTGGTGCCAAGGTGCTGTTGACAGGCATTTGGGGGACAGGTTGCATGAGTTAGCTCAATTTCTTAGTTTTTGCTATGAAAATTCCCTCCTTTTTCTCTTCTCGCGGTGGCCTGTGTCTGGGGGCTTTGTTCTCCTTAAGCGCTCTCTCTCCCTTCCGCTGCCCCATCTCTGTTTCGTAAAGAAAGCCTCCAGTGCATAATAAGCTTTCAATAAATATTGTTCGTTCTCCTTCCCTGCCATCTGGATCTTTGCTTAGTTTATTGGTTTTCTCTCTTGTTGTTCTTTTATCTTGTTCCCTGCCTCCCTCACACCAGTCATTTGAATTATCTGCTTCAGTCTGGTACCACCCCCCACCCTCTGCTTCCTGACACGGGTTTCTGGCACCCCTCCCTGCCCCCCCGCGCCACACACACACACACACACACACACACACACTTTTGATTTTAATCCCCGTCTCCCCCTCCTCTCCTTCCTTTTCTTCTTGCCGCTCTTATGGCCTCCACCTCTGTGTGTACAGTGTCCCTTTGCCTCAATGCTTCTTAACCTTGGCTTGGAACATTGTAATCGCAGGAGAAACATTTAAAAAACTCCTAATGACCAGGCTGAAACCTGGACCACTTACATCGGGGTTTATGGAAACGAAACTCGGGCATCAGTATATTTTGAAAGCTCCCCCGTTGATTCCCATGCACAGCCCAGGCTGAGAAGCATTGCCTTGCTTCTGATTGGACCTGTGTATTGTGCAAAGCCAGCTTTATATGCTGGGGCTTATTAAGGATGTCTCCAGGTGGCTTACCTGATATGCTTCAATCTCACATTTGGTGAAATGCATTTTCTCTCCTGCTGGCTTCCAGGGTGGGTCTGTGGTCTTTGCCCGTCCTTCCAGGTTGTCAAGAGCCCAGGTTAGAAATGAAGGGGAGTGAGACTAGGCGTTGGTCAGGATGGGAGTAGCAGAGGGGCTTGGAAAGGGCCCCCCGAGACTGTACTCCTGGCCTTGTCTAATGTGACGTCCAAATGCGGAGAAACAGGAAAGGCACAACCGTGGAGCCTCTAGTTTCTGGACGCGTGGGCTTTGCTTGGGTCAGGCTTTGTCGATCAGGATAAGTGCCCTGTTGGAATGTCAGCTGCCCTGCCTTGGCCAGGGTGTGTGTGTGTGTGTGTGTGTGTGTGTGTGTGTGTGTGTGTGTGTGTGTGTTACGTCTTTGCATAGAGAGTTAAGAGCTTTGTTTCACTTAAAGGACACTCCAGAATAAAAGTCATGCATTTGCTCAGTGGACTCCGAAATCACTAGCACCTTGTCAGGGAGAGAAGGAAGCAATGGGTCCAGAAAGCCTCGGGGAAACCTGCCTGGTAGGCTGATGTTCAGGTTTTCAGGCTGAGCGTGGCCCTTTCCAAACTCTCCAAAGGGATAGGCATTCAGTGTGTCATTTTTGTACTGGACAAGTTCATCAACCATTTGTAAATTGGTTGAGAAGTTTCTGGTAGTTGTAGGGGAACTCAAGTCACAAAGGTAACATGAATCCGATTGTGGAACTTACTCGACCAGGAGACAGGTGTGGGGAGTTCCAAATACTGTGGATCCACTAGGCAGGGATGTCCTCAAATTCAAAGCGCAGGAGGGAGCCTGCCTGCCCCCGGGAGGCTCACGTGGAAGAGCTCCCGTCCCATGGCTGGAGCCCAGCACCCAGCACAGGGAACAGCTCTGGTTCCTTCGACTTCATTGTTCTTCGCTGAGGGTGCTGAGCCAGCACAGCCTGGCTCAGCTCAGCTAACCCGCCTGTGACAGTTCCTGTCCCCAGCAAGCTGGGGCAGCAGACAGCCTGGCAGCCCCAGCCTCCAGCTCAAAGGCGGCTGAGGAGCTGGTGGTGGTGCCTTTGGAGGCTGAGAATTCACTCTCCTTGCAGAACGTGACCTTATCGTATTAGTTTCTAGGCACCTGCTGATGCATTCAGATCGATTTAAGGCCTGCATTACTTAAGGCACTTATTAGCATGTATTTATTCAAATAGTTTTGCCCGACAGTGCCAGGGTGCCAGATGAGAAGCCTAGTGAATTATCAAGGGGTGGTGGGGATTAAAGAAAGATAATGATCCCCAAGCCCCACCCCCAAAGTTTGAGGGTGGTTTTTAAAAGCAATTAGTTGCTGCTTTTTTCGAATCAGGAATGAGGATGTGGATTTGATGGAAAGCACATGGAGGGGGCCGAGGGCAGCTGAGTTCTGGCATTTCTGAGTTCAGGTTTGCATTCCTGAGCTCCAGATGTGCAACCATGGAAAAGCCAGGTGACTCCTTCGTAAAGTAAGGGGCAGGCTAGATAGAAAACTTCAGAATTTCCAGGGAGCCCGGACATTATGCTGAAGCTCAGAACCCAACTCTAGGTAGACTAAAGTTGCCTTTCACAGAGGGTGGGGAGGGGGAGATAGGCATCAACACAGTGTTGATCCACGTCAGTAGTTGAGAACCATTGGACAGGTGATCTTGGGGTCCCTGTGAGCTAGAAAGTCCAGGGCCCAGTGGTTTTACATAATCAGCACCTTCTTGTGTGTGGGACCCAGACAGACATCTAGCAAGGTCCTGTCCTCAAAGAACTAGTATGGAATTGGCATAGGTGGGCCTATGGAGAGCGTCTGACCTCAGGAAGAGCAAGGGATGGGCAGCTAGAAAAGGTGTGGATGTGAAATGAAAACCACACCAAGGTCGGTTCATAAGGAGGCAGGAAGGCTGAGGGGCGACCCCACACCTGTGGAGACTGCATGAGCTGGTTCACGTGGAAGGCGATGAGCTCTCCGTTTCTGCTGAGAGCTCCTGCGGGTCTAGTTGCAGTGGGAGTGGAGAAAGTGGCTCCTGCCTGAGTGTGTGTGGGGGCGAGTATGCCAGTCATGAGAGGCCTGGATTTGTAACAGGCTTCCAAAGGAGAGGTGTGTTTTCCTCCCCATGGGCCCTGGAAATAAAGCTTTAAAAAGTAGAGGAAAATGTCTGTTTTTCCTTCATTTGTCAGGATGCTTCTGCCGCTCTGTAATTAGAAGAACCTAGTGAAATGTTTGATTTGACAAGTTTTTCCAGGAGAATGGATGGCTAGGTTGTTGTTCTATCCTGTTCTCTCCGTGGTCTGCCTTTGCAACACTTTTTCTAAGGCAGCTGATAAAGGCCAGATGGAGGTGGTACCTGTGGATGGGGAGAGATTGTCTCTAGATGGAGGTGGTACCTGTGAATGGGGAGAGATTGTCTCTAGATGGCGGTGGTACCTGTGGATGGGGAGAGATTGTCTCTAGATGGAGGTGGTACCTGTGGATGGGGAGAGATTGTCTCTAGATGGAGGTGGTACCTGTGGATGGGGAGAGATTGTCTCTAGATGGAGGTGGTACCTGTGGATGGGGAGAGATTGTCTCCAGATGGAGGTGGTACCTGTGGATGGGGAGAGATTGTCTCTAGATGGAGGTGGTACCTGTGGATGGGGAGAGGACTGTTCTCTAGACGAGGTGGTACCTGTGGATGGGGAGAGGATTTTTCTCTGCATGGGATGAAAGTTCCTCTTCAGGACTGCTGGGATTCTAGTGTCAGCATCGCAAACTAAACTGTGAAATTGTGAGAAAATTACTTTCCCCTTGAAAGTCTTATTGTCCACATCTGGAAAAAATGAGGGAGTCGTGTTAGGGGGTCCTTGAGGTCCCTTCTCGCTCTGATACCTCCTCATTCATACATACTAGGTGTGCCGGTTAATAATGCGATTTTTTTTCAATAGATGGAATTACACATGTGTTGAGATATATACAATTTTGTTGTATTGACAGCAAGCTTCAAAACTTCATATGTCAAATTTTCTGAAGTTAACATCATAGATATTTTTACGCTTAAAAATGTCCAACTTCATGCCAAAAAAAGAGCATTTGCAGGAAGTTTTAATTCATTACTTTAATTTGAAGAAAAGTGCTGCTCAAAGTTATCGTATATTTCGGGAAGGTTATGGTGAACATGCTCCATCTCAAGATACTTATGAACGCTGGTTTAAATGCTTTAAAAGTGATGATTTTGATGTGAAAGACAAAGAACATCCAGGTCAACCAAAAAAGTTTGAAGACCAACAATTACAAGCATTATTGGATGAAGATGTATGTCAAACTCAAAAACAACTTGCAGAAAGATTAAACGTTGCTCAGCAAACAATTTCCGATCGTTGACAAGCAATGGGAAAGATTTTAAAGGAAGGAAAATGGGTGCCACATCAACTGAACGAAAGACAAATGGAAAACCGAAAAGTCATCAGTAAAATGTTGCTTCAACGGCACGAAAGTCTTTTTTGCATTGAATTGTGAGTGGCGATGAAAAGTGTATTTATCTTGAGAATCCCAAATGCACAAAATCATGGGTTGATCCAGGTCAACCATCAACATTGACTGCTTCAGAAAGAAGACAATGCTCTGCGTTTGGGATCAGGAAGGTGTGGTGTATTATGAGCTTCTAAAACCAGGTGAAACTGATCACTACCGACAACAAATAATCAATTTGAACCACACTTTGATTGTGAAATGACCAGAATGTGCCAGAAGATACGGCAAAGTAATTTTGCTTCATAACACACCATCACACACTTCAAAACCAGTTAAAGACACGTTAAAAGATCTTGCCTGGGAAGTATTAACCCACCCGCTGTATTCACCAGACCTTGCTCCTTCAGATTACCACTTGTTCCGATCGATGGCATACACACTTTCTGAGCAGCACTTCAACACATACAAAGAAGTGGAACATTGGCTCTCTGAATGGTTTGCCTCAAAACAAGAAAAGTTCTATTGGGAGGGTATCCACAAATTACCTGAAAGATGGGGAAATGTGTAGCTAGTGATGGACATTACTTTGAATAAAGCACTTTTGATGTTTCTCTTGAAATTATCATGTTTTCTATGATTACAAAATCCTCCATTATTAACCGGTGCACCTAGTAAATGAGCTAATTATTTATTGGGAGCATGTTTAATGCCCTATCCTGGGATAAATCTGGGAGTGAGGTATGGGAGTGGGGGCACTGGGAATTGCCCATTCATGTGGGTTTCTTGTGGGTTCAGGACTACAGGACCATCATATATGTCTGTGGAAGTTGGGCCCATTCGAGGGCCGAGGTGAAGTTAGGATCAGCTCCAGTTCCCTTTGCCAAGCTGGGCATACCCTGTGGCAGTCTCACCAAGGAGGTGACATTTGAAGTCACTCCTAATGACACCATAGGTCTATCCATGGAAGAAGTATGGGCAAAAAAATGCTTCTTAGACACTGGGTGTGTCTGTCCATGAATGCTGTCCATCAGTCCACATCAGCTCTCCATTCCATGGCGAGTCTCCCCAAACAGGGGCCATCCACACCTATGCTTTGGAGGCTCCTACTGTCTTAGCTAAACAGAGGCCCTATCAATAGGTGATGACAGAGGGTGTGACTGTGTGTGTGTGTGTGTGTGTGTGTGTGTGTGTGTGTATTTAAGGGGTTATTGAAATCCACTGAAGTCAGGAGTTATTCATCAAAAGCTGGAAATAATTGACATTCTTTTCAACCATCTCTTTTTATGCCTATAGCCCTCCAAGCAGTTGAGACCACTGATTCATGGCTGAGGACAGAGAGGACACTGGTATTTAGGCCTGATTTTTGAACAACGCTTTATAGTGATGGCAGAATGCTGGGCATGGGAAGGGGGAGAGACAGAGAAAGACACTCACATTCTTGAGGATGTGTGTAAAGTGTCTGTTGTGGTGAGTGTGTAGGTTTGAATAATTTTACTTCAAAACCCAGCCTAAACTTGCCACCTTATGGAACTTCTTTCCTAACTGAGCCACACTGAGTTTGCATTCATCCTCTCTCTCTCTCTCTCTCTCTCTCTCTCTCTCTCTCTCTCTCTCTGTGTGTGTGTGTGTGTGTGTGTGTGTGAAATAACATATCACATGGGAGAAGGTCAGGGCACTGTCCTGCAGCTGTCAGTTCTGTTGACCAGGCAAATGGTCTCCTGATTTGTGGCACCACCTCCTCATCTCTTTCCACAGTAAGCAGCTCATACTTGGGCACGTGGTAGATAACTCAGCCTTTGTCAGAGTTATTTAAAAATAAATAATAAAAGGCGAGTTCTTCGTTCTATAACTACTATAACTCTAAGAACTGCCTGTCAGAAGCTCTGGCTGTTATTGAGGGCTTCCATTATCACCAACAAAACCTTTGTGTTCTGAGCTATAAAGGCACAAAAGACACTGGCCTTGGCATCACAAGAAGCTGAGCTCAGTCCTGGGGAGAGAACACAACCCACTACAGAAGGATCCACTTAAACCCGGCATACAGCTCTGAGCTTGGAGTTGCAGACATAAAGATGAATACAACTCATCTCTTGAGAGGTCTGCAGTGTGAAAGCAGAGATAGACTTTTGAACAACGATCCATAAACCAGAAGGGTAAATGCCTTTTATGTATAAGGTTATGTATAAAGTTTTGTAAACACACAGAGAAGGGGCCAAGTCTATCTGGGCTGCTTAAGGATGGCCTCTCAGAGAAAGGGTAATTTGCATTGGATTTTGCAGGATGAGTAGGAGTCTGCTAGGCAGAGAAGAGGTGAAAGACAATTTTAGGTAGAGAGAACTCAAAGCAGACAAGACCTATAAAAATACATGGTGTTTGGAAAGTGGAGAGCAGCTGAATGTGGCTAAAGCTAATGATACATATTTGGGTAGAGTGTGGGGGGCAAGAAGTAGAATTATATGACAGTAATAAACATTTATTGATTGGTTATGAGGTATCAGCACTTTACATGTTATTTAAGCACTTTACCTGTTATTCATTTAATATTTAAAACGTACAGATGGTGTAGGTACTATTTGCCTCATCTTACTTCGGGGGAAATTGAGGTACAGTGAATGAGGACTTAGAAAAGAAATTTTCCCAAGGAAGCCGGACACCAGACCTTGTGCCTTTCACGAACCAAGTGAACCTTGTGCCCTTTGTTAACTGTGCTGTGAGCTGGTGAATATTGTAGGAGTCCCGAGGGTTCAACAGACAGGGTTAGGGAGATGTGGCTTTGAGGAGAAAATATCAGAAATAAAGAGGAGGTAGGAAGACGTCCCAGGCAAGGAAGGATGCGGTGATCAAGACAATTTAGGGATGGATATGGTCTAGGGCTGTTGCCATGGTCCAGTGTCAGGTCAGTAACTCAGTTCTTCTGGGCACAGCCCAGATGAACATGTCACTGGCGGTCTCCAGAGCATCTCTGCTCTCTCTAGAATGCCCAGGAAATTCAGCTCTACTCAGTTTCTCTCTGGGCCCTTTCCTTCTCCTCACTAGGGGGACGTAGTGGGGTATACAGAGGGAGACGGCTGCCTGTAGGAAACCCACAGGCCATTCTTCCCCTGGGCTGTGGGCAGTTTTTAAAGTGCATTGTCGACTGAGTATTCCTGGGTGTGGACTGGGATTTGGCAGTGGAATTTAGTGAATCCCGCAGAGCTGGGCTCCCCGTTATGAATCCCTGAGGGGTGTTCAGCCACCGAGCAGTGGAAGGTTCCAGCTGCTCACATTTAAATAAGAAACATCAGGGCAGGTAGCAGAGGCCAAGGGGAGATCACTCCCCAAGTGAAATTGAATTTTGTTGGAGCTAAATTGAGACGCTGACTTGTCTTTTTACAAACGTATTCATGGGCTCGGCTGCCACTTTCATTTAGAGGGCTTGTCATCTGAGCTTCGGCAGGCTAGCTGAGCCGTGGCCTCCCGGCCTCCCCCTGAGGAGCTGGGGGCCCAGTGGGATGGGAGGAACGTGCCAGAGGAGGCTGTTGTCTGCAACCGGCTGCTTCCTCTGTGGGCTTCTCTCCCAACCTGGACAAGCAGCTGCAAAACCAGCATTCTAACACAGCACAAGAATAGGCGTCCTAGTTCCACAGGCAAGGGGCGGAGGCCTGCTTAACTCCCATCAACAGCTGTGTGGATATGGGTGAGCTATTGAACCCCTCTGTGCCTCAGTTTCCTTACTTGTATCATGGGCTTAAACATAGTATTGACCACAGACTCATACAGAACAGCTGATAAATAAAATATGCCAAGTGCCCTCTGGAAATAATAAAAGTAAATTTTAAAAATCCTGTGTGGTAAATGAGTCCTGTGCCAGGGTATTTCATGGTAACCTGTATACCACCATTTCTGCGATTTCACCCTTCGGAACGCCTTCCTCACCCTTAGGCATTGGCTCTTTGAGGCTACTTTTTAATGCCACGTCTGCTTGTGAGTCCCTTACAGTAAGAGTGTGGTGTGGAGGACCGGTTCCTGGGCATGGTGGGGGCATGAGCTGGGAAGGGCGGGAGAGGTCAGTGTGGTCAGGGAATGTGAGACAATCTTTATAATTTGCGGAGACAAGGCCCTGTGTCATCGCATCAAAGGTGGGGGTCACCAGCTCAGAAAGGTGAGAACAAAAGCTAATGGGGGCTCCCTGATGGGTTTGTAAGGTTTTCTGTAGGACATGACACTGAGAATTTGGTGAACTGAAGATTTGGATTTAGCCTTTGAGGAAGGGTCTTCAGGGAAAAGACTCAAGTGGTGAGTTTAGGGATGGTCTGGGAGTGGGGGGGGGTGGTCTTTAGGGATGGTCTGGGAGTGTGGGGGTCTTTAGGGGTGGTCTGGGGGGTGGGGGTCTTTAGGGGTGGTCTGGGGGTGGGGGTCTTTAGGGGTGGTCTGGGAGTGTGTGTGGGTCTTTAGGGGTGGTTTGGGAGTGTGGGGTTTTTAGGGGTGGTCTGGGAGTGTGTGTGGGTCTTTAGGGGTGGTCTGGCGGGTGGGGGTCTTTAGGGGTGGTCTGGCGGGTGGGGGTCTTTAGGGGTGGTCTGGGAGTGTGTGTGGGTCTTTAGGGGTGGTCTGGGGGTGCGGGGGTCTTTAGGGGTGGTCTGGGAGTGTGTGGGGGTCTTTAGGGGTGGTCTGGGAGTGTGTGGGGGTCTTTAGGAGTGGTCTGGGAGTGTGTGTGGGTCTTTAGGGGTGGTCTGGGAGTGTGTGGGAGGTCTTTAGGGGTGGTCTGGGAGTGTGGGGGTCTTTAGGGATATCTGGGGGTGTGGTGGGTCTTTAGGGGTGGTCTGAGAGTGGGGGTGTCTTTAGGGATAGTCTGGGGGTGTGGTGGGTCTTTAGGGGTGGTCTGAGAGTGGTGGGGTCTTTAGGGATAGTCTGGGGGTGTGGCGGGTCTTTAGGGGTGGTCTGGGGAAAAGATGTGGGGGAAGGAAGCAGCAGTGCTTTCTGCTGTCACTTTTCAAGGTGCGTGTTTCTTTCTCTTCCAAGCATGGCTGTTAGCGGAGATGAGGCATGAGGGACAACCTGAACAATGTCCAGCTGGCAGCTGGCAGAGTTGAGATCTTGGGACTTACTTCCAGAGTCATGGCCAAACTCAAGGCCTGGGTTCTCTAGACCTGTGCTCTGTGACCTTGACAAGTATCTTCCATCCCTAGGTCTTTGTTCTTCTGTAATGCAGGAGCCAAATGGGAGCCAGAGGCTCGCCCTGGGACCAGGGGCCGCAGAGTGCACATGGGAGGAACTTTCTCTCTCATTCAACCCCAGGCGGAAGCTCTCCCTTTGCCTGACTCCTCACCTTTCCCCAGGCATCTGGCCTCAGAAGGCATTTGAGTTTACGACCCCAAAATTGACTGAGTAGGTGATCTCTGAGATTCCTTTGTACTCTGCTGTGCCAATATTCTAATTCCTTATTACATGTACCCTCAGCTCTTAGCTTGGGGTTTTTAATCTTGCATCCTTTGAGCCATATGGATTCATGGAACAGAATTTAGGAGATTCATGAACTTGGCTGGAATAGAAAAAAAATGCTATCTTTATTTTCATAAGCTTCCTTTGAAATGTAGTGTTTCCCTCCCTTATGTGTCTAGGTAACAAACCATAGTCATATGAGCAGGACCTGCCATTCTGTGACCAATGGAAATCACAGGTATTTTCATGTTACAGTGCTGGCTCCCGATTTTCATGTTCTTGTGTAGCTCCTCCTTCACAAATCTGGGCTGGGCTGGTGACATGCTGTGAACCTCAGCAGAAATGACACGGTGTCCGTCTTGGGCTTAGCCTTAAGAAAGCCTGACAGCTTCTACTTTTGTGCTTTTGGGGGCCCTGAGAAACCATGTACAACACCAGGTCCCACTGCTGGAGACATCATATAGAGAAATCCCATGGAGAGGCTTTGTGTGTGGAGAGGTGGAGGCCTGGGACTACATCGAAGGAGAGAGCATCCTACCATCCCAGGGCTCGAGCTGAGCTCAGCCTTCCACCATCCCCAGCAAGAGGGAAGATACAAGAGGCAGCTGTCTGACATGTTCCAGTCCCAGATGACTGCAGCCCCAACTGCTAAATCATGTGAAACAGAACCACCCAGCTAAGCACAGTCCATCCACAGACTTGCGGGATCAATTTAAATAGTTTTAATTTTAAGCTGCTAAGTTTTTGAATGGTTTGTTACGTAGCAGTAGACAATTGAAATAGAGCCTTTAGTTGTACTATATAGAAGCAAATTGATTCCCAAAGTGTCTGTACCCTCTTGGACTCCCACCTTAACTGGGGTTTGACATCCTTCATGTGCCAGGAGGAAGTGCCTGCCATTTCCTAAATGAAGACATGGTAACAAAGTTCACAGCGAACTGTTAGTGGTCAGGTACTCCTTGAGCCCAGCTATCATGCTGTTCAACATGAGGAGCACCTGGAAAGTTTGGGGGTGGGGGTGTACCGAATGACTTTATTTGAAGGAATGGTACAAATGAAAGAGCATAAGTATATGATTTGGTACGAGATCACCTGGAACTTTTAAGATATCGACTCCTTGACTTTGGTAGGAGGAAAAGACTGTTCTCAGCCATATGAGATAAGCACGAAATAGGAAGTCCAGGCAGAAAGTGTTACTGAGGCTTGGTGAGGGGGCTTTACCCTGACCTTTACCAGGAAAGGTCCTTAGAGAAGAGAAGACTTGAGCCAGACTTTGAAGCCAGGGCAAAATTTGGAGTAGCTGAGGAAAGTGGGGAAGGTGTCCATAGTAGGAAAAGATCTATGAGCACATTCACAGACCAAGGCAGTGATGGTGAATATTAGATATCAATTTGGCTGGGCCACAGTGCCCAAATACTTGATTAAACATTATTCTGGATGTTTCTGTGAGGGTGCTTTTTGGATGAGATTTACATTTAAAATACTGGACTTTGAGTAAAGCAGATTGCCCTTCCCAGTATGAGTGGGCCTCATCTAATCAGTTGAAGGCCTGAATTGAACAAAAGGCTGAACTCCTGAACCGAGAATGAATTCTCCAACAGATGGCCTTCAGAATTTATCTGCAACATCCAGCCTTCCTGGGTCCACAGCAGACTGCCTCTGGACTCCCCACAGCAACTTCTCCCTGAGTCTCCAGCCTGCTGGCCTCCCCTATCAGATTTTGGACTCACCAGGCATCCACAATCACATGAGCCAATTCCCTAAAATAGATGTGTTTTTCCATGTATACATACATATCCTGCTGGTTCTGTTTCTCTGAGAACCCTGAGTAATAGAATGGAGGGGTTATTCTAGTAGGAGAAGAACTATGAGCAAATCCATAGATCAAGGCCAACCTTGTTCAGAGTTCAGGTGAACTCTCTCCGGAGTAGAGGATTTGTGTTGACCAGTGGAGAGTTTCCAGGGGTCTTCAGGACCCATCATAGAGGTCTTAGGTGCCAGGAATTTTGAGGTCTTTTTCTATTGGTAGGGGGAACAATGGACAGTTTAAACAATTCAAATTTAATAAGTTCTTTTTATTGATTTCTTTTTCAGAGAGAGAGAGAGAGAGAGAGAGAGAGAGAAGCATTGACTTGTTGGTTCATCCATTTATGCATTCATTGGTTGCCTCTTGTATGTGCCTTGACCAGAGATCAAACTCATAAACTTGGCATATTGGGACGATACTCTAACCAACTGAGCTACTTGTCCAGGGTTGAACAATTCAAATTTAATTAAAAAATGCTCAGTGCATGTCCAATTTCCTTGCTCTCCATTTCTATTCTTGTAATTCAAATCTTTCTATCCTCTTTTCTCTCCTCTCTGGTTAGCCAAAATGATCATATTGAACCATTAAGTCATTCCTGGAGTCCTGGAGCCCCAACTTTTTTTCTGGAACCCAAGAATGTCCTTGGGGGCTGAATGCAAGGTTGGACTCAAGAGCAGAGGAGGCTACCATGTTCTTCCCAAGGCAATGGTTTGCCACTGTCAGGGAAAGACATTTGAGTGGGACCTTGCTCTGATCTTGATGTTTATTTTCCTAGCTAACTCCTTATCTGAGAAAGCTATTGAAAGGCTGGGGGCGATATGGATGAGGGCTTTCATGGCCAGCATAAAAGGAAGCAGAGTAGACACATGTAAAAGTGATTTGGGTCTCGTTTTCTCTCTCAAATATTAGCTTGCTCTGGGCCATAGATTTCCCTGGGTGACAGTAATTGCAAAATTTGCAAGATGTTACTTGTTTTGTTTAGAAATTCTAGCTTGTCCTTTTCCTGCCTTTGCTAAGTTTCTGTCTTTATTCATTCATTCATTCATTCTGCATTCATCTATTCTATATTGAATGAACCCCTGTGTAAAATGTATTGGGTTGACCATGAAGTCAGTCTCTGGCCCTTCCCCGAAGGAATGGGAACCCCATTTTTAGAGGGAGAGGAATAGGGCGGTAGCTCTAGGCACTGCAGGAAATGGTCTGTGATCCTGTTTCTAATGGCCCCAGGAGCCTGTCTGAGTGGGATTCACCCTTTCACACCGATGCTTGTCTATGATTTAGAGAACCTTGAGGGAGGCTCTCTCCTGTGGTCTGTTATCCTTGAGATCCGACATCCGCAAGAGGTAAATTTCATCTGGGGAAACAAGCTGCTCATCCAAAGGAGATAACAGCTGTGAGAAAAATTCCCCGATGCCGGGCCTGTTGACTTATGTTTCAAAGGAGAACAATTTCAACATAAAGTTGCACTTTCCCTCGAGCAGCTGATGCAATAAAATGGCTGTAAGCTGCAGAAACCCGTTCAATGCGGCACGTCCTAAACCTTTCAGAGGTAGTGGTTGATTTTTAATTTTACGCTCTTGACAGGCAATCAGCGTCTTTAATAGTATGGAGGCCAGAGGGAGGATGTTTCAAAACAGTGAGGATCTTATCATAGCGTGCAATTAATAAATAATTATTAAAACCCAGAAATAACTGGCAGAGAAGGCAAGAAGTGGCAGAACAATTCTCTGGTTCCGGACCTGGAATGAAACCTCCAGAGAGGAGAAATAGGATGTACAATTAAATCTGCCACTTGTCCCCACTGGGAGATCTGTGACTTAAGGAAGGAAAAAAACCCAGAAGGCCATCACTTAGAAAGCAAAAGTCAGAGTCATTTGTTGACAATGAAACATTTTCAGTATTGGAGTGGTAATTACACTTAAGATAAAATAATAATGACAGCCACGAAACACCTGCTCCTTGAAATCAATTTCTGAGAGTGGGCAGCCAGCTGGGTGTGCTGGAGGCGCTGGTGAGACCGTCGCACTGGTGACCAGATTCCCAGCTGTCACAAAGAGAGCCCACACGTGTCTTCTGAGCAGGCCCGTGGCTTCTGTCATTCCCAGGCCCAATTTTGTCAGCTCCATGCTGTCAGGATCTCTCCTCTCTAGGTCTGAGTCTCACTCCTTCCTTTCTGTCATCTAGGAAGTGCTGTCATCTGTCAAATGGCTGTTTGTAGTTCAAATGCCGGCCCGCTGAGCGGTCCTGTCTCTGGCTGGCATTCGAGCACGCTGGCCTCCGCTAACAGGTCCACACGCTGATGCTCCCCCGAGCCCCTCAAGAAAGAAAACCAGTCTCTCATGCAGGCAGCGACCTTAGGCAGGGCATCTATTCATTTCTCAGCATTTCGGCTTCCCGGGGCCCTGCTGGGCAGCCCAGAGCATCTGGGGTCAGCTCACCTTTAAGCAGCCATTAGCTCCCTGGCAGCTAAACTGGGCCCAGGGCTGGAGGAGAGAGGGGGGGGGGGGGGCGGGGGGAGGGGGGAGAAATCCATGGGCATTTGAGATGGCATTTTCCTGGCGTGAGGTAGCTCATTACCGACAGCCTCAGCCCATGGCTGGGCTTTCATGATCAATCTCTCAGTGGTGTTGCAGGAGGCCCGCCAGCACTATGGGGCCAAAGAGGCCTTCAAAATAAACACGTAAATAAATACATGGATAAACGAATACATACATAGGGGTAGGGCTGCTCTTTAGAGAGCGGCAAAGAGGGTGTTTTCCAGTGTGTGACACTGTACAGAGGCTCCCGGGATGTTTGGTTGAAATTCAGCTGTGGAGGGCACGTGGCAGGAGAATGGACTCGAGGTCTGCGGGGTGCGGGCCCTTCGTGACAGGTTGGGTGCGCTGGCCTCTGCCTAGATGATAGGAATGGGCTTGGGAGGGAAAGGGCAGGTTCATTTTCCCCCAACTCTTGTCAGGCAGGCACATCCCCTGGTCAGAATACTAAGAGCTGGTCTTGAATGAGCACTTACTATGTGCCAAGCTCTGTGTTACGTGCCTCATATATGTTGGCTTATGGAAAACTTGGAAAAACGATGGTATCAACCCAGTTGTTCCATACCTGTGGGGAAACTGAGCCAGAGCCAAAGGCAGTTGTTTATAGTCACACAGTTAGGAACGGGGCGTGTAACTGGACTTGGCATCCGGTCTAGTTGAACTTCTAACTCTGTTCTTGATGGCTCTCCTAAAAGGCTTCTCAGGCAGAGGTGCAGCCTCACCCCGCCCGCCCCCCCCCCCCCCCCACCGCCCCGCCACCTCCCTCCAGCAGGGGAGCATCTGGGCATGAAATGCCAGCTGGCTCTTGCTTCTCATAGTGTTTGCCCCTCCTCATCTCTGGTCAGAACGGCTGCAGCCCCCTCCCAGCTGGGGCCCTGTCACTGTGCTGAGCCAGTGTACCCCCTGTTCTTGCTCTGCCACCCACACACTCAAGACCATTGGTCCCAGTTCTCTCTCTCCACCACCTGACAGAGCAGGGCCACAGCTTCCAGCCAGGATTCAGAGGTACTTCTGTTAGGTCTTTGTTCTAGAATATCTCTCCTGGTCACTCCTGCCACACTCTAGGCAGACTGTCCAGCTTTGTAATTTAGTGCAAGCCCTGCTCCCTTCTTCTGCATGTCCTCCCCTCCCCCACTCTACCCTCCTCTCTTCCTGGACCTGCCTGTTCGTTCCTCAAGACTCAGCTTAACCATCCCATTCCTGGAAAACCTTTCTTGATTTTGTAAGCATCTGCCAGTGATTCCTTCCTAACTCTTATTGCATCCATGGCTATTCTTAGTCCTTTAAAGCTAGCAATAAAGCTACTGGTCTACAATGTATTAATTCCTCCTGGGAGAACATGGTCACATCCAGCTTACTCCACCAGTGGCTACATCCATGGCTTTTAGTTATTTGCAACCTACAAAACTGCAGAAGGACTGGCTTCTAGAATTATTAGGCCTCTTTTACTTGGCTGTCAAAGTTTCTCAAACATGCCAGGTGGTTAAGATTGATGGCCAAGTTTGCAAGTTGAGGATGACTCGGGTAAAGTATTCTTTCCTATATCTTTCCTCTGGAAACAGTCTATCACTTGATTCAGTTTTAATTTTTTAATTATTGGTTTGAGAGAGGAGGGCGGGGAAACATTGGTTTGTTGTTCCACTTATTTTTGCATTCCTTGGTTGATTCTTATCCGTTGCCCTGGTTGCCCTGACTGGGGATCAAACCTGCAACCTTGGCATATCGGGATGGCGCTGTAAACAACTGAACTACCTGGCCATGAAGGTTTTGTTTCAAGTGAGGAAGCAAGTGCAATTATAGGTGAGAAATCATTAAGCCTCAGAATACTGGGAAAGGCTAAGCTATTTGCATATCTCAGCTTGATTCAATTAAGTTTCTCTAGCCATCTCTTGTGGTTGTTATGACCAATTCTAGAAAATTGCTCTGAAGGCTGCCTGAATAACCACTGTACTGATTTGCAAAACAGGAGCTTCCTCTAAGGCAGGCGTCCTCAAACTACGGCCCGCGGGCCACATGCGGGTGTTTTTGCCGTTTTGTTTTTTTACTTCAAAATAAGATATGTGCAGTGTGCATAGGAATTTGTTCATAGTTGTTTTTTTTAATTATAGTCCGGCCCTCCAACGGTCTGAGGGACAGTGAACTGGCCCCCTGTTTAACAAGTTTGAGGACCCCTGCTCTAAGGCATGACCAAAGAATTCTTGTCAGAAACTTTATCAGATAATGCAATTCTACCCCCAGAGCACCCAGACTTCCAGTGCGTGGGGCCTGAATTATACACTATCAATTATTGAAATTGACTTGCATTTGTTCTGAAGTAATTCCTTCTATTGGCGTCTACATGTAGTAAACACCTTGACTTTCCCTTCCTTGGGGGTAATTAATGAAGTGTTTAATTTGAGGCATTAGCCTTTATCATGCTGAATCAAGTGAATGCTCCTATAACCCAAACTGAGCTGCTCATCTATACACGTACTTATATATTGCAGAAGTTTCAGCCTAAGGAGAAGCAAATGCATGAGTTCAGTGTGCATTTCCCTTTGCCTGGAAGCTCATCTTGCTCATGGTTGCACTAGTGTTTCTCCATCCATCCAGGGTTGCAGTGCCCTGCATTGACTATCCTAAATCACCATGTTAAGTTCTAGGATCTAGGGCCAGGTTTTCCCTCCCTCCCTCCCTCCCTCCCTCCCTCCCTCCCTCCCTCCCTCCCTCCCTTCCTTCCTTCCTTCCTTCCTTCCTTCCTTCCTTCCTTCCTTCCTTCCTTCCTTCCTTCCTTCCTTCCTCTCTTCCTTCCTCTCTCTCTTCCTTTTTCTTCCTCCAATAAGCAAGACCCAAATAATCTTTCTCAGCTCTCCTTCCTTCTTAGACTCAAAGTATGTTCATCTCAGGAACTTCCCCTGGGCCCATGCATCTCTGTCCTCTTTGGTTACTGCTCCTTTGACCCCCCCGCCCCCAACAGACACACACATACATCTTGGTTGATTTGTTCTTTGCTGACAGGAGAGGTGCATTTTTAATTTTCTGACCCTGTGGTTTTAATTAGGTCCTATGTTAATCAGTGCCTGCAAAGAAATCTTTGATACTCTAAGGCATAGGGTATTCTGTGCTTCCTTCTAAAAGCTATCTTTCACACTTAGATCGTCAATCCTTATGGAACTAATTTTTATGTATGGTTTCAAGTTAGACACAAAATTTATTTTTGCAATTTGGAGATCCAATAGATCAAGCACTGTGTATTGAAAAGTCCATTCTTTACCTACTGCTCTGAAGTCTCACTTTGTTATAAACCAGGTGACCATATATGTGAAGTATATTTCTAGATCATTTGTTGGTTTTTGTTTTTTTTTTTTGGTTTTTTTTTTTTTTGGTCAGTTTGTCTATTCTTGTGCTAATATGACATTGTATTAAGTATTATAACTTTGTAATAGGTCATGATATCTGGTACTATAAGTCTTTTACCTTTTTTCCTCACCTTCAAGATTACCTTGGCTATTCTTAGCCCCTTATATCTCTTTTTTTCTTTTTTTTTTCTGTTAATCCCCTCCAAAGGATATTTTTCCATTGATTTTTAGAGAGTGAAAGGGAGGGGGAGGGACACAAAGAGAGAAATATTGTTGTGAGATAGACACATCAATTGGTTGCCTCCTACATGTACCCCATCTGGGGCCAGGGATCGAGCCTCCAACCGAGGTATGTGCCCTTGACCAGAATCAAACTGAGGACCCTTTAGTCCGCAGGCCAATGCTGTATCCACTGAGCCAAATTGGCTAGGGCTAGCCCAGTGGTCAGCAAACTCATTAGTCAACAGAGCCAAATATCAACAGTACAACGATTGAAATTTCTTTTGAGAGCCAAATTTTTTAAACTTCTTCTAATGCCACTTCTTCAAAATAAACTTGCCCAGGCCATGGTATTTTGTGGAAGAGCCACACTCAAGGGCCAAAGAGCCACATGTGGCTCGCGAGCCGCATTTTGCCGACCACGGGGCTAGCCCTTTGTACCTCTATATAAATTTTAGAATCAGTTTGTAAATATCTACAAAATAACTTCCAGAATTTTGATTGATCTAAACTTGATTTGGAGGGAATTTATATCTTTATAGCAATGAGTTTCTTAATCCATGAACATGGTATAGGCCTTTTTTAAGGCTTTATTTAATATCTCTCACTAATGTTTTATTGTTTTTAATGGGGAGGTTTTGCTGATATTTTTAAGATTTATTCCTAGAGATCTGATTTTTTAAATGTTATTGAAAAATTTATTTTAAAGTTGACTTTGTATCTAGAGATTTTGTGAAATTCACTTATTAGTTTTAACAGATTCTCTGTAGATAATTTTGGATTTTCTGTACACAGTCCTGTAGTCTGTGAATAATAATAGTTTCCTTTCATTGTATTTAACCATTTTGCTTTTTGTTCCCTTGTCTTGTTGCACTGGCTACCTGCTCCAGTTTCTTCCCACTCCAAATAGACAGACATATTTGTGCAAGGATAACAAACATGTCTGTAAAACGTTTTTTTAAAACTCCCCTCTTGTGTAAGATTTTCTGTGTGCTATTACATCCACCCAGACAACCCGCTCTGCATTCTTTTTGCTTAGGTCAGTGATGGGCAACCTTTTGAACTTGGTGTGTCAAACTTCGCCAAAAAACTGAGCATAACTCGGGTAGTGTGTCACTTTGAGGAAAAAACTAACTCCAAGACTCTAGTCGCAAATGTTTCATCCTCAAGAGCAGCAAATGTTTCATCCTTGGCATGCGGCCGCATGTCATCAGAAATGGCTACACGTGTCAGTGCTGACACGCGTGTCATAGGTTCGCCATCACTGGCTTAGGTAAAACTTATGTACCTTTCAGGTCTCAGCTTAAACTTATTCAGGAAGATTTCACTGATCCCACTGAGACTGAGTGCAGGGAGTGGGAATTGCCTACTATAGAGGTGATTAAGCACAACTCTCACAGCGTAAGGCTGAGATTGCATGTTTATGAGTTTGTCTCCCCTGCTGAACTATAAGCCCTTCAAGGACAGAGATCTACAATGTTCATTACGATATCACCATTGCCTACACAGTGCCAGGCATACCATAAGCATTGCATAAATGTTAGCTTATCATCATCCATACCCTAATCCTTGTCTTTACTCTCCTTCTCCTCATCTAGATTCTGAAGCATGGCCCTCATCATTATCAGGGTCAAATTTGTTGAGTTATCTGTCTTTTCCACTAGATCATGATGTCTCCAAGGGTGAAAATCTTACCTTTTATGTTTATATCCTCAGTGTTTCATACAGTGTCTGCCTCTTAATAGACACCTAACAGAGGCATGAAAGAATGAATGAGTGAATGAGTAAATGAATGAACTGGTTGATGAGTGGTCCTTGCTATATGAAACTGAGGTCCATACAGAATAACTTGGGTAGCAACTTGTGATACTCATATTGCGGAATTATAAGCCTAAAGCCACAACTAAAGCCTTAGTTCAGTGTGAATTTCCCTTTTCCCAGAAGCTATTCTTGCTGACAATCCTCTCATCTCTCTCCACCCTTCCAGATGTGCAGTGTCCTGGGTGGCTTCCTTAAATCACCATCATAAGCTCCAGAAATCTCAGGCTAGGTACTTTTCTTGCTCCCAAAATCAAGACCTTTTATTTTAACTTCTTACAGTTCTTTTCCAGAATCCCTCATCTCCAACAGGCAGGCGACTTTCATTCCTTCAGCCTTACCTGGAGGCCTGCCCCTTCTTTGGTGCTGTCTTCAGCTTGCATGCCTTTCTAGAAGACCTCATTGCACATTGCCTTCCCAACTGAAAACTCACTTCCACCCCCTGAGATGGGCCAGGCAGCAGGGCAGCTCCTGACAGAGTCTGCTGGATGGGAGAGCAGGCCTGTTAACGCCAGCTGACTAGAGAATTGCAGGGAGAGGGGTTGGGCCAATGAACCAGTGAGATCGGATCCTTGTAAATGCAAGCTCTTATAAATCACTAATTGCAAGTTCACTCACCCCCTTCTCTTCTCACCCCTAGAAAAACACATCCATCTAGCTAGGGGCATCAGTTGTTTGCTTCTCCCTGAGGCAATATCTCTATTTAATTCAAATCCTGCTAATTACATGTTCACTTATTACCCACTCGTTTGACCTGGACAAGGACCATAGAAAGGCAAGCTAGGTGCCTAGGATGGAAAATTTAAGAAGATGCTCACTCTAAAGTGTCGACCCTGCACTTGCATGGCCCTGAGACGGGGTACCTCCTTAAATTTTGTGCCCTAGGCACCTCACTTATCTAACCCCAGCCCTAGCCCTGTTTTTTCCCCATCACCATTTATCCCCTCTATTCCTTCTTCTACCTCCACCCCCATTCCCCGCAATCACACTGTAATCTATGTCCATAAGTTCCCTCTCTTTTTATTTTCCCCCCTCAATTCCTCCACCAGCTCCCCAACACCTTCCCCCACCCCCACAGAGCTGTCTGCCTGCTCTCTATCTATGAATCTGTCTCTATTTTGTTTTGTAGTTCACTTTGCTCATTAAATTCCACATATGAATGAAATCTTGTCTTTCTCTGATCCAATTGCTTCCAGCAAGTGACCCCTCCGCACAGATTAAGTAACCATGGTGAAATTCACAGAAATGCCCTTCAAAACCTTCCCTTAGAGCTTTCTACTGAACCCTGAAATACTTTGTCAATCCATATCTGCCCTTTATTTGAGCTACTATTTGTTGAGGGTTCTGAGCTAGGTCTGCTCTTGCTTATTATTTATCATTCTCTCAGCAACCCTATGAGGTTAGTGATATTATTCCAATTTTGCAGATGAGAAAAACAGGCTGTCAGAAGTTGTTCTTTGCCCAGCCAGGAAGAGGTGGAGCCAGGGTTTGGCTCAGATCTGTCTGCTCCCCCAGCATTCTGTACTCATTGAGCTGCCCTTACATTCAAGAGGGCACCTACCAAGCAGAGTAAAGGTAGAGTTTCTCCATGACGGGGGTTTGAGTGTAGGGAAAGGCAAGGGGGGAGAGCGCCCAGGGGCTCAAGAAAGGAGCATAGAGAGGAGATCCTGGAGGCAATGCCGAGGGAAGGTTGTAGAAGCCCCACTCTCCAGTCTGACCTCTTCACACAGGCTCTAAGTGTGACCCTGGCTCTAAGAGTGGGCCAGAGGGGGACTGTAGTGGGCTGAGCGGAAACTCCACGGATTCCTCTGTCTGGGGTAGCCTAGCCCACCTGTTCGCACCTCCCCTCTGCCTAGCACTCTAGGGTCTCTCAGTGCCTAGCTCATGTTCTCCCCTCCTGGACACCTTCTTCCTCCTTTTCAACAAGCCAGATGCTACTCTTTCCTCAAGGCCCATTGCAAGCATAACTAAGAATATCTCCAGCCTCTCACTGCCCCCTTACCTCTGCAGAATGAAATTGTGCTGTCTTGCCATGGTCTTTATTCTGCCGGTTTTGTAGGATCTATTGTAGGGTTGTCTCTGAGGGCAGTTTCCGATCCAGCTTTAGCTCCTGAGGGCATTGTGCTTCTCCACAGTGCCAGGTGTAAATGTGGGATTTCTGTTACCACCTTCTTGGAGAATGTGTTTTTTTCCAACGAAGTTGTTTTAAAGAATCACAGCACTTATAAGTACATGAAGTAGAAGTGGAAACTCCCTTCCCTTCTCCCAGTTCCCTGCCCAGGGGTATCCACTGTTGAATCTGGCAAACCTTCTTCAGAGGTTATATACACAAACACAAATGCACAACAGACACATGCACACATTTCCTTGACACCCCCTGCCCCCAATAATACAGTCACACTATGCATGTGTTTTGTGGATTCCTTTTTTCACTTAACAGTGCAAGGTAACTTTGGATTGATTTCAGTGCACACAAAGCTGCCTCATTTGTTTAGCTATGTGTAGATGTACCATAATTACTTAATATCTTCCATTGCTGGGTATTTGGGCTGTAATAGTTTTTCCTGGTATGAACTTTCTTGTACTAAAATATTTGCACATTTTAGTAGCTATTTTTATGGCTTGGAGTCCTAACAGATGGTGTTCCTGGGGGAATAGTATGTGCCTCTGGATTCTGGGGGGTATTACAAAGCTGCCGCCACGGGGGCTGAGCAGGTTTTCTCTTTAAACCGTGAATGGGAATGCTTCTCCCCTACTTCCATATCCGAACCTCATCAATTCTGTAGATTGCCAATCTTTAAAACTTCTGCCATTGTGAAAGGTGAAATGAGATTTAATTGCTGTTTTGATTTACATGTCTTTCATAGATTGGTAAAGTGATTATTTTTTTGTTTATTGCCATTAGTATTGCCTGTTCATATCCTCTGTCTATTGTCCTTTTGGATTATTAGTCTTTTCTTATTGATTTCAAAGAGCTCTTTTCATATTGGGCCAATTTGGCATTCATTTGTCCTATGCATAGGAAGTATTTTCCCCAGTTTATCTTTAAATTTATTCAATGGTTATTATTATTAATGAAAACCTTTTTATAAGTAAGTACTTTAAAAACAATTATATTTTCTTTACTCTAAAGTAAGAGTATTAGCTTTGAACTTGGATCTGAGGTCAAACAGGCCCACAGCTTACTCTGTGAACTTGCATAAATCCCTTAACCACTCTGAGCCTCAGGGTCCTCATCTGCTACTTAGGAGTAACGCTGGGATAAATGAGCAGTGGCAGAGAGCAAGCACTGACAAAGGCAGATGGAGTTACGGAGAACCGCCTAGGGTGTCCGAAGGAGGCTCTCTCTGGCCCAATGCTGCCTCGCCCTCCCTCTGCTACCCTACTGTGGTTCTTCTCTAAAATGCTTCTCCTTGGTCTGGGGGGTTGTTTCCCTCAAACATCCTCCTCCTTTTCCTACTCTGGGAAAATCCCGGTGGGCAGGCTCTGGCTGTCTCCTCCTTGGTTAATAGGGAAGGTGGAAGGAGAAGGCATTCCCTGAGTTCCATGTCTGTTCCAGCAGCTAGGCCATCTGCCACCTGACAAAGGTCACCCCAGGTTCTCCCATTTGCATCCCTGAAATTTGTTGAACCTCATTATTTCAGCCTTAGATCAATTTGCTAGATTTTTATTTAGTTTTCAAGTTGTTCATTCCCTCTTTCACTCAGACTAGTAATTTCAAGGGCTGTATTATAATTTCAAGATGTTGTTTTAGAAGCATTACAAAACATTAAAGTACACTTAGCCTTGAATTGTCACTTAAGATTATTGCAGGAAATTAGGGCTTTCTGGATCATAAATGTGACAATAGATTGAGAACACAGCTTCTATTATGACTAAATGAGGACAAAGAATCAAGAAGAGTTAAGTACACAGCCAGTTCCTGTGCGGGTGGCAATGAACCCAAGGAAACGAGGCCTACTGGCGGGTGAGGAGCTGGCCTAGGCTGGGCACTTGGCTGGGGATGCACCATCCCAGACTGAGGGGCGCACAGAGCCCCTGCCCTACCTGAGTGGCATACTTGTTGGGTTATGGGGGTTGGGGGCACAGACTCTGTAGTCTGCCTGGGCTTTCTTTTTTTTAATATATTTTATTGATTTTTTACAGAGAGGAAGGGAGAGGGATAGAGAGTTAGAAACATCGATGAGAGAGAAACATCGATCAGCTGCCTCCTGCACACTCCCTACTGGGATGTGCCCGCAACCAAGGTACATGCCCTTGTCCGGAATCGAACCTGGGTCCCTTGAGTCCGCAGGCCGACGCCCTATCCACTGAGCCAAACCGGTCGGGGCTGCCTGGGCTTTCTGATCATCGTTCACCCCACTCCCATCCTCCTTTATCTTTCTTTATCTTTATTTTATCTTCACATCACCCTCCCCCAGCTTTGCCATGCCTTTAATGGCCAGCTTCACTTAATGCCAAGCTGTCTGCCCATGGCCTTCAGAAAGTGGGAGGGAGGCCCCGCAGCCCCTGGGACCAGTATGTGGGGGTGAAGGGGCCCTGACTCTGTGTGCCTCTTTAGTTTGTATCAGGAATCCACCAAGTGCCTGTGGGGCTCCCTGGGGGTCTGCAGGTGTTGTGGGAGGAATGCACTCCAGTGGTGTGATGGCCGCCTACCAGCTGGTGCCCACTCTGGGCAGTGGCTTTGGACTCAGTAGTCTGGCCTGGAACATGGGCTTCCAGTGCGCAGGCCTGCTTGCAGCATTTACGTCATCCACCTCTGCTCTGAGATGCTGGCTGCTGCATCCAACCAAGTGATTTTCCAGGGTGCAGGGTTCCTGATGCGGCTTCTGCAGCCTGGTATACTTCCTCCTGGGCTTGAGGCCAACTCAGCCGGCTCAAGGTCACTGAAGGACACATATGAGCTCTTTAACGTGCAGGGCTCAGGGCCTCCTTGCGGCCGGATTGGGACACATGTGGCAGCAATCTCAGGCCACATGTGGGCTGGATGACTGAGAAATCCAATGAAAGGCCTCCCAAGTGTGAAAACCGTCCCTGCAGCTGTTTTCAGTTGGTTAGTGTGACATGGAGAGGGCCTCCAGTCCACTGGCACCCCCACAGGAACAGGCAACTAACCCCCTCCAGCCTCTAAGGGCCAAACCCTTATGGCAGCCAATGGCCCCATTTTACAGATGAGACCCAAAGTGTTTAAGAAACCCAGCCAAGCCATGCTGGTGTGGTTCAGTGGTTGAGCACCAACCCATTAATCAGGAGGTCATGGTTCAATTCCCAGTCAGGGCACCTGCCAGGGTTGTGGGCTCCATCCCCAGTGGGGGGTATGCAGGAGGCAGCCGATTGATGATTCATCATTGATGCTTTTATAGCTCTCTCCTTTTCCCTTCCTCTTTCTGAAATCAATAAAAACATACTTAAGGAAAAGAAAAGAAAAGAAACTGAACTGAAGGGTCCCCAGGCCAGAGGGAGAAGAGCTCGGTGTGGCCCCATGACTCTCACTTTCGCTGACCTGGCTGTTCAGTCCCCTCAGTGCCGAGCCTACCCTGCTGCAGACTCCAGCAGCCTCAGTCCCCAGGCTTTGCCCAATGAGACTAGCAGCTCCTCAACCCACTGGGCAGCCAATGCCTTCTCCGGTGGGAGGGGAGGGAAGGGACAATTCCTTTCCCCACTGGGAATGTGACCCACAACTCCCTTGGCCTTCTTGCCCCCTGATCCTTCCACTAGCTATTCACAGGGTGCTCTGCTCCCCACCCACCCTCTACATGGGCCAGTCCCATGGCCTGGTGGGGCAGAAAAGGGGAAGGGTGTGCCTGGCACCAATGGGTTTTGAATGAATGAACGACTGGACCATGCTCAGTCATTTCAACCCTTGATGGAGCTTTGCCGCTGTCACCAGAGGACTGTGTCCTGCTGTCTACTTGCGTTCACATGTCCTTTTATGGTGGGACAGGGACAAGTTCTGCTCACTCCAGACTCAGCCACTCCAGACTCTGCCATATCAGCACTGCTGTCTGTCTGCGGAGGCAATCGGGGCCTGCACCTGGGCCCTGCTCCGAGCCTTCTGAGCCAGCCACCACCAGATCCTGGGGCCTTAGGAACCTTTGAGCCTTGTCACCCAGGGGCCCTTTGCCCAACTGGACAGTTCTAAACAAAGAGTTTCCCAGATGCTGGGGAGTCAGTGCCTGCTGTCTAAGTAGTCCCCTCCCCTGACAGCACAGTTCCCTCCTGAGACAGGAGGTCCCAGCTCCCCACACAGTTGGTCCCAACATGTCACTGCAGGGCCTCAGACGAGTGAGCTCTGGACACTGGAGGTCTTCCCCAGATGCCTCCTGGTGCCCTGTGCCAGGTTTCTCCGCACCTTTTAATGTGTGACAGTCATGCAAGGGGTGATCTGGGGAGGGAGAGGGAACCCCATTATCAACTCAAACATCTTCTCCCCTTCCCCCCCCTCTCCATTGCAATTTCCTGAGACTATGGATCTCAAAGGCCACGCTGCCCCCAGGCTCACTGCGAACACTGCCCACCATGCCCACACCTCACCTCACGGGGACCCATGTAGCTCAGAGCCTCTTTGTCCGGATGGGATCAGCTGCTCTGCATCAGCCAGGGGCGGCCTGGGATGCGATTCCTGCTTCTACAGGAAGTCTGTGCTGCCCACCCCAGTGCTCCTGGATGCAGACATTTTCCTGCCCCTCTCTTTTCTCATCCTCTCTCCTCACCAGTGCACCCCATTTCACTCGTCACACCACAGCCTTTGCAGTTCCCAGGCGTCCTCTCTCCAGGGAGATCTGGGCGGCCCACCGTGTATGTCTGATGCTCGAGTGCTTTTCCTTTGGGCCCAGAGCCCTTCCCCCGGCTGCCCCTGGAGGATTTCCAGGTCCCCACTCATCTGGAGCTGGCCGGCGGAAGCTGGTCCCCGAGCTCAGGTGAATTCCCTCAGCTCCTTCCCGAAGTGTCTCTCAGGGAGCAGGTTAACAGGGACAGAGGTGTCATCGGTGGTGCTGCCCATGCCCTAGACTCACAGCTGACGGCTCCCTGTGCCTGTGTCTAGAACTGCCGGTGCCCAAGGTGTGAGCAGACCGGGCGGAGAGGGCCAGCCCCACATATTTTTACTTTGTTGTCTAGTTGAGTCCTGCAAAGGAGGCAGTTTTGCCATCACCATTGCCAGTTCTTTATGGGATGGGCAGGGCTGAGAAGTCTCTATCACCTGGGCACATGGCCCATCTACTCTAATACTTGCCAAATTGCCATTTTGAGGTACAGTAGGGGGAATTGGGGTGCAGCAGAAGGGGTGAGGATGGCGAGGCAGAGGCACCCAGAATTAAACCCCTGGCTCATCGCGTCTGCTCTAGATGGAATCTTGGACGGTCTATGTTCCTGTCTCAGTGGGCTGAATGGTGCCCAGCTTCCCAGGTTAGTGTGGGGACTGGATTTGTAAGCACCCCCGGGGCTGTGGACCAGGCAACCCAGAGTAGCCCTTTGGTTCCCGCATCCTATCATTTGCAGCCCCTTCCACGGGGTGCAGGTGTGGTGCCACAGAGCTCAGGCTGGAGATGGAGGCGTGTGCATTGAGAGGGTCACTGTTCCTCCCAACTCCACTCATGCTGGCTGGCCCCTCAGGTCCCCCAGGGGCAGGGAGGACTCCTGCTGGGAGAGCCCTCTGAAGGCAGCAGGTGCCGGTCGGGCCATGGGAAAGCCTCCGCACAGACTTGCAGGGACTTGTCTGAAGCCACACAGTGGAGGAGCCACATCCCAAATCCAGGCTCCAGGCACTGGCAGGGAGTCCTGAAAGGGCAGCGGGGGTGAGGCGAGTGGGGGAGCATGGGGGACAGTAAAGTTGTGTAGGTGCCGCTTCTAAAGGAAGCTAAAGTAATTCCTCCTCTTCTTCCTTCCACCCTCCTGGGAGAGGAAGCCACGCCCTGGTCTGGAAATTGGGGCTCAGGGCAGATTTAGTCCTGGTTCTGTCACTAACTGGCTGTGTGACTTTGGGTAAACTTCCCAACTTATCCAACCCTCTCTTTTCTAAAGGAGGACCTTGCTTTCCTCCTTTAGAAAAGAGAGGGTTGGATGAGATGATCTTTGTTGTCTCCTCTAGCTTTAAAAATGTTGGATTATTCAACAAAAATTCCATCGCTCTTACTGTTGTGATTGCTTCAAAGATGGGAAGCCAGCACAATTGCCTTAGGAAGGAGGCTTGATCTCTCCTCCTTCATCTAGAAAGGAGTCTAGAATGAAGGGAAAGCCAGAAGCAGCCTGGGGGCCGATGCTGGGGTAGAGGAGCAGCCCCCCACCCCACCACCACCACCACTCCACCCATGGCAGCTGAGCCTCTTCTACTTCCCAGGAAAGTGCTTATATATAAATACTACGAGTAAAAGGAGCTAAGAATAACCAGCGTGACTCTTATTAGTGTGCTAGGGCCACCATAACAAAATACCGCAGACTGGGTAGCTCAGACAACACACACTTATTTTCTCACAGTTCTAAAGGCCAGAAGTCCAAGATCAAGAGCTCAGCAGGTTTGGTTTCTTCTGAGAGCTCTCGCCTTGGCTTGCAGATGGCCACCTTCTTGCTGTGTCCTCACATGGTTGTTACTCTGTCTTGTCTGCATCCGGGTCCTGCTGGAGTAGGGCCCACTCTAATGAACCCATTTTAACTTAATCACCTACTTAAAGACCCTGCTTCCAAGTACAGTCATATTCTCAGGTACAGGGGGTTGGGTCTTCAACATATAAATTTTTGGGGGGACACAAACCCATAATAGTGATCATTACATGTATTGTCCATGCCGGAATACTTAGTTTTTTGAACTTTTTAAGTATAACTTGCATACTGAAAAGTATACATATTGTAAGTTTATAGCTTGAACACATTCACATAAGCAGGTAAGAAATAGATTATTATCAATACTCCAAAATCTCCTTTTGTCCCCTTGCAATTATCCCCACAAGAATAACCATTATCCTGACTTCCAACATCATATATTAGCTTTTTCTGTTCTTGTACTTTGTATATATCATATAGCATGTAACTTCTTGTCTACATTGTATATATCATATAGCATGTAACTTCTTGTCTGCATTCTTCCCTCAACATTATGTTTGTGAGATTCACTCATGTTGTAGGTGCCGTTGTATTCTGCTGATTCTCACTGCTGTATGCAGTGCATAGTTTCTATCCCATTGTGCAAATATTCCACAAGTCATCCACACATTCTACCACTAAGGAGCTTTGGGGCAGTTTCCACTTGGGAAACGTTATGGACACAGGTTGCTGTGAACATTGGTGATATCTTTAGGTGGACATATTTCATGCATTTCTGTGGGTGTACACCTGAGAGTGGAGTTGTTGGGTCACAGGTTATGCATACGTGCAGCTTTAGTAGAGACAGCCAAATACTTTTACAAAGTAGTTGGACCAATTTATTCCTGCTAGGAGTGACAGTATGAGTATTCCAGTTGCTCCATATCCTTGCCTGTGCATGTTTTTTATTTCATATATTTTTATTTTAACTATTCTGATGAGTGTGTGATATCACACTACAGTTAATTTGATTTTCCTGAAGCTTCATGATGTGGAACATCTTTGCATCTGGATAGTTTCCTTTGTGAAGTGCCGGTTCAAGTCTTTTGTACATTTGATTGTCTACCTTTATCTTGTTGTTTTATGGGAATGCTTCATTCATATATTCTCTGTGAGTCCCTGGTTGATTCTGGAACAATTTTGAAAGTAAAAGGAGGGAGCGAATGATAAATAAGCTGGGACAAATGTTGTAAACCAAGATCATCCTAGGCTATTTGGACAAACTCAAATGGTCAACACACAGTGTGTTCCAGTTTTAACAAGATTTAAAAAGGCAAATATGAGGGCACCAGGGACTCGGGTAAGAAACATCTTAGAAGCATCTTGTTTGTAGTACACAGGCTCGCAGAGCCCTTATTTCCCTCCTTTCCTGCATCTTTTCTGGTTATTTTCACCTTTAAAGAGACCAATATTGGGATGAATTTTTATTCCCAGATGGTGCTGATCCAGCACTAAGCTCTCCCACTGGTGTGATCTGCCTCAGAATTATTAAATTTATGATGTTTTATGATCCTCTTAGTCCAACATCTAATTTTACTAATGAAAAAAATCCTGACTTAGGTAAATGACATCCCCAAGATCCCATAGCTGGTTAGTACAGAACTTAGACTAGAGTCTAACTTCCTTGAAAAGCATTTTGATAAATATTCAGTGTTTAAATGAACACATAAGTGCCTTTGATTGTGTGCAAGATCATTGCAAAACAATTGATATTTGTTGGAATATTGGGAGGTGGAGGGGAGGCACTGACCTGGAAGTCAGAGACTCAGCCATTGATGGTGTCAGGCTCAGCACTCACCCTGTTCTTTCACTGACCCCAAAATACGGCTCCACTGGAATGCCCTCTGATATCCCTTTTAACTTTAAGTTCTACACCTTGCATGAGGGGAGAGAAAGATTAGCTGGTTTTTTTTGTTTGTTTGTTTTTTGTTTTTTTGCAAAAGGAAACAAGTAAATAAGTATAGATTTCCTATGAAAGGAAAGGATTGGGTTGCTTTAGTCAATAAAGAGAAAGGCAAGATCAGACTTCAAGAAGGTAAAGTCCCATTGGTATCACTGGTGGAGAGCATCCATGGCTCCCACTCTCTTTTATTTCAAATGTGCAAGAGGAAATGTTTATTTACAGGAGGAGAGGTTCAGGCTACACCCGGTAGACTGAGTGATGTTATTTTGGGAGACATAGAGACTCTGTAGGTCACTAAATTAAAGACATTTATATAATTAGGATTATTATGGTTGGAAGTGAGAGACAACCATATTCAAATTGGCTTAAGCAAAATAAAGTAAGAAATATATTATTAGTTCATGTAATTTAAAAAATCCCTGGGTAGATCTTATTTCAGACCTGGCAGAATCTAGGTTCAAATAATGTTGAAATCCCTCCCCCTCTGTCTTGCTTTATCCTTCACTTTGCTTTCCTTTGCATTGGCATCAGTTTGAAGGAAGGCTCTCCCATGTTGGGGCAGTCATGGACACAGGCGTACAGGCTTATATTTTCCTGGTGTAGCACCAGCAGTGGAGTGTTTATTTCCCAGTGGTTCCAGCAAACGTCCCTGGTTGGCCTGACTGGGTCCCTTGCCCATCACTGACCAGCCACAGTGACTCTGATTACCCACTCCTTCCTTATCTAACTACCTTTAGGGATGGAGAGTGGAGTCAACCTGAACCTGAACCTGAACGTCAGAGCTTGAGTTGGGGATGGTAGTTCCTCAAAGGACTGTCAGGGTGCTTTTACTGAAGGAAAGGAGGATTTAATTCTAGGAAAGCACAAAATCTGATATCTACTTTACCAGTAGTGACTATGATATTGTAATTTATAATAATAAATATATATATTTGGTCTTCATCCCCATTTCTGGCACAGTGCCCCTAAAAACCTTTGGAATTTCCAAAGTGATGAGGGCAATCAAAATGTCTTTTGTTATGTTAACGAGGTGACTTTTGGAGATTGCCTCTGAATGTGGGTTGGTTGCCAGGAGAACCAACTAGGTGATTAGAGGGTTGGAAGTTTCCGTCCCACCCCTGGGAGGAGGAGAGAGGCTGCTAAAGATTGAGTCCAGTCACCAGTGGCCAATAATTTAATCAATCATGCCTATGTATTGAAACCTCCATAAAACCCCCAAAGGACTGGGTTTGGAGAGCTTCTGGGTTGGTGAACACATAGACACATGGGGTGAGTGGCACCCCAGAGAGGACAGGGAAGCTCCACATCTTTTTCCCAGACCTTGCCCTAAGCATCTCTTTCATCTGGCTGTTCCCAAGTTGCATCTTTTCATGATAAACTGGTGATCTAGTCTGTGAAATGTTTCTCTGAGTTCTGTGAGCCACTCTAGCAAATTAATTGAACCCAAGGAGGAGGTTGTTGGAACTTCCAATCTACAGCCTGCATTTTTAACAAGCTCTTGGGGAATGCCATAGCCACACTCTGAGTAGCAAGGGTAAAGGCAATTAGGTATCACGAAGGACTTTACACAAAGGAATGCTTATAATCCCTTGAATTTGTGTACCTGGAAAGACTAAAAAGTGGAGGTATATTGTCTAATTTGCACAATATGCCTGTGATTTATACCACCCATAATTTTTAGATGAGGATCCTGGAGTCCAGGGAACTTAAACAACCAGAAATTTATAGCTGGAAAGGGCCACAGAAGTCTAAGTTAACCCTTCCTTTTCCAGGTGGGGAAACTCCTGTGTCATCTCTGAGGCCTTTCCAGGTCAGAAAGCCCAGGTTTTTGTGATTGGAATGTGTTGCTCACTTATGCAGGTCCTTCTAGACAAAGGTTGGATGAAAATCTTCTGTCGCTCCTGGGAAAGGTCCTAGGCTTCCTCCCTCTCTCTGCTAAGCTCTGGGAGAGGGTGCAGGATGGGATTTCTGGAAGAGAGGATTACAGACTTGGAGATGAGATTGCTGGGGTGATGTACTTGAATTTGTAAACATCCTGGATTGGAAGATCCCAGATTTCAGGCTTTCTGTCTTCTACTCATTTACTTTGTAACCTGAACCAAATCAGGTGCAATGTAATGCATGTCACCCTTTTTATCAGTAAAAATTGGGCTAGCAGCCCCAACCCCATCTATCTTGTTACCTGGTTAGGAATGCCAAATTGGTAGGTCTTCCCACCTGTATTGTGCATCTACCATGTGCCAGACACTGAAAAGGCACTGCAGATATAGAACAGGACAAACCTAGCCCCTAACCCAATGGAACACACATGTCTGAGAAGAATGACACGAAAGACACACATTCTAAGTTAAATACATCTATATGCATAAAGGGCAGCCAACAAATATGGGGTAATGGGGCTTATAACATAGGGCTCTAACATGAGGTCTCAGCTTCCTAGAGGAAGTGGCATTTCAGCAAGAAATGAAAAATGAGCAAGAACTAGCAAGGTAAGGAGAAGGGAGCCTGGCTGGGCATGAGCCTGGGGGCAGGAGGGAATTGGCAGGCTCCCGGAAGCAAGAGAGGGTTAGAGGTGCTGAGACAGGGACAGATGTTCTGAGCAGACATGGTAATCAGGGAAGCTGGTAGAAGGAGATCCCGAAGGAAGAAGCTAGGATCTTGCAGGACTTGTTAAGGATTTGGGTCTCTATTATAAGCCATTGAAAGGTTTTAAGCAAGCGGTGACATAAACTTTTCAATTTAATAAGATGATCCTGGCTCGAGTGGAGAATGGCTTGGGCCAAAGTAGTTGTGAAGAAAACCAGTTAGGAAGCTGCTGCCTAGTCCAGGTGTGAGATGATGGCAAGCCCCAATTAGGGGGTTGGTAGTGAAGATTGTGAGAAAGAGACAGATTTTGGTGGTAAAACTGACAGGTTTGAGGATTGATTGACTGTGGGAGTGAGAGGGAGGAAATGGAACAGGACAATTTGTAGGTTTCCAGCTAGAAAATTCAGTGAGTGAATGTAGAGTTTATTAAGATTGGGAGCAGTAGAGAGAGAGCAGGGGGGTGGGTAGCTGGTCATTAATTCAGTCTAGACATGTCCCATTATAGGTGCAGATAAGCTCTTGAAGCCATGGTGTTGAGTAGACAGTTGGCTTTACGGGTCTGGCTGTGATATCTACTAGGGCTGGCAACATTGGTTTGGGACTTGTATATCCCTAGGGATGGAATTTCAAGTCAGAGGCATGGAGGGGGTACCAGGGAGGGAGAGGGAGAAGAAGGTAGAGAGCTAAGGCAGCACCTGGAGGTGCTCAGCAAGTGAGCTAACAGGTGAGGGATTACCTTAACATTAAATCAGGATGCTATGATTGTTGGGCTGGACTGGATTTACCACCTGTAATAACGTGCATCTCTGACAGTTACTGCTGCACTTGGATAGGTGAGATTATAATTAATGTTCCTCAGAGTTCTTTTTGCCCCAATTAAAAGTGAATCCCACCAGGAGGAAATTATTTTTATCATGTCATGCAACTGTAATTCCATTTTCAAATCATTAACAGGGAAACACCTTCATCTGATTGTTCTCATACAGAACCCTATCTCAGAAGCCTGATACCATCGCTTCAACTTCCCTGACAGCTTTAGTGGTTTCAGCTGAGACCCTCCGCTGTGCATCAGACACAGTATGAGCCCAGCTCCTGTGTGAGGAGCCTCTTTGGGTATCTCTCCCATCAGCTGATTTTATTTTTTGCCTCCTGTTCTGGCCTTTGGCTATAGGTTGTTCTAGGAATGTCTTTGCTAATTTACATGATCTGAGTAGATAACAGGGAGCTGAACTCATTTTCTAATTTACTTTGAAACCAAAATCTATTCTAGATTGTATTTATGGGGAGGGGAAGAGCCAGTCTGTAATGGGCGAGAATAGTCTTCAACTCTGAATTTAAGGAATTTTCCTAGGAAAGTGTCCTTCCCCAGAACTCTTCCTGTGCACGAGGAAAGGGTGGGGTAGAGGTTGTTGTCGCCCATAAAATAAATCCAATCAAAAGCAGACATTCTGCAGGAGAGGAGCCCACCAGACTCTATTCAAAGCTCGTTTGCTTTGTTGAATTCCATCAAGCTCTCTTGCAATAACTGGAGTTCATTGTGTTCACCTTAAATATGAAAAGGCCCTTTCAAGAAGGATACCTTCCCTTGTCATAGAGATGTGTTTGGGGGGGGGGGGGAGGGGGCGGTGGTGTCTTTATTTCTTGACAGCCAAGATTCTGTTCTTCACCGTGACACTCACAGGGAACCTAGTCCTGAACTTGTGGCCTTTTGAATTGAAATGCCTTCATTTGAATTTGGGACTCAGTGAGTATTTGATTTTTGATCCTTTGAGGGGTCCTCCAGCTGAGGGCAGGCAGCTCAGCAGTGTGTCCAAAAGCATGGACTCTGGACCCACCTGCCTGGGTCTAACTTCTGGCCCTGCCATTTAACCTATCCAAACCTCAAATTGTTTATTTGCGTAATAGCAATGAAATGCAATAGTGGCCCTCAATGTGGGGATTTTTGCAAGGTTTAAGTAAGCAAGCGTAAGTTAAATGCTTAGAACAGTGTCTGAAATATCCATGCACTGTGTTACTTTTAGCTGGCATGACCTCCAGGCAGAACATCTGATTGGATAGTGCAATGAGTAATATGAGCTGCCTTCATCCCAGTGCTTTATGTGCATGTATCTTGTTTAGCTTTTCTTACAATAACCCCATGAAGTGAATACTATTATCCATTTCACAGAGATATGAGCCCATGGCCATACAGCTGGGAATAGCAAGGCTGAGATTTAAACCGGAGTCTATCTGACTGCCCTTACCCCCTCCTCTGTACCGTAGCTCAGAGCCTGGCTACGTGGCCACAGGACACTGGGTGAGAATGTGGGTGTGTGCCCAAGGGCAGAGTGAGGGTGGAGAAAGGAATCGAGGATTGGGGTCTTTGGGAGTGGAGACCTTCTTAGTCTAACTTACCAGATGATCAGGCAGCTATGCTGCTGCCATTCCTCCTGGAGAGGAATTGTGAGGATAGGGAGTTGGGAAGGGGTTCCACCATCCATCTTCTGGAATTGGGAATTTTTCCTTCTTCTTGCAAGCCTACCTTCTATCAGTTACCTCCTTTATTAGAGCCCCCACTTCTTGTTTCTCTAGCTTCTTCAACGCCCAGATACCCAGGTGTATGTGTGTTGGGAGAGGGATACATCAGTCAGGGCCTTAGGCAGAGGCGGGGGGGGGGGGGGGAGCCCCATTTCCAGGCAGGGTGGAGAACAGTGGCCTGGAAATCAGGAGACTTAAAGTCTGGTCCTCTCTCTGCTGTTGATTAGCAGGATGATCCTAGTAAAGCATGGAGTCTTTCTGGGCCTTCCTGTGAGTTTAGGATTGGAAGGTGTCTGACGACCTCTGGTTCTAGTCAGCCTACCCCTAGGTCTCTGACCTCCAAGCTGCCTTGGAGGCAGTAAGGATGCTGGTGGGGAGGTGGCAGAGGAGGTGGTGGCGATGAGGGTGGAGGTCAAGATGACCTTGGAGTTGGTGATGGTTATAACTGTGAGCCCTTACCTGGCAGCAGGCACTGTACTTAGCACTTTACAACCACTATCTCAATAATCTCAGCAGCTCTTGTTATCTCCATGTTACAAATGGGAGCCTGAGCTTGAGCTGATCATCCCTTGGTGGGTGGATCAGGTGAAGCTGGAGAGGTCAGGGCCTACATTATGGGAAAATCTGTGATGGGCATAGAGCAGGGGGCGGGGGGAAGTCCATCAGGCCATAGTCATGTTCTGCTCTCCCCAAACTCTCTCCCTCGACAACCAAGTTGTGTTCAATGGAAAGTTAGGGTTACGGTAGCAAGAGTCATTCTTCTGAGGCCATGCAGCATATGGTACAGACACAGTCTCTGACCACTTTTAGCAGATGCTTTTCTATGTGCTTTTTCTTCCTTTTTAAGTTTCCCCTCAGCTGTAGACCCAACACTTATGCTTTGGGTCTTGGCCTGCAGCTTCTCTGACAAAGACTTGTAGCATCTTCACAGAAGACTGTGATTTAGAGAGCCCCTGAGGGGACTTACTTTGGGACAAGTGTATGCCCTTCAACATGTCCTATTAGTAAATGTGGCTCTTTTGTTTCACCTGTTGACTGTTACCTGTAATCTGTACCCCATAAAGAGAAAGGAAAAGAAAGGAGTTCTTAGTGTAGAAAGCTCAGGTCCGGCTGCACACTGAGGGTGGGAGGCTAAAGTTTGTGGCTCCTGAGGGCACTCTTAGAACCAGGGACTCCTCACCCCCGTCTAGACCTGTTGGTCTTGGGGGTTCTTGGCTTTCTTGGGCTTGGGGGTTCTGTTTCTGCTTGAATGAGAAAGCAGGGTTAGTACTGACCTCTCTGTCAGGGAAGCTGCTTCAAATGGATTCTATATGCAGCCGGTAAACGCATGAATATTAAACGCCCTCCGACCCAGCTCCTCACCTGGGATCGGCAACTCCCTGCCTCCCTCCCTCCCACCATGTGGACTGAACAGTTGCGGTTGTAAAGATTTTCTTATGTGCTGAGAATGCAGCAGTGAGGATGTGAGGATGGAGACTCCTGCCTTCATGGGGTTTATGGCCCAGTTGACACGTAGCGTTATGGTGGCAGGGGCAGGAGTGAGCTCACGGGAGAGAACTGGATGTAGCCTATGGAGACAAGGAAGGTTTCCTGGAGGCAGTGACCCTAAGCAGAGACCTAGAATAAGAGCTGCACAAGGCATGGGCAGTTGGGGTGAGAGGTGGAGGGAGAGAGGGACAGAGGAGGAGAGAGAGCAGAGAGTAAGAACACGTGGTCTAGACAGAGGGATCAACACAGACGCCTGGAGAAGACAGAACGGAGAACAGACTGGGGGCTGCTCCCCCGCCGGGCCTGGCCTGCCTCAGTCCCGGCACTCAGCGCTAGTTCTCCGAGGGTCCACAGAGGGAGCACAGGCAGGGACCTGGGCCGGGGAGAGGCCGGGAGCAGGAGCTGCCGGCACGTAACTGGCCCCACACTCCTGAAATGCCCGGTTGCCTCTGCGGTGTGCCCTGGGCCTGGCGCTGTTTCATTGGGGGGGCTGCCGGTGACGCTCAGCCTCGAGGGTGGGCATGACCAGTGTAAACACCGCCGCACTGGGAGGCCCTGTGCTGGGCTCCTGGGCTGCTTGAATTTGGGCCCCTCGTCCTACTCTCTGGGGATTCTGCTGGCTCACCAGGGGATTTATCTCCGAGGCCTTTTAGTGCTAACATTCTGGGGCTTTCATTCTCTCCCATTTGCAGGGACTAAACTCTGTTAGAACCTGCAGCCTATTAGCAGTAGTCAGTGTTAAAGTGTCTGGGCCAGTGCTGGGGTGGCCCAGCCATCACATGGACCACAGCTTCCCCACTGGCTTGGGGGGCCATGGCCTTCCTGACCACCACCCACTCCTGGGCCGTGTCCTGCTGAGAACCAGCTATGGCTTCTGAGGATACCGAACATGGGGACTTGACTAGCAGTAGGGTTGGAAGATGGTTTACATAGAAAGCCCCACACAGGTGCATACAATCAAGAGCCACGTAGAAAAATATTTATTAATGGTTCCATGAATCATTTGCCATGCAGTCATCACAGAACGGAGGCACTAGACCACAGCGACGGCCCTGCATGCTGCTGGCTTTGCATGCACGTGGCTGTCCTACAGCTCCAGACAGGAGGACTTGTTTTAGATATTTATCTGTGGTTGTAGCAATTCAGGTTGTTTTTTTTTTTTTTTTTTTTGTGTGTGTGTGTGTGTGTGTGTGTGTTTTAATACGGAAGCTTGCAGAACCGCGAGAGATGGATGGATGCTGAGCAACTTGCAGGCCATTAGGAATTGGTCTCTGGCCTCCGTGTGGTGGTTGGGGCCACAGTGGGGATAGAGTCCTTTCCTGGGCTCCATCAAATAGCTGCAGTGAGGACAGGGCATCAGGCCATCTGTCTTCTCGGACAGAAGCAGCCAGCTGTGGCCTTTCCATCATTTAAAGCTGTGGCCTATGCCCTTCTCTGAAAACTGAATCCTGAGAGCCCTCCATCTTCTCCTGTAGAACGTTTCTCAGAAGGAAAAAGGGCACGAAGGCAGACCAGTGTCAATGAAGGTCACTAGCTGATGAGTCACTGTGAAGGTGACCAGAGGTGTCCAGGCAAGCCCTGGCAGGGCCAGAGGGCTCAGGGCACTGAGATGCTCAGTGCACAGCCAACGCCCACAGCCCTCACATCCTGTCTGTATGGCTTCCGAAGCCTCTTGCTTTCTTGGGCAAACTCGGCAATGCGTGGTGATCACATCCCAGGCAGCCACCTGTTAGCGATTAAGGAACTTGCCTGCAGCTGAAGCAGTCACCTTCTCAAAGTCATCCAAGAAAATGATGGGAAGCGAGAGGTGTGTGCTGGTAGCATAGGCAAGGCTGTGTATGGCTTGGTTTGTGGTGAACTCTGGAAAAGATGGAGGCGAGGAAGGGGAATAAAAGCAGACAGAAAGGAAAGGATAGAAGCCATTGGTTTACCTACAGGAGAAACATGTAAAGAAAGGAGAAACGGGGGAAAGGGAAAAAGAAGGGAGAAGGGAGAGGAGGGGAGCAGAGTGGCAAAGGAGAGAAGGTGGGAGACAGGACTGGGGGGGGGGGGGGCTGTGCTCAGGACTGAGAGGGATTGGCTGGGTGGTTGTCATGGAGAGGGACTAGAGGGAGGAGTTCTGTCTGCTCAGACTGCAGACTCAATGTGATGCTTCAAAAGCAATCACAGGACAGTGATAGGGCCCCCAAATGCCAACAGATTTGGTCTCTACCTCAATTAGTTCAGTGGTTCTCAGATTTGAGTATCAGAGTCAACCAATGGGTTGTGAGGCCCAGGCTGCCGGGCCCCAGCCCCAGCCCCAGCCACTGGTTTAGTAAGTCTGGATTGGGGCCTGATGTGCATTTCTGACAAGTTCCTAGGTGAGGCCGATGCTACTGTTCCAGGAACCGCGCCCCCCCCCCCCCCCCCCCGCCAACTTGAGAACCACTCTCTTAGAGGTTAGAGACTAAATCAAGGTCAGTGCTGATTTGGGGTCCTTGTGTTGGACAGAGTCAATGAGTGTCATCAGTGTCTCAACTGGAGGGCAGAAGCAGATTGGCAAACACAAAAATATAAATTGATAAAAATGCTAAAACCTTTTATTGGATGGATTTGTCTCTTTATGGCTCTTCATTCAACTAACCATATTCTTACCTCTACTGGCAATTGCTATTTAAATGTCAGTTGTCAAGCAGATGTTGCTCACCGTACTACATGCAAGGTAATTTATTGTCTGCAGACCCTGATGGAGTGCTCTCCAACAGCCCTCCTTCCCCCTTCCTGTCTCTCCCCTCCCCTTTGTCCTGGTCCCACCAAGCCTTACAGCTCTCAGAAGGTGAGCAGGCATAGCATTCCTCCATTCCTCGCTCATGCGGTGGTGTCTTTGCCTGGCTGCTGTTTTCCAGACTCAGTCTTCCTCTCTTTTAATTTGTCTGAGTGCTCCATCCCCTGTGAAGGTCAGCTAGCCCCTCTCACTGCTGCCATATGCTCTGTCTAGACCAGTGGTCGGCAAACTCATTAGTCAACATAGCCAAATATCAACAGTACAACAATTGAAATTTCTTTTGAGAGCTAAATTTTTTAAACTTCTTCTAACACCACTTCTTCAAAATAGACTCGCCCAGGCCGTGGTATTTTGTGGAAGAGCCACACTCAAGTGGCTCGCGAGCCGCAGTTTGCCAACCACGCGTCTAGACTGCTCTCATGACCCTTCAAGCCGTCACCAGGCTGCGGCTGCCCTGTCTCCTCTGCTTTTTATCACCAGTGCCTAGAACAGGGTTTATAATAGGTTCCAGCCCATCGAAAAGTCTTTGCTGAGTGAATAAACAGAGTCCAGAGAACTAAATTGGGCTGTATAGGGGGCCAATCTAACTCCTGATCACTACAGCCAGGGTTAGAGAGGTTAGAATGTTGGGGCAGGAAAAGGATGGAGAAACTATACTAGTCACAGGAATCCTAAAGCATACTCAACGCCCCCTCGGCAACCCCAAGGCATGAATGATTCAGCAAAATGGGACTCCAACACCAGGTGGAACAGCACATCTTCAGGATTTCTTTAAGTCACAGAAAACATCTTTGCTTAGGGAAAGATCAAATGTCCAGAGTTTTTCTGCTGAGTACTAGCTAAGTATTCTTCTCTAGCAGAAACTTCTGTAAGATACATAGAAGGATGGACAGATAGATGAATGGATGGACAGATGGATAGAGTCTTTATAGGACTGGTTACCAAGTCTTGATGTAGAATCATATTCTGTTTTCTAACCATTCTTCAGCTCCCTTTGACTAAACTTCAAAAAAGGGTGGGTGAGCCCAGCCCGAGTGGCTCAGTGGTTGAGCGTCTATGAACCAGGAGGTCATGGTTCGATTCCCAGTCAGGGCACATGCCCAGGTTTCGGGCTCAATCCCCAGTAGGAGGTGTGCAGGAGGCAGCCGATCAATGATTCTCATCATTGATGTTCTTCTCTCTCCCCCTCTCCTTTCCTCTCTGAAATCTTTTTTAAAAAGGGTCTGTGTGTGTTTGGGGTGGGGGAGGGTACTTGTGCTTCAGAGCTTTGTCTGTGCCTATTCTCGAGAGACACGGCTCTAAGACTGAATCCAGACAGAATATTGAGATGTGCCCACTTTCCCTGGGGTCTGAGAGGGCCCTGCCTCTCATGGCATTCCATGCTGTGCATGTCAGCACTTGAGCCTACAACTGCAAAACAAAACTACATTTAAATGCGATGGGCTTGTCAATTTAGGGTAGAATTCAGTGTTCTGAGCAGTATGGCAAGATCAAAGGCATCCTGTACCCCCACCCCTCCACCCCCTCCCCTGAGATCCTGAGGGAATCACTTTTTCTCAGTTCCGACATCTGTGGGATAAAGGGGTTCTCCAGTGGGCCTCTCTCCTGTCTCCGGCTCTCTGATGACTCTGAGAGGAGTTCTGGGGACAAATAGCTGCCTCCACTTTAAAGGTTAGAGGGGATCAAGCGGAGCCCAGTCAGGTGTATGAAGGCCGGCGGTCTCTGGCGGTGGCTTAGTGCCCTTCTGCAGACTAATCTGAGCTGGATGCTGCGGAAATGCCAGGCTCGGTGCGGGATGCTGCTGCGCGTGGGCATTCCTTCTGTCTCTTACACAACTTCACTCTGCGGAGAACAAGTCTGTGTCACCGCCTAATGGCTCTTGTCATTTTAGTGTAGTGATCAGAGAGGAAAAATGGAAGTATCTTATGTGGGGGAAAAAAAAAAAGATAAAATCTGAAGGTATTTCTTAAGCCAGAGCACAAGGCTGTCTGGAGTACAATGCAGATCTGTCCATAATTCAGTTAAAACTTTTTTCCTACTTTACATGACTGGGTTCAGTTCACTGATCTCCATTCAAGTTCACACTCAAGTTATTTAACTGCGGGCTGTACATTACACCACACAGACCAAAGCGTTAGAGATTTTTTCCAAGTGTAATATACAAGTCCAAATTGGTTGGAGCCAAATGTAAAGTTAGTCAGATCTTTAATATGCTCTATTAAGGCGTGAAGAACACTCTAAAGCTTTGTCTCCACCGCAGAGTAGCTGGGACTGGAGCTGACCCAGTTGCAAACAGCCAGCTTAAAATCACCTTTGGATGTGATGTTTATTCTCAACTATGTGTCATGTGAAATAATGAACTTTTTTCAAATGTGAAAGTGAGCCATCACCCGCCCCTTAGAAAATGACAAACTGTACAAGGATGCTGGCTTGGTCCCCCTTGCCCAGCAGAGGCTAACCTGTGTGACATCGCCCACGGGCACACACCTCTCATCGGTTGCTGGCTGTCCCTATAAGCCCAAAGCTCCATTTTCCCAGAACAAAATTCTCTCTCTCACACAGGGGGAAAGACACCAGCCACTTTCCCCACCTCTCTCGAGGTAGAGGAAGTGTATCCCAACATCCTCGCCAGGGATTTGGCACAATCTGTGCTATTCCAAAGTGACGAGGCAAGCTTTAGGAAGAGCAATGCAAAACAGAAGTGTGTGCTTTCATTCCTCTTCAGGCTTGAGCTACTTTGTAGTGCCCCTTATATGGAAGGCTTTATGCGAAAGGATGGATAAAACGTGTCTGCACCGTGGCTGAGGATCAACCTGGGTTGCGTGGTCAGACCTGAGGATGATAAATTCAGGCCAGGGGTGACCTTAGTGTGACAGGACTGTCTGGGTATGTGGCTGGGAAGGGAGCAGGTGGGGAAATGGGAACAGAAGGAAAGAGGGAGCCCTGCTATTTTGAGGAGGGGGGGGGGGCGACAAAGGCTATTTAAGCTGTGCTGTAGCCACCAGCCACCTCTTGCTGGTCCTAAATGAAATATGCTATAAGCATAGAAGCCACACTGGGTTTCGAAGACTTAGTATGAAAAAAAAAAAAAAGAACGTAAAACATCTCATAAATAACATTAGCTTGATTACACGTTGCAAGTACATGCGGAATGAAAATATTTGGGGTGTATTGGGTTACAGAGGCTATTATTAGATTGATTTCCCCTGTCTCTTTTTGTTTTTTAATGTGGCTACTTGGAATTTTAAAATCCCATGTAGGTTACATTATATTTCTAGTGGACAGCGCCGCTTTACATCCACTTTGCATGGTAGAATTATGGCTCATGCTTACTTCCCCGTGTTGTCTATATTTTTCAAACTGGAAATATGAGAAACAGACAATACTATGTCTTTGAGGAAAAAGTACTTATCTTGGATTTTGAAGTTCGGCAAGCATGTGTCCTAGTTATAGCATGTGGGCAGCTAACCTTGTCTGAGACTCACCTGCATCTGTAAGGTGAAGATGATAACAATTTTCATCTTACCAGGTTGTTATCAGAAGTGAGGAATGCATAGGAAATTAGCAGAGAATGCTTAGTGCAGAACCTGACAGGGAAACCCCACTGAAATTTGCATTATTCTTGGTTATAGCTCAAGACCTGTTGGATGCCTAATCTTGAATCCGGGTCCATGTCTAACTCAGCTCCTTGGCTCTTGTTGTCCATGTCTGCATTTGGTGTCACATCTACCGACTTCTACAGCCAGGAAGCCGAGATTTCCCTTCTTTTCCTCATCATTGAAGCACCTTGGGCCTGGTTCCCTATGTTCTGCTACTTTTCCAGACTAAGGTATTTCTCACTTACCTACTTTAGCTCATTTCGACTTCAGAGCCAGAGTTCTCTCTCCTGGCTACAACTATAAACCAGGCCACAATTCTTTGTCAACCCTTACCCCCTGCCTCATACCGGGTGCTGGGGTCTTGTTTTTTCCTGACTCTGCTTCATTTGACGGGAGGATCAATCAAGGACATTTGGTGCCAGGCGAAGGGGGTGAAGGTAACAGAAGAACAGGGTGATGCAAATAAGAGATGAATGGGACAGGAGCAGGCAGAGCAGAAGAGAACACTTTGATGCCTTCTCCCCACCCACCCACAGCCCTGCCTTCTTTTCTCACTTTCTTCCGCCGGCTTTAAAAACTGCGCTATGTTCAAGCTGTGGAAAGTACAAGGCAGTTCTTATCGCCTTTCCAGATTCTTACCGCCTGAAGTACAGCCTCCTACGGTGCAGCACAGCGCTGATCTAACCCTGTGCTCGATTTCCATTCTGGGAAATAAGTCCTCAGACGAAGATAGCTGTACTTGTTCTCAGAAAGTCAGTGGCAGGGAAGACAGAGCTTCCCTAGGTGTGGCGAGGCCTAGCTCCCGCGCAGTTAATGAGGTGATCCTTTCAGTCAGAGCTGCGCGAGATCAAAACAAGGAGAAATGACTTAAGAACACAGATGGAATAGCACAGGAGGCTGGGAATGCCCGTGCCTCTGAAAACAGTGCATAAAAGCCCCCGATTTCCTTCAAACATGTTTTTTTTTTTTAATCAGAAAAATGTTGATTTGTGTTCCCATCCAGCTGCTGTAACTAGGTGATTCAGAATACACCCTTGACTTAAGATGATCTCTTTTGCCTTTTCATCATACCGCTATGTGACTTTGCCTGGTTTATTTTTAGATTTACTGAGTGTTTTCAAGGTAGCAAATTCAAAGTAAGGAAATAAGCAAATTGGGTTGTATTTCAAGCTTGGGCTGAGATTTGACCGGAGAAACCCTTGGAAATTAACAGGGAGCAGAGTTCCTACAGCTCTCTTTGCTAATAGCTGCAATTTGTGGAGGGTTTGTTGGGGGCGGGGGGGGGGGGGACTGAGTTATTTCAGTGCCAGAGAATACACCTACGGCCACTCCACCACCAGGCAAGGGATGCTCAGGTGAGAGCGTGCAGGAGGGCCCACCCTGGATGGGTAAACATGGCGTTTTTCCTGGAGCATTAATTAGTGAAGTATTTACCATCGATCAGAGGCAGGAAGGGACCATTGCCAACAATCACTTTCCTGTGGTTTCCTAGAAAATCGGAGGGTTTGTAAAATGTGAATTTTCCCTTATTATATTATTCAAATTTAGGAGCGGGATGAGGCATTTCTGGAAATCTGAAACACAGCTTTAGGATATCAGCTCTGCTCACTTACCTTCTGGTCCCTTGCCCACCCTCCCACCTCACCCTGCTGCTGCTTTCTGATGACATCTCTTGTTGTTGTTGTTTTGGGGGGGGGGGCACTGTAGAATAAATGCTCATGAAACTTGTGATACCAGTTGACTGTGGCCTAACCGAATCTTTCCCTGTCAGAGGTCGCAGAAAGAGCGATGATTGTGAAGTTGGAATGCAGACGTGTGGGCACCCAGACCTATGTCCAGGCGGCCAGTTTCTGCTCGTGCCACACGGCAATGAGCATCTACTGGCCGAATGTGAAGGAAGTTTTTATAGTTTCCATTCTGTTTGGATAATTGTCTTTTTTAAAAAATTTAAAAAGAAGCAATCGCTGTTGCAGATCTGAGCATTATAATTACAGGTGTGCAAACCTCATAAATGTATGCAAAAAACTCTCAGTGACAGGCTCGCCCTGACTTTGCTCCCCTAGAAACTGAATGTGCGATCAGTGTCACTAAATAGGCTTCTTTGTTACCATTTCCATTGGTCTGGAAGATGCCATTGGGTCTTCTTTAAAACGCAAATGTTTCATCTGATGTGGCTGTACTGTATACATCGATTAAAAAAAAAAAAGACATAACTAGTTAAAAGAACTGCATAAAATGCATTCTGGATACACAAACCATTTTTAAATTAACAGGCATTAACAGGTATCAGTCAACTGTCTAAAGCGTTTAATGGTCTTTAATACAGTCAAACTCCCCCAGCCGTGAGACGATGGGAAATTTTTTGCGGAAGCTGTCAAACACAACATTGAAAAACGGGTACCGCTTCCTGGCCAGTGAGCACAGAACGGAGGGGTCAAAACTTGATGGTTTTGTTGTTCTCATGCTGTGTTGTTTGTTTGTTTTTTGTCTCTCCCTGCACCTGCCTGCTCAGGGCTGATCGTTTTGACCTTGGCCATCTGCTGGATGCCCAACCAGGTCCGGAGGATCATGGCTGCCGCCCGGCCCAAGCACGACTGGACCCGGTCCTACTTCCAGGCGTACATGATCCTGCTCCCGTTCTCCGACACCTTCTTCTACCTGAGCTCGGTCATCAACCCGCTGCTGTACAACGTGTCGTCGCGGCAGTTCCGCGCCGTGTTCGGGCAGGTGCTGCGCTGCCGCCTGACCCTGCCGCACGCCAACCAGGAGCGGCGCCTGCGCGGCCTGGCCGCCTCCGCCTCGGCCGCCGCCTCCCCCTCCGACAGCGCCCGCTCGCGCCGCCCGCTCCTCCGCCTCGCTTCCAGGCGCAGCTCCTCCGCCAGGACCACGCACAAGGTTTTCTTAAGCACTTTCCGGAGCCAGGCCGAAGCCGAGCCCGCGTCTGAGGCCCAGCCATCGAGTCCCGAGTCGCCGGAGCCCAGGTGGGAGGCGGAACCAGCCAGCGCTGCCGCAGAGAACGGTGTTCAGGAGCATGAAGTGTGAATGTCACGTTGGCGAGCCTGGAGTGCTCACCTGCCCTGCCGGTGACAGCAGCATTCCCCGCACACACCGTGACACAATAATCTGCTCCCGCACCAGGGGCGGGAGCTGGGGGCCTCGGGAGGGCAGGTGCCCGCCTCAGGTCTCCTCCGCAGGGCTGACTCTGCCGCCTTGACTCTGGTTACCGACGGGGACTTTGCCATCCCCTCCCTTCTCCTAAGTACACACTGAAAATTCAGTCCGACTGAATTTATTCAGAGCTCACAAGAATGTTTTACACGGAGCTCTTTCATTATTTGCAAAGGAACGAAAAGAAAGAGAACGCAGGCTCCCTACCCAGAATCAAAGCATGCCCGGAGAGCTCATGGACCGGGGAGCGAGAGCCAGAGGACGAGGACGAGGCCGGCGGGCGGGCGTCTCCTTCAGCAGTGCGCCCAGAGGAGGCCTACTGTGAGGAGCAGGAGGGTGGCGGGCAGCCCGGGCCGGAGCGGGGAGGCCGAGCTGCTCCTCTTCTTGGGCCGGGGCCCGTTGCACAGCGGGGTGTTACAGCAGCTGATGCACACCGAGTTCAGTTTCCCCGGGGAGCAGAAGGACTGGTACCCGGCCGAGGCGATGAGGCAGGCTGCGGAGGAGGCACACGACTTGCGATACATGATCCCTGCAACATGCCAAAGGAGCTGGGTTAACCTGTGCTGGCAACGGACAGCGCCCCGCTGAGCCCAGCTCCCCGTGTGTCCTTCCTCCCCGTCCCAGCCCAGAGCCTGGGGGTGGGGCGGGGGGCGGGGGGCAGGGGGTGCTTTGGGTTGTTTTGCGGAGCCTCCCCAATACATGAGGTGCACCGGGAGACGGCAGTCCTCATTGCACTACTTTGGACAGAATTGTTCCAAAAGCGATCTGAGATGCAGTGCCAGTGAATAAAGAGCTGTCAAACCAAAGTCCGCTTTTTTAAAGTCAGAATTCACACTGTGTACTAGATACAGAGTGTTTTACCTTGTTGCTGTTCAAACTAGTTCATGCTAGTTAAATTAGATCTCACCTCTATTATCACTTTATCAGCGACACTGAGAGATGGCTCTCCACTATGTTTTTATTACATCATGGAATGTTCTCAATAAAGACCAAGTCCCAATGGGAATAGGTCAGATCCCTAGTGAAGGGGCCCTGATTTCTCCGTGTGGGCACAACAGCCTTGTTCTCAGGGAAGAGGCTTGCCCATAGAGCATACGGTCATTCACCCAGTGAGCATCTCACAGCTAGCACTTAACACACACCGTGTGGGCACACAGACTGGTGGGCTCCTCTGAGGATGACAGGTGTCATGTCCACACTGCAGCACAGCATTCAAATTAGGGTGTCTTGGACCATCCTATGACTTCCTAACGCTGGAAGGATTTCAATTCTGATGCTAACAGCTCAGCTTACGTAAGTGCTTTCCTGCATGCCAGGCACTCTTCAGAGAGCTGCGGTGTCCTAGACCAGTGGTCGGCAAACTCATTAGTCAACAGAGCCAAATATCAACAGTACAACGATTGAAATTTCTTTTGAGAGCCGAAAACCGACTTCTGCGCTTGGGCCACGAAGTTTCGATCGCACTGTACGTGCACGCTCGCATGTGGTATTTTGTGGAAGAGCCACACTCAAGGGGCCAAAGAGCCGCATGTGGCTCGTGAGCCGCAGTTTGCCGACCACTGTCCTAGATCCTTCACTACTAGGATCTAGGAGAGGCCCCCATGGTCATCCCCATTTTACAGATGGGGTGCCTAAGGCAAGAGAGGTTTAGCTAACTGGCCCAAAGTCACACTACTAAAATGGATTTGAACCTGGTATTCTGGCTCTGTGCCATAAAGTCTGTATTACTGTACAGCAAAGCAGATCGCCAATAAACCACAGAGTGGTTTTGTTTTCTTTGGGGTCGGGGAGGCTTTACTCTGAAGATAGCTTTTGGGGTTTGTGTGGCTCTTTTGTATCATTATGTTTTTTATTGAGACATAATTGACAGAATTATTCTTTCTGGTCAGATAACGGGTAATGCTAAAGTTCGTCCTGGAAGTGAATGGCTTTGCCTCTTTGCCGCCCTGCGCAGCAGCGGGATACATTCCGGCAGTGGCCAGGGAGTTCCTGACTCCCCGTAGGTGTGTGTTTGCAGGTGCTGCTTTGGTTTGAGGCTCCCTTTTCCCCCTTGAGAATGGCTGCTGTAGGTGCAGGAGAAACAGTAAAGACCAACTGCCCCAAACTTCCAAGAAGGAGGTAAAGAGGTGCCTTCGATTTTACATTAAAACGCAGTTTTGTCATATTTTTCTATATGCATCTGTAAGGATTGATGTTCTAACACCATTAGAAAATCCTGGAAGTAGCTGCTCTGACGCGATAATGCCCGTGGACAAAGGATGTGTGTGGGGGCAGGGGGAGAGAAGAGGCACTGTTTCAGTTCTACGGAACCTGCTATATAATCTCTACATTTTCTATCCATTGCCCATGGTAGGGAATTACGTTTTGCTCACTATCTTTTTATTCTTAAATATTAAAAGCACTATTATTTGTCAGTTCAACTTTAGAAAGCTTTTTCCTTTAAGTAAATATTAAAAATTCAAAAATATTTATTGACTATATTTTCCACCGTGAAAAACATTCAGGCCTTCAGATAAGGTGACCGCCACTTCCAATCCCAGGTTCTCCTCAGAGGGAGGCACTCTCATCAGTTTCGGACGCTTCCTTCCAGGCCTGTTCCTATGCATTTACATAGATGCCCATGGAGAAATAGTGTGTGCGTGCACATGCATTTGTTAGCAGCATCACATCCTATATGCTGTTCTATAATTTGCATCTTTACTTAGTGACATGGCTGAGGATTTATTTTTAAGCCTAACTCTGCAGGGCTCAGCACCATTGATGAGGTAGGTTAGTTATATAATGCATGAGGGGAGTCTCGAATTTTGCAGCTGCCACCAGCGGATACCTCCAGGTTTCTTGGCTCTGGTGGCCATTGGGGCTTAACACCGTGGTCCCACAGGGCTGTATATTTTTAAAGCTACTTGAGAGTCTGGCTCCCAATTAGTCTGAATCTAGGTGCTGACTGAGCTCCTCCTCTTTGGGATACTGGCTGGCTGTGGCACACCCTAAACCACTGGGAGCCTTTAAAAATAGGTGGCTTGGGCAATCACAAGGTGCGAGAGACAATCAAGAGATAGGGCAGGTTTGAGTGATGAGGTTCATCTCTTACACAAGGCCAACCATTTGAGACTGGAAGAGGGGGCTTTTTGATCTAATCCCTAGAAACTAGCACAGAGAGTCAAGAAATAAAAAAAGAAGGTAAAACTTCAGAAAATAAAACCTTAATGAGATGAAGATAAATCATTTACCTGGTAAAGAGTTCAAAGTAATGGTCATAAAATGGCTTACTGAACTAGGTAGTAGAATGGATGAATATAGTTAGAATTTCAACAGAGAGATAGATAACAGAAAGTACCAAAGAGAAATTACAGAAGGGATGAATACAATAACTGGACGGAAAAATACACCAAAGGGTTCAACAGCAGACTAGATAAGGCAGTCGGGTCCGTCAGCTCAAAGACAGGGCAGTGGAACTCACCCAATCAGTGCAGCCAATGAAAAAAAGTTAAGATACCTTAAAGGACAACATCAAGTGGACTAGCATTCACATTATAGGAGTTCCAGAAGAAAAGAGAGGAAGAGGCAGAAAATTTATTTGAACAAAGTACTGACTGAAAACCTCCCTGACCTGGGGAAGGAAACAGACATACAGACCTAGGAAAGCCAGAGTTCCAAATAAGAAGTACCCAAAGAGACACAGACCAAGGAATGTTACACTTAAAAAGTTTAAGACATTGAGAGAAGCTTGAGAGTAGAAAGAGAAAAACTTATGTACAAGGGAACCCCCATGAAGCTATCGGATTTTTCAGCAGAAATTTCCAGGCCAGAAGGGAGTGGCACAATATCTTAACAGTGCTAAAAGAAAACATTCCAACCAAGAATACCCTACCTGGCAAAGTTATTCAGAACTAAAAGAGTGATAAAGATTTTTTTAAAGAGTTTTCCAGACAAGTAAAAGCTAAGGGAGTTCATCACTACTAAACCATAATTACAAGAAATGTTAAAGGGACTTGCATAAGCTGAAGGAAGGGATGCTAATTAATAACAAGAAAACACGTGAAAGTATAAATCCATTGCTAACGGTAAACATATAGTAAAGTTAGTATATTAATCACTTAAAAGCAAAGCTAGTATGAAGGTTAAAAGACAGATGTTGCAAAAATAACTACAATAATTAGTTAAGGCATACACCAGATAAAAAGATGTAAAATGTGATAACAAAAACATGAAATATGGGGAGGAGAATAAAAATGTAGAGCTTTATGATGCATTCAGACTTAAGTTGTGACCAACTTCAAATACAAAGTCATGAAAAATGAAGAAACAAAAGAACAAGATAAAACTTTAGAATAAAACAAGATGAAGATGAATCATTTATCTGAAAAATATAAGTTGTTGTGTGTAAGCCTCATGCTAACCACAAAGCAAAAACCTATAGTACATACACAAAAGATAATGAGAAAGGAATCTAAGCATACCGCTAAAGAAAGTCATCAAACCACAAAGGAAGAGAGCAAGGAAATAAGAAAGGGCCAGAAGAACTACCAAACAGACAGAAAATAATTAACAAAATGGCAATAAGTATATATCTATCAATAATTACTTTAAATAGACTAAATTATCTAATCAAAAGACTAAGTGGCTAAATGGATTAAAAAAACAAACAAAAAAATACGACCCATCCCATAAGCTGCCTACAAGAAACTGACTTCAGATGCAAGGACACATTCAGATTAAGAAGGGTTTGGGAAAAAATAGTCCATGCAGATGGAAGCCCAAAGAAAGCTGGGGTAGCTATGGTTATATCAGACAAGATGAACTTTAAAACAAAGACTGAAATAAGAGGCCAAGATTGTGTATCATTAGATAATGGTAAAGGATCAATCCAACAAGAGAATATAACATTTGCAAATATTTATGTACCCAATATAGGAGCAGCTAAATATATGAAGCAAATATTAATAGAGCAAAATGGAGAAATAGACAGCAATACAATCATAGTAGGGGACTTTAATATACCACTTGCATGAATGGATATATCATCCAGACAGAAAATCAATAAGGAAACATTGGCCTTAAAAGGCACATTAGACAACATTGACTACATATGTACACACACACACACACACACACACACACACACACACACACATATACACTGAGTGGCCAGATTATTATGATCTCTGAATGCATAATAATCTGGCCACTCAGTATATATCCTATATAATAAAAGGCTAATATACAAATTGTCCCCTCGACCAGGAGTTCGACCAGCTGGCAGGCCGGCCAACTGCCCATGTCCCCTCCCCCTGGCCAGGCTGGCTGCTGGCTGGACCCCACCTATGCACAAATTCATGCACTGGGCCTCTAATACACACACACACACACACACACACACACACACACACACACACACACACACACACACACTGAGTGGCCAGATTATTATGCGCTCAGAGATAATAATAATCTGGCCACTCAGTGTATATATATATACATAAACATTCCATCCAAAAGCAAGAGAATACACACTTTTTCTCAAGTACACATGCAATATTTTCCAGCATAGATCATAAGTTAGGACAAAAATGAATCTTAAAAACATAAGATTAGCCCTAGCCGGTTTGGCTCGGTGGATAGAGCGTCGGCCTGCGGACTGAAGGGTCCCAGGTTTGATTCCGGTCAAGGGCATGTACCTTGGTTGCGGGCACATACCCAGTAGGGAGTGTGCAGGAGGCAGCTGATTGATGTTTCTCTCTCATCGATGTTTCTAACTCTCTAACACTCTCCCTTCCTCTCTGTAAAAAAAAATCAATAAAATATATTTTTAAAAAATTTAAAAAAACGTAAGATTAAAATCATATTAAGCATGTTTTCTGACCAAATGGTACAAAACTAGCAATCAGTTACAAGAAAACTGGCAAATTCACAAATAGGTGAGAATAAACAACATACTACTAAACCATAAGGTCAGAAAAGAAAACAAAGGAAAAATAAGAAAAAAACCTTGAGGCAAATGAAAGTGAGACAGCATACCATAACTTAAGGGATATAGTAAAAGTAGTTCTAGGAGTGCAGGTCATAGAGATAAATGCCTATCTCAAGAAACAAGAAAAATCTCAAACAATTTAACATTATACATCAGACAACTACAAAAAGAAGAAAAAAAATTAAGTCCAAAGTTCGTCCAAGGTAGGAAATAAATATCAGAGCTGAAATAAATGAACTAGAAACTAAAAATATCAATGAAACCAAAAGTTGGTTCTTTAAAAATAGAAAAAAAAGTTGACAAACCTTTAGTTAGACTCACCAAGAAAAAATGAGGAAACAAAATCAGAAATGAAAGAAGAGACCTAAAACGGATTCCACAGAAATACAAAGCATCATAAAAGACTACTATGAATAATTATACACCAACAATTGTACAAACTAGAAGAAATGAAAGAATTCCTATAAACATAACCTGCCAAGACTGATTCATGAAGAAATAAAAAATCTAATCAGACTAATTACTAGTAAGGAGATTGATTCAATAGTCAAAAATCCCCCAATGAACAAAAGTCCAGAATCAGACAGCTGCACAGGTGAATTCTATCTAACATTCAAAGAAAAATTAGTACCAGTCCTTCCCAAACTCTCTGCAAAAAATAGAAGAGGAGGGAACACTTCCAAACTCATTTTATGTGGCCAGCATTACCCTGATACCAAAACCAGCCAAACACACCACAAGAAAAATTATAGGCCATATTCCTGATTAAAACAACTGCAAAAATAATCAACAAAATATTAGCAAAGAAAATTCTACTATACATTAAAAGAATTAATACATCATGATCATATGAGATTTATTCCAGGGGTGCAAGGATAGCTTAATACACACAAATCCATCAAGGTGATACACCACATTAACCAAATCAAAGATAAAAATCACCTAATCTCAACAGATACAGAAAAAAACATATGATAAAATTTAACATCCATTTATGCTAAAAACTCACAACCAAGTGGATATAGAGGAAATGTACCTTAACATAATATCATATCCAACAAACCTACAACTAACATCATATTCAACCTTGAAAAGCTGAGAGCTTTCCTTCTAAAATCAGAAACAAGGCAAGAATGTTCACACTTGCCACTTTATTCAACAAAGCAATTACCCATGAAAAGAAATAAAAGGCATCCAAATGGGAAAGGAAGAAGCAAAAATGTCACTATTTGCAGATGACGTATTATATATATTAAAATCCTAAAGACTCCACAAATGAAGAACTAAATCAATTCAGTAAAGTTGCAGAATACAAAAATCAATATACAACAATCTGTTACATTTCTATACACTAAAAATGAACTATCAGAAAGAGAAATTAAGAAGACAATTCCATTTACAATTGCATCCAAAAGAATAAAGTACCTTGAATAAATTTAACCAAAAAGGTGAAAGACCTGTACACTGACAACTATGAGACACTAATGAAAGAAATTAAAGATGATGCAAATAAATGAAAAGGTATTCAATTTATCTTTATGGACTGGAAGAATGAATACTGTTAAAATGTCCATACTACCCAAAGCAATGTAAAGGTTCAATGCAATACTTATCAAAATTCCAATAAAATTTTTCAAAGAAGTAGAACAAACAATCCTAAAATTTGTATGGAACCACAAAAGACCCTAAATAGCTAAAGCAATCTTGATAAGGATAAACAAAGCTGGAAATCACTTCCTGATTTCAAACTATATTACAAAGCTATAGTAATTGAAACAGTATAATATTGGCATAAAACTTGACATATCAATGGAACAGAATGGGGAACCCAGAAAAAACAACAACAACAAAAACACAATATAATCTACTGACAAAAACGACAAAAACACTCTATGTTTAATTAATTTATAACTAAGTAGTCAATAATACACAATGGGGAAAAGATAGTTTTTCTAATAAATGGTATTGGGAAAATTGGATAGCCACATAAAAATTAAAAAAAAAAAGGAAACTGGACACTATCCTATACCCTACACAAAAATTTACTCAAAAAGGATTAAATGCTTGAACATAAGACTGAAGCCACAAAACTCCTTAAAGTAAACATAGGCAGCTAGCTCCCCGACATTGATCTTAGCAATGACTTTTTTTTTTTTTTGGATCTGACACCCAAAGTAAAGGCAATGAAAGTGAAATATAAACAAATGGGACTACATCAAATTAAAAACTTTTTTTTTAAAATATATTTTATTGATTTTTACAGGGAGGAAGGGAGAGGGATAGAGAGCTAGAAACGTCGATGAGAGAAAAACCATCAACAAAATAAAAGGTAACCTACTTAATTTGAGAAAATATTTGCAAATTATATACCTCATAAGGGGTTAATACCCAAAAATATATAAAGAACTCATATAACTCAATAGCAAAAACAACAACAACAACAACAAAAAGAATCAACCAAACAAAAAAAAATCAAATTAAAAAACAGGCAGAAGATCTGAATAGACATTTTTTGAAAAAAGACATACAATGGCCAAAAGGTACATAAAAAGATGCTCAACATCATGAATCATCAGGAAAATGCAAATCAAAACCACAATGAGATATCACCTCACACCTTTTAGAATGGTTATTATCAAAAAGATAAAAAATAAGTGTTGGTGAGAATTTGGAGAAAATAGAACCCTTGAGTACTGTTGGTGGGAATGTAAACTGGTACAGTCATGATAGAAAACAGTATGGAAATTCCTGAAAAAGTTACAAATAAAACTACCGTGTCATCCAGCAAATTCAACTTGTGGGTATTTATCCAAAGAAAACAAAAAATACTAATTTGAAAAGATATATGCACCCCTTATGTTTATTATAGCATTATTAATGGCCCGGTGCACAAAATTCGTGCACATTAAAAGGGAATAGAGGAAATATTTTAATATTGCTATTTGTCCTTCCTCTATAATAGAAGTGTCTGGCCAGCCCCACCCCCATTGGATGACACCAAGACCTGGCCTGCCCCACCCCCATCAAGCCCTGCCAGGCAAGGGATGCAGCCTCATGTCCTGGTGTCGAGGTGGGGGGTGTGGCCTCAGGACCCCCAGCCCTGGAGCCAGGGTGGGAGGCACGGCCTCAGGTTCCCCAGCCCCAGCACCAGGGCAGGGGACATGGCCTCAGGTCCCCTGGCCCCGGCGCTGTGGGGCATTGCCTCAGGGGGGGGGTGTTGCCTCAGGGGGGCGCACAGCCTCAGGTTCCCCAGCCACATCACCAGGGCAGGGGACATGGCCTCAGGTCCCCTGGCCCCGGCGCTGTGGGGCATTGCCTCAGGGGGGGTGTTGCCTCAGGGGGGCGCACAGCCTCAGGTCCCCCAGCCCTGGTGCTGCGCCATGCAGCCTCAGGTCCCTGATGATTGGACCTTAAGGTGTTATGGTGTCAGGACCATTTGCATATTAGCCTTTTATTATGATGATGATTTGTAATAGCTAAGCTATGGAAACAACCTAAGTGTCCATAGATTGCTGAATGGATAAAGAAGATATAATAAACCACTATAAAGCTATAAAAAAGAATAAAATACTGCCATTTGTGACAACATGGATGGACCTGGAGGGCAATGTGCTTAGAGAAATAACTCGGACAAAGACAAATGCCATATTATATCATGTATATGTGGAATCTAAAACAACCCCAGCTCATAGATACAGAGAACACACTGGTAGTCACCAGAGGCAGAGAATGAGGGGATAGGGGTGATTGGAATGGGTGAAGGGGGTCCAAAACTATAAACTTGCACTTAAAAATAATTAAATCATTTATCTATATATATAAAAGCCTAAGCAACTGTTGGACCATTGGACCATTGAATGGTAGCTATAATACACACTGACCACCAGGGGGCAGATGCCCAATGCACAGGCATAGAAACATGGAACAGACTGATGAATCTCAGAAGGAAGGGAGGAGGGGGAAGGGTGGGAAGAGATTAACTAAAGATCTTATATGCATACTAAGGCCTGGGGTCCCTTGGCCTGTCCTGTGGGGATTGGGCTGAAACCTGCAGTCCAACATCCCCTGAGAGATCCCAGATTGCGAGAGGGTGCAGGCCAGGCAAAGGGACCCCACTGGTGCACGAATCCATGCACTGGACTTCTAGTCCTATCTAATAATAGACAAATATGCAAATTGACCATACCTCTGACACACCCACAAGCCACGCCCACCATCCAATCAGAGCGAGCATGCAAATTAACCCAAACCAAGATGGCTACAGCCACAGAGAGCAAGGTTTCCTAGGTAACAGAGGAAGCCAAGCTTTCCGCCTGCCCTTGCCAGGCCTAAGCCTCCACTCAAGCTACAAAGTTTCAATTACAGAAGGTAAACAAATTCAAACAAATGGCGGCAGAATGGAGCTTGAGAGAGCAGGCCAGGGTTGCCGCCGGCAACAGGGGAAGCAAAGCTTTCCGCACACCCTGGCTGGGCCCAGCCGCTTAAGGCAACAAAGTTTCAATTATAACCCCAACACAAATGGCTGCCAGCCTCGGAGGGAGCCCCAGGCTTGGCTCTGCTCCAGGCTACAAAGTTTCAATTGTAGAAGGAAAATAAATTCCAGATACCAGGGCCTCCCCTTGGGTTGCCAGGGGGCGTGGCTGGCCTGCAAACCACCACAGGCCCCTCGCTCAGGCCGCCCCACACCCCAAGGGAACCCCCACCTGATTCGGGACACCCTTCAGGGCAAACCAGCTGGCCCCCACCCCTGTGCCAGGCCTCTATCCTATCTAATAAAAGAGTAATATGCAGATTGATCATCACTGCAACACACAATATAGCTGCCCCCATGTGGTCAAAGATCCTGCCCCCATGTGGACACAAGATGGCCACCACAAGATGGCCAGCAGGAGAGGGCAGTTGGGAGGCACCCGGCCTGCAAGGGAGGGCAGTTGAGAGGGACCAAGCCTGCAAGGGAGGGCAGTTGGAGGTGATCAACCCTGCAGGAGAGGGCAGTTAGGGGTGACCAGGCTGGCAGAGGAGGGAAGTTGGGGGCAAACAGGCTGGCAGCAGAGTGGTTAGGGGGTGATCAGGTTGGCAGGCAGAAGCGGTTAGGGGCAATCAGGAAGGCAGGCAGGCAAGCAGTTGGGAGCCAGCAGTCCTGGATTGCGAGAGGGATGTCCGACTCCCCGTTTAGGCCCGATCCCGGTGGAGTCGGACATCCCTCAAGGGGTCCCATATTGGAGAGGGTACAGGCTGGGCTGAGGGACAACCCCCCTCCGTGCACGAATTTTGTTCACCGGGCCTCTAGTATATATATAAAAGCCTAAGCGACCAGTCGACTGAATCGACCAGTCGCTATGACACACACTGACCACCAGGGGGCAGATGTTCAATGCAGGAGCTGCCTCCTGGTGGTCAGTGCACTCCTACAGCGGGAGCACCGCTCAGCTGACCGACGGGCACCAGACGCCAGGCTCACGGCTGGCGAGTGCAGCTGTGGCGGTGCCCACAGCCGAGCATCAGCGAGCCTACCGAGCGGCCGCAGTGGCAGGTGCAGCGGGGCTGGAATGAGCGGGAGTGGCGCAGCGCCCATTCTGGGTTTGGGCTCCTTCCCAGCCGCCTGCCGCTTTGTGCACTGCTACGTCCCTTGGGGGATGTTGGACTGCCGGTTTTGGCCGATCCCCGCAGGCCATGCCGAGGGACCCCATGGGTACATGAATCTGTACACTGGGCCTCTAGTGGAGAGATAATGTACAGCACAGAGACTAGTTAATATTGTATTGCATATCTGAAAGTTTCCTAAGAGATAAAATCATACAAATCCTCATATCACAAGAAAAAAATTGAAGTTATGGATGGTGATGGATGTTAACTAGATTTATTACGGTGATCATTTCATGCTATATACAAATATCAAATATAAAAAAGTTCTACAAATATTAACTTATTTAATCATTGTAATAACTCTAGCAATAATGGCCCAATGGTAAAACTGAGGCAGAGAGAGGTTAAGTGATTTGCTTAGAGGCCATGCAGGTAATTATATGGTAGAGCCAGGATTTGAAATCAGGAATCCTGGCTTTAGAATAGCTGCTTTTAAGGACTCTGCTCCATTGCCTACCATGGTATAATATGCTTCTGTTGGGGAAAACATGGCAAAAATTACATGCACATATACATTCTGTATGCCTACTCATAAATATTTCTGCAAGAGTACACAAGAAAAAGACACTATTGGTTGTCTCTGGGTAGGCGTACTGGGTGGCCACAGGATAGGGTATGACGGAAAACTGTAGACCCATTTGAAATCAGAACAATGCAAATGAAGAACTTTTTTTAACCTTCTAAAATAAACAGTGCCCCCACTGTTTATGATCAGAGCCTTTTCTTTCCCAGGGTAGCTGTCCATTACTAGCTGTGTCCACCAGGGGGCTCTGGAGAATGAACACACCCTCCAGAAGAGAGAGAGCTAGAGTTGCCTCAAAGCCCAAATCTCAGGGTCACATGGCAGGGGCACTTGTGTCTGTCTGTCTGTCCATTTTTCTTTTAACTCAGCCCCATGAGCTCAGATCTGGGCCCAGGAGAGGAGGAGCTGAGGTGAACCAGAAGGAACCCCGCTGATGGAGCATAAATTGGCCTAAGAGCAATTTGGAAGGATCGCTGATAATTAAAAATGTACAAATCCAACAGTTCCTCGTCTTGGCATTTACCCTTCAAAACAAACAAACTCATGTGTGCACACCCTTGACAGGAAAAAGTACATTTATACTATGGGGTGTTAGGCGGCAGTCGAAAGTGCAGAGCTGTATATTGATCTGGCTCCATTTAGTGATTATTGAATTATTCCTATATTGACATGGTTCTCAATACAGACAGTCCTCGGGTTACATTAGACTCGACGTACTTTGTTTCGTGTACTTTGTTTCGTGTTTACGTTGCCATCTCCCATTTACTTATATAAAAAAAAAAGTTCCGTCATTTTGATGTATGTATGTACATATGTGCTTTATTTTTTTATTATTTATTTACCACGAGTAAAGGTCAGGAATTGTTATCTTTCTTTTAAATTGTTTTGACTGTTTCCCTTCATTACTGCTGTGTATGTGCTCCATGTGAGTGACGTAGGTGCTTATGTAGGTGGGTTCCGACTTACGGCGGAAATCGCGTTACATTGCGCCGTAGGAACTGATCTCCGACGTAACCCGAGGACCTACTGTAATTGGAAAAACGAATTTCCAACTGTTCTACAAATATACCATTTATAAAAGAAAAAACACAGAGCAATACAATGTGTGCGTTGCAGTATGTCTGTAGGTAGGGGTGTGTGTGTGTGTGTGTGTGTGTGTGTACACATCTCTAAGTAAAATAGGAGAGAGGGGTCCAGAAGGCTTACCCCTGAGCAGTGGTAGTCCCTTAGGGCTGGGCCCCACTCCGAAAGCACTTTATTTGTGGCATCAAAATGATTTACAGGGAGGATGCATTCATGGATTGCATCTGTGATGACCAACTAAGAGAAATAAAAAGTAGAAAGGGAACCCCGAGCCTTGGAGCACCTGGCAGCCAGAATGCGGCCCAGCCCCATGGCATCAGAGCTTTCCGGAAACCTCGGGTGGGCTTGGATGAGGGCGCCATGGGTCTGCCTGACTTCAGCAGCGCCACCATGGGAAGGAAGCGGTGTCTGGGTTGCACCGCTGTAGACTGGGTTTTCCTGCAGCTTTAAGGCTATCCTGAGCCTCTCGGCAGCTGCCACTGCAAAGGGCAGTGTCCAAGAGCCAGAGTGAGAGGCTCCCCAATAGTTGAGGATGCCCCTCTCCTGCTTGACTTTAATCACTTCCAACACACTGCCGATTTTACTACTGGGGCTTTATTAATGGAATGCATCTCCAGCAACTAGAACTGTGCCTGGCATACAATCAGAGCTCAATAAATAGTTACTGAATGAATGAATGAATGAATGAATGGAGAAAGGGGAAAAGACAGAAGGAAGGACCATTTGAAGGAAATTCTGAAGTCCCATGGTAGTGAGTGCTTTCCTGACTAGTTGCAAGTGAAATTTTACTCCCAGGCTGGCGGGGCCTGGGTAGCAGAGGTTTCATGAAGCTAAGACACACCCCCAGTCTTTGGCTGGTACAGGCAGGGCTGGGAGAGGCTGTGACTCAGTAACAGGGATTGAGGCCCAGAGCCGGCAGGCTGGGCAGGTTGGGGAAGGGCTGTCTGTCTGCATAGCCGGGCTAATCCCTGCTTGGGCCGGCCACAGCCTCTCCACCCGCAGGGCACAGAGACGTGTCCTGCAGTGCCAAGCCATTTCTCAGGGCTCTCATCTGAGACCAGAAGTGTGCCTGTGGGACACACACCCTCTGTCACCACAGCAACCAAGACACCCAGCATCTTGCCCAGCTGGCATGGCTCAGCGGTTGAGCATCGAACTATGAACCAGGAGGTCACGGTTTGATTCCCGTCAGGCACAAGCCCAGGTTGCGAGCTCAATCCCCAGTAGGGGGTGTGCAGGAGGCAGCCAATCAATGATTCTCTCTCATCATTGATGTTTTTCTCCGTCTCTTCCTCTCAAAATATATATATGACACCTGGCATCTAAAACTTTAATCCTCTTTAAGTCTGCAGAGCGGGGTGGCTTCTGGGGTTCTTGGATTTAGATGGGTGGCTATGCTCACTTAAAGCACACCACAGATTGCTTGCTTCGAGGACATTGCCGCTATTAATCTGCCTCATTTAAAGTGTGACTGATGGGCATGCTGAGGAATAAAGGAAAAGGTACAAAAAATACAGGTTACTTCCAGGGGAGCCCATTCCACTGCAGCGACTGTGCCTCTCCCCTGGGATCTGGACATTCGACTTGGAAGGAAATATACTTCCAAGAATGATGCTGAAAACATAAGACATGGGTGTAAGGAATAAGGAATTAGCCCGGCCAGCGTGGCTCAGTGATTGAGCATCAATCCATGAACCAGGAAGTCATGGTTCCATTCCCCGTCAGGGCACATGCCTGGGTTGCAGGCTCAGTCCCCAGTTGGGGGCATACAGGAGGCAGCTGATCAACAATTCTCTCTCATCATTAATGTTTCTCTCTCTCTCTCCCTCTCTAAAATCAATAAAAATATATTTAAAAAGAAAAAAGAATTAGGTCCTTTGTACCCTACACACTAGAATTAAGTCTATATTTGGATTGCAATGCATCCAAATAAATGGTACAAACACATTTCTGTTCCATTGTGTGTGGGTCCTCCTTGTTTTTCAGACACTAGAAATAATCCTTTCGAGTCAAGGGAACTGTGTGTAAGGCACTGGGAAAAGCACCTGGCACAAACTAGGTTCTATGCAAGTGTTTGCTACTGTGGTTATCATCACCACCACCACCACCATCACCTTCATCATCATCATCCATCACCTTCATCATCATCATCGCCATCGCCATCGCCATCAGCTGACCATGAGGCACTTTGTGATTCACACGCTTAATTCACATAAGCAGCTACTTGCCGAGTTTATGCGCCTCATGGTGCATCACTTAGAGGGGAGAGTGACTTCAAGCCTCACTGATGATCTGCTGTAACATTTTAAATGACTGGCTCCTCTTTCCCCCACAGCTGTCCACACTCTATCCCAGTTCCTCCTGGACTACATGGGCCACATTTTAGCAGACAGGTAGCACGGCATTTAGGTGGAGGAGGACCAAAGGCAGGCCAGGAGATGGGGCGGAGGGAGGGAGGGAGGGAGGGAGGGAGAGAGAGAGAGAGAGAGAGAAAGAGGTGTTCAGAGAGGATGTGGATGCTGGATGGCACCTGTCTGCTTCCCTGCAGCAAGCACTCCGTCAGGTGTCGGGCTTGCTTTAAGGTTTGAATTATTGATCACATGAGGGAAAGAAGAAAGATGGTGTTTTCTCTTTGCTTGAGTCCGGCGCGTTTTGCTTGCTCCTAACAGACTGGGTCACTGCAGATGGGGCAGGCAGAATGGAAGGCGCCTGAAACAGCCCTGCTCGAATCCGTCCACCCAGCCGTGGTCTGGGCTTTGAAATTCCACAGGACTGAGACACAGAGCATGGCTGGCCCCAGGCAGGTATGAACACGTTGTAATGTCCTGTCACGGGTGCGATGCTAAACCTTTGACTGAAACTCTGTTTTATCACGTTTCTTCAGGACGGGCTGGTGACAGTCGCCCATGCCCGGGGAGGAAAGGCGGCACTCCGCAGGCAGGGGCTGCGCCAGCCTGGCTCTCAGACACCCGCCCGCAGAAGGATCGCCTGGGCACTCCTTAAACACACAGGTTCCTACCAGCCTCAGAGGATTCGGACACGGGCGTCTGAACTTCCCCACCTCTGCGGGGAGAGGGCATGTGCAGACTCTAAGTGCACATGTAACTTATCCAGGGAACAGTCTTGTCACTGCTGGCAAAGACGTCATTCTGCATTACAACCCGGCTCCTCCTCTGCAGCAGGGACACCTCTGACACGCCGTGATCCGCAGTGTGGAGAGGGGAGATGTCTACTTTCTTCTCCACCGCTGTCCATGCTCTTCTAGGACCACATCTGTTCCCTTTCTTACCACCACCCCCCACCACCATTTCTTACCACCACCCCACCCCCCCGCCACCCCTAGCCGACTCATCAGATGCTGTTCATTCACTTCATTCAAGTTCAAGGTGACCAAGTTAGAAGTGCAAGAAAAGATAAAAGCCTCAAAGTGAAGAACCCAGTACACATATGCTCCCCCTCTGGGGAGCAGCTCCCATCCTTCTCCTTCCCTTTTTCCCCTCTTCCTCCCCCACAGGCGTGCATCTCCTAAACTCGAAAGGATCCCACGAGACTTGCAACCAGGGGAGCAATGGGCAGCAGCAGCTCGTTGCAGGCTAACCCCTTAACCTGATCCCAAGGACCCCCTTTCTCTGACTTCCCAGTGAGCTAGGGCAGCCCAGCCTAGGCTCTCCTGTTGCTTCTTCTATGCTAAGCCCTTTCTTGTTTTACTGCCCCCAGATTTAATAAATGTACCTCATAGTCACCTGACACCTGTTGTGAAATTTTTACTGCACGAAGTTAAGAGCCCACACATCACTGGCTGACCCTAGGCAGACCCACCCAAGTTCCTTTTCTGGTAGTGATAACAGAGTGACATATCTGATTGGTAAACATGCGATGAATAAACTGGGCACGTGTTGGTCATCCCCTTTTCCTTCTTGGGAGTAACTCAGCAAAGAGGTGTTCTGCTCTGCTCCTCAGGGCAAGAAACGTCCCCTCGGGCCTGTCTGTGACTGGGGGAGCCAGCTAATTTGAAGATACTAATTTGGAAGCCCATTTGACTTTCACCCCAATGCTATTCCCTCCAACCTAGTCTGTCTTTCCTTTTTTTCCCCCTTAAATATGTTATTATTGATTTCAGAGAGAGGAAGGGAAAGGGAGGGATAGAAACATCAATGATGAGAGAAAATCATTGATCAGCTGTCTCCTGCATGCTCCCTCCTGGGGATCGAGCTACAACCCGGGCATGTACCCTGATTGGGAATCGAACTGTGACCTCTTGGTTCATAGGTTGACATCAACCTCTGAGCCACACCGGCCGAGCCAACCTAGTCTTTCTTAGTAACAACGGTGACATTTTTGCCTCATCTGCCTTGTTCCTTGTTTTGTCTCTCAGTTTCTGGGAAATAAAAAAGACATAACCACGGAGCATTCTCCAGACCCCACCAGGTTCCATGTGCGCCAGTTTGCAGTGTCCTAAAACCTCATTCTTTGGTGGCGATTCTCTCTAGAGTTAGAAGTATTTGCCTACTGATCTCTATTCCACATAGCCTCTGGCCTTTGAGACTCATACACAGTAACCACCTAGCCCTGGTCTTGCTGGTGAGTTGAGCTGCACTGGTTCAGAAAAAGGATGTGGGGCACTGCGCTCACCTCACCCCTGCTGATGGGCATGCAGTTTTGGTCCATCCCAGAGTGTGGGGCTGCAGTTCTAGGAGGACCTACTTGCTATACGCATGCTTCTAAAGTAAGTCATTTTCCTGGTTTTCTTACTTCAGTCTCTGCCCCCATGGTCAATTAAAATAGGGGCATAAAGCGTGTGTTTTCTCCTCTTTATGAACCATCCTGCATTTATATTTTCCAATAGTTTTCTTTGCCTCTGATCTCTGTGCTGCTGCAGAGATGGAAATTTCTAAACAGAGCCTTTAATAGTCCATTACTTTTCACCTCATGTTATATAATTTGGTTTTAAAGTCGAACTTCCATGGCAAACTGCCACGTGTGTGAATACCCGTCTGGGAGTGAGACTAATCTTCCTCTACTCGAAAAATAACCAGCACTTTCTGCACCAGAGTTATGATTATGTCCCCATAAACATTCATGCAGGACTAGGAACAGCTCCTCAAAGAAAAATGCTTGGAAGCGGGTAATTGGAATGAACTATGTGCATTTCACTGAGCTTTGAAAGAAAGTGCAAGAAGATGGATCTCTGATCTGCTCCCATGTATTTTGTTTTTGTCTTGAAGAACACCACGTGAGGAATCTTCCAGTTTCTGCATCTCAGCGGGAACATCTTGGGAAGAAAAGGCTTTCCGTGAGTGTGCCGTGTGCCTGCATCCTGGGCACCATTTCTCAGGCATCACAAGAGGAGAAGACCTGGAAGGTGGTCCTTTCTGGGCGGTGTCGTATCCTGGCTCTTCCCTGTTCTGCATTTCCCATGGATGTGACTTTTTTAAAAGCCAAAGAAACCCCGTCCATTTGAGCTGCAGATGGCTACACGAAGCAAACGAAAATGCTAACAACCCATTTTTTAAAGTCTCTCCTCCTCAAAAGGGAAGTAGCAAGTCCACTACACGTCCATGCTGACGCTGAGCCTCAGTCCCTGCAGCCCAGCTGGTAGACCAGAGAGAGAGAGGAATGCTAAGGAGCGGCAATGCCCCCTGAGAGTAACAATAAAGGTGCCTGTTAAAACAACAGCCGCAACAACAACAAAACAGACATGAAACGAGATCCAACAAGAACATTCATTTTCCTCATAATAGGGATGGGTGGATTTCATTCCTCAGAAGCCTCCGATTACCCTTCCCAAAGTTTTTTGTTGAGTTTCATTTTCAAGGCTGTTAACCACGGATGCCAACTTAATTATGGCAAGCAAACAACCAAGCCATAATGCATGAGGCCAATTGTTAGTTTTACTTCAGTTTTGCATTAGATTTGGACTTCTCTGCTCATTTTAAATTTTCTGAGCCAGAAAGGTTTCTGCCCAGTCACTTGCTTTTCCTCGGCCGGTGTCTTTGTCCCCCGGTTTGCCACAGGGGCTGGAGGGAATAGATATTTATGACTTATTATCCCAGCATTAGCAGTGCCCTTCAATGATTTATGAAACTGCTCTTGCATTTTTAACCTTGGAGTCTTTCAGATCATTGTTCTGAAGTGGTAAGATTTACATAGTGGAGCACAAAGATTCATCAACAGTTTCTTGCATACAAATTCACCCAAATGTAGGAAAAATGGAGTTCTCGGTTGCATAATGGCTCCAGATGGGATGAGCAGAGAATATCCAAGCATTTAACCCGAAGCACCCTTGTATTTGTCACCGTGAACATGGCATTCTTATCTACAGAAAATATCCTCACACTAAAACGCAGTTATACTTACGTCCCAGTATCAGTGAACCAAAATTCTATAATGTCATGTACATCTTGACTAAACTCGCTGGTACATGAGTTCCTTTCCCTTTCTAATTGTGACAATGATTCACGATGAGACATTCGGTGTTCGTTTTAGGCAAAAGGGCGGGTGATGTTCGGGACAGCGAATCGCCCCGTTCTTTCTCTAGGGCCCCTGGAAGCACTATGCTGGAATTCTCCCACTTTTGAGCAGGGGTTTCTCCGAAGGTGATATGGCAGACACTGACAGGGGGCACCCACAGCCACCATGTGCCTTCGTCCTCACAGCAAGTTGTGGCCACGAGACGGCATTCCGACCAGAAAAGGTAGGCAGAATTCGCTTGGGGGACTTGGGGAGCGCTTTGTTTGCTCATTAAAAGGAAAAGCTGAAGAGAACAGCTCCTTGGTGCTGTCCCTTCCCTTTAATGGGAATATAAGCAGCTACCTCGTTACCAGCAGGCAACAAGCCAGTAGCTAAAAAGCCCACGTGCTTAGGAAAGTGAGTAGGAAAAGGGAGAGAGCCTAGGTTTTTGATGGCATCACTGAGCTGTGAGAATGACCCCCAGGCCACCTACTTCCGGACTAACTTATTGGGAAAAAAATAAATGTCTTGTGGCTCAAGTCCCTGTTACTGGCAGCAAAACCATTCTTAAGTGACACAAAGTGAGGCCTATGGTGGAGGCAAGAACATAGCAGAATCTGGCAGCGGGTTACTCCTCTTTGGAAACCAGACCCCACACACTGAGGAAGGGACAGGCCCCAGAGACTAAGGAAGGGACAGGCCCCACACACTGAGGAGGGGACAGGCCCCACACACTGAGGAGGGGACAGGCCCCACACACTGAGGAGGGGACAGGCCCCACACACTGAGGAAGGGACAGGCCCCACACACTGAGGAGGGGACAGGCCCCACACACTGAGGAGGGGACAGGCCCCACACACTGAGGAGGGGACAGGCCCCACACACTGAGGAGGGGACAGGCCCCACACACTGAGGAGGGGACAGGCCCCACACACTGAGGAAGAGACAGGCCCCGTAGACTAAGGAAGGGGACAGACCACATGCGCCTTGGTGCCCAGGAGCCACGGCAGCCAGAGCTCCGGTGGCTTCCACGTGGGTGTGATGAGAGTGACACTAACGGTATGCAGTAAGCAGGGCGAGAATACAAGCAATGAGTGGAGGCTTACAGTTCAGCGAGACAGTGTAAGTGCAAGACAGGCAGTAGGAGAGCAAAAGCAGCCTTTCCCCCCACTCCCTCTGTGGTTTAGTTTGCCCAAACCAAATGGTCTGGAAGCACATTTGCAGCGGAAAGACTGGGCTGCCTCTCTGCTATGGAGCATGTCCTTCTGTATTCTTCACTTGCATCTCCTGCATGGGAGAGGCCCAGAGGTTTGCTGGGGAACTATCCCTGGGGGTAGGGGGAGGTTTCTTGCTTGCGAAGGGAATTCATGACCGAGGTGGGTCAAAGAGAGTTCCAAATAACTTAAACCATCAGCAGAGCCCTGGCTGGGTGCCTCAGTTGGTTGGAGTGTTGTCCTGTATAGCAAAAGGTCGGGGGTTCATTTCCCAGTCAGGGCACATACCTAGGTTGCGGGTTCTATGCCAAGTCGGGGTGCATACGGGAGGCAACCAATTGATGTTTTTCTCTCACTCCTTCTTCTCTTTCCAAATCAGTAAACACATTCTAGGGTGAGGATTAAAACACCAAACTGTGAGCTGATAGGATTGGCTGGGTGGTGACCCGTTCCCCCAGCTAGCATGACTCCCAAGTTAGCTTGGGGTGGGTGTTTCCAGAAAACTCTCCTCGTCAGAAGCACGGGCAGGCCAGTTTGAAAGCAAGCTGACAAATAGGAAAGCTGGTGGATTACACTTCAGAGCTGTTCTTTAAATGACAATTGTTACTAACAGGGATTAGTTGGCTGCTTCTAGTTTAAGAAGGAAAAGGTATATTAAACTAATATCCTATTTGTCTTCTTATGCTAGAGATTTAAGCTCCTTCATTTCTGATATAATATTTTTAAATTGCTGATATATCTGTTTAGCTTTAATTGTTATTCAAATTACTCATTCAGCAAATATTTTTTGAGGGTCTATATATCAGTGAATGGTGATTGGGTGTGTGCGCACGCGCGTGCGCGTGTGTGTGTGTGTGTGTGTGCGCGCGCATGTTTGCATGTGTGAACAATAGGGAGGATGTAAAAAGGGGGAGGGAGATTGAGAGATAGAGAGAGATGGGCATAGTGTCTTTTCAGGGGTCGGTGTATAGAAATGAAGAGCATGAATGAACTCCAATGAAGCAAATTAGGAAAAGATGCGCTAAAACACTGGAAGGATCGGGCCCAGCAAAGTGCCGGCCGGAGAACACTGAACAGACAGCACTGTCAGAACGTCCTCTGTCATCCTGCCGTCACTGTCACCTCCACCAGGAAGGTCAGGCCTATCAATGCCGCTCCATTCACACAGGTAAGCAGGGCCCCATGGGACTCGGGTTCCACAGGGCTTGGCTAGTCTCTTTGGAGTTTCACCCACTCTTAATGAAAACGACCCCTTCTGACTCACTTTATTCTTTTTTTTATATATTTTTTTTAATTGATTTCAGAGAGGAAGAGGGAGAGAGAGATAGAAACATCCATGATGGGAGAGAATCATGGGTCGGCTGCCTCCTGCAAGTCCCCCTCGGGGGATCGAGCCCACAACCCAGGCATGTGCCCTTGACCGGAATCGAACCTGGGACCTTTCAGGTCGCAGGCTGACGCTCTATCCACTGAGCCAAACCAACTAGGGCTCACTTTATTCTTCTTTCCCTTCCAACAGCCAGTGGCAGGCTGAGTGGAAAGCTGCCCTGCCTTTCAAAGAAAGTTAGCTGACTCCTCTCTCTCCAGGCGCCGCTCCCACTCTCTGCCTTTGCGCCTTAAGGCGGCGCAATTCTCCAAAGGATCCCGGGCTGGCTTTGAAGCCCAGATCCCTTGCACTCCTAATTTGGATGCCTTCGCTGGGTGGGAAACTAGTCAACCTCTTGTTTCTGAACAGATTCTCTGAGAGAGACCGGGAAACCCAAGTGGTTTGCTAGATTTTGCACAGGCAGTAAAACGGGGTCTGAAACCCATCGCCCAGCGTCACCTAACACACCTGCTTCCCGAATGCTCTGAAGAAGCCTCCGCGGAGGGCGGACTGCGCTGCACATTTGTATTCGCGCTGACACCGCACGCACTGACTCTGGGGCTGAGCTGCGCCTGGCGCCACCGCCTCGGGCGCTGTCTCCCGTCCCTCTATTCTCCCGAATAAGCCCAAGAAATAGAAAAACATAAAAAGCTATTGTCCATGTCCAGTGAGAAATGAAAACCACTGGACCAAGGACCACAACTTCCTTAAAATAATACAGCACTCCATCACTTTTGCATCTGGATCCCTCTCCTGCTTTGCAAAGTCATAAAGCCGAAACAACACCTTGAAACATCAGGGCTTTACTCTATTTTATTCTTTCCAAAAAAAATAAAAAAGCAATTTATTATGAACTCTATGGTTTCAGCTTACCTACAGCACTTAATTCAGTTCATCTCCTGCTTTGCTTTGAACTGTTAGACAATCAGAAAGTTGAAAGCAATTTATTAATAAGATAACATGCCCCATAGCAGCAATTTCCAACCCTTTTCATCTCATAGCACACATAAACTCATTACTAAAATTCTGCAGCACACCAAAAATGATATTATATAGTTTGTCAATCTGACAAAAAATAGGTATATTTTTGATCCATTCACACCGGACAGCTATTGTTGTGTTGGCTGTTGTCATTTTTTAATTTGGAAATCTAAGGGAAAGAAGTCAGTGACCCTGGCTAAATAGTCAGGTATTGCAGGTTTTAAAAATTATTGCAGCACATCAGTTGAAAATCACTGCCCTAGAGCTCTGACCAATGAAAACAGTTTCTGAATCACAATGTAGCCACAGTCCGCAGTTTACCAGAGAGCAAGAATAAATGGCATCTATATATATAAAACCCTAATATGCAAATAGACCAAACAGCAGAACAACTGAACTGGTCATTATGACGTGTGCTGACCACCAGGGGGCACGCGTGGAACATGGCAGGCATCGGCAGCAGGCGGCAGAGCGTGAAACATGGTGGGCGTTGGCCACAGCGAAATGGTGGAGCAGGTGAGTGAGGCCACCAGACCAAGGCAGGGCGCCGGTCACTGTCATCGGGGTGAGCCTCTGGTGGTTACTGAAAACTCTTTGCTCCCACACACGCTGCAGTCCCACTAGGTGCTCACACCCACTGCCGGCGCTGGCCCCGATCACTTAGCCGTCAGTGGGTGCGAGCGGCTGCCGGCCCCGATCGCCCCTGAGGGCTTCTCCACCTCCCCCTGCTCCTGAGGGGCCATCAGGGCCAGCAGCCGCAGCTCGCACCCACTGCTGGCGCCAGCCCAAATCGCTCCATGCTGTCAGTGGGTACAAGCAGGGCCAGCACCATTAGTGCATGGGAGCCGCAGCAGCAGAAGCAGGGCTGCTGGCAGACAGAGGACCTGGGGCCATGGTGAGAAGGTCCGGGTGGGGGCACGGAGGTTGGGCCAAGACCCGCCCCTGTGCCCACTGCAGCCTCGTGGCCCACAGTTCCTTTCAAGGTGCACGAATTTGTGCATTGGGCCCCTAGTATATTACTATAATTCTTGTGTTTCGTTGCAAGCTGACTGATTCATCGCAGATTTGACTGAGACTCCTAAGTTATAGATAAGGCCTTTTGTGGAGTGCAGGGAAGGAAACACGCTGTCTTTTACCTGCGCTTGTCCTGGCCCTATAAAACAGTCCCTTCTACCACAATGAACACTACAAGGTAAGGAAGAATCAGCTTAGTTTTAAAGAAGAGAATTACAAAGAAGAGATTTCCCACTTCTAGAGGAGTAAAGGGGTCTGCCTGCATAAAGGGCATAATCAAGGATTTGTTTTGGCACAAAAAGGCTGGACTTGTACTCACTGAGTCTCAGTGCAGATGACCAGCCAGTGCCTGAATCCTCTCTCCTTAACAAAAACCTCTCCCCGGAGTCCCTCTGCACCTGTCCCACCTCAGCCTTCTCAAGGGAAGAGAGAAATGGACTGATCACAACTATTAGCCTCCGGAAAGAAAAGTCCTCTGTGCACCACAGCTTTCCCATCTGTAAAGTTATAAATCAAGGTTTCTCCTAGACTAAGAGGTGCATCATTTTTTTTTTTACTTTTAATATTATTTTGTACTAACCACAGCATAGTGGTTAGACAATCATATACTTTACAAAGTGATTCTCCACCCCTGATATTTTTTGGCACCATAGTTATTACAATATTATTTTAATACTAGAAGCCCGGTGCATGAAATTCGTGCATGACGGGGGGTTGTCCCTCAGCCCAGCCTGTACCCTCTCCAACCTGGGACTCCTGGAGGGATGTCTGGCTGCCTGTTTAGGCCTGATCCTGGTGGGATCGGGCCTAAACGGGCAGTCGGACATACCTCTTACAATCCAGGACTGCTGGCTCCCAACTGCTCGCCTGCCTGCCTTCCTGATTGCCCCTAACCACTTCTGCCTGCCAGCCTGATCACCCCTAACTGCCCTCCCCAGCCAGCCTGGTTGCCCCTAACTGCCCTTCTCTGCCGGACTTGTCACCCCCAATATGTTTTTATTGATTTCAGATAGAGGAAGGGAGAGGGAGGGACAGAAACATCAATGATGAGAATTATTGATAGGCTGCCTCCCACATGCCCCTCACAAGTTGATGCTCAGTTATTACAATATTATTGATTATATTCCCTATATTATACCTTATATCCCTGTGACTATTTTGTAACTACCAATCTGTACTTCTTAATCCCTTCACCTCTTTCACCCAATCCCCTAAACCCCCTCCCTTCCTGCAAGCACCAGTCTATTCTCTGTGTCTATGATTCTGCTTGTTTTGTTTGTTCATTTATTTTGTTCTTTACATTCCACGTGTAATTGAAATCATATATTTGTCTGTCTCTGACTGACTTATTTCACTTGGCATAATACCCTCCAGTCAGCCCATCCATGCAGTCACAAATGGTAAGATTTCATTCTTTTTTATGGCCAAGTAATATTCCATTGTATATATGTACCACTGCCTTTTTATCCACTCATCTATTGATGGACACTGAGTTGTTTCCATATGTTGGCTATTGTGAATGATTCTTGAGGGCTGTGGCCTATGGGTGAGGCCAGATGTAGGGATGGGCAGCTGGGATCACTGATAAGAGCTTCAGGAATCAGGACTAACCCATCCAGGTACCTGAGGATTCTTGTGGTTCACACAAACCAATTCAAGATCCCTTCATTGAAAAGCACATTAACTCTTTAATACATGGCAGTGGAGGAAGAGGCAATGGACGGAAGCCCGGTGCCTGGCACAAAGCAGATGCTTGATGAACACAAATTCTGTTCAGCTCACTGGAATGACTTGCTCTTGGCACAAGTTTTTAGTTCAACTCAACAAATTGGCTAATTAGTCAATGCAGTCCCAAGGTTCACAGCATGCCCCATCCCACCCCCACTCTCTAATTCAGGGATTTGCCAAATCTAAGTTTTTCTCTCCAGATCCCTGCACAAGCAAAAGGAAGGCTGCATCTCAAAATGGGAAGTGAAATGGATGAGCCTTGAAAATGTTATCTTCAGTGAAAATCAGTCATGAAGACCACATACTGTCTGATTCCATTTATCTGAAATATCCAGAACAGGCAAATCCACAGAGACAGAAAGTACACTGCTAACAGGTACAGGGGTTCATTTTGGGCAAATTAAAATATTCTGACATTAGAAATGTATCTGCAATTCAATTATATTCACAACTTTAAGTATATTAAAAACCACTGAATTGTTCATATTAAAAAGGTTATCCTATATAATAAAAGGCTAATATGCAAATCGACTTAACGGTGAAATGGCCGGTTGCTATGACATGCACTTACCACCAGGGGGGCAGGCGCTCAACGCAGGAACTGCCCCCTGGTGGTCAGTGTGCCTCAGCCAGAAGCAGGGAGTGGGCCTAATCCCTCAGGTGGACATCCCCTGAGGGGTCCTGGACTGCAAGAGGGCACAGGCCAGGCTGAGGGCCTCCCCTTCCCCCCCCCCAGTGCACAAATGTCATGCACTGGGCCTCTAGTATCTCAATAAAATTGTTACTAAAAATGCAAAAAGATAAATATACAGAATGTCATTATAATGATCAAAAACCTCCTGGGGACAGGGATGGTTTGAATTTCAGTCCCACTGGCTGTGTGGTCTTAAGCAAATTGCTGAACCTCTCTGCATCTCAGATTCACCAACCATCAAGTGAGGATATTGTCTCACTGTGAACCTTCTAGGACAGCTATGTGGATCCTACTATAAGGAACTGAAGGCTGAATTCGAGGACTCCTTCAGTGTGAGAGACGGGAAGTGGTGTGCAGAGTGAGTTAGGCCGAGCTGTGGGCCAGCCTTCTGAGGCAGGAGGATGGTGGCTGGAGCAGGTCCTGGTGAGCATCCCACAGGTTTCCCTTTTTAGGATTAATTCCTTCGGATGGTTATTTCTCACTGTCTCTCTGTATCTCACAAGAAAACAGATGGCCTGCCTCTGCATTTTCTAGGGGGGGGGGGAGCTGAGCCCTTGGGGACGTGAAGTACCCTCTTCCAAGTTACCAAGCCTGGGAAGCTGGGACAGGAGTGCTTTCTTCCCTAATGAAGCGGAACACCCTTTCCATCTGACAACTAATAACAGGGCTGGGTGCTGAAGCCTTCCGCACCGGGTGCTAATAAAACTTTGCCAGGTTTGCTAGAGCCTACGTCAGTCAGTCATTCCAGAAGTATGAAAGGGACAAAAGGGAGAGGCAGGGAGGCAGGGGAACTCAATTGTAGATTCAGATCTTTTGGTGCCAGGAATATATCAGGGAAGCACGTTTCCTTTACAAAGTTCAAAGGAAACAGTGTCAGTTTTGTTTTCATCCTTAGTTTCACTTTTCACTTGGGAGAAAACCCTCGCTTTGAAGCCTCTCTGTTTAAACTCATTAGGAAAACCATCAATGAGGGAAGCTTTCATGAAGTCTTGATGGGAGGAATTAGTGTTAGGGGAGATCTGGATGGGATCAATCTTCAAAGCGTTCATCTATGGAGATGCCAGGTCATCTCTGGAGGCTTGTTCAGCTGGAAAGTTAACATAAACAAATGCTCCACTTACTGGAGAGGCCAAGGGACTAGAGACATTTGACGTTCCCTCTGCAAATGCTGCCTCTGACGCCAGCGATGCCCTCTGCATGAAAGATGGACGCTTTTCCAAAACTAAGGGAGCAACTCGTGGGAAGATGCCTTGCCCCGGAGAGAAAGGTGTTGTGTCCCACCAGAAAGGAGGAAGTGATATTGACATTCACTGTACAGAACCTCTCCCTGTGTGATCCATAACTTTATTGAAGTCGACACCGAAACCTTTCTAGCAGGGCTTATGTTAATACACGAGGATATGTTTCCTGACATCTGAATCTTCTTCAGAGTTTTTTTAACCTGTTGAAGTCGTCGTGGCAAAGTTAAAATATGGCAATTGTTTTTTTTTAATCTTTGTTTTTTCACTTTATTCTTAGAGCATAGTCTATAGCCCTTCTGACTGATTCAAAATGGTTTGGAGGGGAAGAGCATAAAGAATGGAAGTGGGATGTCTAACAGGGAGACGAGGAGAGCACTGAGAGGAGAAGGAAAGGTACGGTGCAGACGGGGCCCTGGAAGATGAACAGATACCAAGGTGATCCTAGCAAAATGGTTCTGGGGAAAGCAGTTGTTAGAAAGTGCCTTCCTGCCTGTAACACAACAGGGATAAGTAATTAACATCCTGAACACCTGTAAAGAAGGGGGACTTAACTTTTTTTTTTCTGACAAGAATTATATGTGTGTGTGTGCAGATATATACAGATGGTCAGTCCCCAACTTGTAATGGTTCAACTTATGATTTTTCTACTTTTGATAGTGTGAGAGCAATGTGCATTCTGTAGAAACCAAGTAGGTAAGCTATGATGTTTGATAGCTGAGGTGCATGAAATGCATTTCCAACTTAAGAATATTGTTAACTTATAATGGGTTTATCAGAACTAACCCCGTCATAAGTTGAAAAGCATCTGTACAGGCAAAAATGTAACAATACACATACAATCATAGGTATGATGTGTGTGCATGTGTGCAGGTGCACACCTGGAAGAGAATGCAGGTGTCAAGGGACTGCGATGTAATACTGATTAGCAGAACTGGCCCACCCCAATGACAGGCTACAGCCTAATACTTTAAATTTTGGTGAAATTAAGCAGAGCATAGACTTAAGAAAACATGGGCCATGGTTATCTTTCCATGAGAGGATGACTGATTCTTTTAGAGTCCTCACTTGCCATCTTTTATTTAGCTTATGAGAAAATAAGGCAAAAAATTAACCTGTCCAAGGCATGGAGCTCTCCCTGCCCAACTGGATGAGCAACTAAGTAATCCAAAAGGAAAATCGCCATTGCTTATACAACCATAATGCAGATGCAACATGGCATATAAATCAGTAACTCTTGTATTGCAAAACAGACAAATAGATTAATGCATGTTGCAGAGGATGGGTGAAGAGATCGATTAGGTTACTGATTCAGACCATGAACTTTCTCTCAATATACTGCATTTAACTTTTAAATAAGGTTTTGGAGAACCTGTAACATTTTGCTCACTTGACAGAGCTATATTTTACTAAGGGCAGAAATTGGCTAGTCTATAAAAATTAAATTATGCCCCCTTCACTGTATCTAGTCAAGAGGAAAAACTCTAATTACAAGATTGCACTGTCAAACAAATGCAAATTCACATTCTTTACACCCTGGTTGCAACAATTCAAATGGGGTGGGGAGCTCCTATTCTGAAATGAAAATCAATATGTGAAATATTTTTCAGAATGCAGTAAAAAGCAAGAGCAAAAGAAATGTCACTATCAAGGGTGATGGTAAGTAGTTGCTAACTCATTACATGTAGAGCTAGTGAGAGCAAGGCATTCCTTATGCAAACATTTAAATATCAATTAGTAAGGACCATGGAAGAGGCAGAACCAAAGGTCCCTTCCCCACAGCTGGGTGTTATTGCTCCAGAAATGGCCAACGGGATAAAGAGTGATGGAAAATAAATCTCAGCACCGAATAGGAATGGCACCGTGGGGAATAGGTAAAGGTTAATTTTAAATGTACCTCCCAACTGAAAACTAAATGTACCTGCCTCAAAACTCAAAGAGCTGAGTTTGCAGACTTAATCCAGAAAGGACTAACTGAATGCCTGGGCATATTGCATTGCTGGTATTTTTTGGAAAGAGTATGTCTTTCATTTCTGTTTAATGTCAAACTTGCTTGGTTCATTAAAATCTCGTAGCCCATTTAAAACTCTGCTTTTCCTGTATTACATACAAAAAATGCCAGTCCACATAACACTCAAGCTTAAAATCCTTTGCTGGGTTCTCCTATTCTTTCAATATCCGCTTTGTGGCCTGTCCACTCAGCTTGTTCGCTATGCCTGCTCAGGTGAATCTGGCAGACACGAGCGCTGTCTGAGTCTTTGCCTCCTTGAACTTCGCAGGCAAAGCTGGCAGCATATTTTACTATATACGGTGCGGGCTGAGGAAGCGGGTGCCTTTTCATAACAGTTGGCTGGTGGACTTGGATCGGATGCCTAACTTTTCTGGCCCTTGCTTTCCTCCCTGGAACACTCAGGTATGCTCCAGATCAGCACTTCACAACTTAGGGCACCTCAGGGTCACTTGGGGAGTTGATGGAAGACCCATGGCAGCTATACCACAGATTTAGGGAAATGTCTTCTTGTGGGGGGCCGGGGGTGGGCAGGAGGGGCAGGGAAGGGCCCAGGCATGTGGATTTGAATAAAAGTCCCAGAAGATTCCTACGTGTGTACCCTTTACTGTGAGTCACGGGGCCCTTTCAGCTCTAACACACAAAGATTCTCAGCACAATATAAGTTACTGATCAAGCAAACAAACAAAAATTCTGACTTTGATTCCTAATAGTATCATTGAACAGGCAGTATTTCCTTCAGGTTGGAGAAGTTGGCCCTGCAGTAGAATTGAATGCTGGTGGGTTTTGACCTCAGGAAACAAGGGATTCCGAAGAGGACTGACCATCAGACTGCATGAAATACTCCAAGTAAAGCGCGGAGCCTGAAGGTAGAAGTGAAGCCCAGGGCACACCCGGAAGACAGCCCTCCATGATTGTACTACACTGCGGTCACTTAACAATCGGCAATGGTTGGCTCTCCATCGCTACCAACAAGAGGAGAATTAATAGTCACTTAATTGATTGGTCTCTAACAATTACCTGGAGATGAAAATGGAAGTGCTTTGAATTACCAGCCACCCTGGACATCGCTCTTCTGATTCAGGAACATTATTTATCTGCTTTCTATCGAATTCAGGCTCTGAAATGCCGTTTCCACGTGCACAGGACTCCCATCCTTCCCCTCATAACTGGTTTTTCCTTCGTGCCCATCAACTGTTTGTTTCTCAGCCTTCACAAATGAGACCACCTTATCACTTCCATCTCCGTCCCCCCTGGGCCTAGGACACACGGCCAGAGGAACCTGGTTTGAAGATAAGGTGTTCATCTTGACCGAGCTAATAGCAACTTCAGGCCAGGCACTTGCCACCATCTGTGCTGCCGTTTTCTGTGGATAAGTGGGTGTTACAATGCCTGCTGGACCTTTTTTACAGTGTGGCTTGGAGAAGAGAATGAAGCCGATGACACACAGCACATTGAAATGATGTGTGGTATTCATCTTAGGCGTGCTTTTAGAGAGGAAGAAATTTCTCTTTGAAAAAGGACACCACTTCTGGCAGTAATTTGGTTCATAGCTTTCTCCTTATCTCCACCAGATCCTAGGTTTATAAAACACGATACCCAGGTAAGCAGTGGCCTCGAGGATTCTGAAGTTCCTAATGTGTCCACAGTACAGCGCCCCCCCCCCCCTTTTTTTTTTTCTGGCTCTAACCTACTGCCCGGAAGAAAGCTGCCCATATTCTAAAGTAACAGAGTGTTCCGAGGGACCCCGATTCACATCACAGCAGCCCCATTGGCAGAAGGGCAGTGACTCTTGCTCAGGTACAGCGCTCGGGAATGAAACATGTAGAAAAGAAACAGCTTGTCGAAATCATCTTTTTCAATCTCGACTAAAGGATCATCACTAAGTTTTGTTCTGTTTTACTTTTTCAATAGCCAGAATCCCGTATGACTAAGCAATGCATACTGCTTATCTCGGGACAGGTTATTCCTGTGAGCAATTGCATTGCAGATTGCCCAGAAGAGGGATTTTGGCAGCAAGAATCCAGACCTAGACCAGGAAGGACCTTTAAAACCGCACACCACCAAATCAGAGCACAGTGACGAGCCATCTGCTCCCCAATAACCGCAGTTAGCAACAAGGCATTTCCAGGCCCTTTTCCGAGAAGACATCACTTTCCCAAGAAGGGAAAACTCGCTTAAAAACGACAACCCTTGCTTTAATTTGCCAATTGGTTAAGGGGGTCATTTAACTGATGACTGCCAGAGGGAAGGGTGTGTGGGGGGAATAGAAGAAGGTAAAGGGGGTATAAATGATGATGGAAGGACATTTGACTTGGGGTGGTAAACACACAATATAAAGATGACGTATTATAGAATTGTATACCTGAAACCTGTATAATTTTTTTAAGTCCTCCAACCTAATCAGAAACTGGGTTTCTCCCACTGGACTGCAATGTCTCCCAGAGCAGTGGCAGGAACTCTCGTAAGACTGGGGACCCCCACAATAGGCGCTATGGAAATCTGTATAATTTTATCAACCCATTTCACCCCCTATAAATTCATTTTTTTTTTTAAAAAAAGAAGGTCATTTGACGGTTCAATCCCTTCTTCAGGCTCTGTGGGCAGTGCAGTTCAGCAAACCAAAGAGGAGCAGGGCTTTGGTTCACTCAGCAGCATTCACCACAGGATGCTGTAGGGGAACTCACTTTGGATGCAGTATGGCTCCAGCAGCAAAGGCACCTGGGAAATGTTGGACTCAGCTTAACTACCCGGAAACGGGAAAGCCCCCAGAGATAAAGGTCAGGCTCCAGGGAGGAGCTTAGTGAATGCACAGAGTGTGCTAACTGCCTGATGGTGTCTGTTACCTGAGGAATCCATGGTCCTTTCTGGGGGTCTACATGACCACCCACCCCATGGGTTTACTATTAACCCCCTAAAAGAAGAGACCTTGTCCTGGGAGGGGGTGGACTCGTCCAGGCCGGCCACCACTGGAGCAGTGGCTTTCCTAGGTATGTACGTTATTAAAGCTGTTAGAAATTTGAATAAGGCTACATGTCAGTTTTTCAGAATCAATCCTGAATTGAGACTTTGGGGACTCTCCCCACAACAGATGCTATTTCCCATTTTCTCAATATTCTTAAAATGGCATATTTTTTGTCTATGAGTTTTGAAAGAATGCACTCTCAGAGCAGGCGCCCCGGAGACTGTCCCGGGAGGCAGGAATAGTTAAGATTAAGCAAGCACAGCTCAGTTCCCAGAAGGGAGCATGCTGACCTCCCCTTCAGCGCTTATCAGTAAACATCCTGGCTTCTGGTCTTTGTATCAGTAAATGTCCTGGTTTCTGTTGAAACAGATTAAGACATCCTGGCTTCTGGTCTCTGTTAAAACAAATTCTTGTTTTTACAAGTTTTCTTTTTACATGTTTTCTGTTTTTCTGCTGAAGATAAGGCATACCGTTCCCATGAGAACGGGCCATCACCCCCACTTTCCACCCTCACCTGCGTGTGGTTTTTGCCTTTAAAAGCTTGTAATCAACCCTGGCTCAGGGCTCCAGTCAGCAGTCTCTTGTCAGAGTTGCTGTCTGTGAGTCCCTGCGCCGCGCTTGAATAAAGAAACCTCTTGCTTTTGCATCGAGACTCGAGTTCGAGTTCGGCGTTTGATTTGGGGTCCTCGCTCTGCCTCAGGACCTACCGGGGGTCTTCACGGCCTTACAAGTTTGACCTTGGGAGTGAAGCTAGAGTTCCACCCATTTCCCCAAAGTTCCATTTGCACTTTTAGGGGCTTTGTTTTCTGATAAGAATGCTGGGAGGAGCTGGGGAGTCCAGCTCTGTGAGAAGACTGGTCAGCTGGAGTGAACAAGGAGGTTTCCTCTCCCAAGACCCCCTTCCTCCCTCACATAATGCCCAGGCCCTCTCACCCACCAGCCAGCCAGCCAGCCACTAAGCCTGTGGGGCTGGGAACCGCATTCCTTGGAAAGATGGTGGCAATCTGTGCCTGGAATGTGATGCACTAGTTCTGAAATTGAATAAAGACCCTGTAGTGTTCTTCAGAGAAATACAGGGTGGCTCTATGACATGACACATTTTTCAAGCTCTGACCTCTGGGAACTTCAACTAGCTTCATATTTCAGGCTGACACTGCGTACAGGGCGCTGTCTAGTTGTCGGAGCAGAGCTGGTTATCCATATATTCTCCAGCCTCCAGATCAGCTTTTAGCAGAGGGAGGTGAGGGGAGTAAATAAAAAGAGGAGAGCCACTCATTAAATGCACTTCCCGCCCGAGTCCCTGGAGGAGAAGCCCTGGTAATTAAGTCTAATGAGATTAAAGTAACTTGGAACTCTTCATTTTCCCAGCACTGTGAAAGTAAATCTGTGATAACCAGGGTGTAGGCATGAATCAAAGTCAGTCCCTTTTCCTGTAATTCAGTGGCTCCCTCGCTCACAGCGGCCCAGGCCGGGAGGGGAGGAGAGCTGCAGGCTCTTACCCGCACTTTGCTCCATCACTTCTTTCTGACACATGTCCTGGACGTTCACCGTGCAGTTCACGATGAACTCCGGGGAGGAGCAGTCGTTGTTCAGCTGGAACTCTTCACACTGGTAGCACTGGATCTGCAGCGCAAAGCCTGCGGGACAGACGCAGTGGGGTTCAGATCCAGCCCCTGCAAAGACCCTGGGGATACCACTGCCCTCCCCTGCCCATCCAGCCGCCTGGGTGCTCCAGGCAGCAGGGTTTCCGAGTAAAGCCGACGTGGCCAAAGCCGGCAGGGGGCGGCACGGCGTCCAGGGTCCTGAAGGATGAAGTGGAGGTCTGCCCGCTACACCTGGCCCCAAGCTCTTCACAAACAGCCACACACCTGGCCTTCCAACTCGGAAGTTGCAAGGAGGGGGGTGCACCCGCGCGACCGAACAGCTCCAGAGACAAGCGTCAGCTCCAGTCTGCGCTGAAGGATTTGCCTAATTGTTAATTGGTTACAAATTACTTAATTACTACTTTGCGACTGCATCCGCAGACGCCTTTTTAGTTTTACTAATTTTTGAAGTCAGCTTTCCGGTGGCTCTGAGACTCCCAGGAAACCACCCGGAAACCGGGAAGGAAGTGCCAGACCCCGAGTACCCCGGAGCCCCAAGTGCCGGCCTCCCTCCGGGACGGTTCCCGCAGCGGCGGGGGGAGGGGCAGGTGGGCGCGCGGGCGTGCACCCCCGGCCGCTACACGACACCCTTTCCTCCCAGCTCTGAGGGCTACCACTGGGCGAGGGTGCCCGGCTGGGGTCCCAGCTCTGCAGAGCTCAATCGGAAGACGGTCGGTCGCGTACTGGAAAGAAGGAGCGAGACGTTTTTGCAGCTCCAGCCTGGCTACTCCGCTGGGACCCGGGAGCTTTCGGTCTAGACCGAAGTCCCCCTGCTCCCGCGCAGTTGAGTCTGGTTCCCAAGCTCGCCCCTCCCAGACCCAGAACGGTCGCAGCAACACGGTCACAGCCCCGGCACGCCCCGCCACAGACTGCCCCGCGCGCCGTTCACCTGTCGGCGGCGCCGCTCCCACGGGTTGCTAGAGACGCCTGACAACTTGGCGAGGCTGGGGCTACCGGTGTCTCTCCCTCGCGGAGGCCCCGGCACAGCGCGCGCGGACCCTCCCTCCTGCCCGCGCTGCTTCTTCAGACCGTGCAGTCCGAGCACCGAGCGTCTGCAGCTCGAGTCCTGCAAACCCGCCTCCGGCTCTCCTCCCGCGGCGCCCGACCGGGAGACTTTCCCTCCCGGCGCCTCTGGGCTCCAGCCGCCGCCGAACTCCAGCGGGGCAGCCCCTGCGCAGCCCTGGGCGCCAGGGGCCGGCGGTGGACGCGGCGCGCGCCCCTGGCTGGGCTGCCGGCCTCTCCTCTTACCTTGAAGCAAGAACAATCCGCAGAACGTCGCTGCGATGCCGAGGACCCACATCCTCCCGGAGCCGCGGGGCCGGGAGCTGGCAGGTGCCTCCGAGGCGGCGAGCGCGGCGGGAAATGCCCGGGCCGCCGCGGCGGTGGCTGCCGGAGCTTCGGTGGCCCGCGCTGCTGTCGCCGAGGCGACCGTCGCCGCCGAGAGGAGCCGCAGGTGCCGCCAGCGGCGCCCGCATCGCCCGCGCGGGGCTCCCGGCTGCGCTCGCGGCTCCCGTCGCCGGCTCGCTCGGGCGGGGCGCTGCGTCCCCGGAGTTGGCGGCGGAGACTGAAGGAACTACTGGCGAAGCGAGCATCCAAAAAGTCTAGCCTCTTCTCCTCACCTCCCACTCCGGGCACCACGTGACGGCTGCCGAGTTGGGGTGGGGGTGGCGGGCGGGGAAGGCTGGGACTGTCTTTCGACGTCCCCACCCCCTTCCTACCGCCTCCCTCTCCGGCCTCCGCACCTCCCGAGGACGGGAGGCCAAGGGAGAGCGCGTAGTTTTCCGAGGTTGGGGGAGGGGTGAGATTGGCGAAGCGAGAGGAGGGCGCAGCAGGTGCGTCAGGGACGGGCCAGGCGCTGACTGCGGGACCTGCGCGATGGGGTCGGCAGACTGCGCTCCCGAAGGGACCTCTGCGCTCCCGGGCTGGCCAGTGCCCGGCGGCTGGCGGGTTCCCGCCGCCCGCGGGGTCCGGTCCTCCCAGCTGGGCGGGAGCGCGCTCCCGGGCCCGCAAAGTTGCACACCTGCCGCCGCCCCGGCTGTTCCGCGCAGCTGCGCCTTCTCTCCCAGAGCAGCCCCCGGTCATCACCGGGCTCGGCTGCAGCTGCGGCCGGGGGGCGGCTGTGGCGGGCCCTGCCGGGACCCGCGCGCCAGCGCCAGGCAGCCCCCCTTTCCTCTGCCTCCGCGCCCCGCGGGCGGGTGTGGCGAGACTGCCCAGGAGAGGGCCGCCCGGGGCCCACCGCCGCGACCTCCCACTAGAAAGCAAATTGGAATGGAGAAGGGAGTTGCTCCATCACCTTCTCCCAAAGGGCCGGGAAGCTTCCTCCTGCTCTCAAATCCGTGGGCCATTGGAATACGCTCCCGCGTCCGCCCCGGTGCCGCACCTCCCCAGCCCCGCACTCGCACTCGGTCCCGCTGCTCTGCCTCCTCCCCACCCCACCCCACCCCACCGCCATTCTTCCTCTCCGGCTCCAGCGACCCACCTAGAGAACCGCCCGGGAAGCGCGGGGCTGCGCCGGCCGCGTCCACCTCCCTCGCCGCAGAGCCTTGCAGCAGGTGGCACGGGAGTCCGCTGGCTCGCCTGCCCGCCGGAGAGCCTCGGTGCCCCCGCCCCCAATCCCGCAGTTCCCACCCGCCCCCCAAATCCCTAGGGAGCACCCCTTTCTGTGGAAATAGTTTCAGACGCATTGCCGCTCTTCACCTTCTCGGCCACCTCCGGGAGGAGCTCCGCAGGGCGGGACGCTGATCTTTCATTTCCCCATCCTGCCGGCAGAGCGGGCTGGAACGGGCTGCAAGGACTTTCTTGTCATTCCTCTGCAGAGCAGTCCCCATCTCCCCCCGGCTCCTGGCCTTCTGCACCCCCTCTGCCTTTCACTTCCAGCCGCTTAACCCCTCGGGGAGACGGAAATGCTTTGACCGTTACTCCTTTGCCTGCAGACTGGGATCTGACAAGTGGCTGAATTACTATCTCGGGAGCCAGAGGGCCGGTTTATTTATTCCTTAGGCAGTTCATCCTTGGAGCACGTGTGAGATTCCAACAACTAAACTGGGCCAAAGGCTCCTTGAACAAGTTCCTTTAAGCTTTCACGGGTTCGATTGTGATATGACTTTTATTCAGAAATGAAACAAAAGAATTTTTAAAGGTCTGAAAGACAATGACACGTCACATAATTTTCATTTAAGACAACAGAATTCAAATATAACAAATTGCACAAATTTACCCAATAACACTGATCATACAATAGTCTTTAAAGAAACAGGTGTGTACTAAAGTAACTATACAGAGTCTAAAAATATTTCTATTATGCCTAGTTTACAAGCTCCTGTACAAAAATCATTATAAATAGTTCACATCTAGAAAAAATACACATAACCTTTAAAATAGAATTTATCCTTACATATAAACACTTTGTAGAAAAAAAGGGATATTAAAAAGTAAGAATTTTTCATAGCACCAACCGTTAAAATTTTTTTTAAAAAAGTGAACATTGTAAATAGAAATTTGCTTTCATTCTAGATTGCCCAGATTTTAATAAAAATAGCAGGAAAATAAAAATCAACAAAAGTGTTCCGAATCATAGTGAAGGACTAAGTAGAGGAGGATGGAAGGAAATGTTTGGAAAGAAGATCAGCTATTGAAAATAGAATTAAGTCACTTCTGATAACGCATCCCCACGGATCAGTGTCACACTTCAGTACTCTTTACATTTCTCAGTAGAAGCAGAATTATACTCATTACTAAGCCTGGATAGTTCTGGCAGCAATTTTGAAATTACACTAGAATTAAAGTTTATATCAAATCAAGATTGGGAGTTGGAGATTATAATGAGCCTCTGTTGTTGTTTTTAGTTTGTTTGTGTTTTTTGTGGTTTTTTTTTTTTTTTGCAGGCCCTGTTTTAGGTTTTCGGAGTGTACCCACAAACAATTTAAGCACTAGAAGATGAACTGGACAAAAACTTCAGTTGGAATTTTAAAAATATATTATCATCAACTTCTAAAAGACTTAGTATATCATTTCAAGAGCATGGCACTGATTTAATTTATTGCTTTTTTTTTTTTTTTTGCTACAAATATAATTTCTTTTCCAAAAAATTTACAACTTCTGTACAAGTATTTTAAAAAGTGCAAACTTAAGACTTCTGTATCGTGGGTGTGTTTACTTTTAATCCTTAGGAAACACAACACATGGAGCCTGTCTTTATTGCCCTGTCAGAGAAGTAAGCTCCAGTGGGTCGCTTGCTGTGAGCCTGAAAACACAGGCTCTGGTGTTGTAATAGTTTATTGTCATCTCTACCTGCCCCTCCCAGCCCCTGTTTCTTAAGTGCTCCATTTCCAGCTCACTAAGGGGGAGAAAGTCCTTTATGCATCATTCGAACCCTGACTCGCACAGGAAGAGAAGCTATCATATAAAGAATCACTCAAAGATTCCAAATTGTCTACCCCAGGCCGGTCTGAGCTACTCAAAGAGGCCTCTTCATTTTTTTCTTTTTCTTCCTTTCGTCCTTCAACCTTGTTTGGAGAGTTCTTCTCTTTTTCTAATGAAATCACAGTATTGCTGTTATATTTATTGAATGACTCCAGGGAAATTTTAGATAATCTATTCTCAGGATCCTCTTTTGTTTCTTCAACTTGTTTCAATTTCTGCAATGAAAAGAGGAAAATATTAGAAACATATTTCTTTGGAAATCAAGTTCTTCTTTCCAATATTCAATTATTCTCTGTATAAAGTGCAGTTTAAAGGGATAGAGAGAACCTACAAGTCTTTAACAAGCTTCTAGTATAATTAAATGTAATAATAAAGCCAATTTTAGGGATAAATTAAGACTTGAATCATTTTTCCTGAGATAAATAGGTCCCAATTTGCCAACCAGTTAAGTGCCATTTAGATTCATTTTAAATGGATCCATTTGAAATTTGTTCAGGTAAAGTGCCTAATTTTTCTTAATCATAGTTTCAGACCATTCCCTTTTCTTACTAAATAGTATTAGTTATCCTGTTGCTAAGTATGGATAGGGTTGAATTTCAGCCAGAAATTATGATTATATGTAAAAACAGAACAAACAAGCAAACAAAAATACAAGATCCCTTAAATTGCCTAGAAACTTAAGTATATGTTAAACTCATCAGAAGAATTGTTATGTTTGTATTTGGTCCCTTTACAAGTCTGCGGTATTTGAAAGAGATCTCCAGGCCAGTGGGCATGGATTCTAGAAGGCCCAAGGGCTTAAAATTCATGGTAATAGGTCTATACCTTAGTAACCACACCCCTCCAAGAGGTTCTAGTAACACCTATTTCAACAGGGTTATTTTTAGGATGTTACTGGTAGTCTCTAGAACTTTATAAAATATTGCAGTCAGATTTAATAATTATTGTAGGTTAACCCTATGAACATTACTATATTCAGCTGCTCAAGTGGCACCTAAGGTCTGAGGTGGGAGTAGAGAAGAAGGTCCAGATGCCAAAAGCAACAGTGTGGAGGTGGTTGAGCTACTAACTCATTTCTCATCTTTTCCTCTTTCTTGCAAAAATTCCACCCTAATATAGGAAGAAGTACAGACAGGGTTTAGAGATGATGACAATAGCTACGCTACCATTTATTAACCACCCACTATGTCAAAGACACGGGACATATTTTATCTATAAGCCTTTCACAAAGCTGCAAGTGACATATCCCCATTTTAAGGAGGAAAATAAGGCTCAGAGTGACCGGGTCACTTGCCCAAGGTCACTATGCAAGTGATAGAGAACAGGCCTTGAATTCCGGTCTGGCTGGCTTCCATGCTCTTATGTAATAAAGGACAAGATGGCCTGTATTTTTTTTTATTTTGCCACCCAAATATTCCACTTAACTTGCCAACCCGTCTCTACCACTCCTGTCCAAGGCTCTAACATGTGCAATTTGTTTCCTCAGCCCATCCCTGCATTGTCACAATGGACACACAGAGGTGAAGTGAGGAAATTGCTTTCTGATTCAGGGGAACACAGACACATCCAATGACTATGACTCTTGTGTGTTAAGTATTTTATTTATTTTTTATTTGTTAAATTGAATTTATTGGGATGATATCGGTTCACAAAACCATACAGGTTTCAAGTGTACAACTAAACAAAACATAGTCTGCACACTGAATCTTGTGACCATCGCCCCAAGCAAAGTTCATTTCCATCCCCATTATCCCACTTTTTGCCCAGGTCCGGCTCCCCCACACCCCCTTTCTCTCTGGCTATCACCACACTGTTGTCTGTCTAGGTATTATGTTTACGTGTGTTTTTTTTTTTTGCTCATTCCTTCACCCTTTTTCATTCAGTCCTCCAACCCTTCTCGCTCTGTCAGCTGTCAGTCCATTCATGTATCCATGCCTCTATTTCTATTTTGTCAGTATATTTTGTTCATTAGATTCCACATATGAGTGAAATCATATGGCACTTGTATTTCTCTGACTGGCTTATTTCACTTAGCATAATAATCTCCAGGTCCATCCATCCTGTTGAAAAAGATAAGATTTTATTCTTTTTTATGGCCACATAGTATTCCATGTGTAAATGTACCACAGCTTCTTTATCCAACAGTCTACTGATGGGCATTTGGGCTGTTTCCAGGTCTTTGCTATCCTATATAATAAAGATGTAATATGCAAATGGTCATTACGCCATAAGCGTAACGACTGACCGCGTAACAACCGGATCACGGATCAGCAGGAGAGTGGGGCAGCGAGCTACAAGCAGGCAGTGGAGAGCTACAGGAGGGGGGAGGGCAGCAAGCTATGGGGGGTGGGGGGGAGGGAGCTACAGGAGGGCGGGGCAGCAGGCAGAGAGCTACAGGAGGGCAGCAGCGAGCTACTGGCTACAAGTGGGCAGCAGAGAGCTACAGGAGAGGGCAGGGCAGCAAACTATGAGGGGGGAGGGGGTTGGGGGAGCTACAGGATGGTGGGGCAGTGGGAGGAGAGTTACTGGAGGGCGGCAGCAAGCTACCAGCGCATGGATCCGTGTACAGGGCTACTAATTGTAAATAATGCTGCAGTGAACATAGGGGTGCATATATTCTTTTGAATTAGTGTTTTGGGTTTCTTAGAATATATTCCCAGAAGTGGAATTGCTGGTTCAAAAGGCAGTTCCATTTTTAATCTTTTGAGGAAACTCCATACTGTTTTCCACAGTGGCTGCACCAGTCTGCATTCCCACCAGCAGTGGACTAGGGTTTCCTTACTCCACATCCTCACCAGCACATTGTTTGTTGATTTATTGATGATAGCCATTCTGACAGGTGTGAAGTGATATCTCATTGTAGTGACATCTCATTCTGGCAGGTGTGATTAGTGATGTTGAGCATTTTTTCATATGTCTATTGGCCATCTGTATGTCCTCTTTGGAGACATGCCTATCCAGGTCCTTTGCCCATTTTTAAAATTGAATTGTTTATCTTCTTGATGTTGAATACTGTAAGTTCTTTATATATTTTAAAAATTAACCCCTTACCAAATGTATCATTGTCAAATATGTTCTTATGTTCTCCCATCCAATGAGCTCCCATTTCATTTTGTTGATGTCTGTTTGTTTTTGCTGTGCAAAGCTTTTTAGTTTGATGAAGTCCCATTTTTTCCCCTTGTTTTCCTTGCCCCAGGAGATATATCAGTAAAAATATTTCTACCAGAGATGTCTGAGGTTTTACTGCCTATGTTTTATTCTGAATTTTTATGGTTTCACTATTTACATTTAAGTCTTTTATCCATTTTGAGTTTATACTTTAAAATATATATATATATATAATTTATTGATTTCAGAGAGGAAAGGAAAGGGAGAAAGATAGAAACATCAATGATGAGAGGGAATCATTTATTGGCTGCCTCCCTCACGCCCTCTACTCGGGGTTGAGCTGCAACCTGGGCATGATGTTGGCTGTAGGTTTGTCATATATGGCCTTTATTATGTTATGTTCCCTCCATTCCCACTTTGCTAAGCATTTTATCATAAATGGGTGTTGGATTTTATCAAATGCTTTTTCTCATCTATTGATATGATCATGTGATTTTTGTCCTTCCTTTGTTTATGTGATGTATCACATTTATTGATTTGCAAATATTGTACCAACCTTGCCTTACTGGAATAAATGCCACTTCATCATAGTGTATGATCTTTTTAATGTGTTGTTGGATCCAGTCTGCTAATATTTTTTGAGAATTTTAGCATCTATGTGCATCAGAGATATTAGCCTATACTTCTCTTTCTTTGTAGTGTCTTCATCTTGTTTTGGAATTAGAATAATGATGGCTTTGTAAAAAGAGCTTGGAAGTCTTCCCTCCTTTTGAAATTTTTGGAATAATTTGAGAAGAATAGGTGTTAATTCTTTAAAAGTTTAGTAAAATTTGTCTGTGAAGGCATCTGGTCCAGGACTTCTGTTTACTGGGAGTTTTTTAATTACTGCTTCAATTTCATTAGCTGAGATCAGTCTATCAGGTTTTCTGATTCTTCCTGATTTAGTTTTGGAAGATTATATTTTGGTAATTTTCTAGGTATATGTCCATTTCACACAGGTTGTCCAACTTATTAGCATATAATTGTTCATAGTATTTTTTTTACAATCTTTGTATTTCTGTGATGTTGTTTGTTATACCTCCCCTTCCATTTCTGATTTTATTTATTTGGGTCCTCTCTCTTTTTTTCTTGATGGGTCTGGTTAAGGGTACATCAATCTTGTTGACCTTTTACCTTTTCAAATAACCAGCTCTTAGCTTCAGTGATTTTTTTTTTTTAAAGTTTCTGTGTCATTTGTTTCTGCTCTGATCTTTATTATTTTCTTCCTTGTACTTACTCTGGGCTTCACATATTGTTCTTTTTCTAGTTCCTTTAGGTATAGAGTTAGATTGTTTATTTGAAATTTTTCTTGCTTCTTGAGGAAGGCCTGTAATGCTATGAACGTCCCTCTCAGGACTGCTTTTGATGTGTTCCATGGATTTTGGGTTGTTGGTGTGTTCATTTTCATTTGTTTCCAATAAATTTTTATTTCTTCCTTGATCTCATTGTTAACCCATTCATCCTATCTAATAAAAGAGTAATATGCAAATTTACCGTACCTCTGCTACACCCACCAGCCACACCCACCAGCCAATCAGGAGCGAGTATGCAAATTAACCCAACCAAGATGGCTGCAGCCACGGAGCGAGCAGGAGGCTTGGGTTTCCCTGGCAATGGAGGAAGCCAAACTTCCTGGCCGGCCCTGGCTGGTCCAGGCCTCCGCTCAAGGCTACAAAGTTTCAATTCTAGAAGATAAATAAATCCCAACAAAAATGGCTGCAGCCACAGAGCGAACTACCCAGTCAGGGCTCCTTGTTTATTTTTTGTCTGGATGATCTATCCAATGATGACAGTGGGTTGTTAAAATCCCCTACTATGACTGTATTGCTTGCTGTCAACCTCCCCCTTAATGTCCACCAAGATTTTAAAAATATATTTAGGTGCTCCTATGTTGGGTGCACATATGTTTACCATGTTTACCAGGGTTATATCCTCTGTTGGATCAATCCCTTTAGTATTATGTAGTGACATTCTTTGTCTCCTGTAATGGCCTTTGTTTTAAAGCCTATTTTGTCAATGTAAGTATTGCTACACCTCTTTTTTCTTTTTCATTTCCATTGACATGGAATATTTTTTTCATCCCTTCACTCTCAGCCTGTGTGTAACTTTTGTTCTGAGGTGGGTCTCTTAGAGACAGCATATTCCTGGGTCATGTTTTCTTATCCATTCAGCTACCCTATGCCTTTTGTTTAGAGCATTTACCTGTTTACATTTAAGGTTATTATTGACTAGAGGCCCGGTGCACAAAATTCGTGCACTCGGTGGGGGTGTCCTTTAGCCTGGCCTGCACCCTCTCACAGTCCAGGAGCCCCGTGATTGATTGCCCCGCAGAGGGCGGCCCCGCCCGCTGCCGCCAGCCGGGTAGCCTGGGTCTCCCTCTTTGGGGCTATTGTGGAGCCCCCCAGCCAGTGGTCTGAGTTTCCCGCTGCAGGGCAATCATTGGGCGATGGCGGGGCCCCCTGACCAGTCGCATCACACCTGCCTAGGTGGCGGCAGTCAGTGCTGGGTCGCCATGGGTGGCCGCAACCTAGGAGTGACCGAGAGATCAGCAGTTCAGCCTGCTCTCCAGTCCCCGCCCACCTGAGCTTGCTGCACACGCAGCCTTGCATTTGGTTGTCCATTTGGTTGATTTGGACGTTACGGACCCTGGTTCTTTATATATTAGGAGAGGTATTTGTTTATTGCCAATTTATTCTTTATATATTCACATGTTAAATATTTAATGGAAAGAGAATTGAAAGAGGTACAGAAGTGGATGGCTTCAATATTCCAAGATCAGGCTCAGAGTTTCTCTCTCTGATATGGAAAATAGCATCATTTTATGAGAATACTTGAAAAATCATCCTCGAAGTGGTTCTTATCTTATTATACTATTAATGTGCAGGTGCATGGCTTACAGAGCTAATTTTCAGTCTCAGGTGGCTACCTTGCAACCATAGGTGGGCTGAGGAACAGATTCCTAGCTGATTACAGAAGAGTGGCTCCATAGTTAGGAATAACTCTATGCAAGGGTTCCTATTCATGTCACATCAATTTTTAGGCATTTTAAACAAAAAATTATATAGTACAATACTAAAATACATGGAGAAAGTTGGAAGTGCTTTGATTATACTAAATGTGGGTAAATAAAGGGCATTCAATATGATTTTCTCCTCATCTGCATATCTCCTCACTTTTTCTTCATTCAAGAACCACAAGCATTTTCCTTGACTACTTCTGGTCAATGTGGATCTCAAATTTATTCAATAAACATTTATTAGAAATTCTATGCTGAGGCAGGGGAAAGGTTTTGAAACTGAGGACATAAAACTGAATAAAATCGCATCCTGTGGAGGCAAGTTGGGGCCCTGGAGGCAGACAGACTTGAATCTGAATCTCACTCAGGTTTTCCCTTTCATGGGCTGGGTCAGTGCCCAGGAGCATGTTTCCTCAGGTGTAAATGGTGAGAAGACACACCTTTATTTCAGGATTGACATATTAGAAATACAACACCCTAAGATCCTGACACATAGTAATAGATACTCAACAAATAGTACAATAAAGAAATAATAGTAGGACAGAGTTCTTATTCTAGAACAGTGATTCTCAAACTGTGTTCTCCAGGCCAACAACAGTATAATGTCAGAGCTTGTTAGAAATGCAAATTCCTAACCCCACCCAGATTTCCTACATCAGAAATGCTAAGGCTCAGTCAAATTTTAACAAGCTCATCAGGTGATTCTATACATGTTAAAATTTGAGAGTCACTAGCCTAAAAGAACTTGTAGTATTGGAAAGGATGTGAAAAGTATAACAATGTATTAGGTAGAGATGAGGAAAGAGATGTAGTTATCATTAAAACACTCACTGCCTATTGGACACAAATCGTGCGTCATGCTTTCTAAATGCTTCATGCTTATAGGTTTGTTTCTTCAATTAATTATAACAACATTATTCAATTAAATATAGCACCTACATTGGCCAGGAAGGTGATGGAAATAAGCTTTAAGAAAAATCACATGGTCTTCCCAGTCTTTCTTTTATTTTCAGTTTTGAAGAAAGGTGATTACATTAAGAGTTCTTTTCCCCCCCTCCCCCCCGCCCATGTTTCTGATCTGGGCACTGCCAGGGGCACTTACTGCCCTCACCAGTGAACCAAGACCAGCAGATTCTCTCTGAGAACTCTACACACCAGGACGACAGCTGTCAAGATGTGACTCTAGTCTCAGGCATCAAGAGTTCTTATAGTAAAAAAATATTTCTGTACTCATCTTTCTCCTGCACAAGAGTGACAGTGAGGGCCAACTGGCAGTTAGCCTCAGGGTTGGGGAGCGATAGGGAGTGGTGAGGACTGTGGTCAGCCCATGAGCAGGTGCCTAGTTTAAAGGGAGGAGCAGCTACAGGTAAACCCTGTGGGATGTTGTGAGTTCAGTTCAAGACTATCACAACAAAGTGAGTCATAATCTCTTTGCTGGTGGAGTCTTTTGCCTTCAATTTGTAAAAAATGCAATATCTGTGAAGTACAATAAAGTGAAGTACAATAAAACAAGGTATTCCTGTACTTAAATTTAGCTTACAGCTGCTGTCCAGAAACATGGGTCCTTATCTTTTGATTTTAAAGGTGAGGCCATAAATCTAGAACAATATTTGCTTATATTTAAAATCTTTTGATTTTTAGTTATTTGTTTATCTATATAATAAAAGTCTAAGCTACTGTCATGGCAGAACAACCAGAATGCCCAGTCGCTATGATGCGCACTGACCACCAGGGGGCAGATGTCAATGCAGGAGCTACCCCCTGGTGGTCAGTGCGCTTCCACAGGGGGAGCGCAGCTCAGCCAGAAGCCGGGTTCACAGCTGGCGAATGCAGCGGAGGTGGCGGGAGCCTCTCCTGCCTCTGTGGAAGCACTAATGAGCAGTGAGCCAAGCAGAAAGGAGCAGCGAACAGGTGGGTAGTAAAGAGCAAGGGGTCCTGGACTACGAGAGGGATGTCCACCTGCTGGCTTAGGGGAGCGGGCCTAAGCCGGCAGGTGGACATCCCCTGAGTGGTCCCAGACTGTGAGAAGGTACAGGCCAGGCTGAGGAACCCCCCTCCCAGTGCACAAATTTCATGCACCGGGCCTCTAATATTAAGATAAAAACGAAACAATAATAACCAAAAAAACCCTACTATTTATGCCAAATTGCAATTTTGCATTGTTTTGACTTCTGAGCTAGAGATCATATTTTACATTTCTTATTTGTATTCTACCATACCCCCTGCCAGATTTTTCCCTAAATGCCTACCCCAGTGATTTTCAATTTGTGTGCTGTAAGAATTTTTAAAACATGCAAAACCTGACTATTTAGTCAGAGGCACTGACCTCTTTTCTCTTATATTGTTAAATTAAAAAATGACAACAGCCAACACAACAATAGCCATCCAGTGTGAATAAATCAAAATTACATATATTTTTTGTCAGATTGGCAAAAAATGTATTTTTGTGGGTACTACAGAATTTTAGTAATTAGTTTACATGTGCCATGAGATGAAAAAGGACAAAAATCGCTGGTTAACACAGTGCTAAATTGTCAGTAGATTCTCAATGGAGACTTGATGATGGATTCAGCTTTCTCTAGCATCAGCAGAGTCTCACCTGGTTGGCTTGGGTTTCTTCAGTGGTCCTGCCAGCTAGGTATAAAAACACTAAAGTAGCTTACTTCCCTGCCTGCAATTAGAAACATACCAAACTAGCCTCAACATTGTCTTGTCAGATAGCAGGTATTTTTAAATATTTGAAGTCAAATAATATTTAAATTTAACATATAAGGAGGGATTGAGGTCAAACAGTAATGTGCTAATGATTTAGTCTGTTGAATGAAAACAAAATAGTGCTCATTAATTTGCAGCAACTGTGTGCAAAGGTGCTTTGCAAACTAATCATGATAATAACAGTTAACATTTAATTGAGTGCCTGTTTTGTGCAGACTCTCTGCTAAGCATGTTGCATGGATTATCTGTTTTCATCATCACATCAATTCTATGGGTAGGTATGTTTAGTATCTCCATTTATAGGCAATCAAAGCTTGAGGAAGTTAAGTAACTTGTTTAAAGCTATGTAGCAGAACATAGTAGAGTCTGGACTTGGACCGAACCAGCCTGCCTACAGAGTCCAAGCTTTTAACTCTATCTTGGAAAATAACTAAACAAGTATCAACCAAAATTATCTTTAAGGGGAGCATCTAAAATAAGAATTACATTACAACAATAATATTAGTAACAAACCCAGTAAAGATTCATGTTTGATGATGATTGTGTAGGTTCCATAAAACATCTTTATTTCCTTCATATACTATGCTTCATTTCCTTCATATATTATGCTTCATCAGAATTATGATAACATTCATATACTACAGTTGTCACCTATAGGTGGCAACAGTTGTACAGTTCACTTTTTGGTGGACTTTTTATTGCACTTGAGAACAAAAGGAGAGCTAAACAGGGCAGGTGAGATTATATTTTCTAGTTTTAAATAAATAGCTCTGCATATTCTTAAGATAGTGTCCTGTCTTTAGTGTATTCATGGCATTATTAGCGATAATTCAAGCAAGAACCAGATAGGGACATATCCTCCAGAATTCCCTTGAGAATTATACCTTAATTCATTGTAGTCATATAGCCAATCGATCAAACCCATTTGGCTCTGTGTGAATAATTGTGTGATCTTGATTCTCAGAGGAAGTTTCATAGTAGCAGGGGCACTTGGAAGGATTTTAAAGGGCGGATAAGACTAAGATATGCAGTAGGTAAGAGGGAAGGCCTTCTAAGAAATTTCTTATTGCATCTGTCAACCATTCTGCAGTCTACTCGGGCCCAGCAGTTGCCTGGATAGTCTGTCTCTTGCCCTTTTAGATTCTATAATGGACAGAATCACCATAGACAGAAACAAAGATAAAGATATGCCTATCCCATGGGGTTCAAAGAACCCCAACCAGACTCAGGAAAGTATCAGCCCAGTTTATAACCCGGGGTTATAAATAATTTGTAACCTGGGTTATAAATAATAAATAACTATTATTTCCAAAGAGTTTTTCCATCCTGATCTCACTGCTCTTACATCAGCCTGGAAGGCGAGGGCGGCTGATGTCAGCTGTACTTTACATGGGGTATTTATGGAATTTGCAGTTCACACAAATTCAAATTCAGGTGAAATTAGACCTGGAAACTTGGTTTCTTAATTTTCAGCCACTTGAAAATGCATACCATTTCCCCCCACAGTCAACAAAATTATGGAGTAGAGATTCTGCCAGGACCAATATCCTGAACACCAGGAAGGATAAAATAGAAGGTGAAATGCACCCTTGCCACAGGAAAAGATGGGGAGACTACATAAGGTGATACAGAAAAACTCAGGTGATAAACCAAAAATATATGTATATGCATAACAATATCAGCTTCAAACAGTTTTTACATATGTACAGCCAGAAATTCTAGCCCACAGTAGGAGAGAGAGAGACAAGTAGCAGATTCATGACATAGTGCAATGAATTATTGTTCCATGATGAAGCCTCCTCTTTCATTATTTCAAAGATGTTTCCATCAGTTGATTGTATCTTGAAAATATTGGTTAGTATGTCTACTGTACAATGTCAGGAAGAGACTCACATTTACTTGTGAAATTCAGGCAGCATCATTCCTCAGCTGGGCACGCATACTTACAAAGAGGACTAAGCTGTTAGCACAAATTAATGTAAACATATCTTCATCAACAAAATTTCTTATTTCTCTATTGCAATAGAGTCACTGCCAGTGAGTTCATGAATACGTGGTAGGAAATCATAACTACATTTGTAAGGTGTTTTCACTGCATGCCTGGCACTGGGTTGAACTCATGTCACGAATTATCTCACTTAATCCTTACAGTAACCCCGAGACAGTACTCTTCTCGTCCCATTATACAAATGGGAAAATACAGGGTAAAGAGGTTTGAATATTAGGCCACATACACAGGGCCAATAAGTTAGGGAGTCAGGGTTTAAGAAGAAGCATTGTGACTACAGAATGTGGAATCTTAACCACTTGACCAGGTATTTGGAAACCAGTGTTCAGCCCCTGCTAATTGGCTGTGTAACCCCTCTGAACCTGAATTGTTGTTTTCTTTAAATATATTTTTATTGATTTCAGAGAGGAAAGGAAAGGGAGAGAGAGATAGACACATCAATGATGAGAAAGAATCATTGATTGGCTACCTCCTGCACACCCCCTACTGGGGATTGATCCCGCCATCCAGGCATGTGCCCTTGACCGGACTCGAACCCAGGACCCTTCAGTCTGAAGGTGGATGCTCTAACCACCTGAGTTTCTTTACAATGAAGTTTTTTAGACTCTTCCTGCTCGGTAAAGCTCTTTGACTCTAAAATATTCTTAATTAGTGCCTTCTGTGCATCTATTATTGGAATTTGAGGTGGCAGAATAATAACTCTCTTCCCGAGTTCTCAATGAATTGGCTAAGATAAAAGAAAAAGGCTGATGGGAGGTTAAAATATCAGCTTTACTATTGAGAAACCTTATGTGGAAGAATGAGGCTTCTGTCCCAAAGAAGTGGCTTTCCTATCACTGGTCTCCAGAAGTAGGCAGGCTTAGTGACCAGCAGTCCTGGGCTGGGGGCAGCTGTCTACCCTTTAAACCCACAGCAGCGATTTCCCACGGGTGCGCTGCAAGAATTTATAAAACACGCAACACCTGACTACTTAGTCCGGGGCACTGACCTCTTTTCCCTTGGATTGTCAAATTTAAAAAACTGACAACAGCCAACATAACAATAGCCCTCCAGTGTCAATGAATCAAAATTATACCTATTTTTTGTCAGATTGGCAAACAATATATAGTTTTGGTGTGCTGCAGAATTTGAGTCATTAGTGTCTCCGTGCCACGAAATGGAAAAGGTTGGAAGTCGCTGCCCTGCAGCCTGAAGGAACAGAACAGAACGTGCCTCTCGCAGCCAGCCTGACCGCAGAGAAAGGGTGGGGAGAGCCGGAAGCGGACCTGCGTCATCCCTGTTTCCCCCTATACTTGCTAATTAAACAAGCCACCCCTCTTCCTCCTGAGAAGGGAATGAGGGGCTCAGAGATGCCAGGAGTGCTGTCCCGGGGAGCTCGCTCCTCAGGAAGAGAAACACTCCACCACCCAACAGTTCTCATGACATACGATGATGCGGATTTCAAGGGAACATATGTGCATGGGGGCCAAGAAGATGCAGGGAGCAACAATTGAAAAAAAAAATCAAATTTGTAAATGCTTTGCCCCTTAGTTGTAATTTAAAACATTAATTAAGGAAACAGATGCAGAAAAATGCATAGACGGCAGTGAGTTGGGTTGGGCAGAGAAACCTCTCCATGGGCGGAAAAATAGGAGGGAGGTGATTTAGCAGATGAGAAAGATGGGAGCGCTTCCACTTGGAAGCAGATAAATCAAATACGGGAGACAGTCTGGCCAGGCCTGGGCTTTCGGTCAGAGTTGAAGGGGTGGTCCCCCCACCCTCTCCTGAGCAAAGCCCGGGAAGAGTGATCTCTGGCTGTGGGAGTAAGACCGGTGCACGCTGCAGCCTGTTAGTCAGAGGTGCGGGTGGCAGGCCAGCCTGAGGGGAAAGAGGCAGCTGAAGTCATTTCTCTTTCTCAGAGGCACCAGCTAATCTCTCTTTAATGCCACCTCCTCCTGGATTCCTGGCGGAGCCCCTTCCTGGATGAGACATAAAAATAGATAGCGTGACCTTTGGTGGACACTAGAGACCCTCCAGACCTTTCTAGTGAGCTGTGGTATTAACCCTGTTAACCCGGCCAAATTCCAGCTTGGAAAATTACTTTCTCCCAGTGCTCAGGTCCCTCTGTTACCTCGACTCCTCACTTGCCCTTCTGAAAAATTAATGCTCCGGATCTGTAATAGAGAGCCACTCTGCATCCACCCACACGCCGAGATGTGACGGGCACCCGCGGGCCCTCTGTGTCTTCCCTGGGCCCGAAGGTTCTTCGGGATCTCCGGGGCAAGCTGGTTTCATTAGGTGAAGGAGTAGTTTGCAGTCGAGATGTGCTTTTATGACTGTATCATTAACTACACTGCTGTCCTTTACCATGATCAATGACTTCCAGTGACCTCTGCTGGAACCCCTGAACCCAGAGGGGGAAAAGTGAGCTGGCTGTTGATGAAAAAAAAAAAAAAAAAAAAGCAAGCTGAGAGAAGGTCAGTAGGAAGCTTAGGGTTGCTAGAAAATAATATACCTTGTGGAAGGGAAAATAATTCAGCTCGGAGGTAAACTACGGTCACAGAGGACATTTAAAGACCACATCAAAATGACAGAAGGAAAGAGAAACCATTTATCACAGAGATGGAAAATGTTCCCAGATACAGAAAACTGGGGGAGATGTGGGAAGAGAAAAAAGAAACACAAAAAAAATCACAAGCGTGGCCTATGTAGAGAAGGGCATTTGGGAAGAGGAAAGGCATGTAATTATAAGTTTTGGTGAAAATTTTTTTTGTTTTTAAACATGTTTTTATTGATTTCAGAGAGTGGAAGGGAGAGGGAGAGAGAGATAGAAACATCAATGATGAGAGAGAATCACTGATGGGCTGCTTTCTGCATGCCCCCCAGGATCGAGCCTGACCAGGAATCAAAATGTGACCTCCTAATTCATAGGTCAATGCTCAACCACTGAGCCATGCCAGCTGGGCAGTGGAATTTTTATATGAACACACAAAGGACATGTGTATGACTCCTGTAAACTCTAACGTTAGTGCCATCACTTGAAATGTCCATTTGAAAAACTTGTATTTTTCGATTGTTGTTTTCCAGAGTGGTGGACAAATCCACAAATCTAATTTAAAATGTAGGTTGATCACCTTGAGTCATGCATCAGATCTGATCAATATTGATCAATTTCTCCAAGATTAAAATTTGCAGTTTTATACTGACCTGGAATCAGGAAAACCAGCCAGCTCATTGACATCAGCTTGTACAATTAGCTTAACTAAATAGACCGTGCTTATCTGTGTTGTTAGTTTCTTTCTTCCTCCAGCATAATAATGTTAACTAAAATTTTATTCAGGGATGAGAACTGAACAGGTTCTGGGCCAGGAACTGCTAAATCTGTTCAATAGTGTCAGGTTAATGATTCTGTCTGGTGAGAGCAAGGGCATCAAGCTTTTCTGCCTTTAATTTATAGGCACCGTTATGAATACAACAATATGTACACTACTCCCTTGGCTTAAAATACAAATTAGCCATTTTGGGGGACTATTCTTTCTATCATTTCATGTCTGACGTGTGATACCCATCTGACCAGCAAGTTGGGTCATGTGTGGCTTAGAGTCAGTTAGGGAAAACCCAGCATGAAGGGACCAGCTGTATATTCTAGCAGCATAAGCTATGTTTTCACTCTGAAGTGATAGAGTTTGGCTGCTCCTATAAGAAAAATAAAATTAACTTTTTTGGGGGGATCAGCTGAGTGTGAAAAAGTTTATGCTATTTTTTTTTCATGGAAGCTCTCCCCACAAAGGATCATCTCCAATACCATCATAATGATGCACATCATAGAAGTACTAGAGGCCCGATGCACGAAATTTGTGCAAGGGGCTCAGCCCTCACAGCCCGGATTCCTCTGGAAGGTCATCTGGAAGGTCATTCAGCTGTCCGGTCTAATTAGCATATAACACTTTTATTATTATAGATACCTGAAAGTGGGAAGTTTTACTATAAAGGATGCTGCCAGTGCCATAGCCAGGGAGAAACATTCTGTTATTCATTAACTGTAAATACTTAGGCAGCCTGGAGTTCCTTCTAACAGCAGTTGGTAGACCGTGTGGGAAGCACAGCGCCCTGTGACATCCAATCTGTTAGGCACTTTACAGCAGACGTGATCAAAATCACCTGCAAGCGAAAGTCCACCCAGGAACACACTGATATTTGTGCATGTAAGGATGCTCGCTGTATGCATGTTTAAGGTATTCATCTCCTAATGCATTCATGTTTCAGTCGTAGGGTTTTGGATAAAGTTATTTCCCAAGGATATTTGACATATTAAATCCTGAGAGCCAGGGCAACTCAGAATCAGCACCAATTTATTGATCTTGTACTAAAGAGAACATTTCTTGGTGGGAATTGTTTTAATATTTAGAAACATTAAACTTTATATTCTGTCTTGCATTTTCTTTTTTTTTAAATATATTTTTATTTTTTTCAGAGAGGAGGGGAGAGGGAGAGAGAGAGATAGAAACATCAGTGATGAGAGAGAATCATCGATCGGCTGCCTTCTTTACGCCCCATATAGGGGATGGAGCCTGCAACCTGGGCCGGGAATTGAACCTCTTGGTTCATAGGTCAATGTTCAACCACTGAGTCATGCTGCTAGGCCTTGCATTTTCATTTATAGTGGCAATTGTAAGATGCTCTTTTTCCTTGTTACCCAGTAAGCACTGGGGTTCCTAGAATGGAAGGATGTGCTAGCTGGGAGAATGCCAATAGGAATCGCTTTCACTCTGGATTCTATATCCCTTGCTCTGTCACAATATGACAGTGACAATCATTACTTCAGCTCTGTACCCAGATTTTAATGAATATTTAAATAGGAATTATGCTGCTCCTGCCACATCATTTTTCACTTATTCATTCAACAGCTATTTATTGAGACCTACTACTCACTGGATAGTATTCTAAACACTGGAGATACAATGGTATAGAAGACAAAGCTATTGTTCACAAGGAATGTCCATGTTTAGGATTCTTTAATATGATATCCATATAGAACGGGGCTTTAGATCTATTAGGAGATGAATCCCTGGGCACTGAGTTAGAATAGTAAATCCACTCTGCTGGCCTGAAAACGGCATCTAGAACCTACACATCCTGTTAAACTCAGAGTTGTGAGTGTGCTCCTTTACCCCCTTCCTATTTTTGAAATCACTCCCTAAACTTGCTTAGCTTCTTTTGATCTTCTTCCATTTTTAGTCTGGAACATCATTTGGGCAAATGTTTTCATGGGTTAACTAATTTACATAACCTTTCTTAACTTTTCTGGGCCCAGTTATCTCCAAAATTCAACATGCTGGCATTGGAATTTCTTCTCTTTTCTATAGTCCATACTGCTGTCAATAGTAACCAAGTGTTATAACTGGATCCTTTTTTTAGATATTCAGATGTGCTGGTTTTGTTTCTGTGATAGCTTATCCAGAGGGATATTTCTCTCTATGAATTCCTAGCTGAAATAGCCAAATTATCCCTTTGACTCTGAACTTACATTCATTCTATTATATAGGCTCTTTTAAAAAAATCAATGTCTCACCTCTCAATTAGATTGCACACTTCTTGAGGTCATGGACTAGGTTTTATTCTGCTCTCTTTCTCCGATTCTGGCACTACGTCTGTCTTGTGTCTCTTAGAGTTCATATCCACTGCATATCAATAAGCGTAGTCACTACCAGATCTATCTTCACTACATCATTTCCTCTGGAGCTCACAGACTTGACGGAGTTTCCTATAACGTCTGCTTTTCCATGATGAAGACACATAACATAGCATCATTTCAGGCTTTCCCCTGACCTGCAATGGCTCAGCTGCTTTCCAGCTCCTAGATATACTGGTACTAACAGTGGGATAGTCTGGGATTCCAGGTTACCATCAAGAACCAGGGCGACCCTTGGATCCACGCATGTCTGACTACTGTCTACTATGGCAGAAGCAATTGTTTTTCTCTCTGTCAAGAGCAGAGATGCGGACTCGTGTCTCATGGCCATGCTGGCCGGGCAGCTCTGCTCTGGGCCTCCTCAGCTTTCTGCTGCTCCTCCAGGTGGGCTGGGCCAGCATGGGTGAGGCAGCAGCTGCCATTGCTTCCAAGCAAGAGCCCAGACAGTAAGCTCCTCATGGCGGACAATGTTACGGAAAAGAGCAGGCCCATGATAGAGGGTGCAGAGATTGGCTCTACCTTTCTCTTAATTGCTCCCATCAACTAGCAAGTGTTGCCTCGCCGGGCATGAGCCAGTCCCAGGCAAGTTGCTCACATTCAGATTCCCATTTCCTTCAGACAGGGCAAACTTGGTGATATGAATGAGTGTGAACATGACAATAATGACATGCTTAGGGGCAGCAACAAAACTGACTATTCAGATGATAACCCCCCAAATAGTACTGGATGGATCAAATCCAGAAGTTAAACTGCAGGGAGACGGGATGCTAAGTGCCTTAGTACAATATGCTAGTCCCAGGAAGCATGCAGACTCTCTCCGCCACCTGTAATATATTCAGTTGGCAACCTGACTTTTGCATCTTAACAGGTATTTTCTTCATGAACCACCTAAACTGACTGCATGCCACTTTACGAGGTTTAAGTCAGCCGCCCGCTACAACAAAAATAAACTATATTTTTGTCTCACATGCACAGAACAATTTAATCTTTAAATTAATGTAAAAGCGAAAGGTGCCTAGCTCCAAGTGAAGAATGTCCGCCCCACACGACTGTGTAAACACAACTTGATTGCTATGTGAATTAAATATGGATCAACAAAATCAATAGTTAATTGTGTAACTCTGGGTCTTTCATTTCAGATCTAATCTGCAAAGAAGGTCCAGAGGATGTTTGCTTTTGATTTTCTTAAAATATTATTTAAAACCTTTCTGTTAGGCAAAATAGTTCCCAGGGTTTTTACATTATTTCCATAAGTTATTTGGCTTGTGAATAGCCAAGGTCATATTGATCGCTCAGCCTCTGCAGTTTTCATTTTAAAATTCAGTGTCTTTATCAGTCAAGCTGCCTCATTCTGGGTATCAGGCTTGCACTAACGCCAAACAAATTTGATTGCCAAAATAACCCAACATAATGAGTGCTCGGTACCAGACATACATGCATTAATTGTATAATAAACTGCCTTTTGGTCTATTGCATCACACTATCCATACAGGTAAGCAGTTACACCCACAGCCCCCATCAGTACAATATATTGTGCTGTGAAGATTCACAATTTTGCGTGACAGGACAAGAACATGTGGGGTCAGGATGAATCTGTTTGAATGAGTTATATTATCTGTTCTGACATCCTAAAAAGGACCAGAAGGAGGGGATACTGCTTGAATAGAACCAAAAAAAAAAAGTCTCCCAAGCTCATTAGCCCACATGGATGAGAAGGGAAGGAGGGCAGGCAGGCCTTCTTTGTAAAGGGACTAGTACAATAACAACCAGAAGACCATGGGGTAACGGATGGACCGCCTTGACCCGTGTTATATTGTGGTGGAGCTAAAAATGTAATGTTTGAACCTCTTTTCCCTTGAAAGTTAAGCTTGCTCCCTCTCACATATTGTTAGAAGCCTTCATCCATTTTGGGGAGTGAAGGCAAAATAATTCTTGAAATAATGAATCATTTTTCTTTTACCAGCTTGTCCAGAAATCCTATGATTATTTTGCCCTTGCAGACAATGACCTCCTCAAAGGAGGCTTTTCAAACTCTCAAGATAAATAATGAGAGGGACTCTCTCCTGCCTCAAGGAAAACACTGCACAGGGTAAAATGTTTGTGAAAGTGTCTGTTCATCCAGGATGCACAGAGCATGCGCCACGTGGGACGGAGCTGCACATGTTTGTGTGTGACCAGCCGCCCAAAGGACGATGGGACAGTGTCCTTGGAGGACCTTGAAGGAGGAGCCCAAGCCCTTCACCCAGTGCTGTTGGAAATGGATGTTGGCTGGTGACAGGTGGAGCACATTTTAAACCTTCTGACTTGTGAACAACTGGAGGAAAGGATGGATCCTAATGCATCCCCCCTTGCTCCCCCATACTCCCCTTCACACTAAGCAGCAGGTGCTCGGGGAGCGGGAAGCACCTGCCTCTCATGCTCCCATGGAAGCAAGCTCTCACAGACCAGGCAGAGAGCTGCAGTTGAAGTAGCAACTTCCCATGATGATGATTCACGCACTCTGGGTGGGGGTGGCGGGAGTACAGGCCCAGCTTTGCGGGGCAGAGCCCTCTGTCCGTCCATCCTTTTAGGGCTCTTGTACTTAGGTGTCTGTGGGCAACGGAAGCCACAGACTTTAACTTCAGGAGCGGGTACAAGACCCTTCCCATAAATTCCCCTCAGACTCCTTCTTACCTTTGTTGAAACGCCCCCCTTCCCCCACAGATGGCTGATGGATGGCCTGGTTAGAACCCAGGGAAGAAAAGGCCTTGTCTTGGGGCACTGGGAGGGTCTGACATAAGCACAAAGTCCTGAATGGCATGAGTGGGGGTGGGGGCTGTGTTGAGCTCCAGTGCACTCGTCCCATTTAGAGGGGCAGCTATTGCTTATTTAGCAAATCCCTCTGCAGCACTGGTAATTGCCCTAGGGCAGTGTTCAGCAAACCACTGCTTGGGAGCCACATGCGGCTCTTTGGCCCCTTGAGTGTGGCTCTTCCACAAAATACCATGGCCTGGGCGAGTCTATTTTGAAGAAGTGGCGTTAGAAGAAGTTTAAATTTTAAAAATTTGGCTCTCAAAAGAAATTTCAATCGTTGTACTGTTGATATTTGCCTCTGTTGACTAATGACTTTGCTGACCACTGCCCTAGGGTTTGAGCAGAACTCTAGAAGCAGGTACTGTTAATTATGCCACTTAGTACAGGAGGGGAGGGACACACAGGAGCTAAGTTATCTACCCAGGGCCTCAGAGCTTCGAGGAGCCAGTGGGCGTTCCCGCTCCGTTTCTGCTCCTCCCACCTGAGCACCCCAGTTCTAGCCTGAGAGCATGTGGGCGCAGTGCTGCCAGACTTCTGGTTGTTAAGAGAAATGGAAATCTGGAAATCTTACATGAAATTTCCCCATGTTTACTTTTAAAACAAGTGTGTGGCTCAAACAAAACCAATCTGTATTAATATGTGATCCTCTGTATTGTAACCCACCAAAACCTAGAGAGCGTCAAACAGTGGCTGCCTGAAGTACTGGCAAAGGGTCCTGATTCCACAGGCTGCCACCCTGGGGCAAGTGCACTGTAAGCAGACATTAAATGCCCCACAGTGCTTCTCTATTCCTTGCCACTCCTCTCAAAACACACACAACAAACAACAACCCAAAACAAAACAAACAAGCCAAACTTCAACAGCCACCCTTTAAGCATTAGGATCACAGGTGACAGAACGCTCTGAGGTCTATAAACTCACACCCAGCCCTCCAGCCGGCCACCGCCTGCCCTGCCACAGCCTAACCAAAGTAGGGAAATGGACGATGCATTTCTTCTAATAAAATAGAGATTTTCTACCCTTTCCTTGGCTGTAATGGGTGGGGGGAGCCATGTCTGTTTCCCTTGGACACATCATCAGCAAAACAGGTTTCGGGATATTTTTCTAGGGGGAGGTGCACATCCCCTTTCTTCCATAAGAGCTTTAGGACTTATTCGCGTGTAAGATAAGAAATCATCAAAACCAGTTTCACAATGAAGACGCCGTGCATTCCCACGGCTGGCAGTGTGCATTGCAAAGATGTGGGATCTCTGTCCAGCATACCCTTGCCGTCTATAGGCTCTTTTTACGTTTATTTTTAATATGTTTTTACTAATTTTTTAGAGAGAGAGGCAGGGAGAGGGAGAGAGAGAAACATCCATCTGTTGCCTCTCATATTCCCCCCAACTGGGGACCAAACCCACAACCTGGGCATTGCCCTGACCAGGAATTGAACCCGAGACCTTTTGGTGCATGGGATGACGCTCAATCAAATGAGCCACACAGACCAGGGCTACGAGCTTTTTTTTTTTTTTTTTTTTAACTCATTGTATTTAGATTAATATCTAGGAACATGGCAGATCCAGTGATTAGCATTTTTTTTGTGCCAAAATGAAAAGCCAGTGATGAAATAGAAAGACATCTCAAAGGTGTAGGCTCAGGAATCAATGGGCTCAATTAGGCAGTGCCCGGCCAGTGCAGGGCAAGGGTAAAAGAGCAATCTCAAAAGTCATCAGGATATAAATGGCCCAGGCCTTAGAGATAAAATCGAAAGTGCTCAGCAACACCTTGAAAACGTGTGGATAGGCATCAAGCGCATTATTTAGCCAGCCACCGAGGATGGCGACAGGCTGAATTTTGAGCCCAGACAGGCAGTGAGTGTCTCCCAGTTCCGTCCGGCTCACACATCGCCCTCTCTCTGGAATGTCCTCCCCTGCCTTCAGGCTGGCCAATGCCCATTCATCTCTGGAGACTCAGGTGGAGGGAATCTCCTATGAGCCCTTTTGGGACCAGGAGCCTTGACCACGGCTCCCTCGTTCTCCCTTCTTCCCTGTGCACACTGCTTCCGGCACCAGCCAGCCTAGCTCTGTGTACAGGTGGCCGCGGCACAGCCTCCCGCCCGGGGACTAGGACCTATTTATCTGTGCAGTCCTTGTGCCCAGGACAAGCCTGACACCTAGAAGGACCATAAAGGTTAGTGGAATGAAGGAAAGATGCTAATTATATTTCTTACTTACTGGTCATCTTTTTTTTCTCTATAACTTTTGCTTATATCTCACCTCTCTAACACCCTCTCCTGTTTTTGAAAGTGACTGAGTTCCAAGGACAAATGCCGTACTGCCTGGTAGGGAATATTCATTTCCTGAGGGGTGGTTGGTGGTCTAATCCCCCAGAGGACATTTAAGTTTCCTTTTATTTAGAAAGTGGAGGTAATAACTTCCCCAGTAAGTAAAGAGGAGAGTAGATTTAGATTTTCAAAATAATTTGATTAACATACGACTTTTAAGAAGCATTTCTTTCTATTGCCATAAACCAAGGTTAGAGTTTCAAACACACGAAATGAAATAAGTGGGGATTAAGTCATCTAGCAATGAAAAGGCTGAACATCCAAGTAGTCTTATGGGAAGGGAAAATATCCTCAGAGTGCACAAAGTACAATGGGGCTTGCCTTAGAGTGAAGGTTTGGGAATGCTAGGATGACTTTAAAGAACACTGGATGTCCTGACAGAATACAATACATTTTGAGGGGCCCGGAGTGGTTGCACCCCTTAGGGTCGTCTCCGTGGGTGTTTGGCCTGGCTGGGTCCTTAGGTGCACACAGGAGAAACGCAATATGGCAGAAGCAGACCAACGTCACGGGTGCGATTTTTCACACATTGGAACTGCACCTGCTCTGGCAGTGAGGGGAAGGCGCGGGGAGGTTAACTATCGTTTCTTCAGCCCGGAAAACCCAGAGTTTCAGTCAGAGGTGAGTGGGCTGGTGCCTCTCTTTGCTGGATCCAGTGCCTGTGTTTCTCTGTCATGTGTAACTATGGTTCTCTTAAGAGGCCAGAAAAAATACTTCTCCTGAAAACAGTGTTAAGGAAGTTACTGACAAACTGTCTCTTCAATATTCCTCTTGGGTGGCATCAAAGGATTCTTTAAAATCATAATACTATTCCCAAGGCTGCTTCTAAAGTTACTAGCAAACTTCATAAAGGGATCTCTGTAAAAAGATATTTAAGTTCAGGCCTGCTAAGCATAGACACCTAGATACACACACACACACACACACACACACACACACAACCACACATACTCTCTCACACACTAATACACACAATTACACATACACTCACACATACATATTCACACACAACTACACACACACACATAACCACACACACACTTAAACACACTATCACACATATACACTCACACACAACCACACAGACACTCACACCCACAATCACATGACCACAGATACAACCACACACACACACACACACACACAGCCACACACTCATACCATCTCCTAATACTTTCAGAGGCTGGTACAGAAATGTCATTTTAAGCAAGGAATAAAAAAAAAGAAGAATCACCCTCCTTATCTGCAATTCGGTCTCTGGTCAGAGCCAATGAGGATCTCTTGCTGTGAGCCAGCTAGAAAGGAAGTGTGGCTAGGGCTGTTACTGCCTATGGGGTGGGAATGTGGTTAGTGATTGGTGCTGGTGGCTTCGGTCAGCTGGGAACAGCAATCAGCGCCACTCTGAGGGACTCCAAGCACCACTGGCTCCAGTCCCATACAAGGAAGGGATATTAACTGAAAACCTAATTAATCTGGGAATGAATCATGGCCTAAGAAAGATACTGCTTTCCAATCAATTTTAAGTGAGTCCCTAACAGAAGATAAGATGAAGAAAAAACTGTGCAATTATAAGAGGTTAGTACATTCCGTTCACTATGACTGATGATTTTAAGGGGAATAATTTTACAATCCATCACATTTTTGTCATTTCCAAAATAATACCTCCCAATGTATACTGTAAATTAATTTAAAAATTTACATATTTATTAAAAATCGTATTGAAAACAGCAAGAATTGAGCCCCATTTGAATAATAAAATAACTTGTTATTCCACTGGAGATAAAAACAAAAAAAATTAAAAAAGATTTTCATTTGGAGGTAATAATCACATAAATTTGCTATCTGAATTACTTAAACCAAGAATTTATATTCACCTGAGGCATCCACAGAGATTCAAGATAATCCCCCTCGCCCTCATTCTGGGGAGATGGAACAGGTTTCACAACACAGAAGAGCCATGGGAAGACACACAGTGGGGTGAGGACCACGCTCTCGGCCCGCCGATGAGCATGCTGGAAGGAGGGCTACCCACACCCGGGGAGGTACAGACTGGAGAACCCACGCCCTGGCTCCTGGGTGGAGGAGCACTAGATTTCATTTCAAAACCTCTTTCCAAAGAGATCCTTGACCATCACGTTATCACTTCATCAATTCATAAAGCCTATTTGAATTTCCCATCCACGACGGAAAGCCTGCCTGAGGCACAGAACATCCCAGCACCTGTTGAGGGGCGGTCAGCAGCAGGGGTTGACTCCAGAGCAGGCAGGGAAAGAACTGGAAGGGCATGGAGTTGTAATGAGAAGGCGATGAGTGAACACAACATTCCCTCTAGATTAACCTCATAATAGACTCAAAGACCTGGCCCCAAGATATGAACTGCCTAGATGCATCTACAGAAAGATGAAGAGACAAAGGGAACCTAGCTTGTGGGAGTTGCCACGTGTGCTCACTGGTGTACTGGGTGATCCCCTGGGCCGAACTGACAGTCCTTGTGCCCAGGATGTTCTCCTTAAATTCCTGGGAGAAGAGCCAGACGGAGAACACCCGTTTTCCACAAACTTCAGCTTAATCAAGACTGTTTCTTTCTACAGGGATCACAATAGGCAGCTACCATTGTCTTTAAGACAATAGCAGAGATCCTTTTCGAAGTGCTACAGGTGAGGGCTTGTCACCCTGCCTCCAAGGCATGGAAGGCATTGCTTCAGTGCAGATGTGGCTAACACCTGGCACTCATGTGGCAACCACCTCCCCCATTGCATGTACCAGGGACTGCTTACCGGTCTCTCTACTCCACCTCCCCTGAATGTGGATACAGCCTCAGAACCCTTTTTAATACAGTAATTCAGGCCATCTTTGCTCATTGAATGTTCTTAGCATTTGAGACAAAGGCCATTTGGTATCCCTGCTTTGTGTGTGTGTGTGTGTGTGTGTGTGTGTGTGTGTGTGTGTGTGTTAAGTGTATATTAAGTATATATATATTTACATATCAGAGTATCTGTATGTTAATGGGGTAGGTATATGTGGCTGATATGACATATGTATATAGATATCTTACATGTGAAACTTGAAGTCATCTTGGACTTCTCTGTTTCTCTCACACCTCACATCCACCTGTCCTCTGGTAAATTGCCTGCTTGTTCTCGGTACATTCTCCTCTTCCCTACTTTGCTAGGTATCGTAGGGGACTACATTTCCCAGGCTTCCTCTTTCTCTGGCTTCTGGGGAGGTTCCGCCCATGGAAGGCAATGGCAGGGCCTGGAAGGCAGGGGGAAGGGGGGAAGTAAGGCATTCCTTCCCTTCTCTGTGAGCTGTGGGATCCTGGCAGCAGCTGCTTCTCCTCCAGGGCTCTGTCTCCTGCCAGACAGCCCCTCCCTCCCTTGGCTTTAGCTCCCATTAGATGGCCCAGCTTCTGGGTTTTAATGTCACCTTCTACTATGGCCCCGCTATCCCTAGGGAATGATTGTCACTTCCTGCTAACCTCTGGATTGCCTGCCTGTCCCCTGTTTAGTTTTTCAGCTATTCCATCATCTGGGCGATTGTCTGTATTAAAATTCTTCTATAGATGCACCTAGAGTGGTTTCCATTCCATTCTAGACCCTGACCAGTACAACAATCAAATTCTATCTGCTCTACTTTTAAAACATATCCGGTCATTCTCCACCGTTTGTTTTCTGCTGCTATGTTAGGCCAAGATACCATCATCTCTTGCCTGGATGACTGCAGTGGTTTGTCTCCTAAGTGGTCTTGGCACTTCCATCCTTGCCCTTGCCTGTTCTCCGTAGGGCAGCCAGAAACAATAAATCATGTCACGTCACTCCCTTGTTCAAAATCCTCTAATGCTTTCCCTTTGCTGAGAATGAAACCCGAGGCTACTCCCACAGCCTCTAGGGCCCTATGTGATGGGCTCCTGGATTCTTCTCCACCCTAATCTCCTCTCTGTGCCTGCTCCAGCCTGACTGGTCTGGGGACACAGAAACCTACTTCAGGGCCTTTGCACTTGCTGCACTCTGCTGATATGCTCCTCCTTCCAACAGGCACACTTTAGTGTTTCACTTCATTCAAACCTCTTCAAGACCCCTCTTCAGAGAGACCTCATTCAATCACTCTCTCTGAAGCAGTATCCTCGTTATTTCCTATCCTGCTTGATTTTATAATATCCGGTATCGCTACATTAAATTAATTACATTTTGTTTATCATCTGCCTTCTCTACTAAAACATAAAATCCATAAAGGCAGAACTTTATCTTTTTTTAAAACTTGTTTTAACCTCATTGTCTAGAATGCTGCCTACTAAATACTATGAACTCTATAAATATTCTTGAATTGGTGAATAACAAGTTAGGAACCTCTATCACACTGTGAAAAACAAGCGACACAAAATAATTACTTGTATTATTAGAATAAGACCAAACATATAAACACTTTTCAAATCAAGTCAATACACATGTTCAAAATGGACACTCACTGCAAACCAGGATATTTCTTAGTAGTTACGACACAAGCTGAGCTCATGAGTGGACTGTGGTCGGGGAGAAAGTCCCACGATTTATTCTTGCCCATTGCATGTCCCTACCTTCCTTACTTCTTGGCACTGCTCCCCAGTATCTGTGGTTAGTGCACTACCAAGTGATGTGAAAAGATTTTCAAGTCTGCATGTGCTAAAGGGAACTAGATAGGCTGGGAATAAAGTCCTTTGGTTTACTTGTTTTAATGATAAAAGGTAGAAAAATATATTTGAGATGTCTAGGGTTATTGACCCACCAACCACTTCTTCTGGCCAAGAATTGTTGCTAGGAGTGAGCACTTGTCTATGGGATAGGATATCAAAAAAATCCTAAGAACTCAGTAGGTCAAAGCTGATTTCTTCCTCCCGAAGTAAAAAGTCTTATTAATTCCTGTACCATATCATTGTCAGTTTTTTGGATTTGGGTACTCTTGTGGGTTGAATTGTGTCCTCTGAAAAGATATATTGAAGTCCTTGCCCTTGATACTTGTGAATGTGACTTTTTTGCAAAAAGAGTGTTTGCAGATATAATTAAGGTGTACGTTAAGATGGGTCACACTGGAATGGGGTGGGTCCCAATCCAATATGACTGATGTCCTTATAAGAAGAGAAGGGGTACAGAGACAGATATGCACAGAGGAAGGAGGTGTGAAGGGGATGCACACGTAGAGGAAGATGCTCTGTGAAGACAGACACACGGGGGGCAGCCACGTGATGACAGAGACCGGGCTGTGCAGATGCAGGGCAAGGAGGCCGAGGGCTGCAGAGCGTGCTGGCTCTGCCCAAGCCCTGGCTTCAGACTTGTAGCTCTAGAACAGAAAGAATGCATCTATTTTTTCAAGCCTCCTAGTTTATGGTACTTCCTCCCATTATGGCAACTCCAGGCGGCTGACACAAGTCCTCCCTGGACTAGTGTCATCAACAAGAGCCATTTGAAGACACTAAAATTTGAGGTTTTATAAATATTACTTATGAGGTTTTTCAACTGATGGATAGAAGGAGGGCAAACTTTTTATATGGCCTTTTTTTTCTTTATTAGACTTAAAATGGGATGCTGAAGATAAAAACGTAACTCTACACTTTGTAAAATGTTGAAACTATGACTACTTAGCTCTGTACAATATTAAAAATGCTTTATTAGAAAAGGAAAAATAATCAGGAAGTAAATGAGTTATATTTAGGGTATCGGGAGCGATGTGATGCTACATTTCACAGCTGTTTCTTTCAGCATGCTGGCTGTACTGGTGTCCGCTACACCGTCCCCTGGTCGGCTCTCTCCATGGCGGGTGGAAAATTGTGATCCACATTGCTTTGAAATGTGTACTTGGCCCAAAACTCTTCTAAAGTTTTAGTCTCAAGGTTCTTTTGGTATTTTCTTTTAATTCAAATTCAATTCTCTGTTAAAATTTTGAAAATGCTGGGTTTAGGCTCAGGATTCTACTCCCAGCTGGAATTTCTCTCCACGGTGCGTTGGGGGAATACTCCTGGTGGGCTGTGAATATCAGTGGCTTAACTTCCTTCACTTGGTCAGGTGTGGTAACCAAATAAGTGAGTTATAGACTAAGTTAAACTCATGTAAACTTGGGGAGGGGAGCATCTGGCGCAATAAACAGAGTATGACCAACTCGTTTGAAAACTTTTCCTAAAATCAAGTGAAATACAAATGGGTTGTCTATAGAGTCCCTGTTGTGTCATTAAAAACAGATAGGCAGGTTCAAAAATATGAGTAAAGGGTGAGCTCAGGCTTCATCCTCACATCTCCAGCCGGGTCCTCAATAAAGCTGTGACTCCAACTTTGCTGATGATGGAAGAAGACTCTTCTTGGAACAGAAAGGCCATTTGTGATTTTCTTGATCAAGAGCAGATGCTTCAGAACTAACAGCAGCATCTCTGCACTGGGAGTTCTGCCTAGAGTGACACCTGGTTGGTGATGGGAAAACAATCTGGAAGATGGAAATGTCAGAGCCAATGGCATCCTGATGAGAGGAGTGACCTTTGATCCTGAATATTCCTTTTATTTTTGGCTTGATTCCTGATCATGATTCTCACCTTATGCCTTTGCATAAGCCCTAAGTAAATGACAACTCCTGACAAATTCTCAATGGAAGTGCCTTATTCAAGAGGAAATGGGCCAGTCTTAGGTCTATGACCTTTTGTGCATTAGGTGGAAATGAATTAAAAACAAGACAAAACAAAACAGAAAGCCATAGAGATTTGGGCCTTATAATGAAAATTTGTGCCTATATTTGAAACAAGATACAAGGATACTTTTGCCATCTCTGTTAGCTCCATCTTGGCCACCATCAGGAAAATCTGCATTTCCTCCCATTTGATTCTTTCAAACTTTCACCCACCATAAAGTTTTACATCTTCCCTGCTGACCAGTTGTTTTTCATTTAACTGTAAAAATCTTTAAAAGCATCTCATTTCAGAGGTGTATATCCTTCCTAGCTTTGTTAAATTTATTTTTTCTATTGAAGATTACCTGTGTTTCAAAATACTACCTACACTAGCTGTTAACTTTCCTGTGAATATTATTGCTTCACATAACCCTAAACTCATAAATCCTGGTTTGTTTTTAAAATCCAGCACTCAGTGTAATTAGACTGCAGCAAATGTGATGGTGCATGCACTATTTTAAAGTAGCAAATATCTGTTTACATGGACTTTGAGCAAATCTAATGCACTGGCTCTGTATGTATGTATGTATGAGGCCATCATGACCTCACAGAGGACCAATTTCATGGCTTCTCTTGTTCAGTAGTGAGTACAGATTTCTCTACTCACTGTTTGATATTTTCTATGGCGTCTAGTCCTGCTTATGCCTAGGGGCTCACACCTATGAAACTGGGATGTTTCAATTTTTGTGAGCAGTTGTTAATGTTATTGTTCTTCTTAAAAGGTAATTGGCCCTAGTGGAGATAGTGATCGTACTACCACTTATTGAGTAGTTCCTGTGTTCAAGGCACTGTGGTAGAGGCTGCATATACACAATTTCCTTTACGTTCCCGCAACTTTATGGAGGTAGATTCTGTTATGCCCAGAAAACTGAGTTTCAGTAAAGTTAAGGAGTTTCTGTAGGGAGAAAAGGGCTTTCTGATTCCAGAACGCTTCGTCTTTTTATTGGAATCATTATCAGGAAGTTTAATCATCTATATTCACTGGCCATAAATGTAGACAGATTTTAAAAGCTCTCAGTATTAAAGGAGATAAAATGAAAATGAAGGAGAAATTCTCCGGACTCACAATTTGCAACTCTTTAAAATGATCACATTAACCATCATAAATGAGGACACACTAGAGTAGTTACAAAAGGGTGAGATAGCACCCAGGGTGGCTGATGGTCTCATATCCCCATACTTCTAACCACGGTCCCTTAGGGAACAGTCACCTGGAGGAATTGGTCCAGGGGGGTGCCTATCAGGATGTGCTTGAGAATGCATGCAGGTCAGTTCAGACTGAGCACTGTGACAGGTGCCACTTGAACTGACAACACCCTTTGGGTATTCTGTGTATTTAAATCGCAGAGTTGTAACACACTGACCAAGCCCGCTTTGTCATTCTTTGTTAGGAGGAATGCTGAACCCTCTGAGAAGATGCCATATTAGATTATATTTCCTGCTTGGAAATTTTTTAGGTTTCTTGAGAAATGAAAGTAAGGCTGGGGACACTAACAAAACTAGAAAAAAAAATTGCACCATTGTTTTCTATTGACCTTTCTAGAGGCTTCCATGGGTCAGCTTCAGGTACCATCTTTTTCTCCATGTCCTGACAGAAGCTAAGTGTATATACAATGACATTTTTCACTTTGATATAATTGATCTATTTTCCAGCCTGAAGAGAACTGGGAAATGACTTTTTATTTAAATATAAGTTGAAACCCTTTGGGAAACTAAACGGATTCAAGAAAGATAGAGAAATGGCTGTTTCCAAGTCAACAGGAGAAAGGAAGAGGCTTTCTGGTTTTCAAATTCGTTGTTAGGGAAAATGTTTCCTTCCCCATCAGACTTCCACGTTTCCTTCTTTAAAATAGACTACTCATAGTTGTGTAGGTTTTCTTTTCTGCCTGCTTGTTAAAATGTAAAACGCATCAACAGTGGCTTCAAACTTTCATGCTTAAACTGTCATTGTGTGCCTTATATTAGCCCGTATTGCGAATCCCGTGTTGCAGGAGCTCCTTCCCATTTCTGAGCCTTTTGCTGGTAAGAATATGCTAATGGGCTATGCAGACCGAGCTTGTCCTCAGGAACCAGCAGCACAATTCCACAGGACAAACAGCCCCCCCCCCCCCCCCCCCCCCCCCCCGCCCGTAATGCAGTCATCTGGTAGCGTTCTGTCATCCAATCTGATGGGGTTTTGAGTTCACACATTTTAGGACCTCATCATACACCGACACCTGCTCATCTTTTCCTTTTAAAAAAGACCAGATTAGTTCTGTTTTTTAAATTCATCTTTTAAAATTTATATTTATCTTTAAAAAAAAAACTCAAAATAGCCCATTATAAAAATTATACAACCTGCTTTAGTCTTCAAAATAACTCTCAGAGCACGGAAGTCAGACAGACTTGGCAGACCTGGGTATGAATGTGGACTTTTCTAAGGTGCAGTTTTATTGTATTTAGGATGGAAATGCTATGAAGTAGCTGGAAAGCAGTATTTCTCAATGTGCAATCCCTAGACCAGCAGTTGCACCTGGGGACTAGTCAGAAATGCAGTTTCTCAGGCCCCACTGCAGATGCATTGAAACCGGAAACTTTGGGGGTGGGGGCCAGACGCCGGTGTATTAACAGGCCTCCATGTGATTCTGATACACACCCAAGTTTGAGAACCACTGCTGTAGAGATGAGCCGTGATCAATACAGAGGGCTTGCCTGCCACCGTTTAGAAGCTCAAGGAATAACAACTCTTCTCTTTCTGTCATTATGCCCATTACACAGAAGAAGAAAGTTAAGCACAGAGCCTAGTGGTGACAAAGCTGGAAAGCACACCCAGACCTTGCTAGCAGAGTGGCAGGGGTGCCCACTTCTCCTCCCGGCACTCTCTGTGGGACAGCAGAGACAGTTCTAGAAACCTGGCTGAAGCACCAAAAGTGTAGGTGGAGACTCGGTTCTTCTGGACAAAACACAGCAGCACTAATTCGCCCCCTCCGCGCCCCCCCCTCCCACTAGTCTGGGCTTTAAGATGTGGAACTACTTTAGAAATTCCAAAACTGCCGGAAACCAACCACTGTCTCACTAATAGAAAAGATGTAAAAGGCTGGTCAACCTTGAAGCTCTGAAAGGTCAGAGCCACTCCCTATCTAATTGAGACTATGGTAACTGTTGCCCCTTCCCCATCTTGTAATCATGTAAATCCTTACTGATATGATAATCTGCTTATTACCTGCCTAAGGGCTATGGGTGTGTCCCAAACCTGCTTAAGGGTAATGGGTGTATCCCATAAAAGGGATAGCAAGGCCAGAGCCTAGCAGCAGTCCTCCCACTAGAGGTGGGCTCCTGCCTGGCCCCCCATATCGCCAAATTAATATTTTTCTAGTCTCTTTCATTTGTGTGCAGCCCTTCTCCAGAACCCGAACCCTGAACCGGAACCCTGAACCACGCGGGACGTGAAAGGGGCTCCCACACAAAACCACAAATTATGATCTGCTTAGAGTTTCTCAGTTTTAGAAGTGGAAGTCATTTCACAGATGATCCACTTCCGTTTTCAGAGCTCAGTAGATCTCCCTCCTGGGAGCATATTAGAATCTCTCCGAGGGCTCTTAAGTCATCCTAATGGGAACACCTCACCCAGAGTTCTGATTTAATTGGTCTAGAATTCAGTTGGTTAAAAGCTCCTTAGGTAGCATTGCCAGCTAAAACACAGGAGACCGAGTAAACTTGGACACCTAGGTAAATATTAAATAATAATTTCGTTGCTTATCTGAAATTCTAATTTAACTAGATGTTCTGTGTTTTTATTTGTTAAATATGGCAACCCTATTAGAGGATTCTGAGGTCTACGTAGGGCTGAGAAACCTCTTATAGGATTACCACTGAAATCTATGCCACACCACAGTGACCTGGGAGGCAGGGCACCATCTGTGCCCACCAAACCTGCTTTATTTACACTACAAACATTTTGTATTTTGTTCTGTTTTACATTTTGGGTCTCTGTAATATTTTGCTTGCAAAAGGAAGTTTTTCTTATGAGTAAAAAAGGTTTGTAATCCTCTGATGTAATGTCTTTTTTCAGTTGAAAAACCTTAAGACCCAGAGAAGATGGTTTTAGCTAAGCTCTCGTTGCTAATCAATTACAAAACCAACCTGTTTCATCAGCGGCTGAAGGACCCCTTTCCTATCCTTCGAGCGATGGTTCAGGAATAAGAGGTGCCATGACTGTATTTTAAAAGTGCGGGCAAACGCGGAGGAAGTCCCTACAGTGGTGGCCGACGCTGTGCTGGGGGCTGGGCACAGGGATTCCGATGCATTTCTGTTCTCAAGGAGCTGGTACAGAGAGAGAAACCCGCATGGTGTGCATGTCCAGGAACAATGCCGCCTTGCCTATGGCTGTTCCCTCCACAATCTGACTACATTCAATGCACCTTTCTTTTATCCCGCAGATAAAAACGGTGAGGTTCCAGGAAAACACTGGTTTTCCCAGAGGCGACTGGAGGCAACTTGGAATCTAACCTAAATTTCCATTTTGGAAGTTAAAGGGATGAAGAATGTATGATGACAAATGATATGGGGAAGGCTGTACTTCGGGCTGTGGTGTGAGTCACAATGGCTACATCTGTCTGATCTCTTGACAAATGACCTGGAATATTCTCCAATTAAGTGAACTGCATAGATTTAACAGTGGCAGGGAATAAGGCAAGTGTCCTTCCATTTGAGGAAATGGATTTACTCCCGTCCAGATCCAGAGGAGGGTGGGGAATCATGGACAGTGTCCCTGCCACACACAAAGGAAAACGCAGAGAGGCCCGGGAGGGAGTGGAGTGGTCCGCTCTCCATGGCGCTCCCGGCCAGTGTCCATCCATAGCCTTGTGATGGGCAGTGAAGAAGGATGGCTCCCTTAGATGCCAAGAACCCAGAAATTAAAAGCAGCTCCAGCTCCTTCTCTCCCCTTTCAGGTGATGGGGAAACATTTTAGGTGATGTTGGCCTCAGAGAAAGAGGTGGAGGAGCGAGACTAATGAGCCATAAACAGGTCAATCTTGAGGGCGAGAGAGTTCCAGAGATACAATTATCTTCCCCTAAGAGTCTGGACTGAATCCAAATAGTCCACAAGGCTCACACAACGCGGGGAAGTTGTCGTCTGTTCGCACCATTTACAGAACAGTTATTGATTTCTAAGTCTTGGTACTTTCTGTGTTTTTGTCATCATATCTTCCTAACACCATCACCACCAAGGGAACTGTACCCCCACGCCCTTACGTTTCATTATGGAGGTCACCTTCAGCTGTGACTTCCAAGCCTCCCCCTCATGCTCTCCCAGGGTCACTATGGTTCTGAGAACCTCAGGGCAGAAATCTCTGAGTTACAGAGGGGTTTCTAGGATTTCTAAACTAAGTCTGTTACCATTTGAGGGTAAAAGGTACATAATTGCCAGATTTCCCACAAATTTGTGAAAAATGTTTAAATAATTGACATAGCCCCATAAAAATGTATATCATTATCAGAATTGACAGAAGATAAAATAAAAAGCCTGAAAAGTTTTATATTAATAAAATGGAAGCAATTTCACAAAGAAAACACCAGGCCCATACGTTTTCAGGTAAGTTTTCTCACACATTCTAAGACTAGGTCATTCTAACTTAGACAACTTCTCAAAAAGGACAGAAAAAAGGAAATAGTCCCCACTCATTCTGTAAGACCAGTATTACTTTGACAGCAAAGTACAAGAAAGTACAAAATAAGGAAAGCACAAGAAAATAACACTGGGTCATTTCAACCCACTTAATGAAATGGGTTAATGGTAATAAATAATTAAGTGGTTTAATAGATATAGGTGTAGGAATCTTAAGCAAAATATTAGCTAACTCAATTTACCAAATATATACAAAATATACTAAGTCATAGCTAAATTAAGTTTTTCCCAAGGATCTAAGTCTGGTTTAATTTTTAAAATATATAATTATATTTTACTTCATTGCTAAATTAAGGTAAAACCATATAATCATCCCAGTAGATGTATATACACTTTTTGATAAGATTCAACATGAATACATAAACCAAATTTTTAGTTAAGTAGGATATATAGAGAATGTCTCTAACCTGCTAAAATTAATCTACTGAAAACAAATAAAAATGTTACAACAAGCAGCAGCATCCTAAATGGAGAAACACTGGCAGTGTCCCTTTTAAAAACTAGCAACAAGACAAGAATGTCTTTCATTACCACTTCAAGTCAACATTGATTGGAGATTTTTTTTTTGACTCATATATTCATTTCATAGTATTCCATACTAACCTTGCCCTTAAATGTAACTTGAAAAAACAGGTGTTTTTAGACCCAAAGCCATTATCAAGGTGTTGGTTTTTTTTTAAAAAAAAACCAACAACAAAAAAAAATGAATGCTCAGTAGCACTGCATATTTTAGAAATCAATTCAAAGAAAGAATAAAAAGGAAAAAATATAATTTGACATAGTGGGTTGTACATCCAGGAGTATTATCCAAGCTAAATATCATCTCATTCTGGGGCCAAGGAATTAAACTCATTTTGCTTTTTCTTCTTTAACAAACGCAGAACTTAAAGAGCTGTTTCAGCCCATAATTTCGTTCATCTTATGATCCAACTGGTATTATACTGAATAACATTTGTAATTTAACTGTATTATGTGTGTGAACTTCGCACCCCAAGGAGAACTAAAAGAGACATTTTATAGCACTGAAGTGATAAATTTTTTAAAACTTTTTTACATTTTTACCCACTTTGATAAAGGTCTCAGAAATCCTACTGCATTATGCTTTGCTCTAAAAATGCACCTGAGTTTTCGTGAAGAGAATGACTTATTTCAGGACCAATGCCTTTCACTCATTTGACAAATATTCACTAGGTGCCTCTGTGGTGGGTGCCCAGCACTGTTCTAGGCACTGGTGACACACGGGTGAATAAAACTTTCAGTCCTGATGTTGCTTATACTTCTAGAAACATGTGAGTGTTGCTCATGATAAAGAGGACAGAGGTGAATCTGGGAGTGCGTAGAATAAGGATACCCTGTCCCACTGTGCGCTTTCCTTTTCTCTCAGAAAACCTTCCATTACTACACTGTAGGTACAAGAAGAGAAACCTTCCTGGCTCCTGTCACTGCTCTCCACCAGAGCTACACCTCATTGAGCCTTTCTTGGTAAATTAATTAACAATAATAGCAGCATCGAAAGGGCACCTTTCAAAAAGGCATGTTGCACACACTGTCTCATTTAAATCCTGCAATTAGGTGTTGTTATTGTCATTTGATGGATGGGAAGCTGGACTCAGAGGAGTTCAGAGATTCCACACATTATGGGTATTAATTCAAGGCTTTCTGACTCTGAAACCTTCATAAACATTTCCCAGTATATCTGGTTGACCCGTTCATTCAAACATTCATGCGTTCATTCTCTCATTCACTATCTCAGCAAATGCTGAGTTACATATCAAAGAGAATTTTGGACTTCGTGTTGTTCTCCTGAGTGTATGCTGAGGGTAGTCTATCCATAATCCATCAATACCATATTCTCCCTAGCTCTGTAATACTGTGCAACCCATATGGCGGACAGATCCTTCTTTCCTCTTCTTCCCTCAGTCAATTTTTTTTTTAACAATTAGAGTTCTTTTTCATGGAATAACCTGATTTGTAATGTGGTGAACCCCTAATTTCCTACCAATGGGGAGTCCAAGCAGAGGCTGAATAAGAATAGGAGGCATTCATTCATTCACTCATTCATTCATTCCTCAAGTAAACACTGAGTGCCAGGAATTCTGAGACTATGACACCAACCAAATAAACAAAAATCCGCCAAAACCAGTTTGGCTCAGTGGATAGAGCGTCGGTCTGTGGACTGAAAGGTCCCGGGTTCGATTCCGGTCAAGGGCATGTACATTGGTTGCGGGCACATCCCCAGTAGGGGGTGTGCAGGAGGCAGCAGGTCGATGTTTCTCTCTCATCGATGTTTCTAGCTCTCTGTCCCTCTCCTTTCCTCTCTGTAAAAAATCAATAAAATACATTAAAAAAACAAAAATCCCTGTCCTTTGGGAGCTGACTTGGAAAGGAAAGCTAGATAAGACCACTTCTAAGTTCTCTTCCAATGCAAAAGCTTTAGGTTCTTAGAAGTGGGGAGAAGAGGCAGAAAGAGAGGCAAGTTGTTTTTTGTTTTCAACAAAGGCCATAGGACAGATTCAAGTTTAAGGGCAGATTTTGGGAACAGTGATTGCAGATCTAGGCCTTTTCCCATCTGTGTTCTGTGCTGGTTCTCTGTTCACCTCTCAAATGCACTGGACACATAGATCACAACCACTGCCAGTTGGCACCGTCTTTATATTGTAAATCACTCCTCAAACCATATGACCTTCTGTTCTGCTAACTGTCTGAGGGGGAACACGGGCAGTCACCACAAGTCAGCTCTCTGCTGAACTGCTTTATTTCCCAGCTCACTCACTTGTCCCTAGGAGAAACTCCCTTCTCCTATGCCCACTCAATATGATTCTTCAAGGCCCATCCCAGAAGCCGCTGACTTCCTGATTACTTTATTTCTTTTGCTGGGGACCCTATTGATGCTCAGCCTCAGAGTCACAGATCATTTATTCACTCAGCTCTTCAACACACATGCAGTATGCCCTTGCTATGCTCTAGAGATTCAATATAAGAGGTCACAATTCTTGCCATTAAAAACCAAAATCAAGCAGGGAAGGCCATGAGGATAATGCCAATTTGGTGGTCATGGTAAGACTAGGGAAGTATGGTATCACAGAGCAAGGACATAAGCCTACATCTAGAGATCTGACTTTGAAATGATCTCGTCCATTTGAAATGGGAGAATAAGTCTTCATTTGGCCATTATGTAAAGTCACAGAGAAGGAGTTATGAGAGGGGATAAGCAGGCACTGATAGGGTGGAGGTCTCTGTACCATACTTTTGGGAACTTATTTATATGCTGCTGGTAGTGTTAAGTGCTTTTAAAATTTCCAATTTCTTCTCACGACAAATAGCCTGTAAGCCCTCTGTGGGCAGGACCATGTCTCATGTTTCCTCTCTATTTCCCACAGCACTTAGTGATGATTCACGATGAGTCTGCAACAAACACTGACTAAGCATTCCGTGGTCGGCAAACTGCGGCTCTCGAGCCACATGCGGCTCTTTGGCCCCTTGAGTGTGGCTCTTCCACAAAATACCACGGCCTGGGCGAGTCTATTTTGAAGAAGTGGCGTTAGAAGAAGTTTACGTTTAAAAAATTTGGATCTCAAAAGAAATTTCAATCATTGTACTGTCGATATTTGGCTCTGTTGACTGAGTTTGCCGACCACTGTCCTAGCCAAGGCCAAAGGGGAGGTGTCACTCTGCCTGAATGGCCTGGGAGTCTAACTTGCCCATCTTCAGGCCTGCAATACAAGTCCTCCCAAAACCAGTCAGTGATAGGATAGCACAGTCCACGAATCACCCAGAGGCCCTTGGAAACAAAGGCGTTCCTGTACGTGGGCATGGCTCCAGTGATTATTTTTTCCTTAATTAGACCTGATGGCGAAATGAGTGATGGCAAACCCCAGAATGTGGAGATAAAAGGCTCAGGCTGGGCGGTTAAATCATTGTCATGGATGGAACCGGGATCTTCTCATTTTACCCAGTTACCAAATTGTCTCCTTCACAGCTGGTCATCAAAACAAACAAACAAAAACTGATTGATCTTCCATTTGCTAAATTATCTCTTTAAAATTAAACTGACTTGGAACAACTGGATAGCCAAATTAAATAAAAAGTTGGATCCATATATGAAGACAAAAATTCAAACTGTATGGGTACTAGAGGAAGCATGGGATGTATTTATTTGTTTGTTTTATTTTTATAACACTTGGTTATAACTTTGGGGAAGGGCATGTTATAAAACAAAAGACTGATGACTTCGACCACATGAAAATAAAATCTCCTACCCTGTAAAAACATCACAAGTGGCATCAAAAGCAAATGAAAAACTGGGAACAACATTTACAGTTTGTATAAAAAACGAAGGAATACTCTCCCTAACTTTTAAAAAGCTCTTAGAAATTGAGATGAAAGAGACTAACAACCCAATAAAAAACTGCGTAAAGGTCACTAGCAGATGATTCACAGAGATAGAAACACAAATGACATTTAAATAGATTTAAGCAACCTCACTCTTAATAAGAGAAATCAAATTCAAGCCACACTGGAAAATCATTTCTCCTATGGAAGACCGGAAGAATACAAAAGTGTGAACTTAAATTTGTTGGCGAGGCTTTGGGGAGCCAGACATGTCAATCACTGCAGGTGGATGTGAAAAGAGTACAACTCCTCCAAAAATACATAAGCTTTCTGACTAATACTCCAGACTCTGGGACTCTGTTCCTTAGAGGACTAGTCATGTTAAGAATACGCAGCCACACGATGTCGCTGTGAAAAGAGCAGGGAAGACTGTTACCTAGTGACGTGGGATGATCCCAGGATCTACTGGTCGATGGAAGAAAATAAAACAAGCTGCGGAACAGTGTATATGTTGTGCTTCCTCTTGTCTATGAAATATTTATTGGCATTCATTTAGTTTGCACAAAGAAAGACTGGAAGGATGAATCAGAAACCAATAAGAATGGTTAACCTATATGGGGGTAGGAACGCAGAGTCAAGAGAGAGACTTCTGTGATCCAAACAATAAAATCAAAATTTTAAACGATACCTGAAAAAAACTCCAAGAATCTCCTCAAATGGCCGAGACTACTGAATACTGAAGCATAAAGCTTGACATCCAAGTCACTATAGCATTTGTTCAAGTGATAGAACGTCAGGCCTGGGGGGATCTGGAAGATGTCCAGCTTGACACAGGCCGGAAGGAGAGAAGGAATGCACTTGCTGGAGATCACTAATAAGTCATGGCCAAGAACACAGATGCTTACTTCAAGTTGGGTATCTGAGTCCTTGTGCCCATCGCAAGGGTTTCCTGGGCCACGGAACAATGTTGGCATGGCTTTGAGCCTTCCCTAAAAAGTTTGACCCTTTAGCCTTTCCTTTCATGGAATCCTCACCAAACTCAGGAAGATACTTGGAGGTTGCTGGTGGTGGTGGTTGTGGGGGCAGGGGAGGAATCCCAGGATGAAAAAGGTCAAAGTGACATGATATAGCTAAGGATGGGCCAAACAAACCAAGATACAAGGGGACAGAAGTTTAAAAAAAGTAAAAAAGATGAGGGTGGAAGAAGCACTCTTCATAATGCTTCTGGGGACTCAGGAACAGAGAAGCAAGCTAATTCGGGGAGCTGGGAGCCAACCACCAACTTCTCTGCACAGGGTCGAGAGCCCACTTGGCCAATACCATGGGAAGGATGTGGTCTTCTTTTCTAATTAAAGTCCTTAAAGGGTGGGCTGATTTATTCATTTATAATACAATTTCTGGTCTAATTAAAAATGGAACTTTTCCCCAGATGACCTAGCCTCACCATATTTCTGGTTCCCGTGTAATTGAATCTGAAAATGATGCTGAGTGATAGCTTGGGATATTGCTACTTATTGTGAAAACAAATAATAGGCAAGGAGAACACTTGTTAGGCTTGTTTTAGGAAAATTTAAATCAGTTCTTTCTTACTTCCACTACATTTTAACAGCAGATAAAGATAATATGATATGTCCCTTAATGAAATTGTATAACCCTGGCTAATTTATGAGGAAGGTGTACCTTTCTGGGGCTTTAGCTTCACCTTATTTTGGACCCCAGTTTGCAAGTTCCCTGTGCTCCCCTCCCCTCTTCTAATATCCTCAACCTCAAATTCCAGGAATTGTTCTCTCTCTCAGCCAATTTACCATAATACTTCTCATACTTATTTGGCACGGTGCAGGCTGCAAGCCTTATCACATCTGTCATATCTGAGTACTCCACAAGAGGAAGGCAGTGCGGGCACTGGGTGGCCGAGGGAACTTACTCTCAGAAAGGCTAACATTATTCATCTGGGATCACTAAGCCTGTTCGCAGAGCCAGCGCAAGACTCAGGCGTCCTAACTCCCAATGATGGGCATGCCGACCACATCTAGCCAAATGGCCATGGCTTTTGGGTTCCAGGTCCTAAGAGGTATGGGGAGAGCAGGCAGTTTTATGATTCACTGCAGGATGCTGGACATTTTTCTTAGCAAAACTCCTGGGTTAGAAAGAAACCTGTTTGTGTTCTTTTTTTTTCTTTTTTTTTTTTCCTGAGCTCATTTGCTTGGTTGTACAGTATATGTGTCTGTTGCTAGGTTTTTGGCTGGCTGGGAGAGGCAGTTGGAATGGGAGAATATTGGAAATGGTCTCTTTATCCTTGAAATCTGAGAACAAAGCACTCTAAGGAATTTCCTCCACCACTGCAAAGATATGCACCTGGTATTCTCATGTTGCTCACTTTAATTACTTCTAGACTTTGCCTGAACCCCAAGCCCTTTCTTCCCTGCACCTACCCACTTCTCCAACACAGCTCCTTCTGCCGACCCAGCATTCTTAGTTCCGAAACTGACGTTAATCTTCTAGGCTTAGCCTTTCGGTGGGAAGAGTCGGCAAGGGACCCTTTCCAAATGTCACTGTGCTTTTTAGCCAAACATGCAACTCTAAGGTCCCCAAGGAAACCCAAACCCTGTTTACTATGTTGTTCCTTCATGTTTGACCTAATTGCACTTCACCTGCTTCACTGGAGCAGAGTGAGAGCGAACTGTCCTTGGGTTTCTTACAAACCTGTGAAGGATTCCCACCTCCTCGAGGCCCAGGTTCTCTAAGAGACAGAAATTAAATACTAATGACTTAATGTGCAGCAGCCTCAAGTACTCTGTGCTGTGTCACCACTTCAGACCCCCTAGCTCTGGACAAAGGCACCGTAACGGGACGCCAGGCCAAGTGTGAAAGGCCAGACAGGAGCATGAGCTTCCCTTTCAAAACCCCTCAGGGACGAGCATCCTAACCATCCAAGGAGGTGCCCGGCCAGGCCTGGGGCGCCTTCTGGGCAGGCAGCGGCATTGGCTGCTATCACAATTTGTCACAAATATTTCAGCGTGTCCCTCTCATTGGACAATTCTGATGCCTAACGGTCAATCTCTTGGCTTCCTAGGGCACTACTGACATTCTGTGTAGGAGAACTTTGTTGTTGGGGCTCCCCTGTGATTATAGGGTGCTTAGCAGCATCCCTGGGCTCTATACATCCATTGCAGTTCTCCCCCACCCCAACATGTCTTCAGCCACTGCCAAATGTCCCCTGGGGGCACGGTCCCCCTGTTTGAGAGCCACGGGGCTGGATGATCCAGTGTGAGCACTGGAGGTATTCCTTGGATTATGGGCGACCTCTGCAGAAAGCCCTCCTCCAATAGGCTGTGGGCTGCCTGGGAGGCTTGCCAAGTTACACTTCCTTCTGCTGCCCCTGCCTGAGGCCGAGGGACGCACACATTTTCACAAATGAAATGCCATCTAATTCATTGCTCATGTGTTTAGCTTTAGACCCCTTGCCTAGCTTCCCTTCAGCCCTGGCAGCCACGGACTGCTCATTTGCACAGCACTAGGTATCATCTGCTCCCCAACAACCAGGGGCTTGTTTTTGACTTTGAAATTCTACTTTGCAAGTTCCTGCTTAAATGTTTCCCGCTCCAACACATTTGAACTGGAGGTGGGTAGCTTTGGGGGTGCTGAGATAATGATGTGGGGAGAGAGGGAGAACGTCCACAAAGAGTAACAAACTCCAGGGGGGCTCTCTTTCCTCCAAAATGTCTCATTAGGTCCCAGACTTGGCCTTCCATTCTCTGCACCCTGCAGTCCAATTTAATTGAGAGACGGCTTCACCACGCACACTGCTCTTTCGACAGGAGGGTAAACTCGTTCTGTCCATCCTGACATTTGCTTTCTTAAGGGCCTCACAATATGCAGCTTAAATAATTGAATGCAGGTCGCTTCACAGCTTCCCCTTTCAAGCCTGTCTGAAGCACAGCGGGTTCTTGGTGATGGTTAGCTTCCGACCACGTGATTTTAGAAGCTAATAAGGTTTTTTGTTTTGACTTTATTTCGTTTTGTTTTGTAATTGTGCATGACACTTTTCCCAACTAAACCCCCAACCTCAGCCTAGTTAACATCTAGTCTGAACAGGTGAGAGGGCTGTGCGTTTTCTGACGGTGGACAAATAGTGACAGAGAGAAATTTGAGACCCTGGTTCCGGTACATGTCATGGTCAGTACTTTCCATTTGTCACCCAGCAAAGTATAATGCTAGGAGACGAATCCCGTGTTTTATTGCACGTGTCCATTCTCATCGAGCTGGGATGAGCTTGTCAGAAATAAAGCAAATCTTTAAAAGGACCTAGTAAGAGAGAAGTTCCAGGAAGGACTAAAGATAACTCTCACCTGTAGTGTCCATTTTAAACAACAGGCTTCTCTGGGGGAACGGGGAGTGATTCTAATGACTATGGATTTAGTTGAACCCAATGCTGATTTTGCACATCATGGAGATTTGTCATCTTTAGGTCATGTGTCAGATGAATGCTTTAAAATACATGCAACTTGGTGTGAATTCTCCATAATACAGAAAAATCTGATTGCTCTATTAATAGCCAAACTTGGCCTTGGGAAGGCAGAGTGGCCGAGTTTTTAACATTCAAAATTCATCATCTCTGCATAATTAGTTGTGAATCTCTAAACGTTCAAGCTGAGGAGTTAGCCAGGAACGGGAGCTGTTATCCTTCAGCGTCCCTCTTAATATTGTTCCACAGTCATCATTTCCTTGTGTTTTTCTAATTACTGCAAAACCAATTGCTTTTTAACTCACCTGCCCCGGCTCTTTGTAATTTGTTGAATGTAATCACCTTCAAATGAAGAGAATGTACTCCTTGTTCAGGAAATTGGGGCCTGATTAGATGAGCATCATCAGGGGGCCCGGTTTGCTTGGCTCGCTTAGCTGATGGATGCATTTTGCAGGCGGGGCTTAACGAGGGAGGGGCTGCTGTTGAAAGTGAGCTCTGCAGTGCAGTGATCTGTAGACCCCAGTGGGCTTTAATTTGAAGAAAATTTATAAAACGCAAAAGAATCAGGAATTCTGGTTCCCCGCTCTGTGGAGCCAACGGCATGGCCTTCGACAGTGGAATGCTCCTGTTGAGGTTCTAGAGCAGCTCCCTCACACAGGTGCTTCAAGCCTGTGTGTCTGTGTGTGCGAAGCACCCGGAGAGCAGGGCAATGTCACTGACCCGCCCCCACCCCCAGCACCCTCTACTGGCCTGGACACAGCGTGAGAGATGAAGAAACCAGAACAGACTAATCTAGAGATCAACTATCCTCTTTGCTTTTATTGATTTTGCCAATCTTGTTTAGCAACTAACCCCGTGATCGGCAAACTGCGGCTCTCGAGCCACATGCGGCTCTTTGGCCCCTTGAGTGTGGCTCTTCCACAAAATACCACGGCCTGGGCGAGTCTATTTTGAAGAAGTGGCGTTAGAAGTTTACGTTTAAAAAATTTGGCTCTCAAAAGAAATTTCAATCGTTGTACTGTTGCTATTTGGCTCTGTTGACTAATGAGTTTGCCGACCACTGAACTAACCCATTCAATTTGGAGAAGTTCAGAGATCAAGTATCAGGAGAGCACAGGTTCTGAGCCTCTGTTTCTTTCAGATCTCAAGGGTGTAATGCATTTTCACCAATAAGAGTGACTCTGTGACAAAAATTCCCGAATTGGGGCAGAGATGATGAAAACCAAGCTGGGAGCATTTACAAGAAACAAAACAAGATTCTGATATGTCTTCAACAGCCCCCATGAAAAATCATCTAAGAGTAAGCTAAAATTCAGCTTTCTTGAGAAAAATTGAAAACAAAACAAAACAAATGGATTCTCTGCTTTCTCTAGCATAGTCCTCAGAGGAGGAGGAATGTCCTCATTCAGTTTCTCTCTGTAGCCACTGCTCTGGATCCTTCTGTCTCTGGACACGGAAAGGCCCAAATGGATGGTGGATGTGCACAAGGAGCTGATCAAGGCCTTACCCAGTCTTATGAGTTAGATGCATTTTTATTCAGCATTTATGAAGTTTATTAAACACCTCTGATGTGCCAGACCTTGCGCTAAGTACAGAATATGAATAAGAAGTAATCTTGGCATGAATGAGAGAGCTGAAATGCAAAGAAATAAGTATTATCTCAAGTCCTGAGTAACAGAATTAAAGATAGTGTTTTACAGAAGAGACAGGAAAAGTAATTGGGTGTCACTGATGTAGAAGCATCTGGAAAGCCTTCTTGGAGGAGGTAAAGTCTGACCGAATCTTACAGAGTAAGTAGAAGTTACATGAAGGGTAGAGAAGAAGGGTGTTGGTCTGAAAGCCGTTCTAAGAAGCAAGACCACAACAGTGAAGGCATGGAGATTCCTGCAGCATCAGGTGCTCAGGACAGAGAGAGTGTTTTGATGATGCATAAAATAAAGACGGGAGATGGAAAAGATGAGGTCAGAAGGGCTTTGTGAACCTTGCAAGAGGAGGAGATTGGATCCTGTCTGTGAGTCATGGAGAGTCCTTAAAGAGTTTTAAGCAAAGGAACTGATGGGACTCTGCACTCTGGTGGCAGTATGGATGGGACTGGCAGCGGGTTGACTGGAGCCAGGGAAAAAGGAGGACATGCTTGATGTAGCCCGATTAAGGCACCATGGTAGAGGAGCTAGAGAGGGGGCAGATTTGAGAAGCATCTGGGAGGGCGGCCAGCAGGACTCGGGACACCCAGAATTTGCAGGAAGAGTCGAGGAACACTCCCAGCTTCACAGCGGTACGGTTGTCCCTCAGTATCCAGGGGATTGGTTCCAGGACCCCCACAGACACTAAAGTGCACAGATGCTCAAGTCCCTTAGGTAAAAAGGCAGAGAACAGTGCATACAGTGGGCCCTCCGCATCGCAGGCTCCTGCTGGAAAATGGTGTTTTTGATCTGCAGTTGGTTGAATCTGCAGACGCATAACCTATGGATAAAGAGGACTGGAGGGCTGGCTGCATTCCTAAAGGGATGGCGAGAACACAGTTAAGACAAAACCTAAGCAGCAGAGATTCTAGAGAGAAAAGGGGAGGTTTCAGATTGGGTTTCTGCCCAAGAGGTACCTGGCCTGGTCAGTGATGGTGGTGAGCAGCCTGGCAGATGAATCGGAGGCTTGGGGAGAAGTCTGGACTAACGATTACGTTACTTTTTATCACCAGGTCCTGCAGGGTTAGCTGGGGTGAGGTTCCTCCCCCGCCCTCCATTCTGAGATGGGCACTCACTGCTGCCTTCCCTGCATCCTGCCCCTGGTTCCCTCTGTCCCACTCTCTCCATCTCTATCCCTTGCTCATGCCTTCTCTGAGGCCCCACCTGCAGGAAAGGGACAGGGATATTTGTATGGCCAGCCTGGCAACTTATTGTGGGTAGCTCTGCGGAAACAAAGCCACAAAATTACTCCTGTCCGCAACCTCACCCGCTGGGCCACCAACCCAGCTCCTAAATCCTGCTCCCACTGCTGACTCTGAGCTAACAACCTGGACTTCTAATGCATATTTCAAAGTCAAGCTAAAGAAACCAACCTTGAGAGAAAAGATGTATATTTACTTTAGTGTTTTATGAGCCTGGAGGCAGGGTTTTGGAAAGCAGGTTGGTTGTTTTTTTGGGTGTGTGTTTTTTTTGTCACATTTGGTGTGATTCAGGGAAGCAAGTGGGCACGAGACACCAGGGATTGAGGGGTCACAGGGCACTCTGTCTTACTGGGAGGCCCCAGGCATGCTCTGAGGCAGGGTGCGTGGCTAGTGCCTGAGCAGCCAACGGGGAGCAGGGTGACAAGGTGCGGTCCCCGGGTGTGCATTTCCTAGAAGGATAGATGGCCACTGTCAGTGCCCTCCTGTCACTGAGGGAAATTTCAGGGAGCCAGGGAGGGAGCGCATGTTTGAGAAAGAACAACTGTCTTGGAGAGCATCCAGCAAGACTTTAAGATCCACCGGCAAATTCCATTCTGCAGGTTGGGACCTCTATTACAAAACCTTGTTACTTAAAGAGGGAATGGGGCCGGGCAATCTCACATTCACAGGCGCACACGGCGAAAGCAGCAGAGCCGCGACCTGCAGGGAAGAAAATCTCTCCTGCACCCCCAGGCATGACTCCAGCCACTGTTTTTCTCCTAATTGTTTCTGTTTTCTTTCCAAATCACCTTTGCCAATACCTAAAAAGTCAATGGTGCTGCATGCGCCTAAATGCCTCTTCCTGGGGTTTGTCAGAAGCCAACAGGCGCCAACAGCCAGGCCAGCTGTCTGCGAAGGTTCCTCCTTCCTGGCAGCCTGGCATCAAGCAGGACTGAGCCATGCTCGGCTGGGTCAAGGGCACTGTGTGCAGATGACAGAACTCTGGGAACAGGTTAAAAATATATTTTTATTGATTTCAGAGAGGAAGGGAGAGGGAGAGAGAGAGGAACATCAATGATGAGAGAGAATCATTGACTGGTTGCCTCCTTCACATACCCCACCAGGGATTGAGCCTGCAACCTGGGCATGTGCCCTGACCAGGAATCGAACCTCCTGGTTCATAGGTTGACGCTCAACCACTGAACCACGGCAGTCTGGCTACAGGTCCACTTTTAAAGGCAGAGGGAGGGACCTGCTGCTGGTTGTGCAGCTTTCAGGGTTGCTCTGCCTGTACCTCAACGTCTTATCCCAAGGAGCACCATCTGCCCAGGCCCTAAAGCAATAGAATGAAAGAAGGAATTTGCTCACAAAGGATAAGCAAAGTGAGCAGAGGGAGGAAACAGCTCAGGCCCAGGCTATCTTCATTTTCTCCCATACCACCTTGCTTTCCTTTTTTTGTCCATAGCCCTTATCTCCTTTCATCACACTGGATGCATTTCCTAGTTTATTATATGTATGTTTTAGTAGCTGACAGGGGTCTTTGTCCAGTTACTCACACCGGAGCTCAGGCCTAACTGAGAGCTGGAATGGGCCCTGGATATCATTCTTGGATGGAGCAGATCGGGGTCAGGGAGGGGGCGTTATTCACTGGACTCACGATAGGTTCCAGAGAAGAGCTTGGACTAGGAGCTAGCCTGGCCCTAGGCGTCTTCCCGGGGCAGGCCTCATGACAATAAACTCCCCTTCCGGTTTATCTGTCACAACCAGAGAGACACTGATAAACCACAGAGACCTAATGGGGACAACAACCAAACTCTAATGCCAGCAATGGTTGTCACTTTCTTCCTGGTGAGCCCTGGCAGGATGCAGCCTGGTCCTGCCTCTTGAGGGCTGGCAGGCAGTGAGGAGCAGAGTAGAGGCCCCAGGTAATGGCTATTCACACATGCCATTCCCACCCCGACACGTCACAAACACCAAGGCTCTTGGGAAACTGGAAACATGCATGGTTGCTAGATTATGTTTTCCCCTAAAATAAATCAGTTTTATTTAAGAAAAAAGTCATGGTTTTATCATGTCATCGCTAAATTAATATTGGAGAAAAAAGTTGATTAATGCAAAAAGAATGCTGCTTTAGTGCATTATTAAAATACTAGAGGCCCAGTGCACGAAATTCATGCACTTGGGAGGGGTTCCCTCAGCCCGGCCTGCACCCTCTCACAGTCTGAGAGCCCTCAGGGAACATCTGACTGACAGATTAGGCCTGGGGAGTGGGCCTAAGCCGGCAGTCAGGCATCCTTAGCCCTGCTGCGGAGGCAGGAGAGGCTCCCACCACCCCCGCTGCACTCACCAGCCATGAGCCCCGTTCAGGGCTTCTGGCTGAGCGGCGCACCCCCTGTGGGAGCGCACTGACCACCAGGGGACAGTTCCTGCCTTGAGTGTCTGCCCCCTGGTGATCAGTGCGCGTCATAGCGACTGGTCCTTCCGCTGTTCGACCAATTTGCATATTGGCCTTTTATTATATAGGATTCCTGACAATCCAGAATAGATTAGAAGAAAGGCAGAGCCCAGACCACATTTTGTGTTGGGGCGCATCTGTCCTTCTGTGTGTACGGAAATGCCATCTGAACATACATATTTTTAAGTGCCTCGGGATGATGACTTTTCTGCTGCCAATTCTGCTTCCAGCAGGAATGGTGTGAGGGAGTTTCACGCTCATAAACAGACCTGCTCACAATGGCGTGGCTGCAGGTCCGGCCTGCGATTCTATCCAGGCTCACTGGGCGATTGGACTGGCCAAAGTATGTGATTAAGAACAAACTTATCTTTGCAGCCATTCCTTCATTACCGAGATAACTCAATTGGAGACTTTTTGGGAGATGCCAGATTTGGAAATAAAATCCTTACTGCACTGCAATGTCATGAAGATTATACCAGAAAACAAATTGATGTTCGCAGACACTCTTCTGTACGTGCCAGAAAATTAGATCTCAGGAGAGTTGAGCTGAGAAGTGAAATCTCGGGGCGGGGAGGAGGCAGAGTGCAGGGAAAGCACTCCAGTGGCTTCCCAGACAGAGGAGCCCCCGTGTCCGCCTGCTCGCCTGTGTTACATGGGGTGGCTCTCTTCACTGCTTTCACTAACTTGCCCCTTCCAGCTCCCAAACCATTATTTCCACAGCCCGGTCACTGTCACTATCACTGCCACCGTTGGCAGAGTACGAGCACTTTCTGGGTCCCTTGTCCTAAATGAGTAACAGGAGACTGTGAAGATGACTCACACAAATCCAGCCGTTGACAGCTGGATTTCCTGTGAGGAAACCCTGTGAGGATGTGAAACAATTCACACTGGCTGTTGCTGGTGCACAGAATGCCGTTCCCAATGCCCCCGCCCCCAGGAGCGACTGGGCTAGGCAGTCTGTCAATCACCGGAGCTGTAGTCAGGCCTGCGCTAATGAAGCCTCTGACCACACAGCCCTGTCCCAGGCAGGTGGCCGCCAGTCCCCACATCACCTGCTCTGCATTTGGTATACTTCTTTATGGTCCTCTTTTCTAAAGTGCCTGTTAGAGTCGCTGTTCCAAACCTAATGGCTTATTTATTTAACTAATCTCGTTACAGGCTTTCAGGTATCAGAGGGTATGAAAAAGATCAACCTTGGGAACAAAAGAATAAATGTTTGCACAATTTAGGATATTTCTCCCAGCCTCTGAAAGGACAGGAGCCTTTAGGAAAGCACACAATTGCTGACCCCGTATAACCCTCAGAGGTACTGAGAGAGGTCAGGCTCAGGGACCCAGTCCCCGCCTTGCTCACACGCACACACAGCCAGGCCCACCAGGTGTCACGGTGCTGTGATCAGCACGTTCAGGAACTGTGGAGGGGTGGGTACTATATGAACATTTCCCCACCGTGCACACAAGCAGAACACTGGGTCTGGGACTGCAGCCCCCGGGGGGGGGTGGTGGGGGGGGGACTCAGGGTGCTGGGCCTCCGCTCTGTCAGAGCCCATGCTTCCCCATCTTCCAGGCACATGTATGGGGCGGGTCTCCAAAGTCCGTCTGGGAGTGTCACTTGTTTGGAAATTATAAAAACACGTTTTAGGATGTGAGCTCTTTCAGCCGCGGTTGTAAATTCAAACACTTATTCCTCCCTTTATACCCTTATTCATTCACTCATTCATCCACCCACGTAACAGATGCTTATTGAGTAGCTACCCTGTGCCAAGCCATGCAGTACAGAGATTTCAACAGCAAGAATGATGTCTATTAAGGATGACAAGTCTACAGATTATGGTTCCAGGGGAGCCTCATGACTCGCGTTCCCGAAGGACCCCAGAACACTTCCTGGGTATGGAGAGATGCATGTTTTCACCCTTCTATTCAATAAGCACTAATGGAACCAGGTGCTGTGCTGGGAGCTGGAAATACAAAGCTCACTCTTGCTTCAAACTTTCCTCCCTGCAGTCAATGAACCAGAGTTCTGAGCTCCCAGTCGTGGTGGTGACTCTTACAAGACGGGCAGGATTTCCAATGGGCAGAGCCTGTGGGAGATGAGGAGGAGGGGACCCCCGAGAGGCATGTGTTTGGGGGATAGGAATGTTGGGTGAGGAGTGCCTGCCAGCACATGGAGGGGGGGGGGGGGCTACACTGAATAATTCTCTCTTTCTTGGAATTGCCCATACCACTTTGCCACTATTACCCCCTATTGTTGCTAAACTACTTCCCCATCCAACTCTGGGTCTCTTTTAGGGTTTTAATGTGGGACTTGGAGAGCCAAGGCCATAGAGCAGGAAGGTCCCAGAAGGGCCAGGAGGTCTTTCCTTATGTCCTTCCTCCCACCCTTCACTGCTGGGTGCTCCAAAGACCCTGAAGTGGGCCAGCCGCAGGGCAGGCTGAGAAACAGTGGGCAGGCTGGATGTGGTCCAGGTAATTAGCTGAAACTGGTAAATGGGAGCGGCTATAGACGGGAATACCAGGTACCCAGAGGGAGGCTCCAGGAGTCCCTGAGCCGTGAGCCCCTCCCTAGGCCTCTGTGTGCCATCTCAGGGTGATGAAGAACCGCAGCACAAATGACAGAGATTCAAGAAATGCAGGTCTCACTGTCCCTGGCAAGTCTTTGGACCACAACCACTCCAGGCCTCAGTTTATTCATCCCTAAAAGGAGTCTAATCAAACCTGCGTTACCTGTCTCATGGGAACAAGGTAGAGGTTAGAGGAACTGAGGGGACAAGGGGAAAACATCATCCAATCCTTCTAAATGGTGCTCGTATGCCCGGGAGAGCAATGCCTGCTCCGCAATGTCCGGTCGGGGCAGAGCCCCCATCCCTCACACATCTGGGTGCAGATGGGTGAAAGCACTTTGGATCCTGCCCAACAGCCCATGACGTTACTTAACAATTCAGGGCAAAAGGGAGCCTTGGGCCTACGTTTTTAGAAACTGAACCAACAACACAACTGACTTAAAATGAACTCTTCCCAAAAGTGTTTCAGGAGCTCACTCTTCACAATCAGGACCAACGGGTGGAGGCTGCCCGCCTGTTGGCCTCCCTCACCTGGGTGTCCGCAGGGGGGTCTTCACCCCGCCAGTCTGGAAGCAGCTCCCTGGCCAGTGTGTTCTCAGCACATACTGACGAGCAGGTCTGAGGCCGTGGCTCGGCTTCATTCTGCTTTTGGGAATGGATTTTTCCTAAACGAGGAAATGTATATGAAACTACAGTCAGCTTTCTTCAACTCTATGGAAATGTAGGGAGGGAATGGGGGAGATATTCAGAAATAGTAAGAAAGGTCCCAATGTGGTGAAAGCTGCACTTTCCAGCATTCTGCCCCCTGCAAGTCCGTCCTAACAGGCACGTCCACAGAGAATGTCCACCGTGGAGACCAAAGGCAAACTGTCCTGGGACCACTTTGCCTTGAAATGCTGATAAGCTCTGCCTGTTAAGAAAGGGTTCAGGGGGCAAACTGAGAAACACTGGTTATTTATCAAATAGCGTTTTTCATCTAATGTCTAACAGGTTTCCTTTTGGAGCGCTTCTCAGAGCCTTCATTGTGCTAATGGGGACAGTCATCACTTCCAAAGGGAGATTTAAATAAACAGCCTTTCCCAAACATATTTGAGCAGGGAACCCTGATTTTCCTAGAATACCTGTGAAGGTCATTTTAAATGATGTGGTTTGGGAAACTTCGCTCAGAGGCCCTTAAAAATCCTGCAGGGCCGGGCTCCCCGAGCTTTGATTTGCACGTGCATCCACTGAGCTCTTGTTAATTTAACTGAGGATTCTGATCCAGTAGGTTTGGGGCGGGGCCTGTGATTCTGCATCTGACTAGTTCCTGGATGCTGCTGCTGATGTTGGCCATGGATCCCATTCTGAGGATCGAGGATGTAATTAGCAGAGATCAAGGAAAGGACGTGCTCTATTTCCCATAGAGTAGACCAACCTGCAGTGCATTCCCTCTCATGCCAGAAAAGGGAGGCTGCAGTGACCCTCGGGCCTCAGTGGTTATCGAGGGGACAGGCTGGGATAGCCTCTCAACAGCGTTTTGCTTGTGAGCAGAAGCAAAGTAATTGTATTTCCATCAACACTTGATTAACAGCCTTTCGGCTGTTAACTGATGATTGAGATTTGTACAGTTACTTCCATTTGTGATATGGAGATAAGAGAAAAACCAATTCAAATGCATGCATTAAGGAAGGAGTGATTGCTCTAAAGCACTCTCCTTTCATTGCAGCTAGTTCTCCATTCCTTAATTTTTAAAATGAGTAACCAATGGCCACAGACAAAAGAGAGTCCCTGGAAAACTGACCGAAGAACCACGCTGACAATATCCTTTGGCGGACAGGAAGCTCCAGGGTGGGCAACACCAAAGTATCCCTCCCCGTGTTGACCTCACTCTTGGCCATATACTACTTTTTTACATCTCTTCATGACAATTTAATTAAGACACAAACCTTAGGAAACTGGTGCAGTGAATACTTGCAGCAAGATCAGAACAATCTCTTTCCTATCCCCTTCTTATGAAGCAATTCAAGGCTTGCAGTTTCTATTCAATTTGTTATAATGACAGTGCTTAATCATGGCGTCTACTCAGCAGCCCGCTGCTGAATTGAGGTCACACATGTGACTATTCAGGCATGGAGCACAATCTATAACTAAGATTTCGCCCCTGAATCTCTGGAGGCGGTGTCATTAATTAACAATGCATGTATTTCAAAAATAATATGCATTCCAGCTTTTTAAAATGTAGCCTTGGCTTGAAATAAGCAGAAGTTTGCGATGAAACATTCATGGCAGTTAGTATTACAATGAGAAGGAAGAACCCAGCCATGGGAATAGCTCAATCACATTGATTCAAAGATGTTTAATTAAAAGTCTTCTTTTCTAATTTTTCAGGAGCCTCTAATATAATCTCTACTTGTGGCTCCTTTCTCGGCATCAAATAATAAAGGCAAGTCTTCAGAGTTCTAATTCATATGCTTATGTATGTCACAAGTGCAACATGATCCATACAAGTTAAAAAATTATGCAGTGTCATCTTGAGCTGCAATAAATATTTTTAATCTTGAGGGGCCAATAAAAAAACTTTGACCCTTAGCCTGGTCCTATCTTTAATCATGAAAGATTGTTTCAAATGACGGCAGCCAAAGATGGTACTTAATCCGTGGGAAGGCTCACACCGCTCTACTGCAGTGAATGTGCAATCTACTGCTGAGGCATGCAGCTAAGATTTTATAGTTCAGCATATACACACATTTGAACAGGAGAGGATTATATCAGAAGACATATGTTTTTGGTTAGAGGGCGAACAGCATTTCAGTTAAATTTATGTCGAGTCTAAATTATCTATAATCAGAGTTAAGTTTTAAAAGATAAAAGCCCACGTGTGTGTTTTTCTTAATCAATTTACATATCCATATCCCTGTGCTTACGTGCTTGCTTCCTTTATGTGTGTACAACTCCTAACCACAATTCTTAGAGCAGATAATGCTTAATGCTTGTCTTCTTACTTTTTGGTGGAGGACATGCAGGGCTTTTCATGGGACCACATGTCCACTGGGCAGAGGGCACCCACTGACTTCCTGGCGGAAACTTTTTCTGCGGCGTGTTTTCCGTTTTGTCAGCAAGTGCATGATTCGGGTGGGAAAACAATCTAATTTGGAAGGTAATAGGCACTTTACCTGAGGAGGCTGGTTTGGGGAGGCGACTTTGCAGAGGCCGCGCCCCCCTGGCAGTCATGGTGGGGTCGGACGTGGAGTGAGCGATGGCGCTGTCTGCAAAGTCCTGGCTGTCGGCGGAGGAAGGCACTTCTCGTTCGAGGGTCTGGGCTCGGATGGAAGGGGCTGCGCAAAGGACTGGCTGGAGGCACAGGTCTGGCTCCGTGTCCCCGGAGGGATCTGCCTGGCACATGTACCGGCCGGCTGAGCGAGTCCCCGAGTCTGGGAGTGGGAAGGTTCCGATCCCACTGTCGAGGGTCCTCATCTGGCAGTTGGACTCTGGACAGAGGAACAGAGTGAGGGTCAGAGGTGGCTCACAAAAAGGAGAAAGGGTCCTGGCATTGGGTGTAGTCTTGAGGAAAGGGGACGCCTAGAAGGAGGAAGCACTATTCCTGGTGAAGTAAATTTCCAGGGAGTGGCATGAAACAGACATTTAATTGAACATGAACATATTCCCTTCACATGAGGTAAGAAGGCCTCCTTTACTGGCAGCAAGAGTCACATGTGCATATACCCTGATGGCTCTCTAGAGTTATAATAGGAAAAGAACAGTTGTTAGAGACAAAAAAAAAAATATTTTTGACCCCCTTCTTTCAATTGGGAATCATATGACTTCAACCAACCAATCAAGTGGAATTTATTAACTGAAATAAGAGTAATGAGCATACATCACAAACTGATGTCCCAACAAAGGTCACTGTGCACCCCCCTTGCATGGTTCATCATTTGTTTGGCTGTTAACTGAGTCTGTGGCCTCTCAATCTGACTGTGAGGACGAGTGATTCACAGGCTATAAGGTCATCCTGGAGTTACCGTGGTAACATCACTTACCATGTGGACTTCACTGGACCCACTGCCATTTGTAGTCTTACTGAGAAGGCCATCGAACCACTTTCTGTCTTTCACTCACACTTTATGCCGTGACAAACTCACCAGTATCTTTTGTGACTTCTTGTCATTCCCAGGGACCCCACTATTCCCTAAAACAAATTAAGTTGATTTCATCATAGGTGGGTGACATATTCTGCTAATTATATCTCATCTTCACAGATACATTATCTGAAAAAATTATTAGATATTTAATTTCTAAGATGGTGGTGTGGATTATCCAACCCAATGAGACAGCGTCCAAGATCTGGTGGTCACCCCACAGGTTTCCTGTTTATATGATAAGCTTAGGATGAAACATCCTTAGTAAAGTTTATGTCAGCATCTTATACATTTAGGACTGGGAAGAGGCACAACGCAGCGTTGTGCTTGGCACGGTAGGGAATATAACAGAATACAATGTAATCTTCGCATCAAGAGGCTCAACAGCTAACATTTCTGTGGTGCTTTATGGAGCCGTGGCTTGGGGTGTGGCCTCTGTCTATAACTGTGTGAACCCCTACAGAAGATCCTGAACCTCTCAGGTTCCTTATAGGGCTGCTTTGAGAATAAAAATGTGTTCACCATCGAATTTCTTGAACTCAGAATGCTATCTAGCATAGCTGAAAGAATAAGAAAATGAAGGTTATATACAAAATGCTTAGTATATTTATTAGTATATATCTGATAGGTAAATAGTTTATCTTTCACTACCTTTCTTATACAATCTCATTTGATGCTCAGCAATTAGTATCTGAACTCCAGAACCTGCCCATGCCCCACCCTGAAACCTCTTTGCTCTGAGTAGAATTCTGCCAGTGTCCTAATACTAAGGAGAAAGTAAAGTAAAGAGTTGGCATTTATAGGTTCTAGTAGGTTTGGTGCTTGATTTTGGACGTGCTAGGATGATAAGGTCCATGTCAGAAGAGAGTCTTCAGTCTCCAAAGGGATATTTGTAGGAAGATGCAGCTAGCGTTTCTCCAGTGTGGTGCCATTTAGCTATCTCATGCACTGTCACACCTGGGCTGGCCATGGGCTGACTGCAGAGCCCTGAATCACATGGCCATGGTCTGAGATTTCCCCAGGATCACAAGGCTAGGTTTGAGACGCCCTCACTTCAGGGCCTCCAACTGGTCAGCTTTACTCTCAACCAGCTTTACAGATGATTCATTATCTCTCCATTCATTTTCTCCTCAGTGAAGGAGACTTCACTGTTACAGAATGGCCTTGCGGAGAAAGGACCGGCTGTTTGCATGGGGAAGTGTTGCCAGAGGAGTTGGAAAAGAAAGACCCTGCTATTCAGAATTCAGTGTCCTTTATTTTAGCCTAGATACACAACGCTCAGATTTAGTACATCACATGTTGTACTTGGGCAGTTCTAAATGTCTGGACTATTTTAGTTTCACATAGAAATGGATCTTCATCAGAATGGACCCAGCCTCTGAGGATGGGAATAAAAAATTATGGGATATAGCAGCTCAGGTCTTAGTCTCTGTATGCACAGACTGCCTGCCATATAATAATTTACTCCCAGCATCTTTTGGACTATCTACCCTTAAACCAAAGAGTGCTCAGCATGGAGGATGCTGGAGACTCTCTTTCTTTAGTGAAGACAGATCACCAAGTCTGGCTGCTTATTACAGCTACCAGGAGTTCACCGTTTTCTTTGTATCATCTCTTCATCTTCACAACTCTAAAGGTAAGAGCTATTACCGCCATTCACAAATGAGGAACCGTGGCTCAAAGGTTAACTTGCCCAAGGCCAACTGTTATAAATAAAGCTCTTGGACTTGACCATGTGTTTAACCATGAAGCTATACTGATTCCCTCCCACACCCCCAAAGCACAGATAAATCCAGAAGTGAGGTCCACTGAATAAACAGCCATTGAGGCAGCCTCATGAGAGGAAGGCTCACAGAATGGCCCTGCTCCTGGGCAAGGCACCCATCTTCTCCTCTGAAAGTGGGGCAGGCCCCTGGATCCTTGCTGGCCCCTGGATCCATGCTCCCCATCCTGAGGCTGAGGTCCACTGTCCACATTCCCAGGATCTGGGTAGTTGCTGCCAGGCGCAGGATGCCTACACATCCTGACTGATCCATCCCTGAGAACCACAGCTGCCCAGTAAGTTGCCTCTGCCCTCTCAGACCTCATCTGTAGAGTTCTGTGCTGGCTTTTCCTGGAATTCTTTCACCGCCAGGGGTAATGCTTTTCTGGCTTTGTCTAAGAACTCTCTCCCCATCAGGCATTTTATGGCTGAGAGAGCATTTAATGCAGTCGACTCAAAAAGCAACGTGAGATTCTTGGCGGCCTTTTCAGTGATTTTCTGACCAAAGCCCATGGCCCGGCCTGTGACACAAGGCAGGAAATAGGGCAAGGAGGGCCTGGGGTAGGAGAAATGATGATGTCAGTCTACATCGGGTGCCCTTCTGAGAACACCAACATTTTCTGGCATCTGTCCCTTTAAATTATTTTCCTTTCCCTTCATATTCTTGTCCTACCAGAATCTATAAACCGGGACTTTTGGTATTCCTGACGTCTCTGGTTCTCTGAGAATTGTGTGCACTGACATTAAATTCAGAAACCACCTACTATTAAAGCCATTTCTATTTCTAAAAATTACAGATGCCAAATGTAGTGAATGTGAAGGACTCCTTCGTAAGTACCTATGAAATGAGGTGTGGACATTCAGGGACTCAGGCACTACTAGTATATGCCAAGTCTCACCCTCGAGCGGGTTTCTCCAGTGCACATAAACCTGTGGAAATGGAGCTTATGTCGGAAATGCTGACGCCTTCTTTATGCAGTTTCTTTAAGGCACTGTAAGTTTCTCCCAGTTCATAAAAACATCGGAACCCGAAAAAGCGTTAGGGATTGCACTTTGGAAGCCAGCTTTGCCCTCAGAATTACAAGAACTCACAAAATAATTAAATGGCTGTGATAGGAACAAAGTTCAAAGGGGCAAGCCAGCCTTGCATCCCGAATGAGTTGACTCAGTCTTGATCTTGACAAGCTTTGCACATTTGTGGCTGTGAGAAAACAGCTGCCAACAGGACCTTGCTAATGAGTTCAAGGGTCAGGTTGCCGGATGGACCAGCAGGTTTTAGTCTTCCAAGGTCACCAATTACGTTTCTGACCCCAGTCCGCCCTCCCACCTTGTTCCCATTGTCCTATCTGCCTTCTTTCTATCTCTCAAGGCAGGTTCTCTCCCTTACCGCCAACAAGCCCCAGGCCTGAGATGACTTACAGCAGAGCTTCCTAGTCCTTTAAAGTCAGAGCTCATACAGAAAACAGGGGTCTCCCTGAGGAAAACACCAGCTGCCCCAGGGGCACTGGCCGCCTGAGTGCTGCAGCTCAGCATTTCAGTGCCCCTGGACCCATCAGGGCATGTGAGCAGCAGATATTGGGGCGCTTACTTACAGCGTGGACTGGGGGTCTTCTTTACTCACACCTGGAATACAGTACCAAGGAGATGGAGATTTTTTTGGTCACTTAGCAGCTGCTATAGGAATTTGCAGGCCCTCCTTTTTTGGGGACGACTGTTGAGAGTGCTTGGGTTAGGAATACCTTCTGGCTTCAGAACTTTGAGGGAGGTTATTGTGCCCTAGAGGGAGGGGTGCAGCCAAGGGGTGAGCAGCCGAGAAGGGTGAGGGTCTGCCTGGGTGGTGGCGGAGAAGAACTTTTGGAGAAATACTTCCACCAGGGATTTCTCAAGTGTGAACTTAGGGTGCATAATACAAAATCCTCACTCGCTGGCCAATGAGCCCCTTCTGCTTTGTACAGGTGCCTCAGCAGGTGGCTTTAGTTTCCTCACCTGAAAATTAGGGTGCTTTGAGAACTAGACATCATGCTATGTTTATTAAAATGTGTAATAACATAGCACGACGCATCCAGCATGTACATAACTGTTATCTAGAAAATGTCACTAATTCTTAAAATCAGTGTTATTAGACTGTGAGCATCCTAGGTGCAGACTGAATTTTATTTATCTCCTCAATATTCCCATCAGCCCATTCCTCATTCTGTGTTGCCTTTACTCCACAGTAGGTAATTAATTATATGCTGACAGAGCTGATAATAATTGTAGGCTGACATAGTATCTGCTAATTTCACTATCACCAGTGCTCAGCACAGCACCTGACGCATAGTCTGTGCTCACAGAATATAATGGAAGAATAGGTGGATAAAGAGCAGCTCTAATCTTTAGAAAGTTCTTCCTGAAATTAAATTGAATATGAACCTTTCCTTTTGAAACCCCAATCTGCTGCTTTTTGTTCTGACTCCAGCAATCAGAGCAAACAGCTGACTTCCTCCTGTGTAGCTCTTCTTACATACAGCCAGACTTTATTAATTCAGATAGCCAGAGGGATAAGATCATTCAGAATTACTGAATATTTTAAAGACCGATTTCTTAATACTTTAAAGCCCTCAGAGCAAGGGTCAGTGACCAAGATGAGAGACAGCCCCTGGAATACTGCTTTAGCATCCTCCTCAGTCCCCGCCCCCACCACAAAGCATCACTGGGTCAGAAGGTCCCAGGTATAGCAAAAGCCAGTGTGGAATCATTACCCTGGCCCTTGTCCTCAGGGATTCTAGATGCCACGCTGAGTGCGGCATCCCTTGTAACATCAGCACCCATCCTATATAATAAAAGACTAATATGCAAATAGACCAAACAGCCGAACTACTGGTCGCTATGACGCACACTGACCACCAGGGGGCAGACGCTCAATGCAGGAGGTGCCCCCTGGTGGTCACTGTGCTCCCACAGAGGGAGCGCCGCTCAGCCAGAAGCCGGGCTCATGGCTGGTGAGTGCAGTGGTGGTGGTGAGAGCCTTGGCGGCAGTCAGGCATCCCCCAAAGGCTCCCAGACTGTAAGAGGGCATAGGCCAGGCTGAGGGACCCCCTTGATTGCATGAATTCCGTGCACTGGGCCTCTAGTAGTAGTATAAGGACTTAGTTCTCACAGAGTCACGTTCCTGGGGACCATTTGAAGTGAGTAGATGAGACTACTCACTCAGTAACTCTCTGGATTTATTTACATAAAACAGTGAGTTTCTTTCTTTTAAAATAATTCATTCTCTAACTGTGTTGTCTATGCTTCTTCCAAACTTGTTTTGTACTATTCCATTACATAGGAGCATTATCTTTAAAAAAAAATAGCTGCAAAGGGATTCGTCTATTTCTAACACTGTTTCAGTTAATATAAATTTCCAAGTTAGTGGGTTCTGAATTAGTGATGAATTTGAGTGTTTGAAAAATGCCACCAACTATTTTTTCCTCAGCCTTTTCTTCTACAGATTAAAGTATCTCAATTTTTTTCTTGCAGATTGTGGTTCACAAGTCTTTCATCACTTGAATTTGTAAACCAAGATTCTTGGTATTATTAATGTATCTGTCCGAAGATAGTATTCTATAGGGGAGGCTTAAGAAAACCTGACTTGAGTTCTAATTCCTCTGATTACTCAGAAAAATAAAGTTAAAAGATAATAGGCTTCCAAGTTGGAAAGACTAGGTTTGAAGACTTTCTTGGCTACCTGCTCGCAGTGTGACAATGAGGGATTTTAAAAACTATTCTAACCGCATATAATCATAGCTCTCTGTAGTAAGCCTGGCACAGTGCCTGTTACAGATAGATGGCCAGTAAGTTTCCATAAGTGGCTGTCAGGGTGAGCTGAGGCCCCGGTGAGCTCATAGTGCACACACTGTTGTGGAATCCAAGGCCGACCGTCCTTTCTTCAGTGTGGTGGGTATCCCGCTGCAGTCCCTGAGACATCTACCCTGGCTATTTCCTAAGCATTTACTTTTTGGCAGTCATTTCTTTGAGGGTTAGTAATCACCGTTATTAATGACCAATTATGAATATGAAGCAACACACTTGGAGTTGGTTTCAAGTTGCCTCCTGTATAGAAAGGACAGAGTCTATTTTCTCAAGAAATCCATTTTGGAGTTGGCTCCCGGAAAGGCCTTTTAAAAAAACCCTAAGTAATTGACACTTACTGATGCTCCTTTGTTCACAGACTTATTGTATTTTCCCGGAACATTCCCAAATCAGTAAGCCATGATTTTCGGTTAGTGAAGATATAGTATATCTATCCTAAAAAGTTATACTTGCTTCAGTACAATGATCTACTCTTCCTTACAGATTCAAACAAAAAAACTTTAGTAATTACTGTTTTCTTCCTCTTCAATACTCATAAATTCTAGGCAAATAAAAATCTTACAACTCCAACTCTTTTTACTTTGAAAACTTTGATCCTATCTACATTTTTAACCAAACATGCAATGAGGTCACAATTCACCAGCCAATAAGAGCAACTTATGGGGGTTCCATGTTCAGACCATATTAACTGGCAGACTTTCCTATAATGCACGTGGTCATGTAAAAAGTCGTTGTATCCATTCTCTCCAGTTTTCTAAACATCTTTAAGCTATGGGTTGTATTGGCAACAGAAACCTAAACTACAGATGGCGGAACAGATCTCTTTATTTGCACATCCTTCTCTTCATCTGCATGGCTGAAACATTCTAAGAAAAAACACAAAACTAAGCTGTTGGCAAAGCAACATAAATTAAATATAGCTTATTCATCCTAAGTTTACCCTATGGTTTTGTCAAAGTAGTGAAAAATAACCGTACTGGCTAATTATCCACAACCATCGGGTAACTTTTGGCTGTGGCATGGGTGACCTTCTGGGAGGGTGAATTCAATTTGATGGCTTCAGAATGCATGGGAATGCTCAGCCTCTAAGTTCAAACTGGATTTAAGCTTTCTGAGCTTTGAAAGTGCATCGGAGAGCGCATTTGTTTTCCAACCCCCTGTGATCTCTTTGATATAAAGATCAGATGTTTCATGGGGGATGCATGTTGAGAAAAATGTAGGGAGTTGACATGACAGAAAATGAAAGAAGCAGATCATAAAGATGAAGTACAAGTTATTTAAATGAAAATAAAACACCTCAGCCTGGGTTGGTAACCTACGAACCAATAGTCTATGTCTGATAGCAACATCAGATAAAATATTGTGGTGGGGTATTACTCCAGGATATAAGCTGGAAAAGGTTAGAAGTGTGTTCCAAATGCCCATGAGGCCCATTAATTAATAGAAATCCTCCTCAAATTTATTTACATATTCAGCTGGTATAACCCCTGAGAAAAAAATTCCTTAAGTTTGCTATAAGATGTGCACTTCCCCACCACTGACGCTATAACTACCTCTTCTAAGATTCTAGAGACGGCTCGTGACATAGTATTCTGAAGTGTGACGCAACTCTCCAAACTTTTCTTGATTTGACAAATTTTAACAATTATCTCTAATCTCCTATCCCTCCAGAATGAAAAAAATCGTGATATTTTTTTCACATAACTCATTTATGTCTTGTATTCTACTTATGCTTATTCTGTGAAACAAGGCCAGACTTGTGTGCAGTATTACTGTGATACACAAGAGTAGGTTAATGTGCCCACTACAGTTTAATAGCCAACGTTTGTTTGAATTGTCAGCTGATCTAGGAACAGACTTGGATCCCAGATTCCTACACCTTGTTTTAGGAGCCATCACTTCTGGGTCAAAGTCCTTGATAATGAGAGCTTAACACAGATCCCTCCCAACTTTCCACAAAGCTTATGATTACTTCGTGACCAATTTGCCTTTATAGCAGATACAGATATTCTTATATCTGTTCAATGATCTAGCCTTTCTCATGAATTCACTCCATTTCTATCCCTCCTACCAAAATGAAGTGAAAAGTTGGACAATTATCTCGTGAATCTGATAGGCACAGAAGGCCATGATGGGTAACTGTGTCTCTCTAAATCTCTTTTACTCCATAGCAGGTTTGCTGAATTATATGAACAACTGTCTCTACTCTCAGCTTCCCATACCTGGAATAACTGCTTTCTTTCTTTTTTGTTGGTTTGTTTGTTATTCCTCATCCAAGGATATTTTCCCATTGATTTTTAGTGTGAGTGGAAGGAAGGGGGAGAGACAGAAAGAGAGAAACATCGATGTGAGAGAGACACATCAATTGGTTGTCTCCTGCATGCTCCTTGACCAGGGGCAGGGATGGAGCCTGCAACCGAGGTACGTGCCCTTGACCTGAATCGAACCTGGGACCTTTCAGTCCATGGGCTATCGCTCTATCCACTGAGCAAAACCAGCTAGGGCAACAACTGCTTTCATAAGGCAAGTGATGGAAGGGGCAAAGAAAATAAACTGGGATTAAAGCGCTGCAGGAAAATATTCAAAATAGCTTATTTTTGGTAAGAAGTATATAAAAACAGAGAAGCATGGGGAGGTTCAGACTTATCAATTTAGCAACAGATAAAAATTTATTAAAGATGTTTACAAGATCTAAAACATACCCTGTATTGATACCCTAAGTTTTTTAAATTAAAAATTTATCTTTGGGCAACCATTTCCATGGGGGTTAAAATTATACATTATTTTAGTTTGCTTATATTGTAATATAAAACTACAATTATAGATATTTAATAAAAGTCTCCAGAAAGATAACATTTTAAAGTTCATAGATTTTTCTTCTCCATTTGTCTCTGTATTTAATAAGTATTAATGATTTTTCTAATTATATACAGCAAGGAAGGGAGCTCAAGTCTTCATATCGATAAACTTTTTTGCAATATTCACTTTACCATGCCTTAGCTGCTTGGTTCAGGATTTTAATTATTATAAATCTAGTTTAAGTGAATATTCAAGGATCATTTGTTTTTCTTTTATGTGACTGTAGTTGAAATGTGGGTGCAACAAAGACTGAAGTTAATGTGACCCTATCTTTCAAATTCCCCTGCCACTCTCCACTCACCAATATTCCATGACTGTCTCTACAGGAAGATAATTAAGAAGTAATGAAATCCAGTAGACCAGAGGATATGGGTATGGGTAAAAATATAGAGAGATTTTTGCTGCTGTCCATTAAGGATTAATTGTAACAGGCATACACATACACCATTAAACAGTTTTCAGATATTGGACAATAGGCAGCATACAATTGGATCTCTGCATCATGGAAAACAAATGAGGTGAGCTCTACAATCTCTCCAGCCAACTGTGCAGTGGTGATTTCCAGACTGAAACACAGAGAGAAGGAACATGAACAAATTCTGAAGGTCCTGCTGAAATGAAGAGATAAATAGAGGCATGTGTGTACGTGGCAAGGAAGGCAGGGGTGTTAAGGCAGCTAGAATTTCCAGGGCAGTGTATTCCAAACTAGGGATCATAGCAGAGGTCTCATTACAGTCTTCGGCTAGGCACTGACCTGCACATGCATGAAGTGAAATTAATGAGGTCAGAGAGGCAATCACTATGGGGCAGTAGGTTAAATACTTTTTTGAGCTCACAAAAGGCTGAAAATAGTTTACATTTTTACCATCCTGAGAAGATAAACCTAATACATGGGCTATAGTGTAGAGTCCTTAGAAGGGTCAAGCCTTAGGTATATTATACCTAGAATAAAGCCTTTCTTGGACTTGTCATAACAAAACTTAAGCGCAAGCCTTAGAAAACTAATCTGAAAATATTTAAATGTACCCCAGAATAAAATCCAACAGTTTTTATATTAATTTTGAATCAAGCACTCAACAATGTAAATTTACAATCTCTGGCATCCGATAAAAAATAACCAGAAATGCAGATGGATAACTAGACTTATCAGGGATCACTTTGCAAAATATATAAATGTGAAATCTCTATGTTAAAACTAACATAATATTGTAGGCCAACTTACAATATTCAAAAATAAATCTTAGCTTAGCCGGTGTGTCTCAGTGGTTGAGCGTTGACCCATGAACCAGGAGGTCACAGTTCCATTCCTGGTCAGGGCAAATGCCCGGGTTGTGGGTTGGATCCCCAATAAGGGGCGTTCAGGAGGCAGCTGATCAATGTTTCTCTCTCATGGATGTTTCCATCTCTATCCCTCTCCCTTCCTCTCTCTAAAAATAAGTGAAAACATATTATGAAAAATAATCTTAAAAAATCACCAGGCATGCAAAAAAAGCAGGAAAATATTTATATCTAAGAGAAAAATTAATCAATAGAAACAGACACAGTAATGATAACAAAATTAACAAACAGGGACTTGGAAATATTGTAGATATTATAAATATGTACAAAGATATAAAGTAAAACTTGAACTAATTTAGGAGACATTAAAATAATAAAAATACCCAAATGAAAATTATAGGTAGGAAAAAAGTACATTTAAATGAAAAAATACATTATATAGGGTTAAAAAGATTAGCAGAGATATTAGATATAGCAGAAAAAAAATCAGTGAATTTGAAGACATAACAATATAAACTATCCAAAATAAGATTTGAAGAAATAAGCAGAGCATCAGTGAACTGGGAGCCAATATGAAGTAGTCTAAATATGTATAATTGGAGCTTCAGAAGCAAAGGAAAGAAATGGAAAGAAAAGAACCATGAGAAAAAGTTACCCAAGTTAACCATAGTCCTTAAAAAACATAAACCTGAAATCTAAGAGATCCAAAGAGTCAGAACTAGCATGGAGAAAACTAAATGAGGCACGCATGATCAAATGGCTGAACATCAATGATAAAGACGGAATCTCAAAAGCAATGACAAGAAATACTTTACAGAGGAACAAAGATAAAAATGATGTCATTTGCAACAGCATGGATGGACCTGGAGAGTATTACACTAAGCGAAATAAGCCAGTCAGAGAAAGATAAGTATCACATGATCTCACTCATATGTGGAATCTAATGAACAAAATAAACTGAAGAACAAAAGAGATCCAGAAACACAGAAGCATGGAACAGACTGTTGAACCTCAGATGGAAGAAGGGGGAGGGTGGGTAATGGGAAGAGATCAACCAAAGAACTTGTATGCATATGTGTATAACCCATGGACACAGACAATAGGGAGGTAAAGGCCTGGGGTGGGGGTGAGAATGGACTAGAGTAGATCAATGGGGGGAAGAATGGGACATATGTAATACTTTCAACAATACAGATTAAAAAAATTATGTCTGATACTGCATAAGCCAGAAGACAGTGGATTAATATCTTTAAAGTGCTGAGAGGGAAAAAAAAAACAACTGTCAATAGTATAAAAATTAATTTTAACTATTTAACTTTTCAATTATTTTAAAAATCAAAGAAAAATATTTTTCAAACTAACATAAGCTGAGATAATTCATTGCCAGAGGATTTTTAGTATAAGAAATATTAAGGGAAGTTTCATAGGTAAGTGAAAAATGAATGTCATGATCTTGATATATACAAAAGAATGAAGAAAACTGAAAATGGTAAGTATGTGGTATATACATATAAATATTTTTATATTTTTATTACCTTTTAATATATTTAAAAGATAGTTCACTAAAGCAAACACAGTAACATTGCAAAGCTTCTAAGATGTAGAAATAAAAATTATAAAAATAACAAAGTGTGGGTAGGATTATATGAAAATATTATATAATGTATTATTTAGGATTGATTTGCTAAAGATGGAATCAAATTACATTTTAAAAGTAGATTAATCATTAAGGGGTACAGCTAATAATTTGCAAGTGAAGATATAGTGAAATCATGAAAAAATATTCCACTCAAAAGAAAGCAGAAAAAGCAGCAAAAATATTTTTTAAAAAGATGGTACAAATAGGAAATAAATGGTAAAATGGTAGATTTACACCTACACATTTGGATAATTACATTAAATATAAGTGGCCTAAATATGCCAATTAATAGGCTGAGTTCATTGAATTTGATAAAAGAAAGCGAGACCCAATTATATGCTATCTATAAGAAATCCACTTTAAATACGTTCTTTATACGAAGAATAATGTACTTCACCTCTTTCTTCACAAAAATTATTCCCATATATAAAAATTAATGCATAGTCCAAAACCTAAGACCTAAAACCATTGAAATTTTAGAAGAAAACAGAAAAAAAATATCTCTGTGACCTTAGATTAGGCAATAATTTCTTAAATAGAGCTCAAAAACGTGAACCATAAAATAAAAATAATAAAAATTTTTCTTTTCAAAGACACTGTTAAGAAAATTAAAAGGCACGTAACAAGCTGGAATAAAATAGCAAAATGTATATATAATAAGGGCTTTGGATTCAGAATACAAAGAATGCAATAATAAGAGGACTGGGAAACCAATAAAAAATTGAGCAAAATATTTCAATGCATATGTTTCCAAATAAGATATATTGATGGAAAATAAACACAGAATAAGATGCTCAACATCACCAATCACTAGAGGGATGCAAGTTGAAACCACAATGAGATATTACTATACTCCATAAAAATGGCTAAAATTAAAAAGAGCAATACTGAATGCCAGTGAAGCTGTGGGACCGTGGAGCTCTCAGACATTGTTTACAGGAGTACAGAATGATGAAACTACTTTGGAAAACAGTTAGGCAGTTTTTTGTAAAGTTAAACATACACTCATCATTTGACCTAGTAATAACTCTCTTTCCCAAGAGAAAGGAATATATATAACCACCCAAAGACTCATACACAAATGTTTATAGCAGCTTTATGCATAATAGCCCAAACTGGAAATAACCAAAATGTCCATCAGCTAGTGAATAAACAAGTTATAGTACATCCATAAAATAAAATAAAATACTAACCAGCAATAAAACAAAAACACAGCTGCAGATGCACACAACAAGAATTGTTTTCAAAAGCATTACTCTCATAAAAGAGGCCAAACCCCAACTACTATATACTGTATAATTGATTCCATTTACATAAAACTCTAGAAAAGACAGAACTGTAGTGATAGAAAGCAGATCATTAGTTAACTGGGACCAACAGAATTCATAAGGTGCATATGGGAATACTTTGGGGCAATGAAAAGGCTCTGTAACTTGATTGTGGTCATCTATAATAATAAAAGCGTAATATGCTAATCAGACTGGATGTCCTTCTGGATGACTTTCTGGACAAAGCCAGCTGCGAGGGAAGCCTGGGTCCCTGGTGCTTGCTGGTGGCCAGAGGGAAGCCCGGGTCCCAGGTGCCAGAGGGAAGCAGGTGCCGGCAGCCTGGGGAAGGAAGGCCTGCTCTTGCACGAATTTTGTGCATCGGGTCTCTAGTGGTTACATAACTGTGTACATTCATCAAAATTCATGGAACACTTAGAATGGGTAAATTTCATTGTATGTACATCATACCTCAATATACCTGATTCTAAATATTATATGCCCAGCTTTCCAATAATACTTTACTGAAATCCAAAATGCAATCCTAGTTGGACATGATTGAACAGAGGAATGGGGCTTTCCCCAGGCAAAACCTTGAATAATCCTTAGAGGCATCTGAAAGTGGTATTGGTAAGGAAGGGTCTTCCGAAGTCACCAGGGAGAAAAACTAGGGCTATTCCTTAACCCCAGGTTTAGGCAACACACAAAGGGAATTTTGTATTCCTTCTTCCTTTCAACAATCTAGTAGCTGCCATGATCCCTACTTCACAGAGGAGGAAAGCAAAGCTCTGAGAAGCAAAGATTGTCACTTGACAGAGTCCAATGCCAAAGCTCTGCCTCTCTTTATTCGTCAACCTGCCTCCTAGTAGGATCAGTGATCTCCACTATCAGAATGCCTGCCAGGGACTCCACAACCCAGAACTTCTCTAGCTAGGGGGAGGAGTGCGCAGACGCCTGGATTCCCTAGCTGAATGTCCCAGCTCTCCTCTGCAGAGAGGGTCCTTAAGGAGCAGAGCCACTAAATGATGACTGTACAGTAGCCTAGACATGCTCTGTGCAAACGAACTTCACCTTCAACATAACTCATATTTCTGCAGCATAACATTTGCTGATTGCTTACATTGGGCAAGTGCTTTACTCGCATCAGCTCATTATATAATACTGGAGGCCCGATGCACAAAATCCGTGCAAGAGTAGGCCTTCCTTTCCCCGACTGCTGGCACCGGCTTCCGTCTGGCACCTGGGACCTGGGCTTCCCTCGCAGCCCCGGCTTCATCCGGAAGGTCGTCTGGAAGGATGTCTGGTCTAATTAGCATATTGCACTTTTATTATTATAGATGCAATGGACACATTTTACATATGAGGAAACTGAGGTTTAAGGAGGTTAATAAACTTGCCCGTAGTCATATAGCTACAGGTCGGAGAGCCAGAATTTGGACCAAGGCCTCTACGAGCTGCAAAGCTCACAGGCTTCACTGCCTTATGATTTCAGGGTTGCCTTCTGCGCCCAGTTTACTGAGCATTCTGCATCAGTATGGATGCTTCTGGCGGGGAGTAACACACTAAATGGTAATGAGCTGTCCTCACTCACTGCAGGGTTAGGGAGCTTAGGGCTGCCTTAATCTAGATCCTCTGCCTTGGTTTCCCTGCAGTCTCTTGGCTGTGCATCCATACTGATGCAGAATGCTCAGCTTTATCCTCATGTTGGCAAGAGTTGGCTGTAGCAGCTCCATACACACTCAGCTGCACATGCCCAAGTCTGGAGGGAAGGAGTGATTCTTTATGTGATTCTCTGTACACCTCCAACCAACCTGTGCCCTGAAAATAGGCCAAATGAGGTCACAGCTCATTTCTGGACCAATCCATGCCACTGGGAGAACACCACTCACTGACTGGCCCCGGCCTGGCTTCCTGAGCCAGCCACTGGCAGGCCAGGTTATCGTGACGTCCTAATCAGTTTGTCCCCCTGGAGAGGAAACGAATATTGGGAAGCCGACCATAGCATCTGTTACATTCTTTCTTAGTCATTTTATCAACTGAATTTCACAGCAACACCATGTCTCAGTGATAACCTCTGCCTCACGGATGAGAAGCAGAAGCACCGGGACACAGACCTCTGAGGGACAGACACACAGCAGCCAGGACTCGAAGTCAGTCTTCCAGCTCCAAGTCCAGAGCTCTGTCCACTGTCGGCAACTGCAATGACCTTCCCCCTCTCTCCCTCTTTAGACCGAGTTCCAAGATGTTGCTGAGGACATATTCATCTTCTAGGTTTTCTCCTCTGGTATTTATCATCATTTTTGTCTAATCCAATAACCACTCTACATGGACTCTAGTGAGCCATTTATAACCAAGTCGGGGGCGTTTTTCCCCAGTATTTCCTTTCTAATGAGGTTTTATAGCTATCATTTAAAATAAATGCATAGTCAGAGGTACCTTAAAACCTATTTAGTGTGATATAGGCTTTCTTCTCCTTTTCCTCTTCAATCTCACTTTCTAAAATGATCTCGTCTTCAAAAAGACTGTCCTTTTTGAGTTCGTTTTCCACATCTGCCATCAACACACTATCCAACCGCACCCCAGGCCTCTTGGCTCTCACCACCTGGATCCATTCTCCATAATGGACCCAATGCAAAGGTCCTGCCTTTGGGATTTTGAAGCAAGAGTGTCATAGGTAGCATCTTTCCCCGTAAAGGATACGAGAAATGACGTGAAAAGTAACCCCCCAGATATCGGCTTAGTCACACAGAACAGAGTTTCAGCTGGAGTGCTAAGAGGAATGGAAATACAAACTGGCCGGCCGATGACTGAGGCTTCAGTAACTAACAGCCCCGGATGGAGGTACTAAGGAGTCCTGTGCACTTTGGGCCCATCTTGCATTTAAAATATGCCGCCACAAACTTCACTTCCATTGAGTTCCCCAACAATCATGCATTGAGTTGGGGAAGGCAGAGACCAGTGTATTCAGTTTGCAGATGCAGATATTTGCTTAATTAATAAGGGAGACAGTTGTAACTGAAGCAGGTCGTATACTGGCTCCAGGCTGCGTGCTGTTTAGCGGCCTGATTTTGATTCACAAGAAGTCAGGGGAGTCTTAGGAAAGATGTGAAGGCCCAGGAATTAGTTGAGCACCTCTGACCCCAGCTTTAAGTTTGAATCTTATTTATTTTTGGCCTTTCTTTGGTTCAGGAAAAGTAAACAAGACTTGACAGAAAATCTAATGAGAAGTTGTAACCATTTCAACCCAAGACCAAAATGTAAAAATTCAAAAGATGTTATCAAGAATGTTTGTTGGTACCATCAAGGGGAACTGTCATAACTTGGCCTGCCAACAGAAGGATGTTATCAGTGCATGTTGAATAATATTGAACTGCTATTGATTCTTTATATGCTGAAGGCAAGAAGAAAGAGATGAAAGGGGCATCAAAGAAAGTCTCAGTTTTAAATGTGAAGAATTGGGGGTACTGTAATGGGGGGCTCTTAAAATAAGGAGCTAAGTTAGAGCTTCTAACTGGGGGAAATATCCTAATAGGACAGTAACCATGGTGAGGAGGAGGGGGAGGAGGGATGGGAGGAGAAGGAGGAGGAGGGGGAGGGAGAGGGAGAGTAGGAGGAGTAGGAACACAGGAGGAAGAGGGGGAGAGGGAGGGGGAGGAAAGGGGAGGAGGAGAAGGAGGAGGAGAAGAGGAAGCTGAATGGAATCATGCTACTGGAGGCCATGCTGGAACTATCTAGAGCTTGGCTTGTAGATTTTGCTTGTAAATAGAAATTCTGGGGAAGCAGAAAGAAAAGCTACAACAGGCAGCATAGCTGAAGGTGGGATTAAGAGAACTTCAGGACATAAAGGCAGAAAATGTTTCTGACAAGTGAGTCACAGGACACTTAGCAGTGCCCTGGGTCCTCGCTCTCCCCGGCTGGCTGGGAAAGTGCCAGGAGGGAGCAGAGTGAGGAGAGTGAGGTAGAGACTGAGTGGCCTCTCTGTGGGGTCCCGAGGATTACAGCAGCATAGCACACCTGGAGCTTCAAAGGTGTCTGACAGCTAAATCTGCTTAAATGTGCAGGGGCAGGGGAAGCTCCCACTGAACAATGCAGCTCAACCCCATGCTTCTGCAAAATCCGTCCTTACTTTTACCTCCTGTGCCTGCAGAGTCTCACCCTAGAAGTGCAGTAAGTTATTATCTCTGTAAATACCAACTCACTAATGGGTGTGGCTTATTGTGAAGCAAGACACATGCCCCACAGCTACCATCCGCTCCTACTCCAACGCCTCCATCACCCTGGGACTCTTCACCCAGGCTGGCCAATGTGAGATGAGCTCATGGAAACCCCCTGAGCTGGGGGCTAATACCCACCCCCACCCCCACCCCCACCCCAACGCTTTCAGGGAATCACTATTACCTGGGAATAAAGATCGCTAACATTGCCCTTCCAATCCTTTCTGATGTGCACCCCTCAGATCTGATGGAAATAGACTGAGAATCACTCGAATCCTCCCCAGATGAGGCAAATGAGGCAACGGGGAAAGAACTAGCTCATCTAGAATCAGAACATTTAGAAAACAAACAGCCTGCATTTTAAGAACTCAGGAGCGCAGGGCTTTTTTCCCTTTTAAAACAAGTACAGGGGAACTTTCACACATAGAAAATGATCAGAGAGACTGTCAAATTCCAGCGGGAAGGTAGGGGAGGGTTGGGGGGTAAGAGATCAACCGAAGGACTTGTATGCATGCATATAAGCACAACCAACAGACACAAAACACTGGGGGTGGGGGGACGAGGGCAAGTGCCGGGGGGGGGGGGGGGGTAAGGGGAGGCTGGGGGGAGGTCAGTGGGGGGAAAAAAGACACATATGTACTACTATTTGTAATACCTTAAACAATAAAATTTAAAAGAAAAGAAAATGATGGGTACCTTGGCCATTAACGAGTTGACTAAGAAGCAGGTGGAAAGCAAGGGTGTAAGATGGTGCTATTTTTTAAAGGGGAGAAGGTTGGCAGGTGCCCCCTTCCCACATGGCGGCTCACTTTTGGAGACACGTGGCACTGGCAGGGGAGTCTATGGTATCTGCGTAGCATGGCGGACACGGTTGCTGACTCGGCCACCTTCTGGGGGACTTACTACAGCAGGTCCTTGGGTAACATCCTGTCATTCAACATTGTTCCATTATACTGATGAGAAAAAGAAAGAAAAAAAAGATTCCAGGCAGGGCCGCTGTGTGGAGTCTGCATGTTCTCCCCTTGTCTGTGTGGGTTTCCTTGGGATTCCGGTTTCCCCCCACATCCTTAAGCCAGGTTGCTGGGGTGTCTAATTCGTCCCGGTCTGAGTGAGTGTGGGTCGGTCAGGTCAGTGGCCCTGTATGGAAGGCTGTCCTGTCCAGATGGGTTCCTACCTTGTGCGCCGAGCTGCTGGGAGAGGCTCTGGTCACCCGCCACCAGGAGCTGGAGTAAGCGGGTTGGACAATCATGATCTTGCTTGTTTTTCTGACTCTTTCTTAAATGAATGTATAGCTCACATTTATTTCAATCTTTACTATCAGAAGTGTTTTCGGTCTTCATTTAGAGTAAGTTTGGTGATGTTTTTGTGACCAGAAATATGTCGTAGGAAATTAACACTTGTTTGTATCAATTAGCCTATGATAAAGTTGGTCTCGATATATGTAATTTCACTTAAAGTCACAGTGTCCAAGAACTTACCAGTGGCACTGAGTGAGGACCCGAGGGTGCCCCTGCTGAACTCCCAATCCCCAGTACCTGCACCTCCTTACCTGCGGTAACAGCCCCCACAGCAGCCCTCAATCATTACTGATCAGTCATGGGAGGTGTGATTGACACCCAGCTCCTCACTCCCGCCAGTGGGAAAACTCTCAGGCTTGAGTTTCATATCCTAGAGTTTTTATGAGATTGAGCTCTGTCATCACCGTGGCAGCCAAGGCCAGCGGCAAGTGTGACCCGTGCAGTCACACAGGGCCTCGTGCTCTGCTGTCACCATCTTGAAACCCTTCCTAACTTCTGAACAAAGGCCCCTGCCCTTTAGTTTGCCATAGGCAGGTGGAGGCTGGCATGGTAATGCCCTCATTGGCCGGTTTCCTTCCCTGTCTGATTCTCCTGCTGGTCTGTCCTGTACTTCCTGATACGTTCCTTGCCTTTGAATCCTTTTCACCGGGTCTACTACTTGGAGACCCCAAACTAGACTATTGCCAAGGTCTTTATAATCCTGCAAAGCAGAGTAAAGAACTGACAAAAGGCCATGCAACTATTTTATTAAAATAAAGCAGAAATGCGCATGGGTCTAATAGTCATAAAAAATAAAGCCCTGGTTATACTATCTGTCGTTATCATACCATATTGTGATATCTAAGAGGTTTTATTAGCAGCTAATACCCAACTAAGCTTCCCATCTTCTTTGCATCACAGACCAAGTGCCCAGGTGAGCCCAACATTCCAATATCTCCCTGGGGAAGCAAAGCAATAAATGGCAGTGAGTTGACATTCAAAAGATGCTCACATGCCATCTGTCTTAAAGAAATTATTTGTCTTTGCCAGCATGTCAAGAAGAGTAAGTTCACACAAGTTAGGAGCCACTAAGACATGCAAGCTCTTGATTATTTACAAAGACAGGGTTATCCACAGCCATCCAGTTTTTAAAATAATGTCCAACCACATTGTTAACAACAGGCCTTTTGGTAGAGTCCAGTAATGAGGCAAAATAATAGAGTGATTGAATCTTCAACTATGTTTAAGGAAAAGATGTGCATAAGGATAATGGTTCAGAATCAGCTCAACTCATCAAATCTAGAGCCCATGAGTTCTGAATTGTACATCCTAGTCCAGCACAGTGCCTGGAATGGAGTCAGTGTCTAGTCCATATTCTGTAACTGGCTGAGCTTGGTTTATGGCTGTGCCTTGAGGTCTGAGCACCAGAAGAGGAAAGGTTTGAGCACCCTGTGTAGGGGCCAGAGGGTTTCTCAGTAGCCCTTTCTTACAAACTGGAACTTAGCAAATGGGCGTAGCACCAGCACATGAGGGCAGTCTGCGGGGGAGAGGCTGGAAGGCAGTGGGCTGGCAGCAGGTGCAGGTGAAACCCTACCTGTGACAGGGGGCTGCCAGTTCTGATAGGAGGGGAGGGCGCGTAATAAGAATAGAGCCACAGTCGTCTAGTAATTACTCACCTTACTAACTAGAGAGAAGTTTCCTTACAGACCCCGGGAGACTGGCGCGTGAAACAAGGCTATAAAAATGTAAGATGCCCCGATGGGTCCATTACTCAGAAAAGAAATACTTTTTTGAGAACAGACCAAGGACAGGACATGCTTTGATTTGGCAAACTCCTCCAGGAGTTTCCTCAGGAACATTCTCTGGTCCCAGGAACAGGCTGAGCTGTTTGTAACCTCTTAGAAGACTGGCCACCTTCTTATCGGACTTTGAGCTCCTGAAGGCCGGACTGAAGCCTCTACCCTCCCCTTGCCATGTTACAGTTGCAGCTCCTAGCTATCTTCTCCCTCGTGTGTATATAACCGGCCAACTGGCGGGGGGCGGGGGGAGGGTCAGAGCAGAATTTCCAGGGTGACCGGCTGCTCTCTCCATACTGCCGGCATTACTGGAATAAATACTCATATATGATTCAACCCTGTCTCTGCCTAATGTGGCTCAAGTCGTGACAAGTGGCCTCGGACCCATTGTGTCTGGTTTCAAAGTTGGCGACCACGGCAGGATTCCAAGCAGGATTTCTTTCCGGGTGAGTCACAGAGATCCCACCGGCTGCCTGGACTGGGGGTCCTGGGGCTGAAATTGGGAACATTTCTTTACTCTCAGTGCTGGCAGGAATTTTCCTGTGGAGTCCGCTCTCAGCTCCAGCAATCCCCGTCCTTGCACTTAAGTTGAATCTAGTGTTTCTGTATGACGGGAGAAGCATTTGCGGACTCTTGTCTGGGCTTCTTTGTAAGGCCTGGGAAGCATTTACTGCCTCTCCTTTGGCCAAGCCTGGTCAGGTCCGGGGAGCAAGAGGCCTCGGGCGGTCCTTGCCAGTCTGAGCCCTCAGTCTGATACACTCTGGGACGAGAGGCACTGCTCTGCTTTCGGGGTGTTCTTTTTAAACGCAGGGCATTCCGCGGTTTCCGTGGCAGGACAGACAGGAGCATAGTGTGAAGCTCTTGTCTGGTTGTGCGCACCGGTAAATATTGTACATGGAGTGTCTCTTGATTGTTGCTTGGTGTCTCTTTGTTGTTTGGTTTAACTTGTTTAAAGATGGGGGTATATCCCACTTGGCTGGGGGTCCCAGCTGCTTGTGGCAGGATGAACCCCTGTCAAAGATTTAGGGAACTTTCCAGCAGCTGCTGAGCATTCTTTATCTCGGGCACCCTGTCTGCGCTCCCTCTCAGGGCATCGGCGGCCGTAATGCTTAGCTGGCGAGAGTTCTCTTCTCTCTGTAATGTAACTTTGGTTACAGATGTTCTTTGCTTGCTTCCTTATCTTTTGGGGACTTGATTTGCCATTCACTGTTTTAGGAACACCGGGGATCTCCAGGCTTTGTGCCACTCAGACCTTGTGAAGGTCGTTGGCCAGGCAGGTTGGTGTGAGATAAGATTCTAAGGCTAGTGTCCCTTCTTTTGAGAGTACTCATTTATTTTACTTTAGAGGTTGTTTTTGCTTCTGTTTTAAAGAGGGATAAGATCTCTTCTTATATGCAAGATTTCATGTTGTTAGGTCATAAGGATTCTACTCAGGAAAAAAAATAGGGGAAATGAATCTTTTAAACCCCCTCCCACTCACCTTTTCTCCAGCCTCCTAAAAGTTGTCCAGGTCATGTTCTCCCTGTTACAAAATTTGCCAAAAATATTCCTTGGGTAATAATTGACTTTAAAATCTCATAGAGTTGTTAAGCCATAATGAATAGATATAACTAAAACAAAGGGTTTGATAAAGTTTTACAATATAATTATATTTATATTTATCTAAATGTACTTTTCCAAAGTCTTTGGTAACTTAGATAACTTAAAACTTTGTAGTCTTGATGAGTTAAATAATAAAAATTATTAAGTACCTAGGACACTGAAATATTAATTGATCTGAGTCTGCCTACTTTTGGCTTCTTATTGCAGAGAAGCTAGATAATTGATTTATATCTGTTAGTGAATATATTTTACATTTTATTTGAAATCTATGTCTTAAAAATGTGAATGTATTGCTAACCTGAAAAATGTTAATTACTTACTTATCACCTAAAAATTATTTCTAAGGGTTAAGAATTCTAACTAATTGGAAAGAAGTTGTATGGTTTTGGTAATAGAAGGCATGAGGTATGGAAATGCATTTTAAAGGAAAAAAGAAAGTGGGTTGTTCTAAAGCTGGTTATTTCTGAATGGGTAAGAAGGTTTGTGAAAGTCATAGAAGAGTTGTAAAGAGAAATCTTAAAAGGAAATTATAGGTATACTAAATAATAAATCTAATTAGATAAATGAATACAGAATTTGTTTGATTCTTTTCCAGTCTGTTAAAAAGGAAAACGTTTTTCCTGTATTTGCCTAGGAAGCAAAGGTTTTATATATTATTGAAATAGTTATGTTATATTAGTCAGGAACTTGATTACTTAAAAGCCCATCTTCTTAATCATAAGAATTGAAGTTTTACTAGCCTATGTTGTGTTTATATCTTTGGTTGTCACTTTAAATGAATAAATTATTTAATAATGCTTAATAATAATAATAACAAATAATCTTTTGGTCTAATGTATTTCACTATCTTCCCAGAGTTTAAATTTTAAGAAATTTTTTGTTGTTGTTGTCATTGACTCTTTTATTGAGAAATAATAGTGACCAATACATTTTGACGGTCCCCAGAACAGTCTTGCATTTGCATTCTCTTCAACAAACCATTTGACTCCACAGTCCTACAAGAAACTTTTTCTTGACCTAGAATTGGCTTTAGGTCATTCCAATAGGCCCTGGAATGCCTCAAGGTTTTGCTTCCTCTCCTTATGAAGGAAAAATTTATACTTAAGGTATATGGGAAGCTATGTCAAGTAAGAAAATAATAACTGTAGTCTATTTATATATACATATTATTAAAATGGGTGCTCCAGAGATTATATAAAAAAATCTCCAAGAGTCTATAAAATTCTGATATATTTTTATTTATAACTCTGTTATTCTGGAGTGTTGTGTTTTACAAAAAGGACAGGGTTTCATGTAAATTACATTGTAATTAAATCTATAACTGTGTCATTTTAAGTTTCTTTTTTTGGTCATTTATAAACATTGTTTCACTTCGAAACATTTACAAAGATGTTACACATCTTCTGAAAGATCCATGGAAAGGACTCTGATTTATTTTAAATTACATATTTCTGAGAATAAAATTTTACACCATCCCCTCAACTGGGTGAAAATTATTAGACCTCTATAGACTATCTGGATTTATATAAAGAAATCAGGTTGTTTTCCTGAAAGATAGCAAGAAAAATCAGGAGAAACAGAATCCTACCTAATAATAGACAAGTATGCAAATTGACCGCACCTTCGCTATGCCCAAGCCATACCCACCAACCAAGCCACGCCCACCAGCCAATCAGGACAAATATGCAAATTACCCCAACCAAGATGGCAGTTAATTTGCATATCAAGGCAGCGTAGAAAGAAGCCAAGAGCTGCAGAAGGGAGCAAAGCTGCAGAGAAGCAAGCAAGCTGGGGGGAGGAGAAGGGAGGAGCGGAGGCGGGGCCGGGGGAGAAGGGAGAAAAGCAGGTGGGCTGACAGAGAAGGGAGAAAAGCAGGCGGGCTGGCGGAGAAGGCGGGGTGGGGGAGAAGGGAGGAGCCCAGGCGGGGCCGGGGGAGAAGGGAGAAAAGCAGGTGGGCTGACAGAGAAGGGAGAAAAGCAGGCGGGCTGGCGGAGAAGGCGGGGTGGGGGAGAAGGGAGGAGCCCAGGCGGGGCCGGGGGAGAAGGGAGAAAAGCAGGCTGGCTGGCGGAGAAGGCGGGGCAGGGGAGAAGGGAGGAGAGCAGGCGGGGCAGGGTAGAGTGCAGCAGGAAACCCTATTGCAGGATTCTTCCTGCAACGGGAACGCTAGTTTGATTATAAGACTGAATGAACTAAAAATAATTATAGTTTTTGCAATTTTTTTAAGTATTGCTGATTTTTAACCTTCTTGTTTTCCAGACTTAAGGAAACTTGCCTATTTTCTTAAAGCAATTTGGTAAATTATACTTTCATAAGCAATAATAAGGCATTTATATTTTTCTCCCTACCTAATCTCTCCATAATTTGGAAACTCTCAATGAGTATTATTATTCTCATGGCAATGTGTTTATCTGCATAAATCCAATAAGAATCTGATTTCTTCATAATGGGACATAAGTCAGTTTCCAATTGTGGTTTTATTAACCAAGACTTTGCTGGAATGTCATGTCTGATAGAGACATGCCAGGACTCTGGATGTCACCAGAAAGCTCTAAGGAATGAAGACTGACTTTGAAGCCAATAAATCCCTTGGATAAATGGCCTGGTACTTTGCTTGGTCATGTGGTTCATGGCGGTCTTTCTAGGTAAGGAACAAAGGTTGTTTTCCTGAAAGATAGCAAGAAGGAACCTCAAGACACCTCTGGGGACCTCAAAAACTTGAGGATTTTACCCAAACCGATAGGTATTGCAGGCAAAGCCTGAGGGAAACTGTGTGGCTTACCTTCTTTGCCCTGAGAGGAAACTTTTTTTTGTGAGATTCCAGCAAAGTAGATTTAAAAAGCCTAAATGATCAATTGCTATTTCTGTTGTGTTTATGCAAATAACCAGGCCAAACTGGAATTCAACTTAATACAGTAAATAAATTAGTCTTGATTTGGCTCTTTGATGAAAATGAGGGTAATCTTAGGGAGAAAAATTGTGTTTCAATGGAAACCATAAAACCCAGTTGTAGGTAATGAACTCTAATGCAGTTGATTGTCTTCAAAGTTTTGTTTTAAGGTTGTGTCTGTGTATGCCATACAGACCTCAGCACCTGGTGACATCGCCAGAAATGTTCTAACTGCAATTTATCAGATTGTGACTGTGTGGTTTTATTCCAGCAGAAGCCTTACATCTGGAAATACTCTCAACTGGTTTAAGATTTACTGTATACATTAACCTTTATGTTTTGCATTCCTCTGTTCCATAGAATCCATGCCTACATCCCTGCTTACCTAATTGCTTACTCACACTGTATGGGCCTCACGGTAAAAGCCATCTACATCACTGTGTCCTAAAAATAAGGCTCAACGATTTGTATTTATAATTGAGTCAATGAACATGATGGTCTATCAGCTTCACTTAAAACCTTTTCCCCCTTTTTAGCTCCCTCCTTCCCTTGTCAGACAGGGAGGACTTCAGGACTCCACCCCCATCAGCAGGAAGCAGTTGCAGAAGAGACCCAATGCCCCCTTTTCCTGAAAGGATTCAGAGCCAAAATCCATAAGGGAAAAATGTAATAGGCCAGGACTAATACAGTTCAACAACAAGATGCCTTCCAAATAAAACTAATCTCATAGATATGAGATGATAATACTAACAAAGGAGAAATGATAGTGAGGAAGGGCATGTAATAAGAATAGAGCCACAATTGTTTAATAATTATTCACCTTACTATAAAGAAGAAGTTTTCTTACAGACCTTGGGACACTGGAGGATGAAGCAAGGCTGTAAAAACATAAGATGCCTCCATGGATCCATTACTCAGAAAAGAAATGCATTTTGAGAACAGACCAAGGACAGGACACACTTTGATTTGATTGCTGTGCCCAGACCCTGACCCCATCAAGGAGTTTGCTCAGGAACACTGACCATTCTTCGATCCCAGGAACAGGCTGAGCTGTTTGTAACATCATAGAAGACTAGTGTCCCAGTGCACGGATTCATGCACATTGAAAGAAAATTAATTAGAAGAAATATTTTAATATCGATATTTACTTTTTCTCTATAAAAGAAGTGTCAACCAAATTCATGATTGGCAATGACAGATTGAAACACACATGCGATTGTTTTATATGTATCGCTCATGCGCCAGTCAACTTAGCCTTTTATAGATATAGAACAAACTTACTTAATTAGACCTGCTTTCTGATTTAGCTAAACTTTTTCCAGCCCAGTGAAACACCCCAACTTCTCTTTCAGGTAATTGTCAGCAACACAGCAGTAAATATCAACATGAAGCATATTATTATTGTAGATCAGGGAGAACAAAGGGTAAAATATTTAACTGCAGCAGTGTTTGACTATATTCTGTGCAGTGATAAAACCTGAAGTCATTTTCAAGTTCCACCATTTCTTACTTCTTTTCAATCAGGTCAAGTTTCTAAACTTTCTAAATCTCCATTTTCTGGCTAATGAAAACAAAATAAAATTCCACCGAGTCTCCTATCTACCTACTCCAGGACTTCTGTGAGGATCAAATGAGATGAGGCATGGGAAAACACTTCACAAACATTTGGTTGAAGGGTAAAATGTTTGCACCTGGCTATAAAGCAAGTCAGGTTCCTGGGCTGAAGAAACTGCAAGGAGGCTAGTTGCTAGTGAGAGGAAGCTGGACGTTGCTACGTGATGTCATTACCTGGCACTCACAGTGACTGTTTCCGGGCTGGGCTGGGATCTTGGCAGTGTTGGCTGTGATTTGGTGGGGTGTTGCTCTGGGATGGTGGCGAGGCCTGTGTCCCACTTGGGGGAAGCTGAATGTTGTTTTGTTGATGCCAGGTCTGTGGTGACATTTATTTTTTAAAAAATATATATTTTATTGATTTTTTACAGAGAGGAAAGGAGAGGGATAGAGAGTTAGAAACATCGATGAGAGAGAAACAATCAATCAGCTGCCTCCTGCACACCCCTTACTGGGGATGTGCCTGCAAACAAGGTACATGCCCTTGACTGGAATCAAACCTGGGACCCCTGAGTCCGCAGACCGACGCTCTATCCACTGAGCCAAACCGGCTAGGGCATGACATTTATTTTTAAATGGCCAGTGAACATCATGGCAACTCCTGCATTGAGTGTCTGCCCCCTGGTGGTCAGTGCGCATCATAGCTACTGGTCGGACAGACTGACACTTAGCCTTTTATATATAGACTAGAGGCCCAGTGCATGAAATCCATGCACGGGAAGGGAGTCCCCTCAGCTCGGCCTGCACTCTCTCCAATCTGGGACCCCTCAGGACCTCTGGCTCCTAACCGCTTACCTGCCTGCTGGCCTGATCCCCCTAAATGCTCTCCCCTGCTGGCCTGATCCCCCTAACTGCTCTCCTCTGCCTGCCTGATCGCCTCTAACCTCTTCTGCCTTGGCCCCGCCAACATGGCTTTGTCCGGAAGGACATCCGGAAGTTATCCGGAAGATGTTCAGTCTAATTAGCATATTACCCTTTTATTAGTATAGACTAGAGGCCTGGTGCATGAAATTCATGCACAGGGGGTGTGTGTCCCTCAGCCCATCCTGCACCCTCTCCAATCTAGGACCACTCGAGGGATGTCCGACTGCCTGTTTAGGCCCGATCCCGAACAGGCAGTTGGACATCCCTCTCACAATCTAGGACTGCTGGCTCCCAACTGCTCGCCTGCCTGCCTTCCTGATTGCCCCTAACCACTTCTGCTTGCCAGCCTGATCACCCCCTAACCACTCCCCTGCCAGCCTGATTGCCCCTAACTGCCTTCCCCTGACAGCCTGATTGCCCCTAACTACCCTCCCCTGCAGGCCTGGTCACCCATAACTGCCCTCTCCTGCAGGCCTGGTTCCCCCCCAAATGCCCTCCCCTGCAGGCCTGGTTCACCCCAACTGCTCTCTCCTGCAGGCCTGGGTCCCTCCCAACTGCCCTTCCCTGAAGGCCCAGTTGCCCCCAACTTCCCTCCTCTGCCGGCCTGGTCACCCCTAACTGCCCTCCCCTGCAGGCTTGATCACCCCTAACTGCCCTCCATTGCAGGCCTGGTCCCTTCCAACTGCCCTCCCCTGCTGGCCATCTTGTGATGGCCATCTTGTGTCCACATGGGGGCAGCCATCTTGTGTGTTGGAGTGATGGTCAATTTGCATATTACTCTTTTATTAGATAGGATTAGCCACCTTGTTATGGGACTTTGAGCTCCTGAAGGCCGGATTGCAGACCTTCCCCTCCCCTTTCCATGTTACACTTGCAGCTCCTAGCTATCTTCTCCCTCATCTATACTAATAATAGCCTAGGGCCATCATGACCTAAATGACCAGACCGACGAGCAGTCACCAGGAAGTGCATGGACACCTCTCGGTCCCTTCCCCACGGCCCTATCACAGCAAGGCTGGCAGCAGGTGGGCGAGTGGGGTGGCGGGGGGTGGGTGGGCGGTGCGAGGTGGGGCGGCGAGGTTGTTAGCCCTCTGGCCCAGGAATGGGCCAGAGGCCTAACAACCTCACCGCTGCTACAGCAGCTGCGGTTCAGGCCCAGAGAGAGGCCCGGAGAGAGAGGCAGGACCACTCGAGGGATGTCTGACTGCCTGTTTAGGCCAGGTCGCCCCCAACTTCCCTCCTCTGCTGGCCTGGTCACCCTAACTGCTCTGAAGCCTCCGTTGCTGCTGGCGAGGCCCAGAGAGAGAGAGAGAGGCAAGGCCTGATCAGCAGCTGCTGCAAAGGCTGTGGATCAGGCCCAGAGATAGGCCTGGAGAGAGAGACAGCTGTCAGCAGGCCATTCTGGATTTCCCAGATGAGCCAATGGCTGCCTAGGAGGCAGAGCTTTTGACACTGACTGGCATAGAAACCGATCAATCAGAACCAAATCTGGGTGAACTGTGAGAAGCCAATGGCTGCCTAGGAGGCAGAGCTTTTGACACTGACTGGCATAGAAACTGACCAATTGGAATCTAATCTGGGTGAACTGCAAAGGCAGAACCTAAGGTGGGGGCTGTGGAGGGGTTTTAAGGGCAAGCTGTTTGGTGTAAGGTATAAGAAAGTGGTTCAATTTTTTAATGACTGGTTTGGTAGTTGGTAGTATAGTGCATATGGCTGGCTATGAGCATCTCCTCCTGCTAAAAAAGGCTTTTCCCCCATTTAAGCAATCCTATTCTATATAATCTATCTATACTAATAAAAGGGTAATATGCTAATTAGACCAGGTCGACTGGCCATCTTCCGGACGTCCGACTTCCTTCAGGACAAAGCCATGATGGTGGGGGCTGAGGCAGAGGCAGTTAGGGGTAATCAGGCCGGCAGGTGAGGGCAGTTGGGGGTGAGATCAGGCCGGCAGGGGAGGGCAGTTGGGGGTGAGATCAGGCATGCAGGGGAGGGCAGTTGGGGGCGACCAGGCCGGCTGTGGGGGCAGTTAGGGGCAACCAGGCCAGCAGGAGAGAGCAGTTAGGGGTGATCAGGCTGGCAGGGGAAAGCAGTTGAGGGCAATCAGGCTGGCAGTGGAGCAAGCAGGCAGAGGTGGTTAGGGCAATCAAGCAGGCAGGCAGAGGCAGTTAGGAGCAATCAGGCAGGCAGGCAGAGTGGTTAGGGGCGATCAGGCAGGCAGGCAGGTGAGCAGTTAGGAGCCAGTGATCCCAGATTTCGAGAGGGATGTCCAATTGGAGAGGGTGCAGGCTGGGCTGAGGGATCTACCCCACCCCGCCCCCATGCACTAATTTCGTGCACCAGGCCTCTAGTGTATATATGATCAGCCAACTGGTGAAGGGGGTCAGAGCAGAACTTCCAGGGTGACCAACTGCTCTCCCCATATTGCCAGCATTATTGGAATAAATTTTAATTTGGCTCAAATAGTGACAAATGGCCTTGAACCCATTGTGTCTGGTTTCAGTTCAAGTTCATTTGCAGTGTGTGGGGATGCACTCTGGCTGGGGAAATAGGAGGCCAGCTTAGGCCTCTTTCTCTACATGTGGGACTTATGGCCAAGAACTCCTGAGACCAAGTCTAACCACCTTTAAGGCAAGTTAATGTTCAATCTGAATGCTGTCACCTCACTACTGTGAATCGTGGACATGAAACCTCACTGTGTCTCAGTTTCCTCACCACTCAGGAGATGGCATCTGGAGGAGCTGCAGTTCGCAAAAACGACACTGTCCTGCCTGCTCCTCTCACCTTTCTCCTGGCGCACACTAGGTGGTTTAACTGTTAAATGCATCTGGACCCAGAAAGGCCAGGCTTCTCTGGCTTCTCACTGGATAAAAAATCAGGACAAAAATCAGGTAAAAGGTCATATAAACCCATTTTGAAAATGTTTTAAAGTTCATGATTTTATCCTGTCCAATTTCTGAAAAACGATGTGTCTTTCTGATTAAGATGTATAAAATTTTTTTTTTCTGTGAAAATTCTTGCCCCTCCTGCATACACCCCTTCCAGACCAAGAATCTAGGTGAGAATTTGTGGAAGAAAGCGTGTGATGTTTTGATCACGGAAAGGAGACGCTGAGTTTGTACCAATGGCGCAGAGGCATGGGAGTGAGGTGGGGAGAGTGAACCTCTGTTTTCCAGAGCTGTTTCCGGAAGGCACCCTTCCTGAAGGAACGCTCCCTTTGCCCCCTGTCCAAGCTGCTGGGAGGGCCTGGATCCAAGCCGACTGCTGAGCCTCTGGTCATGCCTGTAGCACCGACCAGGAGACAGTGAAGGTGGCCCGGCTCCTGCGCGTCCCACACAGAGCACTGACAGACGTCACCCTCCCTTGTGACACTGACGACTGGGTGCCACGGACAAGCAGAGCTGCTTGGGCTGACTGCAGTGCCTCTGAAACCAGGGCGGAACTGAATCCCTTCAGGCGAGACTGGGACACGAGGCTGGAAACGCCCTGGGGGCAAGCCAGGATGGGGGCCCGTTAACCTGTTCTGTCTCACTAATCATAGGAAACTCTGTTTCCAGAAATACCATGGGCTGCCCATGGAGTGTCCTCCTGTGTGTGCCGCATCAGCGACTGTCATGACCCTGCCTCTGCCTGGTGGAGCCTCAGGTCCCATCAGCTTAGTTAAAACCCCTGAAGACAACACCTGAGGTTAGCACGGTGGTTTGGTTTTACCCGGCTGTGTGGGGTCCTACGCTTAACTTCACTGTGAAGATGCTGTGGACAGGAAAGTGCTATCATAGCAGCCTGAGAATGTCACCCCTACACGGTCCTGCATGCAAGACTGGCCCTTCCCTAGCACCTACGAACATACACTGAGTGGCTAGATTATTATGATCTCTGAACGCATAATAACCTGGCCACTCAGTGTGTGTGTGTGTGTGTGTGTGTGTGTGTGTGTGTGTGTGTGTGTATTAGAGGCCTGGTGCATGAATTCGTGCATGGTTGGGGTTCGGCCAGCCTGGCTGGCCAGAGGAAGGGGACATGGGAAGTTGGCCGGCCTGCCTGCTGGTCAAACTCTTGGTTGAGGGGACAATTTGTATATTAGCCTTTTATTATATAGATTATATAGATATACACTGAGTGGCCAGATTATTATGCGTTCAGAGATCATAATATTCTGGCCACTCAGTGTAGATTTCTGAGGGTTCCTAGCACCGTCATTGGTAAGAAGGGCTCACTGTGCCTAAATCGTGCAAACAATATTGTTTATGCCAAACATCGGCTTTGCTTCTGGAACGGGGATTTTCATATGGGCTAGGCAGACAGTGACTGTGTGACCAGCTCCCAATAAAAACCCTGGCCTCTGGGCCTCTGATGAGCTCAGGTAGTTAAATTTCACAGGTGTTGCTGGGGTACTGAGTGCCTCCTGGGTGACTCCATTGAGGAAGGACCATTGAAGCTTGAGCCTGGTTACCACTTGATGTTGCCCCTCATGCCATTTCTCTTTGCTGGTTTTGCTTTGTACTGTTTCATTGTAATAACTCAGAGCTGTGAGAACAACTTAAAAAGAGAAAGAAAGATGAGCCCAGCTGGTGTGGCTCAGTGGTTGAGCAGGTCACTCAGGAGGACACAGTTGGATTCCTGATCAGGGCACATGCCCCAGTTTCGGGCTCGATCCCCAGTAGAGGGTGTGCAGAAGACAGCTGATCAATGATTCTCTCTCATCATTGATGTTTCTCTCTCTCTCTCCCCCTTCCTCTCTGAAATAAATATACATTTTAAAAAAGAAAGATGATATCTATAGCTACCTATACATTATCCATACCGTTCTTAATAATAGTAACTACAATAAGAATGAAGACCAACAACTGAGTTTTTGCTAGCACCAGGCACAGTGTCAAGCACTCATATGCAAAAAACTCAATGAGTCCAACAAGATTTCAAAGCAGGTATTGCTATGATGATCTCCACTTGGCAGGTGAGGGAATGGAGCTTGGCGAAGTTCAAGAAACCCCTCAAGCCTGCAGCCTCGGTTAGGTGGCCGAGGGGGAGCTGGAGTGTAGGCCTGTGTGACTGCAGCCTGGGCTGCGAGGCTCTGTGGTGGGACTGACGGAAGCAAAACTCCAGGCAAGCACTTACTGTTACCAACGAGGTCTAAGTCCTGCCCAGAAATCGTTGCATAAGCTTTGCAACTTTCCGAGTTTACTCAGACCCTGTGATTGAAACCCCTGTTTCCCTTCAGATTCATGGGGAGTGGGACCTTGACATGGACAGGTATTTTGAATCTCAGGTATACCTCCCTCCCTCAAAGAGTATTAGAAGTTTGGGCCCGAAAATATATCAGAGAGTATCTAGACTAAGTCCTTCGACTGGTAATGGAGGACACAGGCATGAAGCATTCTGCACTAAGCTGAAATCCAGACCGGACTTGGCCCCTCCCCCATCCGTTTCCTCGGTACCCTGCCTCCTTCTCACCACTTTTCTCTTAGGATTGGATTTAGTTGTAACCCAGCATCTAAGAAGCACATTTATTTTTTAAGTTATGAGTCACATAGCAAAGAGACCTGTTTCAAAGCAGAATTATACACAGATACTCTCAGACATCAGGGAAACATTTAGATGCCCGGGTCAGTGTCCTGGGAACTAACATCTCTGGCAACGCAATCCTCTCACTCCGAAGCGGGGCGGCGGGGCCCACTCCCGGTGCCTTATAACACACAGGATTCCTTCCAAATGGGCTCTGAAGGCAGAACATACGGCTGAGTCCCAAATGGGCAGAAAGTCACCTATAGCTTATTTCCTCTCCGTTTGGGAGTTGCCACAATCGAATTACAGGCTGAGAGTGTTTATCATGGTGGCATGAAAGTCTCTCTTCAAATTCCTCCTGCTTTTACAATCAAACAGGAACATTTCCGGGGAGCAGGTTTTAGCTACTTAAGAAACATATTGGATATTGACTCAGTGCTCCTGGCTTGGCGGTGACAATGTTTCAGAACCGGGTAACCTCTCAGCTGGTTCCTTGGCTTCCTGAAAAGCTTTTAGCTGCACCAGGGTGGCAAAGCAAAGATAGCGCGATCATCAGCTTGTTATCTGATCATGGGCAAAATGAGGGAGCATGCATTGTACCACTGACAAGAAGATTGCTAAATGTCTCTTCTCAAATTCCATCAATGGGCTGATGAAAGAAATGAAGACTGACATTGACAAGTTATTTTCTCTGGCACTTCCAGCTCCAACGGCGAGGGTGTCTCTTTAGAAGAGGTGGAGCCCTGGCCAGGGGGAGGGGACATGGGCGGTTGGCCCGCCTGCCTGCTGGTCGAACTCCTGGTCATTACAAAGTGCCCAGATCACTGTTTTTAAGCCACTGTTGCACCCTCTCTGGTCACATCCTTCATTGTTGAATTTCATGTTACTCATTAACTTGCTGAGTTTGTTTAGTCCTAGCACACTGTTGTTTAGTTTTGCTCATTATACAAATAGAATTATATTATAAGTATTCTATTGTAGTTGCCTCTTTTCAATCAAGATTGTTTTGGTGATGAATCTATGATTATATAAGCACTTGGAGTTCATTAATTTTCAATGCTGTATAATATTCCATAGTATTTTTCAAAATTTTTATCCTTTTTACTGGTGACAAACATTTGAGTGCTTTTCCATTTTTTTGCTATATGAAAATGTAGCTATGATTACTGTAGTATACATTCCCCGATATACTTGCCATGGGTTTTTCTAACATCATACCTTTCAAACTTTTTGTCTACAAAACATTACAAAGTACTTTATTTCTACACCATAAGCCAGTACACCTTTTATATATAACTATATCTAAATGTAATCTAAATGTCACATGTTTTACTACTTATTTTTACTAGTTTTGTTCTTATGACCTGTATGTACTCCAAAACTTATCTATAATGATAAAAGTGTAATATGCAAATCGAACGAATGGCCGAACAGCAGAACCACTGTCCTGACGTCCTTCCGGACCACATTCTAGACGAAGCCGGGGCTGCGCAGCTGCGAAGGCCTACTCTTGCATGAATTTTGTGTACAGGGCCTCTAATTTAAGATAAAGAAATAAAAACAAAACAAACAAATGCTGCCCTTAACTCACCATATTGATTTCATGACTCTTTAATTAGTGCAACTTAAAAAACACCTCATTTAGAATATGTCTACTCTGTTATTAATATAGCTATGCCAAGTTCTTTAACATTTCTGTGTTATTTATTTTTCTGTCCTTTTGCCTTCAAATTCCCTGTGTACTTAGATTTAGGTTTATAAAATCTAAACAGCAATAGCTGCTTGATAATCTTGTCCTTTTAACTAGAGATTTTAAAGTATTTACATTGGTTGTAAATTCTCATTTATTCTATTTATTTCTACCATTTCATTTTATGCTTTCTATTTATCCTTTTTTATGTACTTCTCATGTTTTCTTTTGGATTTAGTGTCCTTATTATTTACTTTTCCACCTAGTTTTTCTACTAGTTTGGAAATATTATATTAAATTTCTACCTACTTTTAGTGGTTACCCTAGGGGCCTAGGAATTTTAACATGCATATATAACTTACCAAACTAATATATTCTCAACGATATAAGGGCATTATAATGCTATAATTCTTACCACCACTTCCAACTCATTTTTAGTTCTATTAATATCTAGGATTTATTTCTATTTTGATGTATTTTTATAATCCTATATAATAAAAGCCTAACATGCAAATCGACCAAACAGTAGAACAACTGGAGGAATGACTGGTTGCTATGACACGCACTGACCACTAGGGGGCAGACGCTCAACACAAGAGCTGTCCCCAGCTTGCAGGCCCCAGGCCAGCCAAGGCAGGCCATCCCCCACCCCTCGCCCCGCCCCCAATCGTCCCACTGGTCGCCCCACAGAGGGAGGCGAGCAGTGGCAGTGGGGGGGGGGGGCTCAGCGGGCAGTGCCAGGCCTGCCAAGGCAGGTGCCAGCAGGGAACCCCCCCATCACCCCGCCAGTTGCTCCACAGATGGGCCCTAATCGTCAGCCAGGCCTAGGGATCCTACCCGAATTTCGTGTACCGGGTACATTTATATATTATACATTTATACATTATAAAGCATATTTATTTTATCTGGAGAATATTTACCACTTGTATTTCTGACCTTCCAGAGACAATTCTTTTTTCTGTTTGATGTAGAGAAAAAAAAAAAGTGCAACTTAACAATGGGGATATATTCTGAGAAGTTCATTGTTAGGTGATTTCATCTTTATAATCTGTATTTTATCTTTGATTTATTTTAGTATCTTTCCTTTATTATTTACTTATTTATTTAAATTTATTGAGATGATATTGGTTATTTTTTCTTTATTTTTGATGTGTTACATTTTCACCAAGATGTGCCTGAGTATAATTTCTCCCCCACCCCATCTTTATTGAGGTATGATTAACAAATAAAAATGGTAGATATTCAAGGCACACAATGTGCTGTTTTGATAGATGTATACCATACATTGTGAAATGATTACCACAATCAAGCTAATTCACTCATCTATTACCTCACAGTTACTTTTTGTGTGTGTGATGAGAACACTAAGATCTACTCTCTTAGCAACTTTTAATTTTTTAATCTATACATTTCAAATATAGATACATTATCATTAACTACAGCCACATGACGCATGTACATAAGGTCTCCAGAGCTTACTCATCTTCTAACTGAAGGCTTGTGTTCTCTGACCCTCTCCCTTTTACCCCTAGCCTCAGCCCCTAGGATCACTCTTGTACTCTGTTTCTAAAAGTTCGACATTTTTAGATTCCACATGAAAGATCATGATTTGTCTCTCTGTGTCTGGATTATTTCACTTACCATAATGTACTCCAGGTTAATTCTTGGCTATCATGAATAATGCTGTAATGAACTTGGGGGGGGGGAGGGGCAGATCTCTCTTCAATATAGTGATTTTATTTCAAAACTAGAGGCCCAGTGTAGGAATTTGTGCAAAGGTAGGGTCAGGCCAGCCAGGCCCCAATCGGGATGGATCGGGGCTGGGCCTGTTGGGAGGAGGAGATGGTGGGAGGTTTGCCTGCCGGCCTGCACCAATCAGGGCCAGGCCAACTGGGGGACGGCGCTGTGGGTGATTGGCTGGCGGGCCCCGCCCCTGATTGGGGTTGAGGGGCCGATTGGGGGTGGGACTGGCCATGGGGAGAGGCTGTGGGCAGTGGGATGGACAGCTTTGCCCCCGAATGGGGTGGGGGTGTTGATTGGGGGACAGTGGCCTGGGGGAGGGGCCCTGGGTGGTTGGCTAGCCGGCCCTGCCCCTGATTGGGGTGGGGGCTGATCAGGAGTGGGCTGGGTGCCGGGAGGGGCTGCAGGCCTATCATGGTGGGGCGGGCTGATCAGGGGCGGGTCTGGCGGGGGGAAGGGAAGGGGCGTTTGGCCTGCTGCCTTGCTCTTGATTGGTGATTGGGGTGGGAGAGTCTGATCAGGGGCAGGCCAGCAGGGAAGAGGGCCTGTGAGGTTGGCTGACCAGCCCCATCCCCTGATCAGACGGGTTTGCTGGCCACAGTGGGCGTCATAGCGACCGGTCATTAAGGTCATTATGGCATTATGGTCTCTGGCTTTTTATATATATAGATAGATAGAATTATCATATGATCTAGCAATCCCACTTCTGGGTATAATAAAATCACTATCCTGAGGGTAGATTGATTTTATTTATCTTGCTTAGAACTAATTTGGCTGTCTGAATCTGAGGATTGGTTACTCTCTTCAATTCTTCAAAATTCTCAGTCATTAACTTTTTAAAAAATACATTTTTATTGATTTCAGAGAGGCAGGGAGAGGGAGAGAGAGAAAAAAAAACATTAATGATAAGAGAGAATCATTGATCGGCTGCCGCCTGCATGCCCCACACTGGGGATCGAGTCTGCAACCCAGGCACGTGCCCTGACCAGGAATCAAACGGTGACCTCCTGGTTCATAGGTCAACGCTCAATCACTGAGCCACGTTGGCCCGGCAGTCATTCACTTTTTTAATATTATGTTTACTCCATTCATTTTATTTTCTCTTTGGGGAGCTACACTTAAATGCATGTGGGTTTTATCACCCTTCACCTGAAGTATCTTAAACTTCCTTTCCTATTACCCACATCCTTGGTTCTCTGTAACACATTTTGTGCACTCTTTCAATTCTATCTCCTAATTCACTAATTCTCTCTTCAGTGGTGATAAATACTATCTAACAGCTTTTAATTTTATATTATTTATTGGCTGATTACCAATTCTGTAGTCTTTGCAGGACTCATTCTATAGTTTGTTGTTTTTTTCTGACTCTCATATGAAGTCATTTCCCCCCTTGTGTTTTAGTGATTTTCTGTTGTAAGTTTACTTTCCTTGGAAATTTATCTGTATGTAACTTTAGAGTGGGTATCTCAAGAGAGGATTTGAGTTGAGTTTTGCCAGATTCCTGGGAGTACTATCAATCTGAGTCTGCATTTAAAAAAAAACACTTTTCATTATTATAAATTCAAATATTCTCAAGCAGTGTAATGTGTCCTCATATACCCATTGCCCAGCTTTAAAAATACTAATATTCTTCCACTCATGTTTTATATATTCCTTCCCCCCAGTTTCTTCCCTGAAGCATTTAAAAGCATAACTCAGACCATTTAAAAATTTCACGCTGTGGGATTTAGGGGACACACAGAGAGATCCGCGTGAGTGTGAGCTTCAGAGAAGACATTTTTTTTTTCTTTTTTCCCCTGCCTGAGTCAAGGCTGCACTGAGGCCGAATCAGAGCTTATCCCCAGGGCCTCTCTCTGCAGGGCAGGTCTGCTGCCACTGCTCTCAGGAGTCAGCTTTAGGCTGAGGAAGGAAGCGTGCTTTGATCTAGCATCCCACCTGCTCAGGCCCTAGGCTTTCATCTTGTCAACAGTTCAGTTTCTTAAGACTAGGATTCCGGTAAGGTGACCAACTGTCCTCATTCATTCAAGCTTGAGGCGTATCCTAGATGTGGGACTTTTAGTCCTAAAACTGAGGAAGTCTCAGGCAACTGGAGCAGCTGGTGACCTGGCTCCAAATCACCAGAGACTACCACACATCTCTTGGGCAAATGCTGAATATAACACTCCCTCCACCCCCTCGGATCCAAGCTGTTATGCTAGCCCTAGCCTCTGAGAAATTGTAATTCAACCAAGCATTTAAGAAAAAAAAATACACACACACACACACACACACACACACACACACACACACGAGGCCTGGTGCACGAAATTCGTGCATGGAGGGGGGGGTTGTCCCTCAGCCCAGCCTGCACCCTCTCCAATCTGGGACCCCTTGAGGGATGTCCGACTGCCCATTTAGACCCTATCCTGGTGGGATCGGGTCTAAACGGGCAGTCGGACATCCCTCTCACAATCCAGGACTGCTGGCTCCCAACCACTTGCCTACCTTCCTGACTGCCTTCCTGACTGCCCCTAACTGCTTCTGCCTGCCAGCCTGATCACCCTCTAACCACTTCCCTGCCAGTCTGATGTCTAACTGCTCCCCTGCCAGCCTGTTTGCCCCCAACTTCCCTCCACTGCCAGTCTGGTCACCGCTTAACTGCCTGCCCCTGCAGGCTTGATCGCCCCCAACTGCCCTCCCTTGCAGGCCTGGTCCCTCCCAACTCCCCTCCCCTGCTGGCCATCTTGTGGTGGCCATCTTGTGTCCACATGGGGGGCAGGATCTTTGACCACATGGGGGTAGCCATCTTGTGTGTTGGAGTGATGGTAAATCTGCATATTACTCTTTTATTAGATAGGATAGAGGCCTGGTGCATGGGTGGGGGCCAGCTGGTTTGCCCTGAAGGGTGTCCCAGATCAGGGTGGGGGTTCCCTTGGGGCATGGGGCAGCCTGGGCGAGGGGCCTGTGGTGGTTTGCAGGCCAGCCACGCCCCCCAGCGACTCAAGCGGAGGCCCTGGTATCTGGGATTTATTTATCTTCTACAAGAAACTTTGTAGCCTGGAGCGGAGCCAAGCCTTCTGCTCACTCCGTGGTGACAGCCATTTCTGTTGCAACTTACTTATCTTCTATTATTGAAAGTTTGTAGCCTGGAGCAAAGGCCTGGGCTGGCCAGGGCTGCAGAAGCTTGGCTTCCTCCATTGCCGGGGGCAACTCTAGGCTCCTGCTCTCTCCAGCTCTGAGGATGCAGCCATTTCTGTTGGGATTTATGTATCTTCTACTAGTAGCCCGTTTGCACGAAGATTCGTGCAATAGACCTTCATTCACCTGGCTGCCTGCACCAGTTTTCTGCCGGCACCAGGGACCCAGGCCTTGGCTGTGGCCACCGCCTTCTGCCTTTTTCAGGGTCGGGGCTTGGCCCCGGGTGGTGGCCTTGGGCTCGGCGGCACCCAACATCCTTGCTAAGGATCGCAGGAGCCGAACCCCAGTGGTTTCCTGCAATCCGTGCAGGCTACCCACTGGTGCCCAAGGCCGGGAAAGCCTCCGCCCCAGGCTTTCCCGGCCTTGGGCTCGCCGCACCCAGCGTCCCTGCTACCAATCACAGGAGCCAACCCCCAGTGGTTTCCTGCGATCGGTGCAGGCTCCCCGCTGGTGCCCAAGGCCCGGAAAGCCTCGGCCCCTGGGACCCCCGGGAGGGGCGGGAGGGGCCGGGCCACGCCCCCCCAGGTGGCCGATCGACCCCCGGACCCCCGGGAGGGGCGGGAGGGGCAGGACCACGCCCTCCCAGGTGGACGATCAACCCCGGGACCCCCGGGAGGGGCGGGAGGGGCCCGGACACGCCCCCCTAGGTGGCCGATCGCCCCAGGCACCCCCGGGAGCGGCTGAATGGGCCCGGCTATGCCCCCCCGGGGTGCCGATGGGCCCGGCCACGCCCCCCGGGGTGCCGATCGCCCCAGGCACCCCCCGGAGCGGCGGCATGGGCCCGGCCACGCCCCCCCGGGGTGCCGATTGCCCCAGGCACCCCCGGGAGCGGCGGCATGGGCCCGGCCATGCCCCCCGGGGTGCCAATGGGCCCGGCCACGCCCCCCGGGGTGCCGATGGGCCCGGCCACGCCCCCCCGGGGTGCCGATGGCCCCAGGCACCCCGGGGAGTGGCAGCATGGGCCCGGCCACTTGGCACCGCCATCTTGAACTTCTCAACGGCGGATATGCCACCCGGAGTCCTGCCCCCAGCCTCCTGCCGGCCCAATCGTGGGCATAGCGGAGGTGCGGTCAATTTGCATGTTTCTCTATTATAAGGTAAGATAATTGAAACTTTGTAGCCTTAAGTGGAGGCCTGGGCTGGCCAGGGTGTGTGGAAAGCTTGGCTTCCTCCATTGCTGGGGAAACCCAAGCCTCCCTCCTGCTCTCTCTGTGGCTGCAGCCATCTTGGTTGGGTTAATTTGCACACTCGCTCCTGATTGGCTTGTGGGCGTGGCTTGTGGGTGTAGTGGAGTGATGGTTAATTTGCATATTATTCTTATATTAGATAGGATATATATATATTGACTTCAGAGAGGAAGGGAGAGGGAGAGACAGAAACATTAATGATGAGAGAGAATCATTGATCAGCTGCCTCCTGCATACCCCTGACTGGTGATTGAGCCCACAACTCGGGCATGTGCCCTGATTGGGAATTGAACTATGACCACCTGGTTTATGGGTCAACACTTATCCACTGAGCCACACAGGCTGGTCGAAAATATGTATATTTTTATATTATACTAGACGCCGGTGCATGAAATTCGTGCATAGGTAGGGTCTCTAGGCCTGGCTTGTGATCAGGGCTGATCAGGTTCCCCACCTCCCCGCCTCCCTGCCTCCTCCTTCTCTCGCTCCCTCAGTGCCCTGCAGTCACTGCTGGTCACCCGCCATATTCCGTGCTGCCCCCGGTGGTCAGCTCATGTCATAGCAAGTGAACGAACTCCCAGTCTCCCGGTTGAACTCCCGATGGGACACTTTGCATATTAGCCTTTTACATATATAGATTCTATACTTTCAGAGGTGGTCTGTGAAAGGATTCTGAAATTCTAATTTGAAATATTGCCAGATAAAAGAAAATCTCTGAAGATTTACTTTTAAAAATTGAGCTCACCTTTAAAATGTATCCTATGTCACACAAACATCTGGATTTTTGGAGTCTGGTGAAAAATGATAAGACTTGGCTATACAGGGCTAGCCTTCTATGGTGGTATCTGGAATTGATAAGTAATTGTTCCCCTGGGATGGGTTGTGTTCTATCCACTCCTCAAAACTCCCATCACTCGTACAATGTGCACATGTGCATGTCAAGGCCAGCCCCTTCCTCTGACTCAGAGCTCATTTGAGTTTGCAGCCCCTGGTCAAGCAATCTACTCACAGGATCCTTGGTGACCAAAACAGTGACCGAACAAGGACCTAGTCATCATTCAGCACCCGTGGGTGTTTGTTACACTTTACTTCACAGCTGTGGACAGAGCTGGTTTTGAATGCTGGCTCCATTCCACACTCGCCCCTTTTCAGGGCACCCACTTCCTTGTGGTGAAGGGCGACCACAGTTCCCAAGTTGCAGGGTTGATGTGAGGATAAAACAAGGCTGTGCACATGAAAGACTTTGGCCAGTGCCCAGCATGGTTCCGCTCTTAATGAAGAGGAGATGTTAGTATAACATGCATCACTGTCTTACTGCTTTTGAATTTTTCTGTCACACGGGGTAGCTTTCTGTTTCCGGGGCTGGGGCACTCTGCTGTTCAACTTTGTTTTGACCCACCTATTCCTGACTATGCCACAGTCACACATACACTCTACACTTCAAGTGAATTGACTGCTTTTTGCAAAATTGAGGGAATGATACAAAAAGAGGTCTCCCCAAGTTTGCATTTTGAGGAATAGGTCTCAAGGAAGAACAGGAAAACCTTACGTGTCTAATAAGCCCACCTATCCCCTGTTCCGGGGGCTGTTCTCCCTCCAGCACCTGTAGTTTCAGTCCATCCCAGGATCCCAGGTTTGTCTCTGCTCCTGGCAGCGGAGCGCCACCTGCAGGACGCCGCCCTCACTTCTCTAAATACCCAGTCGCTCCTGTGCCTCTCAGTGCCCTGGCGGAGAACCATCCGGCTCCTGGCCATCCCTTTGGGCCTTGCTGGCACTAACCTGAGGTGCACGGAGGCCATCCGTCAGTGACACTCAAGCGTGCTCTTCCCAGAGGCCATCTGTCTGTAATAGGGACCTGAGGAGCCTCCCCCAAGGCATTACTGGTGGGTAGGGCATTCAGACACATCCTTGCAGGTTGCCAGCAGGGATCTTTTGGGGGAGACAGCCCTTTGGGGGCCTCACAGAACCTGGCTGTCCATCCTTTTACATAATTACATGACTCTACCACAGCACAGCACGGCTGAGGACACATGGGGACCAGCGTATCTGTTTGGTCCAAGGCTGAGAAAGAAAATGAAAGCGAGTTTTTATTTTAAAAGTTGAGATGTGATCAGCAGAGTGATTGGATGGTCACTTCTTATCATGTTGGTTTCCTTTTAAAAATCTCCACAGTCTATTTATTCTCAGTAGAAACAAGTTCAAACATCTAAGCGTGGCTTTCAAGGTTTCCATTGCCCAGTTCATCCTACAAAACCTGCACTGTCTGTCCCTCATCCTCAGGCCTCCCTCTGTGCCAGCTGAGCCCGTCTCTCCCCACTCGCCTCCTCTGCAGATGCATGCTGTTCCCTCCAGGCGTCTGCTCATGCTTTTCCCTGGAGTTGAAAGACCTTTGATGGTCTGATCAGAGGGAAGGTAGGGGAGGGTGGGGATAAGGGGGAGAGATCAACCAAAGGACTTGTATGCATGCATATAAGCCTGACCAATGGACACAGACAACAGGGGGGTGAGGGCATGAGTGGGAGGGGGGCGGTTGGGGGCATAATGGGGGAATAGGACACATATGTAATACCTTAATCAATAAAGAAATTAAAAAAAAAAGAAAGACGTCATTTTCCCCTTTGCTGGTGAACCCCTTAGGACAGCGGTTCCCAAACTTTGACCAGATTGGAATCACCTGGGGATCTTTAGGAAAACACAAATGCTGGCTCTCATCCCTAGACCTAGTGATTTGTTATGGGTGTGATCTGGGCATCAGCATTTTTAGAGGATTCCCAGGTGACTCTGATGTGCAGCAAAGTCAGAAAGCCATTGTTATAAATAATAAATGCTCTTAAACTTCAATATCTGACTCTCTCACTCTTGTCTTTCCCTTACAGATAAAAACCAACGTTTCCAGCTTCACTAAAGCTGGGCTCCACCAGCTGCTCGGTGCGCTAATATGCATGCAGATCGCACCTCGTTCTTATCTGTGATCATATTGATCAGAATCATCCGTTTGCTTCTCTGTCTCCCTACTCGATGCAGTTCATAGAGTGCAGGCACTGTCCCTTGGCATCTAACACAGGGAGTGGCTTGTAGAAGATGCACAATTTAATTTTGCTTTTTTTAAAAAACGAAAGCTTTTTATTGATTTTTTTAGAGAAAAAAGAAGGGAGAGGGAGAGAAACATTGATGTGATAAGGAAACATTGATAGGCCATCTCCTGCATGTCCCCTAAAGGGGATCAAGCCTGCAACCCCACATGTGCCCTGAACTGTAATTGAACTGGTGACCTCTCAGTGCATGGGACAATGCTCAACAACTGAGCCACACCAGTCAGGGATGCAATATAGTTTTGTGGAACTGAATAGAACTCAGATCCCTGGTGCAATCTGTAAGAACACACATTTTAACTTTGTCGGTCTACAATTTTCTCTTCCTTGCGAAAAATTAGAAGAAGGAAGTCATAGACTAGAACTCAGCATGCTCGAAAAACACAGAAACTGCACCGAAGCCTGATCTCAGGACAGTCTCTGGCCGTTCAAGGAAAGCCATCCTGGAGCAAGTTGACAGATGGCAGAGCATCAGCCACAAAGGAGTGAGAAGCAAGGAAGGTGACACATGTGACCCTCCAAGCACAGGGCTTTGTACAGTAGATACTCAGTGGATATGCATCAAGTATATACATAACTATTTCCAGTTCGTGGTCAGAGGCAGCACATGATCCTGTTTCCTTGGGTCTGTCTTCCTAACAGGCAGAGTTCCTAGTTCAGGCTGCCTAGATATAAAACTCCCCTTCGGAGTCTGTCACTTGCAATTTTAAACAGGTGAACCCAGTGCAGCCATGGTGGAATTTCCTTGCCCAAGAGTACTTCATCATACCCCTCAGATGTCACCTGGTATGTGGAGAAATGCAGAAGTCATCATCCTGGGAACTATGAATATGAGATTGCAATGATGTAAAACCACTCTATCCTGTTCCTCACCCACAGCCATTATTACCTAAGTAGTTTTCGGTTTGGTACTCATGTCAGTAGTCAACAGAACATTATCTGCCCAAGTTGTTACTGAGAACATTTGTACTTTCCACTCACATTGTGTTTTGATCATTAATGGCTCACCCTTCCTACAATTAAGCCTAAATATGTCAAAAAGTTTGAATTTCTAAACTTTTTCCCCCCCGCATTTTCACAGTAGGGAAAATTAGTAATACTCTTGAAATAAGACAGCTAATTATCAAGGACTTAAACTGATTGGCAGCTTCGGTACTGAGAGCCCTGCTGTCCTATTTGTTTTAATTTTGGAGAAATACAAATGATAGTTGCTTTGTATTCCGTAGATTTATTTGAACCCCAAGAACTTGGTGGGTGATCAATTATGTATTTATTCATAAGCATTCTGGTGGCAAACTAATCCGAGTTTAATACATTTTCTCAAAAAAGTTACTCAAGATTAACTACAATTAGAGAGCAGTGAGTGGTGGTTCAGATTGTGCAAAACAGAAACTAAGCATAAATCATTGAAATTAATTATATCTTTTCCAACAACTCTCCAAATTTATTTGCCTAGGGCTTTCTTAAATGACAGCAAACATTTGTTTGTGTTCCTACAGGGAGACAGTGTTGGGGGGCGGCAGCAGGCTGAGATTGCTGCATGTCTGCTGGCATCCACCCTCCCTTCCCCCAGAGTTAAGAAGACTTCTCTTCCACTTTGTTTTACTGGCTGTGTGGCCTCCCGCCTGGAGTAAGGTTTCCATCCTATGTGACTAAGCACTGGCTAAAGATCTGTTAGCAGAAGGGATGGCTCAATTGCTGGGAAGTGTTCTTAAAGACATGAACATATCCATCCTCCTCCCTTCTTCTTTCCTGCTGGTTGGAAAGTGAATGTAAGGAATGGTTTTTCAACAGCCATCTTGGACCATGAAGTGACCTTGGGATTGAAAAGCATGGTAGGCAGAGCGACAAGGTCTGAGAAGCCTGGCACTGTCCTATCAGCTTGGACCACCTGCCTCTGGACTGTCACGTGTGACAGCAAGAATTTCTGTTCTTACTTGAACCACTGTGCTTGAGGGTTTCTTTCACTCCCATTTGGTGAGCCCGATACTGGAATGAACAGGCATGGAAATACAGTCTTGAATTTAAAAACAACTGTGGGCTGGATAATTCAAACTGTGTCATCCATATATGGATAACAACTGCAGGCCATATTGTATTAGGGCTTTAATATAATAGTTCCAGATTCCTCCTGTTCAGATGAGATAAGCACCCAGGTCCTGCTTCTTGTCTCCCATGTAACTGAGGTACATGATTCAAGAGTCCGTGAGACCCATTTTCCCCTGAAGAAACACAGCCACTGACATGTGACCTGTCCAGGCCTTCCTCCTCCTGTGGGTACAGAGGCTGCTGCACTTGCGGGCCATCATTGGAATCAGTGTACAGACTCCTTGACAACTACAGCTGTGAGTCTGTCACATGGCTCTCTCCTCCCTCTGTCGCCTCCAAACTCCAGACTGGGCGCATTGCTACCATGGATGAGATGCTTTATGGTTGGACTAGAGGCCCGATGCACGAAATTCGTGCAAGAATAGGCCTTTCTTCCCACAGCTACTGGCACCAGCTTCCCTCCGGCCACTGGCAGGCACCCGGGACCTGGGCTTCCCTTGCAGCCCCGGCTTTGTCTGGAAGGTCGTCCAGTCTAATTAGCATATTATGCTTTTATTGTTATAGATGATAAAAGGTTACAAGAATACATTTTGTGTATTAAAGGCAAAATGGACATTGTGCCTCATGACCCAAGTCTCCTCTGTTTGGCTCAACATAGCTCCACCTCACTTCTTAGCCCTCAGGCAGGCCATTTCTCAAAAGTACGGTAGGCTTAAATGACAAACGACGTTTCCTCCTGACACTGCTTCTCTGCTTTTCATTGTCTTTCTACTTCACTCAAGCCAGTGATCTGAATGCCTGAAACTTTAGTTCCCAAGAGTTCCGCTTAGCTAGAGGTAAAACTTTCCTTGAGTCCTTGTTATAATGCAAATATGTGACATGAAAGGGTACCTGTTTAATCCATTACTCCACTGACAGGAGCTAGTTTACCATATTAGCTAAATTAAAACAACCTGGGGAAATTAAATAATGTATGGTCTGTTTAATAAGTGAAAGGCGGGTACTTACTGAGCCCCTATTTACCCCCTGCATAACACATTAGCACTGGCTAAGGCCACCTGGGGAGGGAAGGAGGGTACCTCAAAGATCCCTTGGAGACAATTCCTGGGCTACGGAGGGGAGCACCAAGACAACTCCACACAGCCAGCCAAAGAAGGCGGGAACCTCAGGGCTTGACCTGTGCATTGTCGTGTTCTCCTCTGGTGCTGGGAACCACGTGGGTTCTGTGAGAAGAAAGTAGGCGTGCACTTTCCACCAATGGGGGAGAGTAAACAGGTTTCATTCAGCCATGGGACACTGGGACATTTGCCGACTGGGCTATTGGACAGATTGCTTTCTGTAACTCTTTTAAGTTTAGGAAAAATAACATGTATCCTTCACTTCACGAGTCTGCCATGCACCTTTGTTTTCTTGGACATCCCTTGATTCAACTTGGATTCTTCCTCAAACTCCTCCAAAGACATTTTCTCCTCATTATAGGAATTTCCAAATCCTCTGTCTTCATTTAGGGGATTATTTTTGATGCTATCACTGGCTGATGTTTTTAATATGAGAATGTTATTTGAAGTCCTACTTATCATTTAGTCCTATTTATAATTAGTACTAGGGGACCGGTGCATGAAATTCATGCACTGGGTGTGTGTGTGTGTATTTCAGCCCAGCCTGCACCCTCTCCAATCTGGGACATCCCTCTCACAATCCACAACTGCTGGCTCCCAACTGCTTGCCTGCCTGCCTGCCTGATAGCCCCTAACTGCTTCTGCCTGCCAGCCTGATCACCCCCTAACCACTCCCCTGTCAGCCTGATTGACGTCTGACTGCTCCCCTGCCAGCCCAATTGCCCCTAACTGCCCACCCCTGCTGGCCTGGTCATCCCTAACTGCCCTCCCCTGCAGGCCTGGTCTCCCCCAACTGTCCTCCCTTGCTAGCCTGGTCGCCCTAACTGCCCTCCCCTGCCAGCCTGATTGCCGCTAACTGCCCTCCCCTTCTGTCCTGGTCACCCCTAACTGCCCTCCCCTGCAGTCCTTGTCCCTCCCAACTGCCCTCCCCTTTAGGCCTAATTGCCCCTAACTGCCCTCCCCTGTAGCCCTGGCCCCCCCAACTGCCCTCCCCTGCAGGCCTGGTCACCCCCAACTGCCCTCCCCTGCAGTCCTTGTCCCTCCCAACTGCCATCCCCTGCTGGCCTGATCGCCCACAACTGCCCTCCTCTGACGGCCATCTTGTGGTGGCAATCTTGTGTCCACACGGGGGCAGCCATCTTGTGTGTTGGAGTGATGGTCAATTTGCATATTACCTCTTTATTATAGAGGATAACATATGGTGTGATCTGTTATAATAGTTAACTACCCAGAAAGCAATTAGAAATATGTTGGTTGTGACCATTTGTGTTAATGCTTCTACTAGACTAGGCTAGTCACTTACTTGTTTCTTATTAACATGGAATTCTTGACATTTATTAGGGTGGTTTAAAAAAAACATCTCATTGTATTATTGGTACTAACTTATTTTATAAATTTTGAATTTCAATATAGAGCAAATTTAATTAGCAATATCTTGCCTTAGAATCAACTAATAAAATTTTTATTAACATGATTATTCTTAAATGACAGAAATGCAAACATTCAGATCCACACATTTCCTGATTGTTCTTTGTCAAAGACATTAGCTGATACTTGGTTAGAAGAAGAATATGTTTAGATTTGCTTAGTTGCTATGATTGGAAATATTCTATGGTTACAAAATATTGTGAGGACATGTGGCAACACTTCATCCAGAGAAAATAAGGACATTGGGATTATCAGAGTGCTAAAAAGTATCTTCTCAGTCTTTCTTGTGGAATAAAGATAAATAACCACTGGACATGTGGAGTCTCATTCAGCCTTGAAATGGGTGAACTTTTTTAAAGGTCTGTGACGATCTTATTGATTGGTTAATCCAGGAGCCATTCTCAATGCCATTCGTCCTACTACCTCATGCCACAGAGTGTAGAAAGCAACATTCTTTCCCACCATCCTTTGCAGCTGGGATTGGCCTTATGATGGGTTCTCACCAGTGACATGTAAGGTGGTGTCATGGGAGTGGTTTCTGGAGGAGTTTTTACTCTTCCTTATACTCTGTGCCTTCAATGTGGATAGGGTGGTAGAAATCAACCTACTATCAGAGGCAACACGCATGAGGACTGAAAGCCAGGGCTTTGATAACATTATTAAGTGGCTGTACCTCCTTTGTTGCCTTCCTTCTCACTTTTAATTAAATAAGTTGATTAAATGACTTCATTACTGTAATAATGGCTAGTTTTGTTGCTGTTATTTGCAGTCATAGCAGTTTATTCACATAGTTCTCCCCCAGCTTAAGGTGCATCTACACTTAGGTGAAGACCAAGCCAGCTATCAGAAATGTGACAAAATTTATGTCCATGAGAGGAATCTAAAGCAGCATGTGCCAAAGCACTTTAGGCGGGGTGGAGGTGTTCACGTGGACTATACAGAATGTGTGACCACTGAACACATGAAATGTGGCTGGTGCAATTCAAGAAGTAAAGCTTTAATTTTATATAGTTTTAATTAATTTAAATTAAAATGGAAATAGTTACATGTAGCTACCAGATATAGGGCTGAATAGCACAGATCAAAAGAATGGCTAAACTAGTAAAACAAACAAACAAACAAAAAAACTACTGAGATCATGCAGTTCTCTGGGAGAAAATTCAGCCTTTACGTTTATGTATGTTGTCTTCCAGGCCCAAGAACACCTCGTTATGGAGAAATGATGACTCATGGGGGCTTTACACAGCGCAGTGTTTGAAGGCTGTTAAACAATATTTAACTTGCTTATTAGCTAACTATGCAGAACTGATACCAATTTAAGCATTTTACATTGACAACTACAATAAAGGCTGTCTTTCTGGAATAATAATCTTATTGAGACTACGCTCATTCAGCTGTTTGTCAAGTCTTTTGTATTCCCAATTACAAATGAAAAGAATAATAATGGTGTGCCCGTCTCATTAAGCTGTGGGAGCATAATAACTCTCTGAGATAAACTGTAAATTACAGTTTGCGAAGACTGCTGGGTAGACTAGAAAATCAGCTGAAAAGTGAAGCAATGTGGCGCTAAGAGCAGTGAGATGCTGAGAATTGGCAGCTGAAGGTCCTCCCTTGAAAAGGCAAGAGTGGCAGATACTGATCATAACAGAACCCAGAAATCCATGGGGCTCTCAAGCCCTAGGACATGGGATTCAAGACTGTCTGCCACACCCCAAAGTGATTTGCAGAAACGATGCCATCATGCCTTGGTGTCTTACATACAGTGAATAATCAGCATGCTTGCATTCATAGCCCCTTAGAACCTGAGGAAGAACTAATTCTGCAAGTGTGCCTGGTGGCCCAGCGCTGTTAAAGTTATCACCACACCTATCTCCTGGCAAGGATCTGTCACAGACAGCTTCTCCATCACAGTTACTTCTGCTGCTGAAAACAGGTCAGCAAAGTCCCTGTGGCTTCGAACCTGAGCTCCTTCAAGCTAGGGTTATGCATACTTTTAAGAAATAGCTGACAAGCCAAAGTCACTTCGGAGACAGGACAATCTATAAACAGGGTTCTAGCAGAAGTAATAAAGAAAATGAGTTGAAAACTTTGACAAGTCATATGTACTTAATCTCTTTGATTATTTGGTGTAACAATTATCCAATTTAAAAAGCATTTAAATCAAGAAAGCCAGCTCCCCACCCACATTTCTAACAAAGAGTAGTTGCACAAACTAGAGAAACTGGATCGATTCCAACTTGATTTTTTTTTTCCTCAGAGAACTATTATTTATACTCAGTATTATTCCATGTTGTATTGACAAGTACTTCTCATCCGTTTGCTTTGCAATTCCTTTGCAAACACCTATGTTTCTTCATAGGTTCTGCTTTGATCCACTTATTTTATGGTAGCTTCCAATGTCTAAGATGATGAAGGTTACCACGTGTGAGAGGTTAAGACCCAGTCTTGATTGTGAAGGCATAGACATGGTCTGTGGGAACACATCTTCTGAAAGAAGATCTCAAGGAAAAAATATCTCAGCTAAAATGTATCAAGACATAAATTCTTACCTATGATGTGGCTCTGAAATGCAGAATCTACAACTGTATCTTCTTCATCCTCTTGCAGGTTTTCAGTTGTCTCTTTTACCTGCAGCAACAAAAAATTACTCTAAGTTCTATTTATTATGTTAAGTGGATCCTCTGCCATCCCATCCTCAGAATAAAGCCAGAATCTTTAACATGTGAGTATGTTATGTGTGTATCACACTGAGTGGCCAGATTATTATGATCTCTGAACACATAATAAGGCCCAGTGCATGAATTCGTGCATGGGTGGTGTCTAGCCAGCCTGGCCAGGGGGAGGGGACATTGGTGGTTGGCCGGCCTGCCTGCTGGTCAAACTCCTGGTCGAGGGGACAACTTGCATATTAGCCTTTTATTATATAGGATATACACTGAGTGGCCAGATTATACACACACACACACACACACACACACACACACACACACACACACTAGAGGCCCAATGCACGAAATTCGTGCAAGAGTAGGCCTTCCTTCCCCTGGCTGCCAGCACCTGCTTCCCTCTGGCACCCAGAAGCCAGGCTTCCCTCTGGCACCTGGGACCTGGGCTTCCGTTACAGCCCTGGCTTTGTCTGGTAGGTCGTCTGGACATCTGGTCTAATTAGCATATTACGCTTTTATTATTATAGGTATTATATATATTCTTTCCCTTCCACGTTTCCCCATTCTATCACTTGGCTTTATTACTAGTACGAGTTTTAATTATAAGAGCATATTTTCCAAAATATAACCACAGCTCTGAAAATGAGGATTTATAGGGCACCTAATTCTACATAAGACTTTGGAGATACCAGCTTTGGTCTTTAATACTTAATAAAGTCAGTAACACAGAGCTGTAAGGAAAAATTAAAGTCTAAGGAAATATAATATTCCTCCAGAGTCAGTGACTTCCACTACAAACTTTAATAAGAGTAAAGAAATATACTTAGATAACCTGACCCTTTCCAAGACTATAACTCTCTAAGAAAATGATATATTTTTTTGTTCTTTCCACAATGAAAGATGAAGTGACTATGACATGTAGTCAGCGAACTAGAGCACCGAGGCATTTATCTAGAGTTCCCAGGTCAAAAACATTTCCCTTATATTTGCACTGGAATATCCAGATGCTGAATGGCATGGGATCAGATGGAACTCTAGAGAGCATCTACTAACACTACAGTCTTTTACAAATGAGGATTCTGAGATCCAGCAAGTTTCCTTAAACATGTTTTAAGTGGCCACACTGGAACTAAAACCCAGGCCCACTGTTTCCCAATCTAGCAGCACCAGTACTAATATCATCTACAACACCAACGATGGTACAAACAGCGAACTACTGAACACTCTGTAGCAGGTGCTCCTCACACCCATGCTCTCACAGGCCTCACAGCAACAGGAGGAGGCAGTGCTACTGTTAGTTCCATTTTAGAGATAAGGACCCTGGAGAAACACACTGAATGAGTGACTGCACAAGTGATGGGACTGAGATGCAAACACAGCAACTCTGGCTTGAGATCGGTGTTTATTTGGGGGTACTGTTTTATTCTCAAATTTCTCTTTGAGTATAGACTTGGCCTCAGTGTCAAGACAGCTTATGGTCTTTGGCAGAATGATCCAAAATAGCTTTTTAAAAATACACCCTAGCCAGTCACCTAGGAAGCCAGAAATAACAAGATGAACTGTGCAATGAGTGCAATGGGGGTCTGCTCAGGCACATATAAGAGGGTGCCGGTAGATTTGCTCAGGGGCTCAAGTTGAATGCCAAGAAACCCTTAATGTTATATTCATGATGTAGAAAGTCATATGGTTGCATCCTGACCTTGAGCTGAGTTTAGCTTTCTACTTTTTACCTCCTATTTTTCATATTTAATGCAGTAAGAACAATTATTTACATTTTATGGCCACAGTTTTAATGTTAGAATGTAATTGGTGCTTAATCTGTGCATGCTGGCAGCCAGAAAATGGCAAACTCAAGAGAGGGTGTGGATGGCCACCTGAACCGCACCAGCAGAGCTGTTAGGGTGGAATATCCAGAGGCCAGGTTTCCTCACTTTCTTTCCCATCCCGTCTGCTCTGCAGGGACTTCGCTGTGTGTTCGCATCTCCAGAGGAAGAACGTGGGGGTAACTGGCTTCCTCCACAGCTGTTTCCAGCAGAGCACATTCAGGGAGGGCAGAGAGGAAAAGTGCTCTGAGCATTACTGAGGCCAACAGGTTACTTATTTGCCTTCTGAGGTTCACCAAGCTCGTGATCCTTTTGTGACATGGCCACCAAAAGACCCACTGAAGGAGTCTCCAAACACAACAATTAACAATCCAACAAGAACCATCTATCTTTACTTATAGAAACAGCAAGGAAATCAGTATTTTCAGCACATACCAGTTCTTATGGCAATATGCTCCATATTTTCCTCCACCTGGTATGTCATGTTCCTTTAGGTGTTTCTAAAGTGACCCATTTTAAACTTAAAGGGGTGCCCTGCTAACCTACCTGATGTAGTATAAGTGAATCATCTCCACCAGCCTATAAAATTCTAAACCAAAGAATCTAATAATTAGAACAAGATCCTCATTTTATAGATTTAAAAAAGGCTCAGAGAGGGCTAGTGATCTGTTCCAGGGCACATAGGATTTCAGTCTTAGTGTGAGCACTCCTTATCCCTGTTCATTGCTGTAACTCAATTTTTCAGCATGCACCATATGGTATCGCCATCCTTTCCAGATCTCCCCAAGAGTTACTATGTTTTTCTTAGTGTCTGGCAGTTAGATATGTAGGCAGCATTCCAGGTATACATAAACCACACTTATTTAAGAGTAGCAAAAATTTCCACGAGTGCGTGGTGTGTGTGTGTGTGTGTGTGTGTGTGTGTGTGTGTGTGTGTGTGTGTGTGTGTGACTGCCCTGCTTTCCTTCCCTACTGACCTTTCTGTGGGACTTACCCATCATCTCTCTCCAAGTACCATATTTAAGAAAGAAAACAAAAGCCACCTGTCAGCTCCTTGTCAGAACCTTTCAGGGCTTTATGTGCTTAACAGCTAATGCTAAATGTGGTCTGTGGGGATTTATCAGAGACACTGGGCTTGCAGACAAGGCCCCTAGTTCTTTCAGCTCTCCTGGACTAATGACCCATGAGGAGCAGATGACCCCTGAGAAGGAATTTTGAGTTTGAATCTGATAGATGGAGAATCAACAAAGGAATGTAAAATGGGTGTGTGTCTTAGAATGGCACACCTGTCGACTCTATCCATAACACAAATTTCAATGCAAAGTGGTGAGTGACTAGAAAATTCCATTTACCTATGGCAATGAGGGGCATAATTTGTGTTGGCAGCAGACTCCCCTTGTTAATTACATTTTTTTCATAGCCAGAAATTAACATTAACTTTCATTCATGGTCACGCAGTGCTGGAAGTTGATGAGAGGTTGTGGGCAGCTTCCTGGGGGTAAGGGACTGCCCACTCCAGATTCAAAATTTTCCAGAGACAGACACGAGAGGAACAACTCCACATGGCAAGGCATTGCAATGATGGGAGTGCTCACGAAACCAAGATGTTTGGCTCAGAAAAGAATGGTAGTTGGTGATTTAGAATTTTCTCAGCCATTATTCTACCAGGAACAGATATAAATTGGTAAGAAGTAGAAGGTGACTCATAGGCAATAACTATGGGATATTTTTGGTTTAGTTTGTTGTCAGTACTTGGGTGTCTTCTAATAGTGCATTTCCAACTTTTTTGGGCTCAGCTGTAGTTAAGAACTGTACCAAATACCAGACTATAGCAGGTAACCATTAAATATCAGGGTTCCCATTATAATGTGTTAATCCCCATCATTAGAAAAGGCAAGGAGGAATGAACTTACAAAAGACATGGGGAAAAGGGAGAAAATAATTCACCACTGACAAATATACAAACATGATTTCAGAATTAAACCCCCAAATTGGGGATGGCCTTCTTTTGGAATTCTGCATATATTTCTTCTCTGAATCATCCCAACACTAATTGTTTCCTAAGAAAATGACATTTGGATGTTAAAGCTCTTTGTAAAGGCAAACAACACAATGAAGCTCAGTGAGGCAGGAAGTGATCTTTGGAGGCGGAACTCCTGGAAGGCATTGTCTTTAGAAAAGTTAGTCATTTAGACAACTTCGAAGGAGGAGGGCAAATATGCATGCTTCTTATTGGCATCAAAACAGCATTTAGAACAGAACTGTTCCATTAAGTATGTTGAAATTATAACATTTTGCAGAATTTAAGATTATAATTTGTATAATTATTGTGCTATTTTATCACCACTGGACATTTTCATGGGATACATTTTGATGTTTTATTAGCATGTGCTTTTTTTCATACTATGTGACAGTAGGTGAAGAGAATACTCATAATTTAAATTAAAATACCCATATTAAATTGGCTATCACTTTCCACTGCATGATGAAGGTACTAGTATACTAGTATGGTCTCATTAATTTTGTTACGATTTTTGCTTTGACCACTGACAGCGAGGAGGCGGGAGCTCCCTTCCTCTTAGACTTCTCGCTTCAGAAAATTATCTAAATCTCCTGGAAGGAAGGACCTGCAACCTGCAGCAAGCAGTGTGCATTTCCTTCTGACTTATTTACTACTGCCAATGCCATCTTTCCCGGGGATGCCTTTTCCCCTCTTATAAAGCATTTATATAATTTAACTAAAAGTACAAAGTAACATGGCCCTTGTCCAAATTACAGAGAAGTTGGAGCTAAGTGCTCTGTGCTAGCATCAATGGGGACATAAGCCTGTAAAGAAAGTTTCAAAAAGAGAAAATTCAATTCAGCAAAGCATGAATGGGAGTTTTACATGTTAGACCAGTGGTCGGCAAACCGCGGCTCGCGAGCCACATGCGGCTCTTTGGCCCCTTGAGTGTGGCTCTTCCACAAAATACCACATACCCTAATTAAGTTAATAACAATGTACCTACCTATATAGTTTAAGTTTAAACAATTTTGCTCTCAAAAGAAATTTCAATCATTGTACTGTAGATATTTGGCTCTGTTGACTAATGAGTTTGCCGACCACTGTGTTAGACTATATCTAGCAATCCTGAGAATGAATGTTCAGGTACTAGTGAAGTAAATGGAGGCTGGCTACATCCACGGATTTGTCATATGTATGGAAATAATCCTCTACTATTATCACCGTCAATTAAAATAATTACAATGCCTTAGGATCCTCAAAACTAAATACTACAATCTAGTTTGTAAATGGCAAGGGATGGTGATATTATAAGGTTCTGAAACATTGGTTTTATTCAGAAAATAGTGTGATATGTAATGCATATATGCAGCTATTGTTTCCATCCAAAATTGCTACAAGAAGAATTCTTTGCAGCACACTTTAAAATAAGCAGATTAGCAAGTTTACCTTGAGCCCTAGTGGGGGGAAATGCCCTCAAACTCTGAATTTTAAAAGGTTCATGGGTATTCACATCAATGTGCTGTGGTATTAGAATACATCTTATTTTACATCTAATCTCCTTTCTATATAGGCTGATAACACAGAATAAACAGATTTTCACTGCTATTCTTGTACTAGTCCCAAAGGAGACTATGGCAATGTCATTTCTGAAATTACTAATTTTAGCCCAAACCACACTGATGGTTATGGAGATGAAATGAAAAACGTTGCATTTTACATTTTAAAAAATGACCAGCTGGCCAACTATGCAGGTTAATAATATTCCTCTGTATGGGAAAGCTCCCAGCATGACAATTCATCTTGTAGCTAACTAGAAAAATTAGCATGCCCCTATTGATTATGTATATTGGGGTGGTCAGGGAATCTTTGTACTACACAGAAAATAATAAGACCGTTTCTCGCAGATATTCTGGAATGACCAAAGGATACTTATTACTATCCCGTGAAAGGCTGCAGACGAGAGAGGACAAGCATGGCAAATCACTTTGGCATTAGGAAGCAATGAGAAAGCAAAAATGAAACCGTGAAAGCAAAACAGAGGGTCTTTGTGTTTTTCTAGGGACTTCTGTACAGCGAGTATATACCCTCTGCTGTCAGAACCACATTAAATGGGGCGCAGTTAAACTGAGCGTGCCTGATAAGAGGCTCTGCCGGGCTATCACAGTTTTCCATCAGTTGGATTGAATTTCTGGCATATTGCACATTTCCCCACGTTCCATTCTCTCTCCTTCCTTACAGTGACACTACAAGGTCAGCCTCAGATATGCTTATAACTTGTGGTTTTATAATGCAGGGGGCGTCTACATTTTCAAAGAAGAAATGGTACCAAAGGAGTCAAGAGTAAAAATGGAGAAAAACAGAAAGAAAAAAAAACTTTTGCAAAAAGCATAGTCTGAATATGATTCCAGAGTTTGAAAATAAAAGGCCTTGTATCTCTTTAGAGTCAGAGCTACTATGTGCATTTGCCTCAAATTACAGTATGTCAGTGAAATGCTAAGGAACCCTAAACATCAATTAGTCATTAAACTAATAATTAATAACTAATAATGCCAATCATAGTTACTTCTAAAACCTCTTCTATTTTTGAACTACTCTAGAAAAAATGTATAATTACTTCATATTTTAAGTATTCCCTATGAAAATGAGAGCATGTATTATATTTTAAAATCTCTTTTATAAGAGGATAAAAATATACGATACGATCAGTAATTCCATGAAGAGGTATTTTTTGTTTGTTTTGTTTAAGTGCTTTAAAACTTATGGAACGAAAGAATGAACATCACAAATCAATTATTCAAGAACAGAAAGAACATAAGGACAGTAAGTGCAGCTTCCCTGTGAAAATGTAAAAATGTTATTTTATTATTTTCATCCTCACCCAAGGACATGCTTTTATTGATTTTAGAGAGAGAAGAAGGGGAAGAGAGAGAGAGAGAGAGAAAGAGAGAGAGAGAAAGAGAGAGAGAGAGAGAGAGAGAGAGAGAGAGAGAGAGAGAGAGAGAGAGAGGGAGAGAGGGAGAGGGGAAGAGGAAGAGAGAGAGAGAAACATTGATGAGAGATAAACAATGTGAGAAACGTCAAACATTGATCGGTTGCACCCTTTCCAGGGCTGGAACCTGCAACCCAGGCATGTGCTCTGACTGGGAATAGAACCCACAACCTCTAGGGTACAGGACAACGCCCAACCATCTGAGCCACACCCACTAGGGCTTCTTTTATTGTTTTTAAAAAGAAAATGTCCCCCTTTGCTCTGGATCTCTCAATTAAAAAACTAAGTGCTAGGAAGTCCAGTTCCAGAAAGAATATCTTAGTCTTAACACCTATTTGGGTGGAGTGAACTGGAACACACCACTTCCAGAAAAATAAGAAATGCTTAAATCAAATCGTCAAAATAGTCAATATTCTCTTCAATAGTTAGCACTTTTATTTTTCACAATGATGTTCATTCCCTTTCTGCGTGGCTGAAATGCTGGCAATAACCATCCCCACAGAGTCCCAGCGCGAGGGTGTAATTTTAAGATGACACCAGCAGCCTCATTTGCCTGCGCTGTGATTACTGTCATTCTGAAAAGGGAGCTGACGGGGAGCCACCTCTCTGTTAGAGTTGCCACGGAGCTTTCTCTCTTTTGTTCTCTTCTGCTTTAACTTTCTCTTTACCCCATAATCTCTTGCCCATATATTTTCATCAGCAAAGGGCAGGAAGAGCCCCAACCAGCCTGTCATAGAATCTAACAGCTCAAACCCGGGATGGTGGAGCACTTACCAGGGAGCCCCTCGGCATCTCTGCCTCGGCTTTGGTTTTGAGAGTCTTCTTGTGGTTTCCTTGAGCGCTGCTGGAGCCACTGGTGAGACAGGGGCCCTGGGAGCTGCCCTTTAGCACGCTCCTGCAGGAAACATTGCTTGATCCACTTTCTGTCTGTTGAGCTGCTCTCTTATCAACTCTGCAGGTAGAAAGTGATTCCTCTGATAAATGACATTGCTCTTCTTCAATCACCCTACTCTTCCCAGTCCCTTAATGTTTAAAGTAACCGCCATAGATCGCTCTGTCTTTAACCCTCCGACTGAGAGTGCTTCCCATGACCTTGATCAGATCTTTACCTGATATTCCAGGCGTGTGTCACTTTAGATTTGATAATAGAATACTTTATTTTTATGACTGCTTGTGAGATTGGGGGATAAAAAAAAAAAAACACTGTAAAGTGATTGCTAACTACATTTCTGGCTTAAGATTGGCAGGAAATGTAATTTCCTCTGGAAGTTTCTAAGTATCCGTTTGCTGGGTACAATCAATGAGATTGGCATACTCTGAATCGTGCATTTAATTTGCTTCCATTTCATGCCATGCGGGTACATTCATGCTTCCTAGTGTGGGCTGAATTTCTTTCAACCTTGATAAAACTTACCATTCTTTAATTTCAAAGACCATTGGTTTGGTTAACAAAGTAACATGGACTAAATTATCACTTTATTGCTAACTTTTATTTCATTGTTTAAATTCTGGCTAATGTATAAAAGACTGCTATTATGTGCTTCTGCTTGTATGAAAGGCATGCTTGGCTGGCATTTAATGTTCATTAAGCAAACAACGCTCCCTGTGTGTGGGGGAGGGGCCCTCTACACCGCCACCCGCTTGGCCCACGCGTTACCTGCTCAAAAGCTCGGTCATAAAGGTGTCTTTTGTTGGACATGCAACAGGACTGGCTCTGTTTCTGGGTTCAAACTTCACTTGCTCGCAAATGTCTTGTGCTGCTTTCCGACTACTTTTGCTGTGGAAGCCAGCGTCTGGGGGACCCGGCAGCCCCGCGTCCCTGCGAAGCTCACTCTCCACCTCACTCTGCTGCAGCTCAGGCTTCTTTTTGTCCTTTTTCCGCTCAGCTTTTAGCTGCTTGTGTCCAAAGCCCAAGCCTTTCGCGTCTTTCTTCTCCACTTTGGGTTTGGAGACCTCCATTTTCCTGCTGCTGCTGAGAGCGGGGAGCCGGCTCCTCCGAAAACCGAACCAGCTGGCAAAGGAAGGCCCGGGCCGCGGCCTCGCCTCCACAGACGTGGCCTTTGTCTGCACTTGGCCCTTCTCCACGTTTTCCTGAATGCACAACATGACCTTTTCTTCGATGGAGGGCGAGAGGGGGGCTTCTGGGCTCGCAGCAGTCCTGGTTACGGCGGGATCTGGATACCTCCCAGAAGCTTCTGGCTTGGCGGCCCTGCTGGCTTCAGACCCGCTTGGGCCCTGGGTGCGCCCTGGGCTCTGCGGGGCCCGTGGGCAGCCTGCCGCGGCGGGGGGGCCCCCGCAGGGGTCCCTGCCGGCTCCCTCAGGCGCAGCCACACCCGGGCAGCCTCCCTGGGTGCAGGCCGGCGGGTCTTCGGGGCCAGGCGTGGCGAGGGGCCCCTCGGACGGTGGAGGGATCCGCAGAGGCACCTTGCTGGGGCTCCCCTGCTGGCTGCAGGCGCTGCCCGTGCTGCCCAGCGAGCCCTGCCTGGAGGGCGCCTGCGGGAGCCTCCCGGTGCCGGGGAGCCCCTCGGGCGTGGGGGCGGCCGGGGTCTTGCTGGGGGAGCCCTCGGAGGAGCTCTGCCGGGTGAGGGAGCTGCCTCTCTCCGCCGTGTTGGTGATGATCTGAGTTCGGACCCTGCCTGGCCCTTCCAGGGGCGGCTTGTCGCCCGCGTGGGCGCTGAAGCTCTGGCTGCGGGCCTTCGCCCCGTTCATGCCCAGGGCGGGCTTCGGGTGGGGCTTGTTGGAGGAGAGAGACCTCTTCACAGACCTGCTTTCCACCCCGTCGTGTCCAGCGGCCTCGGGGGCGCCATGTTCCAGTGTCTCTGGCGTCGCCGCCGCTCCCAGGGGCAGCCCCCCGGCCAGGCGGTCCGGGGCCCGTAAACCCAGCGGGGGTCCCTGCCCCGCGCCCCCCGCGGCCTCAAGGCCCAGGGGACTCCCCGGGTGTGCCGGCCTCGGCTTGCTGGCGGCCACGGAGCTTTTGGAGGCCTCGTTGAGACTGTCCTTCTCCTGCTTCCCGGGCACCGTGGAGCTCCTCCTGAGCGGCTGCGGGGACTTCAGGAGGGCTCGGAGCCCGGCCGCCAGGCGCGGCTTCCCCCCCTTCTCGGCAGGGTGTGCACCCCCGTGGGGGGCGCTGTGGCTTCTGGAGGAGGCGGAGGGGCTGTGGCCCGGAGATGGTGGCGACTCCGACTCGTTCACCCCCGGGAAGGAAGGCTTGGGCGCTGCGGAGACGCTGCCACCCGCTGGTCCTTTTCTTCCTGGAGACAGACTGTCGGAGGCTGGGACTTCCAGCGGCTCATGGGCTGCGGGACAGCTCTTGGGGATCCGAAACCCCGTGTCGGCGTGTGGGGCCCCCAGTGTTTGATGAGGTGGGGTATTGGGGACCCCTCTCTTTGGAGAGCCTTTAGGGGGCCCCGGGGCCATCACGACCAATGAGCCGCAGGGGGTGTATGCGGGGCATCTGGTTTGCACCCCCATGTCTGGGGGGGTCAGGGGGTGAGCAAGGAGGGGCTTCTGGAAGGCCACGGAAGGCGTCCCCCCCAGCACTTCTGTCTGACTCGAGGCGATGACAGGCGCAGAGGACCCTTTCAGGAGGGGGGGTCCGAAGGCTGCCCGGGCTGCCTCGTGGGGGCCCCCGGCTTCGGGCCGGGCAGCCGGCGCTGGCGGCACAGGCTCATACCTGGGCCTGATGAGCAGGGAGACCGACCTGCCCGGAGGGGGTGGCGGGGGAGGGGAGGTGGGCCCTGGGCAGTGCTTGTCCCTCGGGAGGGGCTCTCCCTGGCCCCCGGGCCCACCGAGGGGCGCCCACGGCTGGCTGGTGGGCCCCTGGGCCCCTTCCCTCCGGCGGGACGTTTGGGAGCCGCGCTTCGCCCAGTGCGAGTCGGGCTGCAGGTCACAGGGGGGCGCGGGGCCCTCGGCCCTCCTGCCGCCGGGCCGCTTCCCCGGAGCGTCGTGGGCTGGCGACTTCTCGGGGGTCGCGGGGCCCGAGGAGGGGACCCTCCTGCCGGCCTCGGGCTCCGTGAGTTTGGGTTTCTGAGCGGAGGGCTTGCCCCTGGCTGGGATTTTGGTCAGACTTGGCTTCTGGTAGATGCCCGGGGCCCCCGGGGACCTGCAGTTCCTCTGGCACGTGCTCCGCGGGGGTCGGGCCGGGTTCTGTCTCTGGGGGTTTGGCGGGGCTGTCCTGGGGCTGAGGGGCTCGGTGGCCGCTGCCTCGGGGGCCAGGACTGTCCCCACGCCGCCCCCCGGGGTGCTGCCGGCGGCCTCCCCCGCGGGCCCCTCGGCCAAGGCGAAGGCGCGGCCGCGCGCAGCTCCGGGCCGGAGGCCGGCGGTTCCCTGCGCTGAGCGGCCCGTGCGGCCCGCCGTGGGGCGCGGGGCCGGGGCGGTGGAGATTTCCTTCCTGGTGACGGCGACAACCCCCGTCTGCGGGGCGCTGAGCTCGATGGGCTCGCCGTCCTCCGCATCAAAGATGACCGCCACACCCTCCTCCGAGGACGGCCGCCTCACCCCCCGCGGCTGCCGCAGGAAGCCCAGGGTCCGCGGCCGCTCCGGGTGGGCGGGCGCCCGTTCCCCCGCCCCCGGAGGCCCGAGCCCAGGTCTCCCAAGCCCCACGAGGGCGTCCAGGTTCTCCGAGGACTTGTCGGTGTCAGTGGCCAATGACAGGTCCGAGGGGCTTTTCTCGTCGCTGCTCTCGATGTGCAGCTCGTCCAGGGTGTCGTTGTCGTCGGTGTCTGAAAGCTGGAGGCTGCCAGCCACGCGGCCCGGGCTGCGGGGACCCCTGTCTCTCTGTCCCCCGGGCACCTGCTTCCTCTCCGAGGGACAGCTGCTGGCACAGCTGCTCAGCCTTTCAGGTCTCTCTCCGGGGTAAACGGAGGGGCCTTCGGGAAGGTGTCTTCCGTTCAGCTCCCAGCTGAACAGACTGTCGGAAACGCTGTGGGTCAACCTACAGCCGTGCAGCCTGCAGGCCTGGCCGGGAAGGGCCTGGGTCCATGCGAAGGAGGAAGAGCCCTCATCGGCGTCATCGTGGGAATCTGTGTCATAAACAAATGCCTGGTGGGGCTCCCTGCAGGCATCCCCCGTGTCTGCTGTTTTGCAGGGCGGGTGCTCCTTGGGGCTACTCTTAATTCCTGGAGAATATATTCCTTCATTGGAGTTCATGCAATCTTTATAGCCCCATTTGGTTATCACTGAGGGGGGTTCAAGTAACACTTGGCGCTTCTGTAGCTTTCTTAGTCCTTCCAAAATGTGGCTTTCCTTGATACGCGTCGGAGGTAGTTCATCGGTAGGACTAGCAAAGCCACTTGGGAGCGAGGAGTCAATACTTAGCCTTTTATCCCAGTTTTGTGATGATGGCTAGGAAAGAAAAGCAGAGATCAGAAAGGAGATAGTCGTGTGGATCACACTTTTATAACAAAAGTCCATCAATGAACTTCCTTTGTTCTAGTGGTTGATATATGTTCACAATAAATGCATACATTAATTAATTAATGCAACTTAATTAACTAGGAAGCACATTTCTACTTTGCCAGGTTCTGAGCTAAGCAGTATATAATTTAAAGAAAAAGAGAATAAGGACTTGCCCTCAAGAAGCATGCACCCAGCAGAGGAGAGGACCTGAGCACAAATGGGTGCTCTAGAAATTCAGGGGAGAGAGACCATACACCTGCTTGGAAAAACCTCAAAAACCACATGAGGAAAGGTGTTGCTTTTTTAAAAACCTACCTAGCCATTGAAAAATGGCAAGGTTTGCTTTAGTTTAAAAATGGGGAGAATGATTTCCAGAAGAAATGTGATAGCAAGGATCCAAACTAGGAAGGTAAGTTTAAGGTACATTTAGGGAATAACCAAAGACAGTATGGCCTCAGGGTACATGAGAGGTAGAGGATAAATGGAAAAGTAAGTAAGTTAGCCCATGTCTTTATGGAACCTTCCATTCTAACACTGGATGGTTACAACGTCATGTGACTTCATGACTTTGACAGGCAGGGAACACCTGGGAAATACACCCACACAAATAGCAGTGGGCATTTGCTGTTAGAACCCGTAGTGATGATTCACCTACTAACTGAGAAAAGTCAACTTCTTATCCTTAGACATTACCCAATACTAGGGTTAGTTTTGGAGAAGTGACCAAGAAATGACATAGAAAAAACATACTGCATTCTACACAGACATTGGTATTTTTTCATAGTATTGCTAACAGGCAATGGAAGGACAGAGGAGGGAACTAACCTTGGCTAAGCACCTGTTGTGTGCCAGCCACTTACATAGCACTCTGACTTAATTTTCAGAACAACACCATGAAGGAAACATTACCATCCTGTTTACTAGGGAGGAACCTGAGGGTCAGCAAGAGGGTCTGTTGGAAATCACACAGCACAGGGAGAGCTGGTGCAAGGATGTGAACTCTAGTTTGCCGGGTTCTTCCTATGACTGACTTCCAAAGTGGCCATGTGGGGCTTTGAACCCAGGCAGCCTGGCTCTGGGGCCTGCACAACTTCATCTTGATGCCATACTGCCGGAGTCAAGCTCAGTTTCTCTTCTCCCCTCTATACCAGTCAATGCCATAATGGAGATCACAGGTTATCGCCGCACCTCTCTTCAATGGAACTTGCAGTTTAATCACAAACCAGCACCCTGGAGACCTGGTGGGATGTGGGCACAGTGACCTAATGCCTTTTTTTAAGGCTATAAAATTAATGGTGAAGAATTTCGCCATTAATTCTTCTTGACAAAGAGTGCAGTTACCATTGGCGTCTCCACACCAGCTAACCTCCGTCCCATAACTCTCAACACTAACCATGTGCTCATAAGCAGAGGTTGAAAATATGTCAGACACTTACCCTGGAATCTCAGCTTTTCAGTAAGCTGTGAACATTTATTTACATCTAAGAGATTTTCATAAAAATTATTCTTGCTATCAACAATATATATTGTTTGTCTGTGTTTTATTTGTTTGTTATTTTCTTTCTAAAATAATCCTTATTGTTGAAAGTATTACATATATCCCCATTTTCCCACCTACTGATTTCTACCACTCCTCTTCCCACCCCCTCAGGCATTCACTACCCCATTGTCTGTGTCTATGGGTTGTACATATATGCTTATGAGTTCATTGGTTGATCTCCCTCCCCCACCCTCCCCTCCCCTGCCTTCCCTCTGAGGTTTGACAGTCTGATGTTTCTATGTCTCTGGGCCTATTTTTGTTCATCAGTTTATGTTGTTCATTAGATTCCACGTATGAGTGAGATCATGTGATACTTATCTTTCCCTGACTGGCTTATTTGGCTTAGCATAATGCTCGCTAGCATATTTTCTTTAAAAAATTCTTCAGGGTCCTAAGTTGCTGTGGATAGATGCTCTTTGGTGATGCTTCGCCTCCACCCTCCTCTTCCCCTGCACCATTAAAAGCTCCTTCGGAAATCAGAAGGAATCCTGTCAGTGAGTTTGGGTATTATAGACCGCACAGTGAGCGGACTGCCGCAGCTTGGCTTTCTGAGAATGTCTGAGATCTCCACAGTCACATTCACAGTGAAGGAGAGGAGACAGGCTCAGAGCACCCTGCGAGAGCTTGAAAAGGCTGCTTTGTCCAACCCATAAAAGATGTGCTCAGCCTCTGGCCATCCACCTCCCTCCGCCTCTCCAGAGCCTTCCATGCTGTGGTTTAATTCATCCCACGGCCAGTGGCTGCAAACCTCCCGGGGCCCAGGTCTCTGCCTGGTGAGATTGGCCGCATTCCTCCATCAGCTGTGCACGGGAGGTTACGGTACTCAATAACGTGAGAAAAGTTTGGAACAATTTGGAAACTTGAAAAAAAAAAAAGCATGAATCCCCACGGGAGGGACAATGGGCAAAGCTGGCATTTCCCACAGGCAGCTTCATTCTTTGCAGATTTAATCTGGGAGCAGTTGGCTGAAAATGCTGCTGAGGCAGGGGCTTGGGTTTAACTCACAGTCCTTTCCAATTTCTTGACTGGACTACAGTTCTACACATTTTTTTAAAGGACATTATTGGTCTTATTGGGAACAAATCCATCCCAACAATTGGAACAACTCCTCCAAGTTTTGGGCTGATTCAACAAGGCTGGTATAGCTGAGTGGTTAAGAGTGAAGGTTCTGGAATCAACAGCCAGCTCTGCTACTTACTGGCTATGAGATCTTGGGCAATTTCCTTAATTGCTCAGCATCTCAGTTTCCTCATCTATAAAATGGGGGAGTGGGGGGTGCTATTTAATAAGCTGTCCTGAACATTAAATCAGCTAATACTTAGGAAGTGCTAACAAAACTGTGTGGCACATGGTAGTTACTCATTAATGAGGCCGAATCGCTCCATGGAGGGCAGGCTGAGTATTTCATGCGGGCTTTCTTTCTGTTTCTAAACAAAACAGTTCTAAAAAGGTATATAAGAGCCATTGGCTATATATTTATTCATATGTAAGTTAATATTGTATTCACATTCAAATTCATATTATATATATTTATTATATAAGTTAATACTAAATGAGTACCTGGCACATAGTAAGAACTGCAGAAGTTCCTTAAGTAATAAGAATTTGAGCTGTCGTTGCAAGACTGTCTAGTTGGCTGGGTCCCTGAGAACTGGGGCTTTTCTCTGTGCCGTGTGACAGTGTGCTGGTGCACCACGGCCATTCTGAGCCGGGACCCTGAAATCTCTGGAACACGGCCACCTGAGTGTGCATGAATTGTCCTAAGAACCTTATTGCTCCGTTTTCAGGAAAGAGGTTTCCCTAGACGATGAAAGATTGTTCTAATTGGAAGAATTTCAGCCAAAGGTAGAAAGAAAATAAGAAAAAGGCTCTGAGAGGGAGAAAAAGGATGAGTGTGAGGGCAAAACAGCAGAGCAAGGAGCGCTGGGAGCCAGTGACAACGAGAGGGGACATCCCTGACCATCTTCCCAGCTGGTTGAGAGCCAGGCCCCGAGCAGTCATTACTCACAACCCCAAACATCTCCTTCAAAGGAACAGTTTTGATAATGCACCAGACTGCTCGCTTTGTATTAGAAGTCTGAGTCCAAGGGAATAAGCCCTAAATTCTAGTTAAAAATCCTTCCCCGAGTTATTGTTCAGGGTATGACGAAGTTAGCCCCTCACCAATATTTTCTGGAAGTTAATGGAATTTTCTGGTTTCTATGCTTCTGAAATTGTAAACTTAATTTATAAGAATAATAAAAAAATGACCTCCAAAAAGTCTGATTTGGGGTTTCTCTTCTCATTTACTCTTGGCTTTTCTTCAACATTAGGAAACTGCAAAAACAGCTATTTCAGATACTTGGCTCACACCACTGTGCAAAGATATTTGTAAAAAGCATGAAGGAATCTCCGGCTGTGTGAGCCCACTTTGCAGGTGGGACTCATTATAGCAGTAGAGTTATTTGCAAGACTGGTAAAGGGACTCCCAGCATCAAAACAGGGACATGTGACCTTCACTGAGCCCTGGTGCCGGCCATCTATCATGGTATTTTCTTTCTCTATCATGCTACCCTCCAATTTATAGTCAATTAGTTGTGTGACTTCTGGCAAGTAACTTAACCTTTTATGAGGCTATAGCACTGAGTAGAGAAGGTTAATATAATATATGCTATTTTTGAGCAATATATTTTTACAAAGTGAACGATACTTCCAAAATTCTGGCCATTTATTGAGATAATCTACCATTCTCCCTATTCTCCAGGAAAAAAAAAAAAAGCAAAATTCTCTTGGCACTGTCATGGGATGCTCAGTCTGGACTGGCGTGGCAAGTGGTCTTGCTGACTCATTAGCACTGAACAGTAAAGCCTCTCAGAGCAACACAGTGATGGGGGATGTCCAGAGAGCGAATGGGAAGCGTCTGAGTTGGTCTGTAGCGTGGACAGTTCCATCAGGCCAGGGCTCCAGGTTCCAGGCTCCACCGAAGCACTGAAGGAACTGTCTTCGTCTTCCCAACTCCCTCCCACAATGTCCAAGTCATCGGGGATCAAATCAACATTCCCCTCCTCACGCGCTGTGTGACTTCTGGCAAGTAACTTCACCTTGTGTGGGCCTGGTTCCTCTGCCTCATAATGGGGACACCATTATCTCCCTACAGAGTTTTTGTGAGGAGTAAATTAACAGGCACTCAGAAAAATGGTCACTCCTTCTTAGCCCTCCCTCCCACCTTCCTTCTAGAAGGTTACTTTCTGGTTCACTCTGATGGCGATGCGCCTTGAAAGGAGGCCTTACCCTTTTCCTGAGGTTCTTCCCATCGTGCCATGTGCAGGAGGAGCCGCTGGAGTACTCGCTGCAGGTGCTGGAAAGAGACAGCTCACTGCTGCTGCAGCGACTGCGGGGACAGAGGTGACCGGGGAGGACAACCCCCACGCCAGGGCCTTTCAAAGCAGGGGCTCCTGACTTGGCGCTCAGCTGGCATTCCTGAAAAAGGAGGGAAGCTCTGAGCTGGGCTTGGCTCAGGGGACAGGAAATACCACTCAACCTCCTAGTGAGGCAGAAGTGAACAGAGCAAATCAATCTCTCAGAGCTACAGTTTTCTTTTTAAAAAGCGAATAATGACAATATTGCCTGCCTTCTAGGGTTTAAAGCTGGGGTTGTAGATGGGAGGCATATGGCACAGTATCTGGACTAGGTAGTGCCTGATTATTGAGAGCTACCATCCTCATTAGGTAGAAGGTCACAATGGAAGTTTCCCATTTTATCTAGTCAGGCTGGTCAAGGAAGCAGACCAGTATCAAAACATGACTCTAATGCTACAAAAGGAAGAAACCAGAGTCATATCTTTGGCTGGAGTTTAAGAACATGAGCGTTGGACTCGGGCCTAGCACCTGATGCACACTGCCCCAGATAGGAGAGCTTGAGCAAGTGAAACAGTTGACTTCCACAGACTCCACGGACCTTGTAGAGTGGGGCAGTTCTACCAGATTACCCTCGGGCTCTGATGCCTCATGTTAAGTCAGGAATCCGATGCCAGGGCATTTCTGTGCCACCTTCCAGGAGGCCATGCATAGTGCAACACCAACCTCATCAGGACTAATGAGGTTCTGAAAGATGACGGGATTTTCATATCAGTTGGCTGTCCAAACGGTAAAGGCTGTCTTATCAAATAGATCTGGTACCCATGCCGAAGATCCAGGTGGTTCAAGTTCTAGTGGGTCTGCACGAGGCACGGGTGACCAAGTTGTAAACATCCCGGCTCTTCTTCACAGCCGCTTTATGGGACCCTCACGTAACAGATGAAGCAACACAAACTGGACAGGCTAAATTAATTGAGCACCCGGCCACGGGAATGGACTCTCTCCATTACCGTCTCATTCCGCTCTCCTATCTATGTAAAGCTTTGTCTCAGGAACACTTAGATGGGGAACCATCTGTCTTTGTGTCACTTGCAGAATGGCAAAGCCATTTAAGTATGCAATTTATTGACACTTTATAGGTGCCTTTAGTACCCGAGTACTTATCAGTGTCCTCCAAATGCAATTCTAACTGACGGTGACTAAACATCGGCTCGGGGAGTGAAGAGAATTCTGTACTGAGAGTACTTGTGGTGAATCTGAAACCCCTACCTACGTACAGAGGGCCTGTCTAATTTGCTGCCTAATCAATATCCATAACGCTTAATCATGCTAGATTTCCACTGTTAGGCATCTGCCTTGCTATCAATACTTCATTTTTGCGGCATAACAATCTCTTTAAGTGATCTTAAAAGGACCAAAAAAATATTGTATTACTCTATTTCCCTGCCCCTCCCCCCTAGAATTGGACTGTAAATATCAATTAAAGGAAAAACTTGTCTTAAACTCCAGCTTTTAATGAGATCTATTGATACGACCTTGTTTATTGCTGGATGTGATTTAAGGTGAGTTCATATTTGTATCTCGACCGATGCCTCCAACCAGTGGTCTTACTGCACAGACACACCTGGTGTCTGGCTTCGGGACTGCGGCCATGTGGACACCCTGAAGGGCCCCTCAGAAATATCATATAGGGCATCACTTCTGCGGCGTGCTTCCTGTGTTCTCATTCTGTTCTCCATATTTGGTTGCCTGAGTAAGCACGTGGTGGTTTGCTCAGGACTAGCTTTGCTCTGACAGAGGTGTGTTGCATGGCCACCCAGACCTAAGCCTCCCCAATGGCCCTTTTCATACTCTGCATGGCTTCGTTACAGTTTATATTCCACCTTTTCCCAAGATATTGAAGCTTGTATTTCTCGCCTATCTCTTCCCAATACACTTATCAGCATTATTGTTATTGCAACCTCACTCCATTCCTAGGCCTCTTTTAACAAGGACACGTTCTTGCCCAGTTGTTGCCCATGTGTGCACCCATGGCTTAGCTGCTGGATTCAGGTGACAGGAAGTTAGAACTGGGAAGGTGAGCTGGAGGAGGAAGAAACGGCTGCCTCTCCCTTGACCTTGAACTTGAGATGCCCAGATGTGATAGGGGATTCTCTAGGAGGTGAGAAAGGCCCATCAATGTCATGGAGGCAGGTGGGGTTGGGGTGTTTAAGCAGAGACATATCCTCCAAGCCAGGCTTTTACACTTTAGTGTGGACACAAATCATCCAGGGTCTTGTTCAATACAGATCCTCATTCATTCTGAGGTGGGACCTCAGCTGTGGTACTTTTAACAAGTTCGCAGGTACCTCGATGCTGCTGGCCCAGGCTCTGTGCCTTGTGTAGAAAGCCCCTAGGAGCAGCTATGAGAAGGGTCTACCTATTCTGTGGATTTCATGGTAGCGTGTTGTGTGATCTCACAGTCCAACCTGGGCCGAGCTGAGCAGGACCAAAGGTATGGCCATGGGCAGTGGAATTGGAGGGGGGAGGGGGGGAGTGTGTGTGTGTGTGTGTGTGTGTGTGTGTGTGTGTGTATGTGTGTGTGTGTGTGTGAGAGAGAGAGAGAGAGAGAGAGAGAGAGAGAGAGAGAGAGAGAGAGATTATAGAGTAATTCCCTGCAAAAAAGAGGAAGCAGCTAGTCCTCCCTACTGAGAAATTCTCCCACCATTCTCCCACCTTAGACAATCGTTGTTTGAATTTAATAAGGGACTCAGAATCTCTGACATCACAGCTGTGAAGTGAGCTCTTTTTCCTGCAGTTTCTCTCTTCACAGCACATGATTATCATATAGGATTATCTACTCTACTGAGTCACTGTTCTGTGATTGAGCGCTTGAACTCCGAGGCCATTTGTTTTGTTTAAATCCTGGCTATTCCACTTGCTAACTTTGATGTTGGGAAAATTACTTAACTCATCCATGCCTCAATTTCTTTCTTCGTAAGTGGAGAGAATGAAAACACACCCTACATAAGATTATTGTAAATTTTGAACAACTCCTAGCATATAGCAATGCTTAGTAACTTTTAGGTGTTGCTACTATTATTAAAAAATGTTTTTTAAAATAAATATCTTGGCTCTTTAACTAAATCATAAATTTAGAGCCTCCCTCAGGGGCCCTGGATAATACTTCTTGACAGGCCATCATTGTCTGACGCCTTGCATGCAGGAGCCGTGATGAGCAACAGCCAACAGAAGGTATGTTTTGTTTCCAGGGATCACTGATGTGAGCTGCCAGAGAGACACGCTAGTAAATACCATGCTCAGTTATCAGTCTCCATCTTTGTCATGCAATTGTGTGGCTGTGCCATGGTGCCACATTCTTTTGAAGAACAGAAGAGGGCTAAAGCAGCAGGTAGCTTATTACTGACACTGTTGTTAACAGGCACTATGTTAAGTACATTTCATATATTATCTCACGTAATCCTCACCACAATCCTCAGAAAAACAAACATCCAACCATCATTATGCTCATTTTAAGATGGGGAAACTGAGGTGGTGAGGTGTTAATATCTAAGGGCACCCAATCAATATGACGCCAATGTCAGACCCAGGTCCTAGCCACTATGCTAGAGTAAGGCCCTAACAACAGCAGACCTCCTGGACATATATACCAGATATCTTACTGAGAAGAGTTATAATTTGTAATAGAAAATGATAACTATTAAAATTCTTCTTTAAAAAATGTATACTGGCTTCCACTGCAACATTATCTTATTTTGATTTACTTGGCAAAATACACCCCGTTTGCACTATTCAAAGTATATTTTAGACTACTATCTTGAATCACTCGTGTGCTTTAACATCCTTACTGTGAAAAATGCAATACAAAAATCCATAATTTTAGCTAAGAAAAAGGATAGAGAAAATGAAGGCAAGAGTTCCTTGGATAAAAACTGCACACTTAAAATATTCCTGACCTTAAGGCCATATTACAGATAGGATGCCATTAAGATATTCATAAATATTTAAAGTGATGGAATTCCACTAAAATTTCATTTCAATCTAACTTGAGAACATTTACTTTTGATAAAGGATATTCTATCTATACTTATAAAAATTATACAGTAAAATAAAAAGCCAGTTATTCACAATGTTCATCTGTCATTGTTTTAAGCAAAAGATTTTTCCATATATATTTATTTGGCTGTGGTTTTTTTCAAGTTACTTTTTTTTAGGTCAATGATACTTAAAAGCCATGCTGGTTAAAGTTTTGCCAAATAAGCACAAAGCTAACCCTTGCTGAAGAAAAAAATTGTACAGCCCATGAATTTTTAAAAGTTCATACATAATATATCATGAAAGGAGGATGACTAATATGGAACATGGGCTTTAATAAAAAGCTCCTTGACCATTTCTCAGAGACTCTGAGATGTAATCAATACCCCAAAAGGTATCGTGGGAACAAAGCCAAGATTTATGATATTTTTGCCGAGAGTGACACTTTCGGCCTACTCTCTCGGCGGGCGGCCGTGAGACTGAGTTTCAGAGATCACAGGAAAGCATTTCATCTGCCTGACAATGCTTCAGCGAGGCACACTGTGGTTCTCTCACAACATTGAACTTGATGGAGGAGAAACAACCACCTAAACAAGTATTCTGAAGGCACCGGGGAACTCACGTGCATCGCAACATCACTCCGTGTCTGTGTCAGACTCCGGCTCCTTTCCACCTCTGCGAGCAAATCTCCGGATGAAAGATGTAAGATGCGTGAGTGAAGTTTCTAGGTGAAAACAAGCAGAAACATGGAATCGTGATGATTTAATTCTTCGTTCCAAAACCCTACCCTGGACAGGTAAATCTCAAAAGAGTTGACATGTCTCGAATGGATAATACATATCCTGACTCAAAAGAGTTTATTCTAGTTCACCGGTGTTCTATATACATGCGTGCGCAAATTACAGCTTATCAACAATAATCACACTTTCACAGTCTGTCAGTCTGTGATGGAAAATAAGCTGCAGGGAAAAAAATAAGTAGTGGCTGGAAAATAAGTAGTAAGAAAACTGCGAACACCCCAATACACTTACTGGCTGGTGTAAAAATTAACTTTTGGTATTCACATGAACAAACAATCACCATGTTAACCTCATTATGTTGAGCAGTGGTTAAAATCTGAGCAAATGATTATAAAAGTGACCTTATTTCTAAACAGCATTGATCTTGTGAAATCTTCCCGTGGACACATTTTAACTCAAAGTCATTAATGTCATCTGTTAGGAACAATTAATGTGAATGGAAAATAATTGCATCAGGGACCTGGGGACTTAGATTTTGGGGCATTAATATTCACACACTATTTGATAATATGCTCAATTCTTTATTTCGGCTTTGCTTGGGAAGCCTGCTAAACCAGGGACATTTCACTATATTAATCTTCTTACTAATTACTGAGGCTTTTCTGTGGACATTACATTTGATCTGTTTAATTGCAAATACAATATAACGTGTGATTTATGTCTAATGTTTCTGCTAGGCTGCTGACATTTTAAAAATGGTACGTGCAGCCTGGCTTCTCTTGGTTACAACTTTTGTGACTTCGGACTGTAAAAACATCGAATCGAGTGAGTAAATAATGGGGCTAAGCATGTCTCCCAGCCCCTCCCCCAGCCCCAAAAGCTTTCCTCTTCCTGGTCCTCCCGGGAAGGCCTCGCTGCACACTGATGCTGATCGGGAAGTGACTGAGATGCCCTGTCACTAATTAATGGCAGGGTTGCTTTGGAGTGCAGGGGCTGCCACACGGGTCACTCTGTCCCAGGAGATCCACCCTGTTGTCAGCATGGACAGTAAACCCCACTACAGTGAGACACATTCCTCTGCTCCCCAGCTGACCCCCTGGGGCTGAGCCTGGGTGAGGGCCCCTGTGCTGGAGCTGTGGGAGGAGGTACTGCTCCCTCTGCAGGAGCGAAGGCATTTTCTCTGCGAGGGAGCTGGTCTCAGGGCAGCTTCCTCACCACTTGCTTCAGACCTTCACTCTTGCTCCTTTCAGCCCATGTTGGTGGAGTTTATTTCACCCAAAGGGCATAAGTCCTGAACTGGTTGCCTGTTATTTTGAAAAATCTAATTTCTCCAACAAAGCTAAGATATCAGTAGGTAACTAGGACCAGGATGTTGTTCCTGCCCAATTTTTATAGTCCTTACCTCAAGCTCCCTGTACAATCTGAGTTTTCTGGGGGCACAGATTATCTAATCCCCAGGGCCTGTCACAATGTGTAATATTCAGTAAGTACCCCACGGATGCTTATTGTACTCTATGAAGAAAAAAGATAGCTTTATATTTTCCCCACCAACATATAAGTTTCAAAGATTGGGAAAGTGCCCAAAGAATTATAATGTTCTGAAACCTAAAAATACATTTATCAATATGCAAACAGTCCAAGAAGTTATGGGAAATGACATTCAACCAAAAATAATGAATCTGAGTGGTACATCATGTGATTTGGGGGAAGCGTCCTAATAGATTAGTTATTTGACTTCTCATTCAGTTCATGGTTACACTTCACTCTTGCTTATCAGATATGATGTCATCCTTCGCTTTCTGCATGAATATGTGTGTGTATAAACCCATCCTCCTAAAAGAAGCTACATTTCAGCGGTTATTATCCAAATGGCCAGTTTCCTCCACAGATATAGGTACGGTCACGTTGGAAAGGCGACGGATCCTAGGGCAAGGGGCCAGGCGCCCTGAGTTCCAGCCCTGTCTGAGGCACAGGTGTGCCCAGATCTTGGGACTGTACCTGCACATCTCCATCTCAGATTCCTCACCTGTAATGGAGGGATGGAGGTGGGTACCTGACCTGCCACACTGGTAGGCAGAGGTATTGCCATGGACAGAAAGGATAATAAATAAGACAGTATGCTGAAATTCACACAGCCTTGCATCAATTAATTGCTATGACTCAGAGTTGGTGGTAGTTAATTTCTTAAAGGCTTAAGGTACAAATGAATTATTTGTTGTTATAGTTTCCTGATATGCAAGGCAAATAAAAATGGTCTTGGAAAATAAATCTACCTCTCTGTTAAGGCTGTGGGCAAAAAAATGGTAGGTAAACATTATTCTTTCACACAATGTCCCTTAAGTAGCCACAAAACTAATAAGCCCATAAATGTTACACTTCTTATGAAAAGAATTTTAATGAAAGGCTACACTCCCACATGCATATGTATATGTAATATTATAATAAACGCATTCTCCTGGACAGAGGAAGAGAGCCAGAGAGACTCCAAGGGCAGAGAGCAAGCACATCACTTTCAAACTGGCACTGTGATGTCATCGGACTTAATTTGGATCTCAGGGAAAAGTAGATAGAATGAAAATATGGGAAATACAATCAAAGCAATATCTTTTTGGATCTGTCTCCTTGGGCAAGGGAAACAAAAGCAAAAATAAACAAATGGAACTATATTAAAATGAAAATCTTGTGCACAGCAAAAGAAATCATCAATAAAAGAAAAAGACAGCTCACTGAATGGGAGAAGATATTTGCAAATTATAGATCTGATAAGGGATATCCAAAATATATCAGGAAATCACACAACTGAGCATAAAAACAACAACAAATAATCTGATTAAAATTTGGACAAAGGACATGAATAGACATTTCTCCAAAGAAGACATGTGGATGGCCAACTTTCAAGAAAAGATGCTCAACATCACTAATCATCAGAGAAATGCAATTCAAAACCACAGTGAGGTATCACTCACACCTGTCAGAATGGCTATCATCAAAAAGTCAACAAACAACAAGTGTTGGAGAGGATTTTGAGGAAAGGGAATCCTTGTGCACTATTAGTGGAATTGCAAATTGGTGCAGTCACTGTGGAAAACAGTGTGGAGGTTCCTCAAACAATTAAAAATGATCTGCCTTAGGACACAGCAACTCCATTTCTGAGTATTAGTTAAAAAAATAACACACCCCTATGGTTACTGCAGCATTATTTACAAAAGCAAGATATGAAAGTAACCTAGGTGTCCATTTAAAAATTGATTAAGATGTAATACATATACAATGAAATATTAATCATAAAAATGAAATCTTGCCATTTGTGACAACATGGATGAACCTGGAAGGTATTATGCTAAGTGAAGTAAGTCAGACTAAGAAAAATGCTGTATAATTTCACTTAAATGTGGAATAAAAAAAAAACCCCAACAAAACAAAAAATAAAACAAAACAGAAACAGACTCATAGAACAAACTAATGCTTGCCAGAGGGTAGGGTAGGGGGGATGAGTGAAAAAGGTAAAGAGAAATATGAGGTACAAATTTCTAGTTATAAAATAAGTAAGCCACAGGGATGTAGTGTACAACACAGCGAATACCATCAATAATATTGTAATAACTTTGTATGGTGACAGATGGTTACTAGACTTATTGTGGAGACCACATCATAAGGAATATAAATGTTGAATCACTATATTATACACCTAAAACTGTATAATATTGTATGCCAAAGATACTTGAATAAAAAAATTTTAAGTTCTTTTTAGGAAGTATAACTGACAGGAGAATACCATGACTTCTTTTTAAAAAGCCCACCTGCTTAAAGGACAAATTCTGTATCACACACCCACCTATAGTTCATGTTTACTGTTAGTGTCTATTGGGATAAAACTTCTCACCTGCAATACTCCAAACTTGAAATCTTTAACCTGTGAGTCTGGGTAAATCCTGGATTTAGATATGATTTTTTAAATGCTTTAGACATGGAGGTAGCAAGATTATTCAGTATAGGTCTGAAATTGACCTCACAGCATCTCTTACATTATCTCAGTAACTGAGATTGCACTTGATCTTAGAAATAGACACATTTCCAAACCAGAGGTCAGTGCCATCTTTTAGCTCAAATGCTTTCTTTGATGATGAAAGTCTTTGCCTCCTTTCTTGCCAGACACGTTTCCTTGTTTCTGGAATGACCCCCTCTCACTTCTGCGCAGATGCTTTTATCTTTCTTTCCATGCCACACTCTCCCTGCTCCTGCCAACTGGTCTAAAACCTGCCCCCTTTCAGGACTGTACTGACACCCCACTTGTAAGGTGGTCTGTCATCCCCAGCGACAGTGCGTTCCTCACGCAGCTGGTACAGCACTCCCCCATTTGGCCCTTTATCTGAAGCGCACAAGTGCAGAATTGCTCCGGTAGGTAGAGTCTATTTTCCCAACAGAGTGATCAGCTCTAAGAAAATGCCGGCCACGCCCTGTATTCCTGCACTGTCCCTGGGGCAGGGACTGGCTAGTTGTCATGGAACCTATTCCCTCTTGTGGGCACTCGGCTTCACTGCCTCTCCCAGCCTCCTTTGCAGTTAGGCGTGGCCATGTGACCTGATGATTCCAGCCAACGGAGTGTGAGCAAAAGTGATGTTTGTCCTGGCCCAGGAGTATCTCCAGCAAGCGGTGCTGCAGGCTTTTCGATTCCCACCAGCTTGATGCAGCCAATTCAGCACAGCCATCTCCGGAGGCGGAGGTGGGCCTTAGAGATGGAGCCACCAGGTGGGAGGAGCTTAGGATCCTGAATTGTGACCTGGAGGAGAGGCACCTGGGGGCCAAAGATAGCTCTTTTAACTTTCCCTGAGTTAGCAGTAACTTACACTGGGTTTGAGCTATTATTCATTTGGGGGTTTGTTTGTTAAAGTGGCTAGTTTGTTTGTCAGAACCTGGCTGATACAGCCCTCCTCCGAGATTAGCATTCTGCGGTTAGAGACTCAATCAATACACACATACAGGTTCCCCTGCTCTCCGAAGGTAGAGTCCTATGCAAGTTTCCTCAGACAAAATGGCTCAAAGTGAACAAGCAATGACCATTACTTTGCATGGAAGCATTTAATAGCATCCCTGAAATGAAACTCAACGCACATACAATGTCTCTATTTGGTTCATCCCTATCAAAATGCTTGCTTATGTCCAGGATTGCTCTAAGTGCGACAGCCTTACCAGCCCTTAGGCTTTCTGATGCCATAGGACACATCTTGCTGACGGATGCACGGAATAAACTGAGAGAAAGCCCAGAGGCCCACAGACCCACAGAGCTCCGGTGCTTGATGCTGAGACACGGCGAGTGAGTCCCAGGAAGGAGCTCGGCGGGGGCCTCCCCCTGTGGGTGCACGCTGCCACTTCCACAGCTGGTGGCAAACAAAGGCTGCACGCTACTCTCACTTTTCGCCCTTTTCTGTAAATGCAAGCATCCTCTGCGGATTTTTCCGTTAGCAAAAACAGGTGCCAACGCAGGGCTGGCTAAAGTGCAGTGGCGAAAAGCAAACTTTCAGAAAGCAGGAATACCTCTTTTACATGCTCATGTACGCATCACACATACATTCACACACACATTCCCACATGTATGTATAGTGCTTGTACCAGCAGAGGACGGTGACGCTGCACACCAGGACTTTCAGCTTCACCAGGAGAAGGCCCGTGTCCTGCCACTACCACGGGGAAGGAGGGGGGATTCGTGTAATGAGCTAAGATGCACTGCGATCCCCAGTCACAGCACACCCCGGGACGGTGTAAAATACGCAACTCAGCTCTGCAGACCTGGCCATGCCAGGGCAGCCATGCCAGAACCACACCCGGGGCAGGAATAGTGGGTGCTGGCCCCCCTCAGCCAGCCAGCGCTCCGTTCTCTGCGCAGCTGAGTGTAATTCAAGGCAGAGAAGCGTGCCCCTTGTCAGGCTGCCCAGGACTGGCTGTCCTTTCTCGGGCAGCGGGAGGTGAGGTGGCCCCTTCGGTGGGGGGCACTGAGGCTGCAGCTTTCTGGTGAATGAGGGCAGCAGAGCTGGAGAGGCAGGGGGCTCCGGCTGCTCAGAGCGGGGCTGGAGGGCCGCCTCCACCTCGGGGTCTCCCCCGCAGGGAGCTGGCTCTCCGGATGCTCAGGGTGCTCAGCGAAGGCCTGTTGCAGGGAATAGAATCCTGCCGCCGGGCTCTGCTTGGTCCAGAGATGACGTCTTGGTGTAGGCCCCGGCTGCTGCATCCTTAGTGGCACCAGGTGAGGGTAAAAGCAGGTCTTTCTCTGAGAAATGTGGGCTGTGGAAAGCTAGGCTGGAATAATCAAGTAAAGTAGGTGATGAGCAGCTCTTTCACTTCCTAAGGTTTGGGAGGAAAGGTGTGAATGTTTTCTTGTCAGGAGGTCTGAAGTCATTAACTCAGTTTCAGATGTAAGAAGGGAAACACAAAAGGATCACTTTCCCGTTGCTTCCTCCTCTTCACTCGGATTTGGTGAGAGGCTTCATCTAACACCATGTTCAGACGTATAATTATTTCCCCCTCTGGCAATTAAAGCCCAGTATCTGCACAGAAGAGAAGCCGTGAGAGGGGATGTGGCATGTGTCTGATGAGCGTCCTTCAGACGCAGCGGCAGGAAGTGGACGTGAATCAGCGTGTTCATCTGATCTGCTGCAGTCCCCGTGGTGGCATCCTTTGTGGACACGACAGGATTGCTGCCCTGAATCCTACTCCGCCTGTTCTATGTTCCCTGCTGTGTTTCCCCTTTGCGGAACAGATCGCTCAGTCAAAGCGGATGGCGCCTGTGCCCCCAATTCCTGAGGTCCTGTTCATTTATGAAGCGAGAAAGTGTGTTCTTGTCCCAGGATCAGGTGCGGAATCCTCTCTACCAATCGCATTTCTCTGAATTCTATGCACTGCACCCCCCTCCCATTGATGAGATGGTATTTTTCTACTCTTCAAAAGTTCATGGTAGGATATTTAGAGGAGGAGTCGAGGAATTTTCTGGAATCTGCCCACTCACCACTGGTATCTTTATGCTGCACCCTCCCTGGGAGACGGACTCTTGGCAGCTGCGGGGTCACTCCGCACTCTCCACCCGCTCCTGCGCACCCCTCCCCCCTCCTGCGCACCCCTCCCCCTCCTGCGCACCCCTCACAGGGTCCTGCGCACCCCTCACCCGCTCCTGTCTGCTCCCCTTTCGGTGCTGCTGCACCCACTATTGGGGCTGGTTGCTCATTTGGACTTGGCCTTGTTTAGGGGTCACCTCCCTCACAAATACGGTGGTCTGGATACTAGATGGACTTTTGGATGAATAATTTATTGCTTCTATAGCCTTAGCTTTGTTCTCAACCCCCCTGCGGAGTTTGGAGACTGATCTCATCTCAGAGCTTCCAGAAAGCGTCCCAGAGCCCCACTCTGCTCCCCCAACTCAGCCCCAGGCTGGCCCTGGCCGTGTGTTCGAGCCCTTTAATCCCATCACAGGGAAGCAGGTCTCCAGTGGGCTATTATGAAATCCTCTGAGCACCTTTTGATATCGATAACTGCATAAGGTTTCCTGTCATTTCCACTTTCTGGGTATCCTCGGTTACAGGTAGAAAACATTTGCGGTGGGTTTAATACATGTTTACGAGGCTTGTTCTAGATATGGCTCTGAATTAGACATAACCAGGCAAACACCTTGCTTCTTCTGTTGGGCAATAAGGCCATTTTCAGAGGCATGCATGAGGCACTGAAAAAAAGTTCACCGACATCTCCCAGAATAGCTCAGTCTGATTAAGGTAAGTTTTCTTTGGAAGCTTTACTCACCCAATGATCATCCCCAAACTCCAAGTTTTACCTTATCCACACACTCGCCTTATATTTTTACTTATATTGTTGCCATACTCAGAAATGGGATTTTTTTTCCACATCAGCCTTTTCAAAACCCATCAAGGGATAGTGTGGCAGACCCTTGGTTCACATTTCACACATTTCATTCTGTTCCATTAAGAATTTATTATAAAACTGAATATTGTATAACTGTGTATTACATCACTGAGTATTATATAGTAATTTCTTAAATTTACAAGAATCCAAGCCTAGGAAAAAATCCTTTTGGATAAAAGCTGATGTTTAATTAATTATTTCCATTTTGGGATAAAACACAGTGCCTGCATGCAGTCATCCCGCTGATGCAATGCAGAGTGGGCCTTCCGAATGTTCTAGGCCCTTTCACAAACGTCTACCAAGATTCCATCGCACTTCAGAGGCTGGCATTTTTACAGCTAATTTCTCCTTCTCTTTTGCCACCCACAGAAGTCCGTGCTGCTATGATGACTCCCCCTGACCACTCTCGGACATGCCTTGCATAGCAATCTCGGGGGGGGGGGGCTCACATAGCAATCTCCAGGTGCCCCGAGTGTGCTCCGTCTCGCTCTGGTTGGTGCTTCTGCAAATGACATGGTTCTACATCCCCTTTTCTACGTCTCTGATCCAAGGTTACAAAATGCTTTTGAAACAATTATTCCACAGCTATATTCAAAGCCTCCTCCAAGGGTCTCTGCTGCCATGACAACCTGATTATCCACCCGGTGGCTGCCTGAGGGAGCAGCATTGGGTTTGGTGACTGGGACGTTTATTTGGGGCCTCTCCAGCTTAGACTGATGACTGGACTATCGCAAATCTGCTGTCTTCCAAAACTCCATTAACTCTGCCCTGCGGACCCGCAGGGCAAGGACCAGCGGGAAGACGGATGAGGATGCAGACAGCAGACCTTGCCCTCGGGAGCCTCCACTCTAATTAGTGCAACAAGAAGCACTTAGGAAGCATCTACTATGTACAGAGTCCTGACTGTGAACTATGAACAGACTCGAGGAAGCTAATTAGTGGAGCCGATGATATCAATGCCGAGCCTTAACACAGATGAGAAAAAACACAACGCATAGGAATTCTTAAAGCAGAATATGCAAAAGAGATGTTGGTATAGAGTAGAGGTGATATGAGGGCAGAGTGAGAGTGGGGTTGGGGGTCAACGTAGTAACACAGTTAGATATGAATAAGGTAATATTCTGTGCAGGCAACAGAGGCTTAGCTCTCACACTCAAGCTCCCAAATATCTTGGTCTCTTACATACACGCGCGGACACACACACACACACACACACACACACACACACACACCCATCACCCACGCATCAGAAATAACCAGAAACGGCCGAAACCGGTTTGGCTCAGTGGATAGAGCGTCGGTCTGCGGACTGAAAGGTCCCGGGTTCGATTCCGGTCAAGGGCATGTACATTGGTTGCGGGCACATCTCCAGTAGGGGGTGTGCAGGAGGCAGCTGATCGATGTTTCTCTCTCATCGATGTTTCTAGCTCTCTGTCCCTCTCCTTTCCTCTCTGTAAAAAATCAATAAAATATATTTAAAAAAAAAAAGAAGAAATAACCAGAAACGCTCCACGCACAGCAGCGAGTGGCAGCACTGGGAAACAGGAGGCAGGGTGGGGGCTCCAGGGCAGGGCACCGGGACCTGGCAGGTGGAGTGATTCATGCCCGCTTGCCTCTGAACCCTAAGACTCTGAAGCCTCCCTTTGGCTCCCTTTGTCTCTGATCTGAGAGAGGAAGTGATTCAGAGCAGCCGGAGCCTCTTCTGGGATCTGAGAGAGAGAGAAGTACCTTGAAATCTCCATTTTTATGACTAATTTCTTTAACAGCTACTTTAATAAATGCTTCCTAATTGCCGGTTGTTTTGTAAAATTATCTGCACTGTATTTTACATTTTAATCAAGCTTTATTTTTTTTTTAAAGTCTCCTGGATTTCTGAAGCTTTTTGCTTTTTACACTCAGGGGAATAATTTTTCCTCTGACTTCATGAAACTAAAGGGATTAGGGGAAGAATCAACTTGACCTTCTCTTTTCACCAGACTATTGGAGATTGCATCGATGGTCACTGGAGCCCAAGGTACCACTTATTAGGAAGCAATGAAATACCTCTGCCCTGCGGAGAAGAAGGAACCGTGTGCATCCCTTCTCTGGCCTTATCTCATGAATCCTTAACCCGGGCAGAAGAAGCGATTATCTTAATTTTTAGGGACGAAGAACTCAAGATAAACCAAAGCTAAGGAAGCTATCCAATGTCACAAGGTTATTTCCAATAAAAGGCAGAGCCAGGATTCTCCACTTGCCTTCTAAGTCCAAACTCTCTCTGCGGCTTTCTGCTTGCTTTCTCCCGGAGGAAGGGAGTGGATAGCCTCCTGGTCTCCTTTGCAAGCTGAGCTGCTTCTTTGTGCCTAAGTGCCAACACCCACAGTGGGCTCCTCCCATAAAGTCAGCTCTGTTGCTTCGGGGATCCTCCTGCTCAGATCCTTTTTCAGAGGCAGGTCACAGATAACCGAAAATAATGACAACAACCGTAACAACAACCGCTGGGAACATTTATCAGCTCTTTTTAGCACCAAGTAGGTATTTCACAAATAGGACCCTTTAAAATCCTGTCACTACCCCCAGGAAGTACTACAATTAGGCCCATTTTACAGGTGAAAAAACTGAGTTACAGAGTGAAAAACATTGCCTAAGGTCACATAAATAGTATTTAAATCCCTTGCAGTCTGATCACAGATGTCATACTCTCAATTCTACAATTAAATCTGGGTAATGATAGCTTGTTATAAACAATTTACTAAAATAACAAATTATTTAGACAAGATGAATGACCTAGGATTTTTAAAACACAGAAATACCTCCAAGAACAATGTAATATATTTTCTTACTATACTCAAACTTCATTCATTCACTTATTCAAAATCATATTTTCATCATTATTATTATTTGCATTTGACATATTATTGGGATTGGTGACGTTATTATCTTACCTTATAATAGAGAAACATGCAAATTGACCACACCTCCGCTATGCCCACGATTGGGCCAGCAGGAGGCTGGGGGCGGGACTCCGGGTGGCATATCCGCCGTTGAGAATATCAAGATGGCGGTGCCCAGTGGCCGGGCCCATACCGCTGCTCCCGAGGGTGCCTGGGGCAATCGGCACCACGGGGGGCGTGGCCGGGCCCGTGCCGCCGCTCCCCGGGGTGCCTGGGGCGATTGGCACCCCGGGGGGGCGTGGCCGGGCCCATCGGTACCAGGGGGGCGTGGTCGGGCCCATGCCGCAGCTCCCAGGGGTGCCTGGGGCAATCGGCACCCCGAGGGGGCGTGGCCGGGCCCATGTCGCCGCTCCCCAGGGTGCCTGGGGCAATGGGCACCCCGTGGGGCGTGGCCGGGCCCATCGGCACCCCGGGGGGCGTAGCCGGGCCCATTCAGCCGCTCCCGGGGGTGCCTGGGGCGATCGGCACCCCGGGAGGGGCGTGGCCGGGCCCATGCCGCTGCTCCTGGGGTGCCTGGGGCGATGGGCACCCCAGGGGGGTGTGGCCGGACCCATGCCCCCGCTCCCCGGGGTGCCTGGGGCCATCGGCACCCCGGGGGTGTGGCCGGGCCCATGCTGCTGCTCCCGGGGGTGCCTGGGGCGATCAGCACCCCGGGGGGCGTGGCCGGGCCCATGCCTCTGCTCCCGGGGGTGCCTGGGGTGATCGGCCACCTGGGGGGCGTGGCCAGGCCCATCCCGCCCCTCCCGCCGCTCACGGGGGTACCGGGGGTCGATCGGCCACCTGGGGGGGCTTTGCCGTGCCCATCCCGCCCTTCCCGCCGCTCCCGGGGGTCCCAGGGGCCGAGGCTTTCCGGGCCTTGGGCACCAGCGGGGAGCCTGCACCGATCGCAGGAAACCACTGGGGGTCGGCTCCTGTGATTGGTAGCAGGGACGCTGGGTGCGGCGAGCCCAAGGCCGGGAAAGCCTGGGGTGGAGGCTTTCCCGGCCTTGGGCACCAGTGGGCAGCCTGCAGGGATCGCAGGAAACCACTGGGGTCGGCTCCTGCGATCCTTAGCAAGGATGTTGGGTGCCGTGGAGCCCAAGGCCACCGCCCGGGGCCAAGCCCCGACCCTGAAAAAGGCAGAAGGCGGTGGCCACAGCCAAGGCCTGGGTCCCTGGTGCCGGCAGAAAACTGGTGCAGGCAGCCAGGTGAATGAAGGTCTATTGCACGAATCTTCGTGCAAACGGGCTACTAGTTTCTTTATAGATCTCTACATTCTTTCCAGGGAAAGACAATGTTGCATAGAAATTTGGATCTAACTGAAAAATAAAACCGAGGAGAAAAACAGCAAACATATATTGACTGCTCACTACATGCTGGTAATGGGTGAAGTACTTACATTATTTTTCTCTTAATCCTTACAATCACTTAATGAAACAGAAACTATTATGACCTCAATTTTCAGAGTGAGGGAACTGAAAAACGTGAGGAGTTAAGGGACTGTTCATGTCACGTATTTGAACCTGGACATGGACTTCAGGGCTGCCCCTCGTGACATTTTCTGCCACTAAGTTGTCCTCTATAGTGTCTGGTCATGAAAAACCGCTGTGCCTGGCACCAGGCATTGCAGAAGGCCAAGCCACCAGCACCCTCACTCTGCTTGCCATGGGGGCCTCACTCTGCTTGCCAGGGGGGCCTCACTCTGCTTGCCATGGGGGCCTCAGCTGGGGCTCTGGGAGGGCTTTTCCTACAAAGCAAAAGCTGAGATTTTAAAAACAAGAAATGACTACTTAGGTGAAGGAGACAAGAAAGAAAAAAATGGAAAGGGGGGGGGGTGTCTTTAAGGCAGAGACTATGCAAAGGTGTGGAGGTGAGAGAGGTTGTGACATCTCCCTGCAGATAGTTCAGCAAGGCCACAGAGGTGAAGGCATGGAGAGAAATGGCGTCACACCACAGTAAGTACAGAGCTGGGATCTAAATCCAGCACTCTCTTCAAAATACATGTATTTTCCCTTAGTCCTTTGTCCACCCCACCTTTTTTCCTAATGCTGACCTTGGCCGTGGGCCTCCAATACCCTTACCTATGTCAACAAAGCGAAGGTCTGGAAGGAGAGACTGGAAGGATCCCTGGGAGGAAGTGTAGATGCGTGAACACACACCCAGCTGCTCTGCCCTCTCGGCATGCTTCTTCCTTAAAGGGGTGGCGGGGGTTCAATCTGAGCTCCTCACTATGCTGTGTGCTAGAAATGGGCACATGACCACCCGCAGCACCGCAGAGACCCAGCCGCTAAGCCTGGAGACGCAGAGTGACTCCTGCGATGCATCCATTATCCTGGCCTGCTGGACTCTCGCAACCCCAAGGAGGAGACATGAAAATCAAAGGATCACTGCTTACGCTGGAAGATAATCTCCCAGGAAGGGGAAATGTCTCCTCAGTGATTTGGAGAACCTCAAAAATACACATGGAATCATGTATAAGACAGGTGCCTACTTTCATTATTTTTTTAAATATATTTTATTGATTTTTTACAGAGAGGAAGGGAAAGGGATAGAGAGTTAGAAACATCGATGAGAGAGAAACATCGATGAGCTGCCTCCTGCACACCTCCTACTGGGGACGTGCCCGCAACCAAGGTACATGCCCTTGACCAGACCCTGGGACCCTTCAGTCCGCAGGCAGATGCTCTGTCCACTGAGCCAAACCAGTTAGGCCCTTTCATTATTTTTGTTTAAAGAAGGATGAGAACACATGACATTCAGAGTTTGGGAGATCACACAACTTCTGGGACCTTAACAGACTGCAAGACACACTCGCACAAACTTCCTTGCGTGGTGGCGCGGCGACAACTGGGGTCAGAGCGCTGATGAAAGGACTTTGTGATGTGCATTCCTCTGGCTCTGAGGGGCAAGTGGCCGGAGCCCCCTTCATTTCACACCCTTCTGAAGACATTAGGTAAAAGCAATTTCTGGCTAAATGTTCAACGAAGGCCTACAGTGTCACCTCTCCTCACGGGCAGTGCCAAGCTGTGCCTTCTCAGGGTTTCAGACTTCTGGCTTCAGTTTGCTTTACAGCTTCTGTGGCTACGGCCCCTGTCGCTTTCTCCCCACAGCAGTTTTTTAAATCCCCTGTTACTCTACCCCATGGTAAGAAATGCCTCATGGTTATTATAAACAAGCATTGGGGATTGTTATATATGTGGCTTCCTAATAGCAATTTGAAATATAGAGCATAAAAATTACTAGCTTACAATATTGTTCCATATTAACAGTGGGAAGGGTAATATGTAAAACAGACATTAAAGGATTAGCTACAAAAAACATTTCACTGAGCTAAATCATTTCTTGGCAACTGGCAGTTTCCAGCCATTACATGGGATTTATCAAGTCAAGTGGATTTATTTTTATTTTTCTATTAGTTTGCTTAATATATTCTATATTTAAATTTCAATTTTGTGGGGTGTTTTTTTTTCTAGACATATTAGGAGAAGCCGTTGAAGACAGACTCTGAGATGGAAATGAAGCCAAACTTTCAAGTCAGTGTTGCTCTTTGGTTTCCCCAGCAAACCCTCCAGTGAGTTGACTAAAGACCCCATTGTAACATCTGAGAGAGAAGTGCATGGATGTGATACTACGAACATTTGTATGACGGATTAGGGAGTTTCAAGTGCATCAGAAAATGCAGGAAAAAGACATGTCCTCCACAAGACACAAGACACTGTCTCCACCGGCTTCGCCTCATACTTCACGGGCACACACACTTTGTTCTAATCCAGCCTGTTCAGTAAACAGTAGGAATTTGTGAAACAGGCACCGAAAAAGAAGGTGGAAAAAATAATTCCTAATCTCCTAGGGTGGAAATTGTGAAGTAATAAATGGGCATTTGATGCATAAATATAAATAACATAGTCCTATTTTCTTCTGAGACAGTCGCCAGTTACCATAATCCTAAAATTATTCTCTTTTCAAATCCCTACAGATTTATTAATTTTCATAAACTGCTTTCATGGAAACTTTCTTAAAAGATGTAAAGTAATCTTTCTTTGAGCTTTCCTTTCATTGTATATCACGTGCAGCATTTTCAACTTCACAGAATTATCAAAATGAGCTTTTATTTTTCAGAGAAGTTGGTTATGGACCTATAAATAACTATTACAAAGAAATGAGCATTATAAAGAAAAGATGCATTTTAGAAACTATGGGGATCTCCAAATTCCCAAGAAGTAACTCTTATTGTAAAATTATGAAACTGCTTTGAACACTTGCTAGCAATCAGCTGGTTTGAAAGATGTAAGTTTTTTCCTGTACTGCGAACTGAAGACTACAACAAATTTTCTCCTTAAATGCCACAGTGTTAATAATTCCAGGGGCTTCAAAATATTTACTACGTATAAACCCTATTTTTTTGTTCCGTGTTATATGGGGTGATACATTTCTTTCCATAAATAATTTTCTATTGATCAAAAACAAATGAAATATGATGCCCTTGCACCTCAATGCATAAAAATAAAGTCATTATGTAAAATGTGAATCCGTTACTGAGAAAGCCAATGGTTGAGCCACAGAAGATGCTCTGCATCACTCCACACAGAGTGAAGTTCAGGTCCACGGCCCTGGCCACGGTCACTGCATTGCTGAAACACCTCAGTTCACGGGAACCCACTGCACCCAAGCCCTTGGTTAGCTCTCACAGTATTAAAAACAAAGGAGAGAGCAACCACAAAACCAGCTTTCAAACCCCAGGACAAATCCTGGGTTCTGCTCACAATGACCCCCCCTCACCACCTGTGACATCCGTAACCAGGGAGGCAGAAGAGCACTTGGCCCCGGTGTTGTGCTGCTTGGGTTCAGCTTGTGCCTTTGACTTGGGGCAAGTTGCTTCATCTTTTGCATGTCAGTTTCCCTTATGGATAATAATAACAATATTAGCTCTAAGAGAAGGAATTCCTGAATTTACAAGGTTGTGATAGAGTTTCAATTCATTAAGCTGTTTGCGACATACTAAATGCTCAATAAATGTTGCTATTGCAGGGCCAGTGACGCACTTGTGGGGTCCCGTTTGGGGGGCTGTTTGTAGAAAAGGATATTAAGAATTTCAACAGGGTGACAAACAGCATTGAATGAAGCCCAGGCCCTTCCATCCCTTGTGTGGCTGTGCAGGTTCCCACCACCACTGAGAAGCATTAGCTTCTGAAAGGCACACCATCGCTGAACAAGGACGTTAGGGCACCTTTACTAAGCTTCCTGGGGTAAGAATGACATTTTTGATTTTAACACAATTTTTCAAAAACAGAGTAGCATGCTTTCCCCCCTGTCTATCCTCAAATCGGGAGAAAGAGAAATGTATGCTCACCCAAACAAGTACCGAAACAGCTTCCCGGTCCAGGACCCCACCGAAGAACCACGCTTTGTTAGCATGTAAGCGATGCTGACAAGACCCCAGACTCCTCAGAGTCAACAGCAGGGGACCCAGCTGAAGTGGAAAACTACCAGCAGCAAGGGGAAAGGGGGTGCTGTTCCTGGACATGAGCTTTGTCAATTCTGAGTCCCAGTTGCTTTATCATCAGCATGTTACAGTGACTTGTTCTAAGCTCTTGCCTGCTTCCACGTATGTATTTCCTTTCCTGTCCCACAGGAGGGCCACCCGTACCCTGGAGGGTGCTCGCGCCTGGACAGGAAGCCTGGGAGGACCCCCTCTGACCCTCCCACCTGACGTCCTGCCTGCCCTTTACTCCACAGGCTTACTACTCCCTGATTGTCCTGACCCTAAACTTCACCTGCTGGCAGGTGTCCTGTTGCTATTCATGGTCCCTAACATGAAACAGAGTTGAGAACCAGTTCTGAGCAAAAACAATGAATAAAGGTACATAAAATGGCAAATGATGGCTTCAGAATTCTACCCTCTGTACCCTTTCCTGGCCAGTCTCTAAGAACTGACCGTTTCTCTTGCCATTGTGGACATGGCCTGCCAAAGACCAAAGGCATAAGAGCACTAGGTTTCTCCTGCCCCTCTTCCCTGGGCTGCAAAGTCTAACCACAACCCTAACTACAGTGACAGCTGTCATTATGTTCCACAATAACAATCTCTCTTTCTAACTGATTTTAGCCGGGACAAAGAGAGACTTTGTCACGTGCCACCAAAATACCGTCAGGTTTGCTGCTGGTCAATGGAGTGGTTGCAAGAGTCTTAGCTTCCTTTTCACATTTGCTTCTTGAACCTGTCACTGGACCCCAGAATCATCTCAAGGAATTAGGCAGTTCTCAATGCGACCTCACTATTGGCATTTATGTTGATCAATGTTGGCTTTTACAGAATTGGAATCTGCAGATCAATTCCCGTATTAGGTTCTTTCTCACTGCTGCCATAATCATTTTATCACACCGGCTGGTGCTATCAAATGCTGCTTTATCACGATAATGGGACTGGCTGACCCAGGTCCTCTGGTATACTACAAGAAATTAAAAGTTCTCCTGATTTTAAATCTTACTCTTCACACATTTTACTAAATTCCCGGATAATTACATTCACAGGTTAATTTGAATTCTGTCCCTTAAAACTCTGGTCCATGGGAGAACCAATGTTGAAGCCTAAGAGAAATGTACACAATACTGGAAACCATTTTTCCTTTCCTCTCTGAGCATTTCAGATGTGAGATTATAAAGCAGGCACCATCCATGTGGTGACCTTGCCCAGCTGGGTAGAGTAGGTGATAGTGTTACTGTCTCTGGTAGGTCCAGCACCTGGCCAGGTAGCTTTGCATAAGAGGGAGAAACAAACTTTCCAAGGTGCTTCTAGCTGCACAGCTGGTGATTTGTTGTTAGAGGGCCCAGAAAACAGCAGTGTGGGTATCTCCAGAGGACCCATCTCCACTCCAGAGAACCCACCTCGGGGTCCGTGCTCCACGAAGAAATGGCCAGGGATGGCCTCAAGTGTCAGCATCGTCATCCAAAGACTTTCTAAAGTCTAATATGAAATTCTTCATGGGAGGAATAACACAAATAACTGTTCTTCTGTCTACACCAGTGGTTCTCAACCTTTTAATGCCGCGACCCTTTAATACAGTTCTTCATGTTGTGGTGACCCCCAACCATAAAATTATTACAACACGAGGAACTGTATTAAAGCGTTGTGGCATTAGAAAGGTTGAGAACCACTGGTCCACACAAACTTACAATTTCTAGGAAATGGAAAAGACAGATGCTCCAGGCTTCTGAACATGAGACCCCAGTGGTCCATGGATAAAATCAGATCACTTGTGAACTTGGAGGAAGAAAATGAATCTTTAGTTTCACTAAACTTGAACTAAAGTTTGGCTTTTTCTTCAGCTGTTAATGTAGGCACCAAATCACATTAACTGGTATAAACTGGCGACTTTGTCACCAACAGAAATCACAAATATCTTCATGTTCCATTACAGTTGTTGAAAATATCTCTAATATTGTGCACTGAAATCATTACTTAAAAACTGAGAACTGCCACTTGAGCTTATTGTTTCATGCTTTAGAAATGAAGCACGTATGTTCTTATGCCATATATATTTTAAACTAGAAGCCCGGTGCACGAAATTCGTGCACAGCGGGGGGTTGTCCCTCAGCCCAGCCTGTACCCTCTCCAATCTGGGACTCCTGGAGGGATGTCCGACATCCCTCTCACAATCCAGGACTGCTGGCTCCCAACTGCTTGCCTGCCTGCCTTCCTGATTGCCCCTAACCGCTTCTGCCTGCCAGCCTGATCACCCCCTAACCACTCCACTGCCAGCCTGGTTGATGCTTAACTGCTCCCCTGCCAGCCTGTTTGCCCCCAACTTCCCTCCTCTGCCAGCCTGGTCACCCCTAACTGCCCTCTCCTGCAGGGTTGATCACCTCCAACTGCCCTCCCTTGCAGGCCTGGTCCCTCACAACTGCCCTCCCTTGCAGGCCGGGTGCCTCCCAACTGCCCTCTCCTGCTGGCCATCTTGTGTCCACATGAGGGCAGGATCTTTTACCACATGGGGGCAGCTATATTGTGTGTTGCAGTGATGATCAATCTGTATATTACTCTTTAATAGATAGGATAGAGGCCTGGTGCACGGGTGGGGGCCAGCTGGTTTGCCCTGAAGGGTGTCCTGGATCAGGGTGGGGTTCCCTTGGGGCGTGGGGCGGCCTGAGCGAGGGGCCTGTGGTGGTTTGCAGGCTGGCCACGCCCCCTGGCAACTTAAGCGGAGGCCCTGGTATCTGGAATTTATTTTCCTTCTACAATTGAAACTTTGTAGCCTGGAGCGGAGCCAAGCCTGCTGCTCCCTCCGGGGTGGCAGCCATTTTTGTGGCAGTTAATTCACCTTCTACAATTGAAACTTTGTAGCCTTAAGCAGGTGAGCCCAGCCAGGGTGTGCGGAAAGCTTTGCTTCCCCTGTTGCCGCCGGCAACCCTGGCCTGCTCTCTCAAGCTCCATTCTGCCGCCATTTGTTTGAATTTGTTTACCTTCTATAATTGAAACTTTGTAGCTTGAGTGGAGGCTTAGGCCTGCAATGGCTATGGAAAGCTTGGCTTGCTCTGTTACCTGGGAAACCTTGCTCTCTGTGGCCATAGCCATCTTGGATTGGGGTTAATTTGCATACTCGCCCTGATTGGTTGGTGGGCGTGGCTTGGCTGGTGGGCGTGGCTTATGTAGCGGAGTGATGGTTAATTTGCATATTACCATTTTATTAGAGAGGATACGTTAGTAGCTGTACCTCAATATAACTGATTCCTGTATAATCCTATGTCTTTTATTTTACACATTTAAAAGCATTTTTCTGAGAAAATGTTTCTCTGATCTTAAAACATGTACCATGGCTAAAAAAAAGTTTATGAGCCCTTATCACCCCCCTCCATCTCACGTTGCCCGTGCCGTGGAGAATTTCCCTCATGGGTCTGACTTCCCACGTGTGAACAGCGATGGGTGGATTTCAGCCACCTGAGTCCTGCCTTTACCTCCAGCACCTGCAGGCATTGGCCCTGGTTGGGCAAGGAACTTACATTGACTTGAATCTCCACTAAAATAAACGAGCTTTCTTTTCGTCGCCAGGCTGGGCTCTGCAGCTATGATTATTATGTATTGTTGCAATCTAGACCTTAATGGCATTTTAGCCCTGTGGTGGGCTCATACAGAAACTATCTCCAAACTTCAAAAGGCCTTTAACACATGTGCAGATGTCTGGAAAATTAATACTATTATCTAACTCTCACCCTTTGCCTGCAGGAGGCACGGATGAGACAATGGTCAATAAAGGTATCAGAGATCAATAAATGGTCATGAAGCAAAGCGCCGTCCCTCTGGGGAGCGAGGGTGGTGACAAGCGAGGAATCCCACAGTGCCTTTGAAGAGGCTCTCATTAGATGTTTTTCTCAATGTCATTCACTTAATCTGTTAAACATTTAAAGAGAGAATGGGGATGGGAAGGAACGTGGACAGAGAGAGAAATAAGGATACTTTTTTGCTACCCTACTTCAATTTGGATGTTCCAGGTACCGAATTCTAAAGCGTGGAGGCATTCATTCACTCACATGACTGAACGTGAATCTGTCAAGTTTAATGTTGAACAAGCTTCAGTTTCTGTTGTAGAAAGTGTTTTACATTTTGACAGACTTCAGCCACATTCTGCGAAATTCTCAGGACAGGCAGGGATTCTCATAGCCAGCCAGTTTCAAGGTTTTTATAAAGTTTCCAGGACCACAATTTATTCTCTTTCCTTCCTTCATTTTATTTCTAACAGGTTTTCTTCTGTCTGAGTCTCAGGTACACCAAAAAGACGTGAAAACAGGACTTTTTAAAATCATAGGATGAAGGCTTTATAATTTTTTAAATGAATTTCTTTTAGAAAGTTCTTCAATTTGGAAAGAGGGAAGGGAAATAAAAAATGGTATAAAATATATTTTTTAGCAGTTTGAGCAGATCATGGGAAATACACTGGGGACGCTAACCAAAGTATTACATGGAGTCGACTCTTCAAATAGCTCTTTATAAGAAAACCTGAAAATATTCACAGATTGCAGGTAACATCCTTTTAAGAATAAGTGAGACTATATTAGTCAGGGTTGAACTAGCTGTAAGAAATAGAAAAATCAACACTCAGGGGCTTAATCATACAGCAAGAAGTACAGAGGCTGTGGTTACTGAGATTTGGGAGTTGTGTGTTACTCCATCATAACCTACTCTATCCTGACTGATAAAGTGAGCTAATGTGAAATGCCTGCCTAAAGGACCAAGTGAAAAGTAATCTAAAACAGGGTCATGTATTAGAAATCTCCTAAATCATATTTTAATTAAAAATATCCTCACCTGAAGATAGTTTTTTCCCATTGCTTTTCTCCAGAGAATGTAAAGGAGGAAGGGAGGGGGGAGAGAGAAACACTGATGTGAGAGAGACACTTTGATTGGTTGCCTCCCACACATGCCCTGATTGGGTCAGGGGATGAAGTTGCAACCCAGGTACGTGTCCTTGACTGGGAATTGCACCTGGGACACTTCTGTGCATGGACTGACGCTCTAACCACTGAGAATCACAGGCCAGGGCCTAACCGTATTTTAATTTTTTTTCTTTTAATCGTCACCTGAGGATATTTTTCCCATTGATTTTTTTTTTTTTTTTTTTTTTTTTTTTTTAGAGAGAGTGGAAGGGAGGTGGAGAGACAGAGAGAGAGAAACATCAATGTGAGAGAGACACATTAATTGGTTGCCTCTCGCATGCATTCCAACCAGGGCTGGGGATCAAGGCTGCAACTGAGGAATGTGCCCTTACCATAATCAAACCTGGGATCCTTAAGTCTGTGGGCTGACGCTCCATCCACTGAACCAGACCGACTAGGACCCATATTTTTATTTTATTGGGATGATTGTGAATAACATATCCTTCTAAATGGGATGTTTTCCTTGTAAATTTCAAAATAAATAAGAACTGTCTCAGGCTTGTCAGGATTGTATTCAACTACAACCCTCTCCCCCCTCCCCCACGCACAAACAAACAAGCAAAACTGAGGAAGTCTGCCTTACAGTGTCTTAAGCTTATAGGGGTTTACATTTCTCATATAGCAAGATGTCCAAAGGTGGACAGTCCAGGGCTGGTATAGTGGTTCATAGATATCACCAAGGAACCAAACTCTTCTCATCATTTTGCTCTGCCATTGTTTTTTGTTTTTGTTTTTGTTTTTGTTTTTTGTAGGGGCAAGCTCATGCCAAGAAGGCTGCTACATATCCTGGCACTGCCTCCACCCTCAGATAGAAAGGAGGGGTAAGTGTGAATGAAGAACTCCATGGCTATGTCTGGCCCCTTTATCAGGAAGGCAAACGCTTTCCCATAAATCCCATAGCAGATTCCTGTTAGGTCTCACAGGCCAGAGCCAGTCCGTAGGGATTCTCCTACGAGAAAGGGAAGCTGAGAAGCAGCACAGATGACTCTCTAGTGCCTACTAGTAAACTAGAGAAAAGAGAGGAGAAGGGCGTTTATTGAGTGTGGTGGTCATGAGTGCTGCCTGTCAAATATGTCTACTTCTCTCTCCTTATGGGAGCATGACTGCTGTGATTCTGACCACTTTGTGGGTAGGTGGGGCCGTGTGACTAGTTCTGGCCAATGAATGATGAGTGCTACTAACCAGAGCGTTTTTAAGAGCGATACGAGATCTCCCAGAACTCTCTTCTTCCTGGCCTGGCATCTAGCAAGGTTTGAGCTGGTGGCTGCTCCAGCAGTCATGTCTCCTGAGTGTCTAAGAGGTGCCAAGCTCCCCTGTGGACCCACAAGAGCCATATAACATGACTAAGAAATAAATCTTTATGTTTGTAGCTGCCGAGACTTGGTAGTTGTTTGTGATGCTGGCATAACCCAGCCTGTTTCAACGGACTCAGTGAGTCAACTTGAAATGTCAGCCAGAAGGAACACGCTTGAAAGGAAAAAGGAGTCTTGGGCAGGCCAATGCATTAGGGATATCTGAACCAATATTGATTTCAGTGGGATGATATCTGGAGGCCAACTTTCTCTACTTCAAGTGCAGCTAAGTGGACTTTAATTCATAATGTTACAGTTGTCCTTGCACTACCCACGGACACAGACAAATTATCCCTCTCTCCCGTGTCTCTACATAGATGAGCGGCTAATGAAACATAACCTGTTCAAGGTAAGCAACTGAATTTAATATGAACTTCCAGGATGACCATCCACCCCGATTTAATGCATGATAATAAGGGATGGCATAGTTTATGACAAGCCTAGTTAATGACATAGTTCACATGACTGCATTGCTGAGCCTGCCCTTAAAAAGAAGACAAAAACAGTGGAGTGGGGTGGGGTGGGGTGAGGAGGAGGTGACTAAGAGTTAATGCATTAATGGCCTCTTCAGTTACATTACGTATCTGATTTTATCGCCAAGTATAGTATTTCACATCCTCAGCAAAGGCAATAGAAACTCACTCAATAGCGATGGGGCTTTTCCATAAGGACCCCAGAGCTACCAGAATCAAACCACTGGAAGGGGGCAAATCATGGGGAGAGGAAAGGGGACTTGAGTAGAATGCAATATGATGGAGGTGGGTTGCTTAACTAGCTGTTTCAAGTTGCCCTGTTGCTCACCTTTAACTACTATCCCTGGTCTTACAATGGGATGGGAGAGGTAAGCCATATGGATTTATGCCAGCAAAATGGTTGGTTCCACCACAGGTGGTAACACAGAATCTTACACGACATGCTTATGTGCTAAAATCACTAACGTGACTTTGGTTAGGTTCATCTGGCTTGAACTGTGTGGAGCGAGGGGTGCAGTGCAGAGGGTGCTATTATAATAAGAAGAAATATTATTATTTGTTAATAATAATTGCTGACTCATTCCCTGCTGGGCAGTCATGCTCCGGTTCTCACTCGCAAAGGTCAAAGGCGAGTTTGAAAACAGCAGCGGAAGAACAGAAGACCAGTGTCGCATAATGTACACTTCTGTGGAGCTTTTAAATGCTCATTTAAGAGGAGGTGTGAGATAATTAATCTCTTCTTTTTGTAAAATACGAATATGGGTTGCTTTACTCTCACTAAATGTGTACCTGGCCTTTTTTGTGTGTGGTTGTCACCTTCCTTTTAAGTATCAATTTTTTAAGCGAAAATAAATATTACATATTTACGGGACATTAACAATTATAGTTACAGTTCCTTTTAAAGATTTTAATGGATTCCCACTCTACCATAAAAAGCATAAATCCTTTAAATCTTTGAATCATTTAATTGTATGTATTCTTTTGTTTTTCATTTGGGAGTTATGGGGTGTGAAATACACCTTGATGAGAAAACAACCAGCACACCTGTTGCTTATGAAAATTGTATTCAGGAGGGCCTGCTGGGGCTATATTTTATTCCACAGCATGGTGTCATCCAGGGGGCCATCCGGTGACCCCATGACACCGGACTATAATTTTGTTTGTATTGCATGCCTTGTGCTGTGCCATGATGTTGGAATGATACTTGCTTCTCAGGTCGAAATCATGTTTGTAACCCATAACAAAAGTCAGTGAGATTTGCAGGTTTAAAATAAAAACTGGAGTTCATATTTGCAATAAGACTAGCAGAGGCAATGGCCATGTATTGAGTCTCTACTAGGCCCAAGGAAAACAGAGTTTATAGAGGATGACGTGAGAAAAATAGGCCATTCTTGGTTTGTTAATAATAGAGGGAAAGAAGTACTCTGCTCACCTTCCATTAACAGAATGCTGGTGGTAGAAAGAAGTAATACATTTTGCTTTACAATCTTAATCTCTGCCTTGAAATTTGATTTGGGGTACATGATGCCAATAACAAAAAACCTGATTTCATAGCTGGGACAGTGCTCTGTCATGCTGAAGGGGGGATCTGGGAGTGCAGGGCTATTTTGTTTAAGACAATGGTTCTCAACCTATCAGATCTAATGTCCCTTGTAAACAAATATATTTTAATTGTCCGTTTACTGTCTACCAGTGATATTAATAGGTAGTATAACCTATTGTAAAGACAAGGATTAGCATAGCAGGCCTGTAGGTTGGCTCTACCCTGGTCGGGTAGCTCACTTGGTTGGAGCATTATCCTGATATGCCAAGGTTGCAAGTTCAATCCCTGGTCAGGCACATACAGGAGTCAACCAGCAAATGCATGAATAAATGCGACAACAGACCAACCCCCCTCCCCCTCTCTCAAAGAGCAAAAACAAAACAAAAGCAAAAGCAAAAGGTTGGCCCTGGGCTGTAATCTGGACTTCAGAAGGTTCCCCCAACTCTGACCGGCCAGAGTGGCTCACTGTGCCTACACTGTTTGAGTATATAACGCGGTTTATGGTGAATGCCTGCTTTCCTTGGGAGCCGGAATCTTGCTAGGTGCTAGGCAAAAGGACCTGACACGGCCAGCCCTGAATAAAAATCCCGGCACCGCGGCTCTGCGAGCTCTCGGGCAGACATCTGACACGTGGTGTCACAACCTCCTGCGGGGACTGAGCGTGTCCTGTCTCTAACCAGAGCATCTGGAAAGCCTGGGGCAGGTCTCCAGACTTCACACCTGTTCCCTTTGCTGAGTTTGCTTTGGGTCTTGACATTATGACAAATATATTATTTTCAAAAATGGAACACAGAAACTCATATGAAAGGAAAACCATATGTAACTTATAATTGAACCACATGCTTTTCAATATGCAAATTCTCAGGCTCGGCTTCCCTGTAGGACATAATGAAGTGGTCAGACGCTTACAGTGGAAACGCCACAGATGCACCAGCCATAGATACAGACTCTTGTGCTGGTGACTCAAATGCAATGCATGCCATTGCAGCCAGTGATGTGCCTGCCTGAAACAGTAAACAATTCCTGGTAAAATTCCGACATCCCATGCACTGAAAGTTGGCAGGTTCAATCCCCAGGCAGGCATGTACGTGAGGCAGTGGATCCATGTCACTCTCTCATCGATGTTTTTTTCTCTCTCTCTTAAAAAAAAAAAATCAATGAAAACATATCCTCAGGTGAGGATTTAAAAACTTAAAAATAAAACAAAGTTCAGTTCTTCCCTTGAATAATTCTGAGAAAATTCAGCTTCTATTAAAACCAAAATGCTTTGTGTTTCTATGTAAACTGGAGATAGGTTCTCTGCTCAGATAATCATGAGCACATCCAAAGGCCAGGTGGGACCTCAGGGGCAGGTGCAAGGGACCAGGCCTGGCAGCCTCGCCTCCAGGCCATGAAATGTCAGTAGTGCTCCCCAAACTCTGTGCCAGCCAACAATATGCCCCAAATACTCCTTTTTCCGAGGCGTGGCGCCACCCTGTTCACACGATGCCCTTTGGGAACGGATTATGAAACACTGGGGCCCTTACACAGGGCTTGTGGCCAATCTGAGCTCAGGCAGCTGGAGACAGGAGGTGAGAGCACCAAGGGATAAAGTAAAGAACGTGGCAGTTCCCCTAGTACAGTGATGGTGAACCTATGACATGCGTGTCAGCACTGACATGCGTATCCATTTCTGATGACACGCGGCCGCATGCTGAGGATGAAACATTTGCGAAATAATGTTTTTTCCTCAAAGTGACACACTACCCGAGTTATGCTCAGTTTTTTTGGCGAAGTTTGACACACCAAGCTCAAAAGGTTGCCCATCACTGCCCTAGTAGCTGAGAGCCGAGTTCAACACCCCCTGTGCCAGGGCCTGCCAGGCGGGGGTGCTGGACAGGCTGGCGGTGGGCAAGGCAGGAGTGGAGGCCTGGAAAGAGGAAGTGCTGGTGTTTAGAAACAAGGCCCCTGCAGGGTTCCCAGAGGGGCTGACACCCCGACCACTCTTCATGCAGGAGCCGAGGACCACGGAACGAGTGTCGAACGCCTGCAGGAGGTCGGCATCCAGCTGCGGACGGAGTGTGGTGGGACAGTCACACACACAAGTACACCTGCAACAGTAAACGGTGCCGCTGCCGGGTCAGGTCCTGGTGTGGCATTTCAGTCCTCACGACCTCCCTGCGAGGTGGGCATGTTCTCAATCCCATTTTACAGGCGAGGAAACAGCAGAGGAAGGCGGAATAACTCGCTCAAGGTGAGAACCCAGCCCATGTGTGCCCGGGCCTCTGTGCTGAGGAGTGACTCAGTGAGAAGCAGTCACGATCAGTCTAAACAGTGCATGGACCTTCTGAGTCTGTGTTGACTGTGACCTTGAAGTCAATTTCCTGGTCCTTGTTTTTGAATAGGGGCCTCTCAGAGACACAGGCTTCTGTGTACTTCAGCTTTGTTTCTGGAGCTGTTATCAGGATTTACAAAGCCCGCGCATGGTCCAAGATCGCCCCTGCATCTGTTTTTAGCTCACAGGGAAAACACTATAATGTAATAGTTGAAACACTGGCTTTGAAGTCAAAGTCAAGTTCAAATCCAAGCTGTGGGATTCACAGGCTATGTTATCTTATTTATCATTTGTAAAACAGAAATATCTCCTCGTGATGATAAAAGGAGATTCTAAAGGTAAGGCACTTAAAGGGAACGTGGAGCATAGAGAGCGCGCAATAAACAGTCACTATTATCCTGACTCCCCTCTCGTGCAAGGTGTACGTAAATGATCCCGTCTCAGAGGGCAATTGGGTCTCACGGGTGACCCTCTTACAGCCTTCTTCCCACAGGAAACGGATGCTAACTGTGCTGAGGAGGGGTTCCTGTGGGCGTTTCCTGTTCGACCTTCCCTGAGAGCCCCACCTGAAAGGCCCAGTGCACCCACTGCCTTCCCAGAGCCCCCCTGAGCCGTGCAGGCCTGGCCTGGGCAGCGCTCTGTGGGACAGGCCGTCCTCTCCCTGTGGGTCCCAGGGGCGTAGAGTCATCTCACTCCGCCGAGAGACTTCCCATCTTCCAAAACAATGGGGATGGGAGACTGAGGTAGCAAGAACCCAGGGAAAAGCTTTTATGAACATCACTTTATGCTTTTATTAAGAGAATAACAAAGCTCACCAAATGAAGAAAATGTTGGCTACATTTTACTACTAGTAATATTCTTACTAATATGTGACTCGTTTCCATTTATGTAACATCAAAGTAAACAACATGGGCTTTGCAGTAAAATAAGGCTTGGATTCGGGCTTGCCAACTGGAATTCTGGAATGCCTTTAGGAGAGTATGAAGCTCATGTCATTGCCTATAGGTGACAGCAACAATGCCTACCGAATGGCATATTGGGGGACATAAATGAGATCATATATAAAGAGCATCAGGCTGGCCCCACAAGAGATAAGAAGGAGTAGCTGTTGTTATCAAGAACAGAGGTTTGTAAACCACAACCTATGGGCCAAATCCCTGTTTTTGTTTTTTTAAAAAATATATTTTATTGATTTTTTACAGAGAGGAAGGGAGAGGGATAGAGAGTTAGAAACATCAATGAGAGAGAAACATCGATCAGCTGCCTCCTGCCCACCCCCTCCTGGGTATGTGCCCACAACCAAGTACATGCCCTTAACCGGAGTCGAACCCAGGACCCTTCAGTCGCAGGCTGATGCTCTATCCACTGAGCCAAACCAGTCAGGGCCAAATCCCTGTTTTTATAAATACAATTTTAAAGGAATTGCCACACTCATTCATTGATACATTATCTACAGCTGCTCTACAATGGCAGAAGGAGTAGTACAGACAGATACCTTATAGCCTTCAAAGACTAAAGTATTTATTATCTGTCCCTTTAGAGAAAAGCAGTTTTCCAACCTCCTATCTAGTGTAGCCCTCAAACTGCTGTGTGCACCAGAATCGCCTGGAGGGCTTGATGAAACCAGATTGTGCGCCGTACCCCCAGCTCTCAGTAGGTCTGTTGGAACCCGAGACTCTGCATGGCTAGCATGTTGCCAGGTGACCTGAGGCTGCTGGTCAGTGACCTCACACGGAGAACAAATCTCTCCCTTGTATAATTTCAGTACACACATATTTATCACTAGGTTTGCCCTGTGGCTGCTTATAAACACTTAGGCATTTATTTACTCTATCTGGTGCTCAGGCCCAATTTTCAGACTTCCTGCTCCCTGCCCCTCTTCCACACCAGCTCCCTCCTCCTCCTTCCAGAAGCAGAGCGGCGTTTCTGATGTCCACGTTCCCGTCCCTTCAGCTTCCTCCATTCCTCCACCAAAGGTTTGTTAAACATCCATTCCCAATGACCCTTTTCAACTCCTTTCCAATTAAAAAAATATATATATTTATTGATTTTTTACAGAGAGGAAGGGAGAGGGATAGAAAGTTAGAAACATCGATGAGAGAGAAACATCAATCAGCTGCCTCCTGCACACCTCCTTCTGGGGATGTGCCCGAAACCAAGGTACATGCCCTTGACCGGAATCGAACCTGGGACCTTTCAGTCTGCAGGCCGATGCTCTATCCACTGAGCCAAACCAGTTAGGGCTCCAATTTTTTTAATATATATATTTTTATTGAATTCAGAAAGGAAGGGAGAGGGAGAGAGGGAAACATCAGCGAGAGAGAATCATAGATGGGCTGCCTCCAGCAGGTCCCTTACTGGGACCAAGCTCACAACCCTGGCATGTGCCCTTGACCAGAATCGAACCCAGGACCCTTCAGTCCACAGGCCAACGCTCTATCCACTGAGCCAAACCAGCTAGGGCCTCCTTTCCAAGTTTTAAAAATTATCTTCAACAAGATACACAGAAGCGAAAGCAAATAAGAGAAAGTGAGATTCCCAGTTTTTGTGTTTTTTGTTGTTGTTGGTTTTTGCTTGTTTGTTTGCCTTTTGAAGGGATGATGGGAGGAGGCTGGAGACTAAATTGGCTCATTGGTGCTGTTGATAACGAGGCCCCGGTGCTAAGGACCAATCATGGCTTGCAGTCCCCCCTTGCAGCGCAACCAGAAACCGAGGAGAGCAAACTGCATCTCAACCCAAAGAACAAAGGACCTGGGTGGAAAGTGGGCTCCGTGACCAACAACAAAAGAGATATTTTGGGGAAATGAGTCACTCCTCCAATCACTCCACAGAGACAACAGCATACGTGAGCTTATCCTGCCAGTCTACTGAGTACTTGAATATAGTTAATGTTGCTTCCAGCAGAAGTGAAAATAACACAAAGCCACTTTTCTCTCACTGGAACAGAGGAGCATACATATTTATTCAATGTTAGAAGAATAAAAAAGTATTTATCAACAGAATATAAATAGGATCAGTGGCATTCAGTGGTCTCCTACGTTTTTAAATATATATGTGAACATATTCTCTTAAAAATACTTTAAATAATGTAGAAGTGATACTGTTGCAATTAACCTATCTATAATAATAAAAGCGTAATATGCTAATTAGATTGGACGGCATTCCCGATGTCCTTCCGGACGACCTTCCGGACAACCTGGGGCTGCAAGGGAAGCCCGGGGCCCCGGGTGCCAGAGGGAAGCTGGTGCCGGCAGCCAGGGGAAGGAAGGCCTACTCTTGCATGAATTTCGTGCATCGGGCCTCTAGTTACTAATAACAGGAAAGGAGCAAAGGGAAGGTCAGATAGTATAGGCATGTCATTTGGGCAGCTTTACACTCCCCTAGAAACCACCGGTCCATTCCCTGCAGATGACCAGGGGGAGAGGGGAAGGGACTGAATTGGGTGGAGAACAGACGCATGCCCAGTAAAGTTTGGGTGAAATAGGGAAGGTATTTGTCAGTCACAGCAGGGAACAGGTCATTGGCCAGGGTGGGCGTGGCCACTGTAAGCACAGACAGATTTGAGATATTTAATCTCCTAAACGAAGGAGTTCTCGCTCTTGATCTTTTGACTCCTGGCTTTTGGGGCTCTCATGTTTCTGCTCGCTTGTATTCGCCCACTTGGCCCACAGCCCCTGGACCCCACACAATGGGCTAACGGACTGCCACTAGCCCGACGCTGCCCGGGACCCAGCTCCACTATGGAGAGGAAACTCTGGATGCTGGCCTTGCTTCCAGCTCTGCTGTGTCCCCAGCTGTACCTCTTCCAAGACCGGATGAAGGGAAAGGGGACTTGGGAAACCCAGGGATGTAATTCCGCGCAAATAAAAATTCCTCATCCTCCTGTGCAAGTTTCAGGAAATTCTTTTTCTCAAGATAGCGTAAGGACTCTACCCCCAGCTCCCAGAGGGGAAGAGGACACCCACTCCCACTGATAACAGAAGTATACGGAGTAAAAGTGAAAATCTCCTTTACAATGTCCTCTCTCCCCTCCCCCATCAGTCCTATTCTTTTCTCCAGAAGTAACCATTATTGGTATTTGGTGTCTGTGCATCTTACAGAACATTTCTGATGTATGTAATTTCCAAATATGTAATGCATTAATTGTGCTGTTTTGTTTTGTGTAATTCTGACGTTTTGACAGCTCGGGGCCTTGCTGGCTCTGGAAAGACTGCTTCTCCCAGGGGTAACCATTTCCTAGATACAGTGCCCCCTATCGGAGGGGGCTCCATTCCCAGGCCCCCAGTGGGTGTCTGAAACTGTAGATCAAGCATGGGCCACTTTGGGCCACATGCCTCATTTATTTGGCTGGTATTAGCCTTTGAGTTTGACATGCTTGCTGTAGACAGTACCAAGCTTATACATATATACTATGTTTTCTCCTATATATACATTCCTTTGATAAAGTTTAATTTATCAATGAGGCACAGTGGAAGATGAACAACCATAACTAAAAATAAACTAGAACAATGATAATAATATATTATAATAGAAGTTAGGTGAATATGGTTTCTCTCTCTCTCAAAATATCTTATTATACAGCACTTGCCCTTCTTCTTGTGATGCTGTGAGATGACCCAAAGCTGATGTGATATTTGAAGTGAGGTGAGTGATGCGGCATTGCGATGCAGTGTTAGGGTGTCTTGAGCACAAGCACCACGATGCCAAGACAGGTCATCTGATAACCCAGAGGGCTACAAGGTGACGAGGGCAGGGATCGTATACAGAGTGGATGCTCCGGAAGAAGGGATGATTCACAGCCTGGGCTCAACAACACGAGATTTCAGCTCACTACTCAGAAAAGCAAGCAACTTAAAAATGATAAGTTGTTTATTTATGGACTTTTCCATTTAATATTTTTGAACCATGTTTGCCCATGAGTGGTTGAAACTGTGAAAAGCGAAATCAGAGTCTACTGAAATTATTCAAACTAGCCAACCTAAGCCTGCTTACCACGCCTCACCAGTTCCTTCCAGAATAAATGGCAATAAAGGCTCTTGCCTATGATTCCCACTCCTTCTTTCTGCCTCCTGACCACCCCACTGCTTCCCCGGGCTGCCTCTGCATGACATGGTACACATCTTGCTCTTGGGAGCTGTAGCAAACTTTTTTTTTTTTTAACATAATAGAATTTTTGGAGCTCTTTCTGTATCATTTCACTGATTACTACCACACTTGATTGTTCATTGGATATTTGGAGGTGTTTTTTTTTTTTCCTGTGGAACAAATTTTTCACAGAAACCTTTGCTTTGAACCTTTGCACAGTACCTCTCCTCTTCCAGAGGTTTTGATTGGTTTTCCATGGGCTTATTGAATTGTGGGGCTCTGTATGTAGTATAAACAGTGATGCCGGGAAATTTCCCTGCCTGATGTTTGTCTCTTCACTTTATCGTGCTTCTGTTGTAAGGTTTATGTTTGTTGTTGTTTGGTTTGGTTTTGCATTTAAATATATCAGTCGTTTCATCTGGCTTTTGGATTTTGTGAATTGCTTAGTAATACCTTACCTATAAAAAGGTTATAAAACCATTCTCCTCCATATTTTTATATTTAATACTTTAATCCATCTGAAATTTATTTGTGCTTGTGATATGAGTTAGAGCTATAAACTTTAAAAAATATATATTGATGAATGTCTATCATTTCCTCCACTGATGTAAAATATCTCTATCACAAACAAAACTCCCATTTAAACATTATTTCTGAAAACAATTTGTAGCTTTCAACTGTTCTACTTGTGAGCTAATACCACAGTGCTTTCATGTAGCATTTTAATTTGTTTCGAAATGTGGTAGGCAAGTCACCCCTTCATATCATTTTTTTTTCCAAAATATTTCCGTTCTTGTCAACATCCATAAAATAGCCTAATATGATATGGTTTAATTTCCACCAATTTGGGGAATTAATATTGTTATCTTTACACGGTAGATTCTCCAAACCCATGAAATTATATCCTTCCATACATATTTTATATCTCTTACCGTCCATTACAATCTTATAGTTAGCCTTACATATGATTTATAGAGTTCTCAAAGGGACTTATTTATAGGTATTTTATGGTGTTTGTTGTTGTTACTATTAATGGATTTCTCGTATTAATTTTATAACTAGTAATTACTGGTATGTAAAAATGGTGTAGATTATTTTGCACATTTACATTACACATTAGAGCATGTTCTTAATTGATTAGAAAGTTTTTCTAGTAATATTCTTGGTCTTCATTGATCACATTATTCAGAAATAATGACAGCTATGTGTCTTTCCAATAGATATGCCACTTCTTTTCTTTTTGGATTGACAAGTACATGAAAATACACATATTTTAATATATTCAACATATATTAAATAGCAGATTATTTTTATTTTAATTTAAATGCTTCGATATTTCAAACTGAAGAAGATACTTGCTGTAGAATTCTAACAGACAACTATTATCAAGTATCTTCAAGCTCACTAAGAGTTTTTTCTTTTTAACTAGGTAATGGAGTGTTATTTCTGGCAGCCTTTATTTTTTTATGTAGAAGATTACATTAATGGAATCCATTTTTGCACTACTTCTCTGTACCACTGGAATAACTTTTACGTGGCAATCATTTGTTATAACTTCTAATACATCACTGGATTTTTAAAAACAATATGCTGACCTTTCCCTCCCCCCTTCCCCCACCACCTCATAGCAGGAAGACAGGAGGGGAGTGCTCTTAAGCTAGGGGCTGGGAACCTCACACCCCATTCCTTCATGCATCATAATTACAAGGCTTTCTTTAACTCCGAGTATACTCAGGACACCCACTCCCACCAATTCTCACCTGCTCCCAGATTTGGTTTGTGATGTACAGAAAGGTAGGTCTTTTACTCACAGGTGTTTAAATTTGAAATAAAAAAAATGTACATTTGAAAAGAAGTCAAATATGCACTAGAAACCTGCAGAACTTGATACGAACAAAAGAAAATGTGGACATGAAAATATCTAAAGGTTTCATGCTGATTGTTCAAGGGAGCAAACCTCAAGCCATTTTGTTTTTTGCTTTTAGTTCATTTTTAAAGTTCTGGAACCTGTGACATAAAGTTCTATTGATTAAGGGGGGCTGGCTTACTCTTCACCCTCATCCCCCCGTGGTATAGAAATACACATATTTTACCTATATGTTCATTAGGCTATGAACATGCCTTCCCAAGACTGTGTGCCGTCCTTGTAAGAGCCACCCGAGGGAAGCAGAGAAAGAGAATGTTGTTGGTGGTAGCAGCAAACTAGAACTGAAAGCCAGATGAGGCCTATTTTAAGTCCTGCTTCTCAACACAGGTCTAACTGCGCTGTGGACTTCATGCATCAGATGCTGGTTCGAGAAGGACACACTCCATTTGATACTGTTGTCATTAGCTAGTCCTATCTATTAAAGAGGGAATATGCTAATTGATCCTCACACCGTCGCAAAGATGGCGGCGCTCACAGCCAATAAGGAGGAAATATGCTAATTGACTGCCCTGCCCTCAAAAATGGCAGTGCCCACAGTCAATAAGGAGGGAATATGCTAATTGACTGCCACATCCTCAAAGATGGTGGCTCCCACAGCCACAAGATGGTGGCACCTGGTCCCCTCAGCCCCCCAGCCGCCCAGGGCTGCCCAAGGTGCAGGCAAGCCTCAGATGGTGGCTGCCCAGCTGCCCAGGGCCACCCGAGGCTCAGGTAACCAGGGCTGGCCGAGGCTTGCGCTGCCGGCAGTGGCAGCAGTAGAGGTGTGATGGGGCGTCGCCTTCCCCTGATCACTGGGTCACCTCCCGGCCCTGAGGGTTCCCGAACTGTGAGAGGGGGCAGGCTGGGCTGAGGAATTTCCCCTCCATTGCATGAATTTTCATGCACCAGGCCTCTAGTTATTAGTAACAGGAAAGAAGCAAAGGGAAGGCCAGACAATATAGGCATGTTCCCTACAAAACACAGGGGGAAGGGGACGGGACCAAAGGAAGACTGATGCATGCCCAGTGAAGTTGGGGTGACAAGGAAGGTGCTGCCTGTCAGTCACACCTGGGAACAGAGGTCATTGGCCAGAATGGGCATGGCCACTGCGTCTGTGAAGATCTGAGATACTTCACTTCCTGCACAAAGACGTCCACTCTCTTGCTGCTCTTGGCCTGTCTTGGGACTCGTGTGACTCTGGGCTTGTGGGGCTCTTTTGCCCCTGTTCCCTGCTTTGGTCTATGTGGCCCTCAGCCACGTGGACCCACACACAATAGCCTGATGGACTGCAGCTAGCCTGATGCTGAACTGGACCCGGCTCCATCATGGAAAGGAAACTCAGGACACTGGCTCTGATTTTGGCTCCACTGAAACCCCAGCTGCACTTCTTCGATGACTGGACTAAGGGAAATGGGACTTTGGAAACCCCGGGGTGTCATTCCTCAGAAAGAGAGTTTTTACCATATCTCCTCCTCCCATGCGGGCCTCTGGAAGTGCTCCTTCCAGGGGCCACGGATCCCACTCCCACTAGCAAGGGGGATGGTGAGGCCCGTTTTTCTTTAATAAAACTTTACCACCCAGATCACCCAGCAAAGCACACCTCGGGGAGCCACTGAAGTTTCCCTCTGTGGTTCGCAGTGGCGTCAGGCCACCAAAGTGGTGGCAGTTTTGTTGTTCACAGGAACAGTTTCGTAGGGAAGGATTGACTTGGATTAAAAGACAAGGTTCTGCAGAGTGGCATTTTTCGATGTTTAGCTCTAGATTTTTTTCCATCAGGGTTTCATGAATTAGAGATTTACCCTTTGTGTTCAGGTGGGCTCTCCTTGTCCAGTGTCCCTGTCTGCGTTATCCTAACCTTTACAGATGAGTTGGGAAACTTTCTGTGTGAAATGCCGGAAATGAGGATGAAAATAATCTATGCAGCCTGACTGCTGCCTTGTCTGGGCGCAGAAGAAGCTCTGCCCTTTGGCTTCTGCTCTGTGCTCGCTGGTTGCCTAAGGTGTCCCACCTTCTCCTGAAACGCTCCTCCGCTCCCACCTTCCTCGGAACATCATGCGTTCAGAGTTCCTAATGTAAAACTCTCCTTATCTATGTGTCACACCATTTTCTAATTCCTAGTGTCATTTATTTGCATTTTTACTCTTTTTGTCCAATGTAGGCTTGCTTAAATTTCTTTGTGGGGCATGATTGTGTTGATGTTTTCACTTCCCTGCCTTTAATGGACTGACTAATTTTTCTTCGTTCCAATTTTCACTCAAATAGTTATTACACTAATCATAACCTTATTCTTGCAGTTTTCCTTTGAATTTTTGGCTGCCAGTTAATTTCATGTCAATTAATTTTATCTTATCCAAGAAAAATACATAAAAGTTTCAAAGTCAAATACCGCTTAATGGCTTATAATTAAAACAAAAAAACATCCTTCCATCCTTCTCCAAGTCTCAAGCCTATTTCTACTACCAGGTTGCTCCCTGATACTTAGATCCAGTTTTTGGAATAATAATCACAGTTATAGCTTATAAAGTGCTAACTGCATATCAAATACTATTTTAAAAATATATGCACAGCAAAGGATGCTAGCAACAAAATGAAAAGGCAACTTATTAAATGGGAGAAAACATATGCAAACCATGTATCTGATGAGGGGTTAATATCCAAAATGTGCAAAGAACTCACACAACTCAATAGCAGAAAACCACACACAATCTGATTAAAGGAACTAAATAGATATTTTTCCCTGGAAGACATACAGATGGTCAACCGATACATTAAAACAGGGGTCCTCAAACTTTTTAAACAGGGGGCCAGTTCACTGTCCCTCAGACCGTTGGAGGGCCAGACTATAGTTTAAAAAAAACTATGAACAAATTCCTGTGCACACTGCACATATCTTATTTTGAAGTAAAAAAAACAAAACGGCAAAAACTCCTGCATGTGGCCTGCGGGCTGTAGTTTGAGGACGCCTGCATTAAAAGTTACTCAAGATCACTAGTCAATAGGGAAATGCAAATCAAAATCACAATTACATATCAGCTCACACTTGTTAGAATGGCCTTTATCAAAGAGACAAGAATTAGCAAATGCTGGGGAAGATGTGGAGAAAAGCGGACCCTGTGCACTGTTAGTGGAAAAGTGAATAAAACAAAAGCGGTGCAGACAGTATGGAAAACAGGAAGAAGGTTTCTCAAAAAATTCAAAAAGAGAACCACCATATGATCCAGCAATTCCACTTCTGGGTATACACTGGAAGGAAATGAAATTGCTGTCTCAAAGAGACATCTATATTCTTTGAAGCATTCATTAGAATAGCCATGACATGGAAACAACGTTAAGTGTCCATCAATGGATGAATGGATAAAGAAGAGTTGGTGTATATACACAATGGGATATTGTTCAACCATAAAAAAGGAAATCTTGTCATTTAAAACAACTTGAGGGCATTATACTAAAATGAAGTAAGTCACAAAGACAAATACTATGTGATTTCATGCTTATGTAGGATCTTAAAAAACCACATAGAGTCCTGTGTAACTAAGGCATAATTGACTTTTCCAAATGTTCTGTAGATTTACAAAAATAATGGATGTTCCTTATTACATAATGTAGGGTTTTGTACACAGCTATTACAACAAGATTATTGATTATATTTTTGTTTCTTTATGATGTACTTTTTATCTGTCTATCAAAGTTGTTCAATTGTGAAAGAATCTATATCTTTGTGTTCTGAAGTCACTTCCTGTAAAAGTATTTTTTTTTAAATTTTGTTCTTGCACTTAAATTTTGATTTTTATATATAACTGCTATGGTATATGGTGCATACAATTTTATGACTATTAAATTTTTACTCATGATGTGTAACTATTTTATTACCTAATGCCCTTCATTATTTGTATAAGGCTTTTAACCTTAAAATTTTACCTTACCTATTGTAATTCCTGCATGCTTGTCTTCTTTATGTTTGCATGTCTCAGGTGTCATTACCCATTCATTTATTTGTCCCTTTCTTTATCATTGCAACTATTTTTTAAAAAACAAACAGCTTACCACTGGGTGCTATTATCTAATGGAATCAAAGCATCTCCGACTCGGCTCTCTCTGGTCCTATTTCCCTTCCCATCTGTACACATTGCAGTGTCCTGTTGATGCACCTAATTTCTTTCCTTCCATCTTCCTTTAGATCTCCGGTGATATATTCTTCTTTCATCTCTTTCCAAGTCAATATTTCTCTTGGTTTAAATGACTATTAGTTTCATTTTCCCCCTCGTTAATGTAAATATCCAGTTATAATTCTGATTATACACATATCCCCTCACATTTGGAGGAACATGATACCAACTATTTTCCCCACTGAGACACAATATTTCCTTGACCTTTGCATTTCCCTAGCCAAATCTCATAAATTAAGACCTTAAAAATACCTTCTCCTTCTCTCTTCCTCCTCTCCCCTTGGGTGAGGTCTCTGAAACACTTTTACCCTGCCTCTCCCTCACACTTCCCCCTGCAAGGTTCTACTGAGGATAGATAGCTTAGCATTTGACGATTTAGACCATGGGTGAGGAACCTTTTTTCTGCCAAGGGCCATGTGCATATTTATAACATCATTTGCTTAATATAATTCACTTAATAGAAATTTATGTTGCTCTGAAAAAAGCTCCTAGATTTATTGAATTTTGAGTCCCGCTGCGGTTGCCTGAGCTGGGTCAGACCAGATGATTTCTTGGGCCTTATATGGCCCTCGGGCCAGACGTTCCCCAATCCTGATCTGACTAACGGAATGCCCCTTGCAATACATTCTTGTTGTTTCAAGAGTCCCTAGGAATATGTTACACATTCTCAGAAGTCTATCATTACAAATGTGTGCATGAGCTCGCCTGTGTGCATTGGTATGTCCACATAGTCTCAATATTTATAACATTTTCCTACCATTGAGTGGTATCATTTTCTTAATTTATCTTTAATTCAAATAATGCATTTTCGACTATGTAAGTAACATATGAATAAATTCTCACTGTAAAGAACCCAAACTCGCTGAAATCGGTTTGGCTCAGTGGATAGAGCGTCGGTCTGCGGACTGAAGGGTCCCAGGTTCGATTCTGGTCAAGGGCATGTACATTGGTTGCGGGCACATCCCCAGTAGGGGGTGTGCAGGAGGCAGCTGGTCGATGTTTCTCTCTCATCGATGTTTCTAGCTCTCTATCCCTCTCCCTTCCTCTCTGTAAAAAAATCAATAAAATATATTAAAAAAAAAAAAAAGAACCCAAACTCTACAAGAAAGATAAAGTGTCACTGGCCATCCCTCATCCCATTCCCTTCCCTAAAGGTAGTTTGGCATATATTTTCCATATATATGCAAGTGAGTAAATATAGTTTAACTTGATTCTTTAGAAACTGTTACATAACATTGTATAGCATAGTTATTACATAGTTTTTTGATGAGCACTTTGGTTGTTTCTACAAATTAGTAGAATTGCTATTGAAATAGTGCCTAACCTTTTACATGTCACCCTCTGCACATGAATAAAAATTTCATTAAAGTAAATATGGATACATAAGCTTGCTAGGTAAGAGGGTAGATGTTTTTACTACTAAATTGCCACTCAAGAACTGCTGTACTTATTTATAATCTCGCCAGCAATGCATGAGGTTTATATTTTTAATACCAGGACATGAAATTATTTGTTTCTCTCTACCATTTTTATACATTTCTGCATGCGTTACAGAATGTCTACCACATCCATTGCCTAAAAAAACACTATTTCGCATGTAGCAAGCTCCATCTTTGACAGCATTTAATATTAGCACAATTTAACTTATGCCAGTATGTTGGGTGGAAACAGATATTTTGTGTTTTAACTTCCTGATTAGTAGTGAGGTCAGCATCTTTTCACAAGTTTCTTAACTATGTGCGCTTCCTTTCCTGTCAATTGCCTATTTCCACCTGTCTTCCCTCTCGATTTTTCTAACTCATAACAAATTCAAAACTCTAATTCATAGGAATTATTTACATACTTTAGATTTTAATCCTTTGTTGTTACATATGTTAAAGTGTTTCTCTCACTTTGTTATTTACCTTTGCCTATGTTTATGGGATATATGGTCAACAAAATTTTTTAATTTTGAGATAATAAAATTTAACAATCCTTTCCTTTATGATGTCTTAGTTTTATGCCTTGTTTAAGAAAACATCAAATACACTGAGATTTAAAAAAAGTAGTCTTTTGTATTTTCTTACTATTTATATAGTTTTTCTACATTTATGATACTAACTCATGTAAAATTTATTTCTTTATAGTGAGGTAGGGCTCTAATTATTATTATTATTTTCAAATGAATTGCCAAATATCCTCTAATCATTTATGCAAAGTTCATTATTCCTCATTACTGCTTTTATCATAAAATAAATTCCCACTTAATCATATGCCTGGTTTTGTACTTTTCTTCCATCAATTAATTTATCTCCTCTTGGTCCAAACTCACATTGTTCTAATTACTTCCATTTTTCAGTATATTCTAAAGTATCAGAGGATAGTTTTTCCACCCCAGTCTTCTGTGAAGTCCTTAATTTTCAAAGCTACCTGGGCTATTGGAGACCACTTTTAACTTCTCAGGTGTATTTATAATCAGCTCGGCAAATTCTATAAAAACTCTGTTGGCTTTTGATTGAGAATGCATTACATTTTAAATTGGCTCTAGGAGAATTAACATTTTTATAACATTGACTTTTTTTTTCTTTCCATGGATATACAGTTCCACTTATTCATTTCTTTTCTTATTAAAGGTTTCTGTTTCATTCGTTTAGATCTTACATATATCTTATTAGGTTTAGCCAAACTATAACAGAAAGGATTCCTGGTTCCTTGCCAAATCCCTCACTTTACCTACTGAGACCTACAGAATTCATGGGACCTGTCTAAGGTCACACAGCGTAGTAGCCCTTGCAGAACTGGACTGGCTTTGATAATGGTTATTATGGTTTCTAACACAATAGGCACAGCAGTGGCTTCACTGAACCTCTTTTACAACTGTGTATGCCTCTCCACACACACAGCTTTACCCATTTTAGTTTCCCATGGGTTTGTATAGTATTTTATGAATGCACTAGAGGCCCTTTGCACGAAGAATCATGCAATAGACCTTCCTTCACCTGGCTACTGGCACCAGTTTTCCTTCCGCCTTCTTTCAGGGTGGGGGCTTGGACCCCAGCGGCTGCGGCAGTGTGGGGTGGGAGCTGCCGGGCCCCACGCCGCCATCCGCGATTGGGGTGCTGCCACCGCCACTGCTCAGGTCCCTCAGTGATAGGAGGGACCCGGGCGCCGCCGTCGCTCTGACCTCGATCACTGAGGGGCGGGACCCGGGCGCCTATGCCTCTCCGACTGCGATCGCTGAGGGGCGGGACCGGGCGCTGCCACCGCTCCCACCACGACTCTCACCGGCCCCATTGGTCCCCCCTCAGCGGCTGCCGATCTGGCCATTAAGAGGCGTGGGGGGCAGGACTCGCGATTCCCGCCCCTGGTGCCTCTCAACGGCCGGATAGGCCACCCTGAGTCCCGCCCTCCAGCCTCCCACTGGCCCAATTGTGGGCATAGCGGAGTGATGGTTATTTGCATATTACCCTTTTATTAGGTAGGATGTGGAAACGTAAATGTTTTTTCATGCCATGCAAATACTGTTGGTTTTTAATTATATACTTTTAAAAATTGATCCTATTTACAGCATAACAGTATACAAGTAGAGCAAAAGTGACTGAAGGCAATTATCAAAATGCTTAAAAATAAAAGCCAATGAAAAGTTATTAAGCCAAAAAAGTGCTCTAAGTATTGTGAGAGAAGCAAACAAGTGTAAAAATATTGGGCAAAATATTATAAAGGAGTGATATAATTAAGTAGCTATTATTAGCAAATTTAATACATGGTACTTATTACTTCATATATGCTAACTCACTTAACTCTAAAACATATACACAACCACCAAGAAATAAATACTGGGTTTTATTTTCCTTTCACAGAGGAGATATCAGAACTTGAGAGATGAACTGACTTGTCCAAGGTCATGACAATAGTGAGTAGCATAGACTGAATTGAAACGCAGATATATTTAACTCCAGAGCTCTTGTTCTAACTTTTCTATTTATCTATTTTCCTTAAAATCTAGTTAAAGACACACACACATCCTCCCACTTAGCACCACTGTATAACTATTAGCTCTGGGAACATTTTAAACTACTGACTGAGACAAATGCATCTACAATCAAAACACTGGCCATTGACTAACTGCAGATTTTCTGTGAATGCCTTTGAGGAAGTACTCATGACATCCAATCACTAATCAACAAACCAAAAGTCCTTGTGGAAAAACTTCCTATACACGCAGCTACACGGATGAGTATCAAACACATGCCAAGCAAAGTAAGCCAGACACAAAAGAGTCTGCATTAGATGATTCCATTTATATTAAACTCTTGAAAGGCACAACTAATCCACAGTGACAGAAAGCAGATCAGTGGCTGCCTGTGTTTGGGGAGCTGGGGGTTATGCTGCACTGACTGGGCACGGGAACAAGGGAACCTTTTTGAGGGGGATGATCAATAATGCAAACATGCTCCAGAACACGTCAGGACCATTGGTAGAACAGGCTGAATGGTTCCTCCTAATTAGGGCCAGGACGAAGATAGCTCAGGGAACTGCTTCTGCGGGGTCCCAGATGAATAATATGTCCTGTGGACCCTCAGTGTTTCAGCAGCCTGGCCAGAGAATAGCAGCACAATTTAGCTACTAAAATAAACCGTCTGGAAGCTCAGCGAGCAATCAATCGTGCTAATCCATCGAGCTGCACAAGGGGCACACGTGCATCTCACATCTGTTTTGATGTGGAATTAACACAGTGAGTTATTTTTCTTTTTGCCATGGGCATCACATTGTAATGAGATCATATTGCATTGAAGGCATTGGCTTGCAGATTATCTCTTTCATTTCAGATCCCCTTGTTTTTTTTATGACAAATTCTGCTGCAGCATTAATGCTAATGGTATTTTGCTGTTGTATTATTCTGAGATCTTTATGTTAATTCAAGGACCTCAATGCCTGCCTTGAACAACGTCAAAGATAACAATGAAAAATGAGCAAGACTTATTGAAAAATATGTGTATGCATCTCATATCAAAAAAGTGCACAACACGTTCCATTTCAAAATTCTGATTTTCATCACATTAAAATTGCCTTGAAATATACCTATTATGCAATATGGTTCCTATGACATAATCCTTTATTCATTTTTCTCTCCAATTCAGTATTTGGTGCTTGGGAGGAAAGAGCAATCATATAAAGAAAAAGCTGAAAATAATTCTGTTGTTTAGGGGAACTTGTACTTTTAATTTATTAAGGTGGACATTCAGGGATATAGCATATTTGGTAAGGTTTCAAAACAGGTTTGAAGGAAAGAAGGGTATAAAATGGAAAGTGTCCAGTAGAGGTGAATGAATGAAAGGTGAAAGGAAAGTGATGGTGCAGTTCATCGTCACGGATTAAATCTTTGCTTAGGATTCGTTTCTTAATTAAGAAAGTTAATAGATAGGCTTTGCAGGGTCACTGAACGTGTTGAGGTTATAAGAAAATTGCTTTCTGTGTGTGGGGAGAGACCCTACCACCTTGCTCAGCTTCACAAAGGATTCTGTGATCGCCCTAGCCTGTTGGCTAAGTGGATAGAGCATCAGGCTATGGACCAAAGGGTCCCAGGTTCAATTCCAGTCAAGGGCATGTACCTTGGATGCAGGCTTCTCCACGGCCCCAGCCCTGGTCAGGATGCTTGCAGGAGGCAACCAATCAATGTGTTTCTCTCTGTCTTTCCCTCTCTCTTCCACTCCCTCTAAAAGATCAATGGAAAACATCCTCTGGTGAGGATTAACGACAACAACAAAAAGGATTCTGTGATCCAGCCAAGTCCCCCTCCCATCAAAGTAATCTCCAGATTAGAGAGAGAGAGCTGAATTCAGGGTGCTTGCAACCCATCCAATGCCAGCGGGTCTCACACGCCACATATTCTTGCTTAATCATTCACTCTGAGTCACTGAACTAAAAGCCTGCAAGGATCTACTTAGAGCTAAATATCCCCAGAGACTCCTCAGAAATACAAACTCCCAGGAAAATCCAAAAACAACAAAAAAAGTCGATAGTGAAGAGAAACTGATTTAATATAGTCTATTTGGGGCCTAATACCTCATTTCCTCAGACCAGTTTGTCAAGAATATTCTTGCTGAGCAAACAGATCACTTTTGCAGCGTCCCTGTTCCCTGCCAGCCAGCTGCAGGCCCCTCACCGCTGGAAGAGACAGGAGGAAGTGCAGCATTTGTTCAGCTTCCACGTGCGTCGACGTGCACGGTGTTTTAGACTCGTTTCCATTCCTTTATTTGTCCAGATGGACAGTTAAGGTTCAGGCACCTGCCCAAGGTCAGCCAACCACACCGCGGTGGAGCGGGGACTTGAACCAAGACAACTTGGGTCTCAGCAGACTCTCTGCTCCCCCACACTATGATTTCTCCTCCCTCCTGCCTTTCTGGTTCTCCCCAGGGTGCCTCCTCGAAGTTGGATGTCTCCAGTCAGCCCATTCCACCGAAATCATTTCCCAAAGCTGCCCATTGGGCTGAAAAAACATTTCCCATCCCTCTTCCTGAATTCAGGTAAATTTCAAATGTATGGCCCCAGAGTGTGGTGGGAAAGGCATGCTGCTGGGAGTCAGGATGCCTGGGTTCCAGTCCGCTATAACAGACTGGGTAATGCGTAACGTCGCACTAGGCGTGAATCTATCTGAGCATCGGGAAACAAGAAGCATAAGTCACATGATCTCGAAATATTCTGACTCTGTCATTTCCTGGCATAAACATGTTCTAGGGAAAGTGATTTGATCATGTTACTAGGTTATTAGATTCATTGTCCTTAGTCAGGGAAATATCAGTTATCCCCACAATATGTTGTCTACAACTCAGATTATTAGGACACCACCCAAGTGTATTTAACTAGATTTGTTCAAAGTGTAGCCCATTGCCAAGTCCAAACAGACTGTTAAATGCCTTTTAATTGGCTGATGTGCTGAAAGCTTGCAATGTCCTTCCCTTGCACAGCCCTGGAGGAAGGAGGGGAAATGACAGTTGAAGATGAGGCCCTACACAGGCAGTGGGTACTTCGGACCCACTGGTCTCAGGACCAGGAGAAGAACTCTGGTCTCTAGAAATTTCACTTCCCATTTGTAAAAAAAGCAATAATACTTGGGGCTTACAGGATAGATTCAGCGAGATGAGGTCTGTCTGCTAATGAGGTATGTCCTCAAAGCTTTATTATTAATTAGAGGCCTGATGCATGAAATTCATGCAAGAGTAGGCCTTCCTTCCTCCCCCCAACCCCCCCCCACTGCCGTCACTGGCGTCCCTCTGGCACCCAGGACCCAGGCTGCTTCCCTCCTCTGGCCACCGGCAGGCACCCGGGACCCGGCTTCCCTTGCAGCCCCAGCTTCGTCCAGAAGGTCACCCGGAAGGACGTCTGGTCTAATTAGCATATTATGCTTTTATTATTATAGATGTAACTACAGATATCTATTTGGAAAACTCTAGTTTTGACCACGACCGGCCTTCCTCCTACACAGTTTTAGAAATGCACCTTGCAGCCTCTACACAACACACCCTAAGGTGACAGATCTGCATGGCCAACTTCTCTAATGAAACCTTTTCTCTCCCCCCTCTCCCCCCCCCCCCCCGCATACCCACTGCTCCTTTTACTTCGCATTACTTTACAGGTAAGTTCTCTCTCGGTCCTTCATCCTCCTACCTGTGCCGTATGCCAAAGTAGAGATTTATCAGCCACAGGATGAGGCAGAAGGCAGTGTTTGTGCAGCCTGCCTCGGGTCACCAGGGAATCAGTAGGGACACCATCTACAGCCTCATCCTAGTGGGCCTCCGTGCAGGTGAAGGGTCTGACTTCCAAGATTTTAGAGAAAGAAGACATTATGTTAGTTCTTAATTTTGAGACATGTGGCTGACAGTGATTGATAGAAACTGACCCTGGTAAGGGATACAAATTGCTTTAAAGGCTGCTACAACGTGAAGATGGCTATATGTACAAGAGACTTGGTGATATTTCCCTGGTTTCCCAACCTCACAAAGATGCTCTACCATCTTACTTGTCTGAAGGATTCCTCAGGGTTTTCTAGGGCCTCTGTGTGTGTGTGTGTGTGTGTGTGTGTGTGTGTGTGTGTGTACAGCAGTGGTGGTAGGTGGGTGAGGAGAATATCTTTTTGCCCTTGCAACCAGTCCCATCTGTTTTGGGGAAGCCAGGCTCCCAAGCTCTACATCCGAGCATCAGGCTGGAGAACATCTTGCCCTGGGGAGAGTCATCTCCATCTTCCGATCTGGCTGGGAGCGGCTGGGAGCCCAGTGCTGGCACATTTCTAGCAGCGGCAGCTGGGCGGGCACAGCTGAAGGCCAATCCCATTGGTGTCCAGCGTCTGACCATCGCGGGCTGCACTGAGCTTTAGACCTGCCTCACGTTCTCTCCTCATGGGGGCTCAGCCCGCTCTGGGTGGATTCTGATGAGAGACTCCAGATGCTTCTTTGTGCTTCCTTGGTAACACCCTGCCCTCCCCTACTTCTCTGTGCAGCCAAGACTCAACAATATTCTTCCTCAGTGCAGCCTGGTGGGCTGGAGATTGTCCCCAAGTCTCTAGATGGGGGGGGGGGGGGGAGCAGATTGCGAGTCACAGCCTTTCCAGAAAGTGGCTCCCTCCCGGGTAGTCAGGGCAGTCCTGACAGCGCCCCCTCGGGGTAAGAGAAGTGGTAGAACAAAGACAACTGCTTCTCACTCCTGGAAACACTGGTCTTTCATGTCAGCCGAGGCTTACTAAATCTTTTCACGCTCGAAATAAGATTTCCCTGGTGTGACATCCACTGATAGCAACGGACAGTCCACGGCTTCCAGCACCAAGAAATTAACCCTTTATCTGCACACTCAACCCCAGGTAAGCACTGCCCTGCCTTTCCCAGTGCGCTCTGTCCCTTACATCTCCAAAGCCTCACATTTATCCAAACTCAGAAAGTGTAATACTTAATAACAATTTTTACTGGGGGAGCTTTTAAGGTTACTATGATAAACAGTTACTGCATGAAATTCACTAAATCCAGGATTATCAAGTTTCTTATGTGCTTGAAATATGAAAAAATATTCAGCCTGAATGTTGCATGCTATAAGGTGCATTCCTGAATTTACATTTCAATCGCTTAGTCTATTTCAATATAATATTGATTTATGTTCAGGTTTTGAACCTCCATTTAATGTTAAAATCCTTAAAACAAATCTTAGACAGACTTAGGGTGTTCATTTTTCATCAGTTTTCTGGATTCAGCTTAACTAGATTCCTCCCCAGATAGGAACCTGGAAGGAGTTGTTGAAGGTCACAGCCACAGAGAATGCAACCTGTGCAGCTCTCCTCGAGGTTCGGCTTTCCTGCAGAGCTCAATGAGTTCATCTGATATTGTTGGAAGGAACTGGGAAGGCCAAACAAGATCAAATCAGGTTAAGTCAATTTTATGATTTTATAGTTGTGATTAAAGCCAGGACCTGGAATTGATCTAAATATAAATCAGAATGTAGTCCACAAATTGCTTTTTTAGAAACTTGTTATCCTAAAAACTCCTATTCATCCCTCAGGGTCCAGATGAGCTGTTACCGCCTCTGAAAAGCTTCCCTGAAACCTCACATAGTGTTCATTGCTCTTTCCTCTGAGAACCGCTGCTGGTAAATATTTCTGTTCCATTTACTACCCTCCTGCACAATTGTTTATTCAGACTGTGTCTCCTTATGACATGACAAGGTCTGGTCCTCAGTAGGTGTTCAATGAGTAAGTAAAAAGAATTAAAATATGAATTGGGCACATAGGACAGGGGATTGATTAAAAAAATACACATAAGTGGACAGAAAAAGGCATGGTCTTCAACCAAAGATTATAATCTTACTGCAATAAGAAATATTTCCCTTTATGGTGTCGTCGTTAAGATGGTGACCCAGGTCATTTTCGATTTCAGTCCCCCTCATAAAAAGACCAACTGGCAATTACCCATAAATAAGACCCCACTGGGAAAATCCCAGGACGTGGGATGGGATCACAGAGACGGGGAAGGAGGACATTAGGAGGGTAACAGGAACAGCCACACTGACCCGTCACCCCTTCCTCAGGGTGGCTCAGTGCCACAGTGAGAGGGCTCACAGGGCCTAGGGTTTCTCTAGTGGGGAACAGAGCCCAAGGCAGACACCCAGCTTCTCCAGCAGCGCAGGTCCCTTCCCAGGAGGTCCACGTGGGTCCTGTGCCATGGGGACTGCAGGGAGACTCTCTGGGGCTTGATATTGGCCATCACATTGGGAGAGAGAAGGGGGCAGCAACTGGAATCTGGATCTGGGCAGACCAGGTTTCTCCTTCCAGCAGCACCGGAGTAGAGGTTCCAGGCAACGGCTGTCCCGTCTACAGAGCCAAGCTGGTGACTCCATCTGCCCAGGTTACTTGATGCACAGTTCCACCTGATTTGGGTCCCCAGAGAATGAGCCATGTTGGTTTGGCACAAGTCTGCCTCCCTGCATGGGCCAGGAAACAAATCTGTATCTCCACCTACTGTTGGAATAATGCCTGGCTGCACCTGACTAGGAAACCTACCTAATCTGAGTATCCAGAAAGCTGTGTAGCTTATAGCTGCTCTTGATCAGAGAACCTGGCCAACAGGCCTGTCTGTGGGGGAGCATGAGACTTGGTTGGAAAGTTTGTAAGGGGGCCATTCCGAGAAAAGGGGAGTGTGCTGAAGGCTGCCCACCCTGTTTATCGGAATTCTGACTTAGGGGAATGCCGAAGGCAGCGCCCCCAATTTTTCCTGACCTTTCCAAACAAGTCTGTGCTCGTGCTGACCCCTCCCTGGGTGTTTATTGGAATCCTTACACTTAATCTTTAGGTATCCTTGCTTAAAGGGCACTGCAAACACATGTGCCCTCCCAAGATTACTTATCCTACTGATGGTATCTAGAAGATAAACTTTATCTCAAACTGCTGTTACAATGAAAGCCTAACGAGGCAGGCTATGGAGGCTGTTTAGTTCTTTTAGCCAGTCCCTTAGCCCTCTCTTTCACAGCAAACATTGTGCTGGAGTAATCCATTCATCCATTGCTCAGGGTCTGCTGGTCAGCCCCAACACTCTGTCCATCTACAGAGCCCAGTTGGTGGCCACATGGACCAGGAAACTCAGTGCACAGTTCTGCCTGATTCAGGTCCCCAGCCAGCAAGCTTTTCTGGCCTTGAGGCCTGCTCTGTTGCACCGGCTGGGCAGGGAAATGGGATCCTGGCCCTATCTACTGGTGAGTGTAGCTCTATCTCTCCTGACCAGAGCACCCAGGAGGCTGTGTGGCCCACTCTATAGCTGCAAGCAAAGAATCTAGCTGGTGGCTCTGCCCATCTACAGAGTTGAGTCAGTGGTCTTGGCTTCTTGTCTGAACATCGAGCTCAGTGGACAGCTGTGTCTGATTCTGGTCCCCAGGCAGGGAGCCGTCTTGGCTATGGAGCCTGCTCTATGGCCCTGCCCAGAGAAGGAAGCAAATTTGCAGTCTCATCCAATGGCTGAGTATGGCGCCTGACTAGGAAGACTGACCAGTCAATCTGGGCACCTGTGAAGCCCTTCCTACTGCTCTGCTTGGGCAAGGAACCAAGCCAGCAGTCCTATCTAGCTGTTCCCAACTGGTAGCACCCCCCCAAACACAGATCTCGGACAATGGCCTTGCCCAGACAGAGACCACAATAGCAAGTTCCACTTGCCCAACGATGCTTCCAGGCGAGTGGTCCAGAGCCTCCAGCTGAGCTACTGGAGGAGGACGGCCTCTGTGGAGTGAATATGTAATGTCCAGAAGAAGAAGCTGCTTACTCAAATGTGCAGACAGCAGCACAAAGAATGAAGGATCATGAAGAATTAGGTGAACATGATTATCAAAACTATTAAAGAAACTAAAAAAGCTCAATAACTGACCCTAAAGAAATAGACAACTGTCTGACCAAGAAGTCTGAATAATAAATACTCTTAAAGAAGTTTAGATAACTACAAGAATACATAAACAAGCAACTAAGTAAAATTAGAATAAAATGAGAAGTTCAACAACAACAACAACAAGAAACAAACATTCAACAGAAATCCTAGACCTGAAGAATACAGTGACTAAACTGAAGAATTCAACAGAGAACTTCACATTAGACTTGACCAAGCAGAAGAATGAGTCAGTGAATTAGAAGACAGGTCATTTGAGGTTATCCAGTCTTTGGAGCAAAAAGAAAAAAAGAATGAGAAAGAGTAAAGAAAGCCTATGGGACCTGTGATACACAATAAAAAGAAATAATATACATTATGGTGAAGAATTGTCTCTGCTGAAACAAATGTATAAAGACGGGAAGGCTTTTTAAAGTTTTGTTTAAATGCACAACCGGGAATGCCCGAAATGAGGAGAGATTGACATTCCTGAACAGACAAAAGCTAAGCGAGTTCATTACCACTAGACCTGCTTTATAAGAAATTCTATCTGGCATTCTTCTATATGGAATAAAAAATGCTTATTAATGTCATAAAAACATGTAAGTGTACATATAAAACTCATTGGTAATAGTAAATACAGAGTCAAAGTTAGATTCTCTAATATTATAATGGTGGTTCACTTACAATTCTAGTTTAACTTTAAAGTATTAAAAAACTATAATTATAAGAATTTGTTATTGCATACACAGTATAAAATATATACTTTTATAAATTTTTATAAAAATTATAATATCAATAACCTAAAATGTGAGGAAGGAGACAAAAAATGTAAAGTTTATATATGCTACTTAAGAAAAGCTGTCATCTTAAAATAGGATTATGGGAACCCTAATAAGAGTACGCTGGATGTTCAAGGCCAGTTTGCCAGACACATGTGCAAAGGCAATGACACAGCAGTTTTACTGTATGCTGTGCAGGCGTACCTTCCTATAACCCAAATACTGATGTCACTATTCGACAAGAAGCCTCTTTTGTCTGAATTGGTATAAAGATGTGTTACTGACCAGCCAGTGTGAGGCTGCTTTATGGGGCTACTTTGAAGAATGGTTTTGTCTGATGGCTCCTTGTTAGCAATGGCTACTTGGTCTGCAATAACGTCTCTTTTACATGCCTACGACTTCTCATGTCTTAATCCACTGTGGGCATTGCGGGGATACAACCCCTAGCAGAGAAGGAGCTGTGCTCCGACAAGGATGTTATAAATATGAGAAATGAAAGCCTCATAGTAACCACATAGGAAAAGTCTGTAGTAGTTACGCAAAAGATTATGATAAACAAGTAAACATACTGCTACAAAATGTCATCAAATCACAAAAGAAAACTGTAAGATAAGAGGCATAGAATAAAGGATCTACAACCAACCAGAAAACAATGAGCACAATGGCAGGCATAAGTCCTCACCTACCAATAATTACATTAAATATAAATGGATTAAATTCTTCAAACCAAAGACACAGAATGGCTGGATGTATTTTAAATAATCTAATGCTGCACTGCTTAAAAGACACTCACATTAGCTTTAAAGACTCACAGTCTGAGAGTAAAGGGATAAAAAAAGACATTTTAAGCAAATGGGTAGCGGCACTTATAGCAGACAAAATAGACTTTAAGCTAAAAATAACCAAGAGACAAAGAAAGTCATTACATAATGAAGAATATATGACAAATGTAAATATTTATGCACCCAACATTGGGGCACTTAAAATCAAATAGTAATAGAAGAAACAGGAGAAATAAATAGCAATACAATAATAGTTGGAGACATTAATACCCCACTCATAATAATGATCAGACAAAGAATCTATATGGAAAGTGAATTTGAACAACACTATAAACCAGATAGACCTAACAGACGCATACAGACTATCTCATCAAACAATACACATTTTCCTCATATACATAGAATATTTTTTAGGATAGAGCATATGTTAGGCCACAAAATAAGTTTTTGCAAATTTAAGAACACTAAAACCATACCAAGTACTTTTTTTTACTGACTACAATAATATGAAAGTAGAAATCAATAACAGGAGGCAAACTTGAAAATTCACAAATACATGAAAATTAAATAATGCACTCCTGAACTACCAATGGATTAATAAAAAAAATCAAAGAGAAATAAAAATGTATCTTGAAACAAATGAAAATTTAAAAAACAACATACCCAAACTTATGAGACATAGCAAAAGCAGTTCTAAAAGGGAAGTTTATACAGATAAGTATTTACATCACAAAAAAAGAAAGATCTTAAATAAACTAATGGGACACCTCAAGGATTTAGAATAAAAATAACAAATTCAGATTAAAGTAGGCCAAAGCATAAAAATCAGAGCAGAAATAAACAAAATGAATATCAAGAAAACAACAGAAAGTTTAACAAAACTAAAGAGTTGCTTCTTTGCAAAGATAAGCAAAACTGACAAACCTTTAGTTAGATTAACCAAGAAAAAAATTGAGAGGACCCAAATAAATAAAATGATAAATAAAAGAGACATTACAACTGATACCACAGAAATACAAAGGCTCATAAGAGACTACTATGAACAATTATATACCAACAAATTGGACAAACTAGAAGAAATGGAAAAATTCCTAGAAACATGGAACCTCCCAAAACTGAATTATGAAGGTATAGAGAATTTGAACAGACCAATAACAAGTAAAGATATTGAATTAGTAATCCTAAGCCTTCCAACAAAGAAAAGCCCAGGACCAGGTGGTTTCAATGGTGACTTTTACTAAAAATTTAAAGAAAAGTTAATGCCCATCTTCTCAAACTCTTCCAAAAATTTGAATAGGAAGAAATATTCCCATATTCATTTTATTAGGCCAGCATTACCCTGACACACAGGCAGATATGGGCACAAAAAACAAAACAAAACAACAAAACAAAAAAACCACAGTCCAATATCCCTAATAAATATAAATGCAAAAAAATTAAACAAATTACTAGCATGCTGACTTCAACAGCACCATAAAAAGGCTCATACATTATGATCAATTGGAATTCATCCCTGATATGAAAGGATGTTTTAACACCTTTAAATCTGGTACATTACAATAACAGAATCCAGTAAATGTGGTACATTACAATAACAGAATCCTATATAATACTAGAGGCCCGGTGCACAAAAATTCGTGCACTCGGGAAAGGGGGAGGGAAGGGGAGGGGTCTCTCAGCCCGCCGGTGCCCTCTCACAGTCCAGGAGCCCTCGGGTCCTTACCACCCACCTGCTCACTGCTCCTTAGCACTGCCTCTGAGGAGGGAGAGGTTCATGCCACTGCCGCTGCGCTCCCCCTGTGGGAGCACACTGACCACCAGGGGGTAGCTCCTGCATTGAGCATCTGCCCCCTGGTGGTCAGTGCGCATCATAGCGACCAGTCATTCTGCAGTTCAGTCGATTTGCATATTACCTTTTTATTATATAGGATAACCCTAATATGCAAATTGACAAAACTGTGGAACAACTGGTCACTATGATGTGGCAGATGCTCAGTAGGGGGCAGATGCTCAACGCAGGAGACATTAATACCCCACTCTCAATAATGATTAGACAGAGAATCTATATGGAAAGTGGATTTGAACAACTCCTGCATTGAGCATCTCCCCGCCCACCCCCTCCCCCACCCCCCGACCAGAGGGAGGCAACCAGAGGCGGCAATCAGGTGGTAGGTGGCGATTGGGGGGTGGTGCCAGCCAGCGGGTGGTGCCAGGCCACCAGGCAAGGCAGGTGCCAGCGGGGGGGGGGGGGGGCCCAATCACCCTGCCCACTGGTAGCCCCACAGATTGGCCCTGATTGCCGGCCAGGCCTAGGGACCCTACCCTATATTTAAAAATTAAAACCTGGCAAGGCTACTCTAACACTGAAAAAACACAATGATGTAGTGATGATATGCATGGACTCTGGCTTGCACATTTTGTGGTCAGCCCTGATTCTGACACTTACTAGTATAACTGCATGACAAAGCCAATTACTTAACTTCTCCCTGCTTCAGTTTTTCCACTCATAAGATGGGAAAAATGGTACTACTTCCTCAGAAGGATCATGTTATGTACTACTCTTTATAATCAGGGCAAAAAAATGTAGCTGCCCATACAATAGCAAGATGCCTTTCACCTGTATGAAAAGTATGGTCACTGGTGCATGCAGCATTCAGGATTGTGAGAGGACTGTCGAACTGCTGGTTTAGGCCTGATCCCCTAAACTGGCAGTCGGACATCCCCCAAGGGAGTAGGTCTGGCTGAGGGACCCCTCCTCACCCACCACTGTGAACGAATTTCGTGCACTGGCTCTCTGGTAAAAGATAAAAATCATATAGTCATCTCAAAAGATGTAGAAAAAGCATTTGATAAAATGTACATATTTATTATAAAATTCTTAAAAATTGTGTATAGAAGAACTATACCTCAACATAATGAAGGCCATATATGATAAGCCCACAGGTAACATCATACTCAATGGTGAAAAGATAAAAGCTTTTCTTCTAAGATTGGGAAAAAGACTACTTCTATTCAACATAGTACTAAAAGTCCTAGCTAAAGCAATCAGGCAAGAAAAAAAAATAGAATCCAATTTTGAAAGAAATCAGTAAATGACATAATTTAATATATATAGAAATCCTAAGCACTTCACCATAGACTGTTTGATCTAATCGTAAAATTCAGTACAGTTTCAGGATACAAAACCAACATAAAAAAATAACTAGCATTTCCATACACTGACAAATAATCTGAAAAAAAAAACACACAAAAAAACAACCCCATTTATAATAGAATAATAACATAGTAAAGTAATTTGAATAATTGTAACCAAGGAGGTAAAAGATTTTTACGCTGAAAACTATAAGACACTGATGAAAGAAACTGAAGCTGACACAGATAAATGGAAAGATATGTTCATGAAGTGAAAGAGTTAATGTTAAAATGTTCACGCCACCCAAATCAATCTACAGACTCAATGCAATCTTTATTGATAACATATTTTACTGAATTAGAAAACAATCCTAAAATTTACTTACAACCACAAAATACCTTGAATAGTCAAAGCAAGCCTGAGAAAGAACAAATCTGGAGGCATCATACTTCTTTATTTCAAACTATATTACAAGGCTATAGTAATCAAAACAGTATGGTATTGGCATAAAAACAAACACATTGACCATTGGAATAGAATCAAGAGCGCAGAAATAAACACAAACACATATGGTCAACTAATATTGTACTAGAATACTGAATGGAGAAAAGACAGTCTCTTCAATAAATGATGTTTGGAAAATTGTATATTCACATGTAAAAGAATGAAACTAAACCACTATTTCACACCACTCACAAGAATTAACTCAAAATGGCTTGAAGACTTAAACATAAAACCTGAAAACATGCAACTCCTAGAATAAATAGAGAAAAAAATCATTGTCATGGGTATGATACCTAAGGCACAAGCAGCATATTAAAAAAATAAACCACAGAGAATACATAAGACTAAAAGTCATCTGCACAGCTAAGGGAACCATCAACAAAATAAAAGGTAACCTACTGCCCAACTGGCATGGCTCAGTGGTTGAGCATTGACCTATGAACCAGGAGGTTGCAGTTTCATTCCAGGTTAGAGCACAAGCCTGGGGTGTGGTCTCCATCCCCAGTTTGGGGCATGCAGGAGGCAGCTGATCAATGATTCTCTCTCATCATTGATGTTTCTATCTTTCTCCCTCTCCTTTCCTCTCTGAAATTAATAAAAATATATATATTTTTAAAAAGGCAATCTACTGAATGAGAGACCACATGCCTGATAAGGTATGAATATCCAAAACATATAAGAAATTCATTCAATTCAATATCAAAAAACAATCCCATTGAAAAATAGTCAGACAACCTGAATAGACATTTCTTCAAAGAGGACATACAGATGGCCAACAGACATAGGAAAAGATGGTCAACATCACTAATCATCATGGAAATTCAAATCAAAACCACAATGAAACATCACCTCACACCTGTTAAAATAGCTATCATAAAAATTACAATAGATATGTGTTAGAGATGATGTGGAGAAAAGAAACCCTCCTGCACAGTAGGTGTGAATGTAATTGGTGCAACCACTGTGGAACACATGTATGGAGGTCCCTCAAAAACTTACAATAGAACTACTATGATCCAGCAATTCCACTTGGAAATAAAATAAAATGACTACCTCAAAGAAGAGATATCTTCTGTACCTCCATATTTATTGCAGCATTATTTACAATGAAATTCGTGCAAGGGGCTTGGCCCTCGCAGCCCCTCATAGCCCCTGGCAGCCCCTACAGTCACGGGCAGCCCCAACTTCATCTGGAAGGTCGTCTGGATGGTCGTTTGGCTGTTTGGTCCAATTAGCATATTAGATTTTTATTATATAGGACTAGAGGCCCGGTGCACGAAATTCGTGCACGGGGGGTTGGGGGGGTGTCCCTCAGCCCAGCCTGCACCCTCTCCAACCTGGGACCCCTCAAGGGATTTCAGGTGACTGGGCTGATCAAGGGAAGGCCCCAGCCCCATTACCCCGCTCCTGCAGCCACTGTCAGCCACTGCAGCCACCAAGGTGTTTTCATCAACACGGACTCTAGTCCCTTCACTGTGAAAAAATGACAACTTTCTTTAGGCATTTTCAAGATGTATCTTTCATAGGATATGACATTTCTTTTTTTTTTTTTTATCCTCACCTGAGGATATGTTTCCATTGATTTTTAGAGAATGTGGAAGAGAAAGGGAAAGAGAGAGAGAAACCTCAACGTGAGAGGGACACTTTGATTGGTTGCCTCCTGCATGAGCCCTGACCATGGGCACCAGGCTGGGGGGCATGCAGGGACCCCTGGGCCGCATGCAGCGGTGGCCACCGGGGTCTCCACACACCCCAGAGGCCAGCAGCCAGGCCCCCATCGTGGACGCCGGGCTGGGGGTGTGGACCCAAACAGCCTCTTGGTGCTGGAGCATTCCCAAGCGGCTGGGGGCGGGGCGGGAACATCCTCGCGTCACTATGGTGATGCAGGGATGTTCCCGCCCCGCCCTCAGCCACTTGGCGCCTGCACCCATAGGCTCCGAGTGGCCAGGGGGCGTTCTGGGACCCCTGCCACTCAGGACCTAAGTGCGGGCCTACAGGCTTAGAGCGGCCTGGGTCCGGAGGATGTTTCCGGGACCCAGGCCGCTCAGTGCTTGCATATGCAAATTATCCGCCATCTTTATTTGTGTTAATTTGCATATTCGCTCTGATTGGCTGTGGGTGTAGCGAAGGTACGGTCAATTTGCATGTTTCTTTTTTATTAGTGTAGATAGCCAGGACATGGAAACAATCCAAAAATGGGTGAAAGGACAAAAAAATTGTAATATACTGTATATATAATGCTAAGTAGAATAAGTCAGAGGAACGTGACTATTGTATGATCTCACTTATATGTAGAATCTACACAAAACGAACTCCTAGAAGCAGAGAATATATTGGTGGTAGCCAGAGGCATGTGATGGTGGCGTCAGGGAAACTGATAAAGTTGATCGAAGGTACCAACTTCCATTAATAACATAAACTAGTGGCTTGGTGCACAAAATTCGTGCACAGGGGCAGGTGTTCTTCAGCCCAGCCTGAACCCTCTTCAATCTGGGACCCCTGGAAGGATGTCCTACTGCTGGTTTACAGGGATTGGGCCTAAACCGGCAGTTGGACATTCCTCTCACAATCCAGGACTGCTGGCTCCAGCCGCTCACCTGCCTGCCTGCCTGATTGCCCCTAACCACTCTGCCTGCCGGCCTGCTTGCCCCCAACTGCCCCTCTTGCTGGCCTGCTCGCCCCCAACTGTACCCCTGCTGGCCTGCTCACTCCAAACTGCCCCTCCCCCCCTGCTGTCCTGATCACCTCCAACTGACCCCGACTGACGGCCTGCTCACCCCCAACTGGCCCCCCTGCTGGTCTGCTTACCCCCAACAGCCCCGCCCCCCAATAGCCTGATTACCCACAACTGCCGTCCCATCCTGGCCTGATCACCCCCCAGTGACGCAAGCTCCCAGACCCTCCTATTTTTCTTTTCTTTTCTTTTCTTTTCTTTTCTTTTCTTTTCTTTTCTTTTCTTTTCTTTTCTTTTCTTTTCTTTTCTTTTCTTTTCTTTTTTTCTTTTCAGCACCTCCTTGAGTGGAGACCAGGGCCAGCTGGAAGCAAGTATCTCGGATTTATTTATCTTCTATAATTGAAACTTTGTAGCCTTGAGCGGAGGCCAGGGCCAGCCAGGGCAGGTTGGAAGCTTGGCTTCCTCCATTGCTGGGGCAACCCAAGTCTCCTGCTTGCTCCTGCTCCATGGCCGCCGCCATCTTGGTTGGGTTAATTTGCATACTCGCTCCTGATTGGCTGGTGGGCATGGCTTGTGGGCATAGCTGTGGTACGGTCAATTTAATGTTTCTCTTTTATTAGTGTAGATTAGTTCTGGAGATATAATGTACAACATGGTGACTACAGTTAATAATATCATGATGTATATTTGAAATCTAGGAGAATAGATCATAAAAGCTTTCATCACAAGAAAAAAAATTATAACTATGTGAGGTGCTGAATGTTAATTAAACTTATTGTGGTGATCAATATATGTACAAATCATTATGTAGTACACCTTAAACATACACAATGTTGCATGTCAATTATACCTCCAAACTGAAAGAAAAAGCATGAAGGTAATGAGATTGTTGCATACAAAGTCAAACAAAAAGAAAAGAAAATATCCCCCAACACAGAAAATTAAATTAAAAAATGCAAGCATGTAAGTACTAAGCCATCAACAAGTAGACACTGAACATGTGTTATGAACAGTGGTCACATCTGTGAAAGTTCACAACCCATTCACAGTCTTGCCTTCAAGACGATGACTATGCAGGTGAAATGAAAAGGTAACATGAAATCTCTAGTGCCCGGCTTGCCCTGCATGATCCCCACCAGGAGAGATGAAGGTTCCATGATTCCATACTGGACCAAGAGCTGCTTAATTGTGTGGCATGGGCCATAAATTACACAGGAGCTTCGCAGGGGAAAGTTAAGGGGGAACCTCACTGACCTGGGAGTCCCCTGAGAGGTGGCAGCAGGATTGGTGCTTGAGGACAGGTGGAGAGGGAAGTGTGTCATGTGGCCAAATAAGATAGATTTTTACTCTGAAAATAAAGACTGGGTGTAGCAAAAAATAATCGGAAGCACCAGTAGACTTTTCAAATCCTCTCATCTCATCTAAAATAATATAAAACAAAACACCAGCAAACAAAAAGCCAGCACGCTAAGAAGTGACAGCAAGTTTTTACACTTTGGTTCTAAGCTGTCAGATTTTCAACTGTTTGTGTGAATAATCTACATTATAACATTGTTTTCTTTTTATCTTGGCCTTAGGATATGGGTACTAGGACTCTTTGATATATCAGATAAAAAGAAAAAGAAAAAAGTGAGTAAGGCAGAAAATACGAAAATGGTGTCCTATCAAGGTAATGATAACACAGGTATCCAAAACAAGACAAAAGCAGAACACACAGGAGGGGACGTTCTTGGGTGCCACAAATCAAGAGCCTTTCAGACATGTGTGAAAATGGCAGGCTCCTTATTACAGCTGTGCTGCAGAAGCCCTCTGATCCGACTCGAGCACAGGTGGGCCAGTTAATCAAAATGTCAGTGCGGAATCAGAAAAATGTCCCCCCGTCCATCCGTGTTTCATGCTGAAGGCATGCAGAAAGGAGGTAAAGGGAAGAACTTGAGCCTGACCATGGATTTAAATCCCCTTTCTGTCAATTACCAGCTGGTGACTTAGCTTCCCTGTGCCCATGTCCCCATTGTAAAATGCGTACAGCGATAGTTTCTACCTCATAGAATCTTAATGGAGATTACATGGGCGAACACTGTAGAGATTATAGAATAGTATCTGATATGTGATAAGCACAATGCATTTGTTAAATAGCATTTGGTAAGGACAAATATGCTTCTTTGCTTAAGGATCCTAATATTAGAGTCCTCCAATAATTGTGTGGGTTTTTTGTTGTTGTTGTTTTTCATCAAACACATGCTTAAAGCATTGTGTCTGATTTCTAGTTTTTGTTTTTCTGGTTTTTTTTTTTTTTTATTAACAATGGGACAAGAATTTAAAGGCACCGGGGAGGCAATTTGCATGCAGAATAACTCTATATGTAATACAGTATATCCTGTTTCCCATAGTGTTTCACCGTTAAGACACCTACTAGTATATTTCATTTGATCATGAACATTTATTTTTAGTGACTTGCCTTCCTAGCTACTTTTGAAGCACTCAACTTTGTTTTATAGAAATAGTTCTTTTCACATCATATTTCATTGATTTATATAGTAGTTAAAAGTACGTAATTACCCTGACATGTACTACTGGCATAAACATACTGAGTTACAAATATAATTCATTCACAGTGAACATTCAACTCAACTTGTAAGAGAAGTAAGTACACTTACATCTGAAAAACCCACACAATTATATCATTTACTAGTGGCCTGGTGCAAGAAATTTGTGCACAGGGGGGCAGGTGTCCCTCAGCCCGGCTTGCACCCTCTCCAATCTGGGACATCCCTCTCATAATCTGGGACTGCTGGCTCCTAACCGCTCACCTGCCTGCCTGCCTAATTGCCCCTAACCACTCTGCATGCTAGCCTGCTTGCCCCCAACTGCCCCCCATGCCAACCTGCTCACCCCCAACTGCCCCCCCCTGCCGGCCTGATCACCCCCTATCTTCCCCCCACTAGCCTGCTCGTCCACAGCTGCCTCCCTTGCTTGCCTGCTCGCCCCCACCTGCCCCCTTGCCGGCTTGCTCACCACCAACTCCCCCCCCCCCCCCGCGCTGGCCTGATCACGCCCAACTGACCCCCACTGACAGCCTGCTTGCCCCAAACTGGCCCCCCCTGCTGGTCTGCTCACCCCCAACTATTCCCCCCCCTGCCACTGGCCTGATCACCCCCAACAGCACCCCCTACCAGCCTGGTCACCCACAACTGCCCTCCCCGTCCCTCCCCTCTTGGCCCCTCACCACCTCTACCTCGGTCCTGCCACCATGGCTTTGTCCAGAAGAACATCCGAAAGGTCTCCTGGAAGGTCTCCCAGACTAATTAGCATATTACTCTTTTATTAGTATAGATAAGAGGAAGTGGTGAGTATTGGTTCATCTGGCCAGTAGGTTCAAATAAATGTAGTGAGAGACTCTAGTTCCATTAAGATATTACTTTTAGATTTCCTTTGTGATTCTGGCTTCTCTATTCTTTAGAATTTAGCTTAAATTGTTGATTTCCATATAAAGGGCCCTCTTAATCAGATTTGTTACTACACACAGTCCAGAGATATCATTCTGGAATCAACCGAGAAGCTTATTGCCATTCTAAGGATTTTAATTTTCAGGTTAGGCTCTTTTTGTTTCCCCTCATGGACCTGGTGGGTTCCCTTTGAAAGTTTCCCAGAATCTGTCAACTAACCTTTTGAAAGTTTCCCAGAATCTGTCAACTATTCCTTTTTGTTCTTCCTATAAGAGTTGCCTAATAATATCAATGCAATCTCTTTTTTCTGTATTTTTTAGGGACAAAAAATATGCTGCTTCTTATAAATTATTTTCTTTTCCACCATTTACAATGTATCTACTAAACTCACAATGGTTTCGTTCACCATCTTCTGTCTATGTTTCTCTGTAGGCGGCTATGTCGGATTATGGAGGACCATTAAGTTGTATACAGCAGGTAACCACTAATTCAGTTGTCTAACATTTGCAGAAAATGACTTAGAAGTCTCTTCAGTCTGTGAACAGAAGCTACATGGTCTATAATATTTGGAACCAGGCACAGTGGTGAATTTGCCGCATCCACCAGCCACACCCCCAGGCAGACTGGGCTGTTCTGCATGCAGCACAATTCCGAAGCATCCACATTAAGCAGGAAAATACAGAAGGAGTGGTGGAGGCATCACATTCTCTTTGGGGTATGCAAAATAGCTCCCCAACTTGTAGAATAAATTTGTGTCATTTATACATAATTCCATTCAACAGGTAATGACAGAGCTTTCATAGGCACAAAGCAAGCTCTGGCTGCTTTTCCCTTAGCCAGTGCTCCATATGTATTTGTGCCACCAGAAAATAAAGAGTCATGAGTCAAATACTGAACAGACCACCCGAAAAGCCAGCAACGTTGTCTATGACTGTGAGCTGTATGGTATGAGAGGTCAGGCACCACACTCTCTATCATTCTTCCTCACAGAACTATTAATGTCCATCCTATACGAGAGAATGACTCCTGGAAGTGAGGATTTCTTGGGGAGGAATACGGAGTGTGTGGGCTGAGAACACCCAATGAATAAACACTGAGTTCTACTGTGAGCATGCACACCTTTCCCTGCCATTTGGATATGAATGTAAGAAAGTTGTGCTGGCCAATGAAAAAGCTTAAATATCTATGGCACTTGTCTTGACTGTCAAAACAAACCATCATGACTTAGAAACAGGGAATACAAAAAACATTGTTCCAGAAAAGCTTCAAGTTAAAGCAGGAAAAGCAGAAAAATTCATGAACATGCAACAGCTGTTAAAAATAATTATAATATAGGATCTTGATTATGAGAGAGAAAAAGAAATAAATACAAGTTTTTTCAGATGCAAGATTCTCTGACCAACATTTATTGTAGTCCGACTAGGAAACCAAAGAGATAACGATTTTTTCCACACAATTTTGAGCCATAAATTATGAATTAGGCTCTAACAGATAAAGAAGAGAGGAAATTGATTTAAGAGATGAGATCTATTTTACAATTCGGAGAGTGTTTTATTTTAATTTGGGGGGTGGGGGATGGGAATTACATTTGATGCTCAGCTTTACTGAACATCTTTCTTTCTCTGAAATGAACTGTAATTTTTTTTTTATCATTTCCCTGAGGAATCCAGGAAAGATGTTTATGCCAAAGTTCAGAGGGTAAATTAGCAACACTGGCTCAATCATCTGAAAAAGTGCTGTCCTGTAGAATTTTCTAAGATGATAGAAATGTCCTATAAGTACACTGCCAAATATGGTAGCCACTGATCAAATGTGGCTTTTCAACACTTGAAATATGGCTAGTTTGACATAGGAATTTCATTTTAGTTTAATTTCAATTTCAATAGTGTCTACAGTGCTGGACAGGGTCGTTTAGAGGATACCCCTGTCTTTATTCTCTCAGCCAATTAGACCAGGCAGCTGGGGGTTATTCTTTGTAAATTAATGTACATTGCCCCATACTCTTTGCTAGCCAAGACTCAGAATGCTCTGAACAAGGCTTATGGAACTTGTTTGAGCAAATATGCCTATTAATAGGGTTTAAAAAATAGCAAACAGCAAAGATCAGCCCTCCAGGCCCCTTTGCTAATTCGTGTGTCTTCCTGCAGTCAAATATATTCTTGAGAAGTTTGTCAAAATCAGCTGATAGTTTTGATACCTTTGTAATTAGCTAGTTATTAATAACTAGAGGGCTGGTGCATGAATGTTCATGCACTGGTGGGGAAGGGGGTCCCTCAGCCCAGCCTGTGCCCTCTTGTAGACCAGGAGCCCTCAGGGGATGTCTGGGGAGCGGATCTAAGCCACAGTCTGGCCTCCCTCTGCAGGCCAATTGGGGGATGCGCAGGCCGGTGAGCAGCTGGCCCCACCCCCCAATCGCCCCTACACCACTGCCGGTCACCACTGGTCCCTGATTGCATTCCCCTCCCTCTGTCCGCTGGCACCCACCTTGGCTGGCCTGGTGCCGCCCACTTGCTGGCCCTGCCCTCAGCCGACCAGTCATTCCACCGTTCGGTCGATTTGCATATTAGGGTTTTATTATATAGCATAGGAAAGGACAAAAGGTCAGTGATACATTTAGTGTGGGTGAAACAGAATGAAGTGAGGGCTTGGAAAGGCCACTGGAAACTTGCCCAGCCTCTGAACTGGAGGATTTCTAAATCCCTTGGGGCATTTTGGTGCTGGCACTGGGAAAGGCCTGACATTATAAGCATGGCCATGTGGGCAGCTTCACCAGGAAGCTGCAATTTCACACTCCCCAGGGCATCACAGGTCCATTTCCTGCAAATCACTGGGGGAAAGGGTCCAACAAAGGGAAGATGGATGCATCCACAGTGATGAAGGGGTGGGGCCAGTGTAAGCCTGTGGAAATTTGGGATTACATAATCCACCAGACAAAGGAGCTCACTCTCTTGGCTTTTGGCTCTTGGCTCTTGTTGCTCTCTTGTATTTGCCTGTGTTCCTGGGAGTCACACGGCCCATGGCCACAGACCCTGCATGCAATGGACTGATGGGCTGCAGCTGGAAACACAATCTAAGCTAGCCTGATGCTGGCCTGGATTGTTCCCCAATATGGAATGGGAACTCTGGGCAACAGCTTTAATCCTACCTCTGCTAAAGGCACAGCTGGACTTTCTCTTTGGCAGGTGAAGGGAAATGGAACCTAGGAAACTCAGGGGTTTAATTCCACAGAAATGAAGCTTTCTACAATATCTCACCCTTGCCCATGAGTCTCATAAAATTCTTTTTCCTGTGACAATGCAAGAAGCCCACTCCCACCAGCCATAGGTGGGAATAGGGAGAGCTCTCCTTGGGTAATAGTAACAGTTTGACTTTGTATGACTTTACATGCTATAAAAGTAAGCAACGGAAGAGTTTGGTGGGAGCATATAGACAAACAGAACCTGTAAAATGCTGAAGTGGAAGTCTTGTATTATGAGGAGGAATGAGAGAGAGAGGAGAAAAATAAACCCCAGGCATTACTTAAAACTGTTCCTTGCTTATTATGAAATATAAGAATACTAATACCAGTCCCCCAAGTAGTCAATTATTTCCTGACTCTATTCCATGATTTTGTTTAATTTACTAGAGAACTCCTTCTGATTGTTCCTTTCACCATTTATTATTTGTTGATGCATTTCTTTAAATGTAGCTTTAAAAAGTCAGAAATTTGAAAGACATTTAATTTTAATGACATACTATGGTTTTCCCATGGAGATAGCATTAACTCTTTTGAACATAAGTAACCTCTTGTCAATAGCATTTCAGTAGCAAAGATTGTTTTCCACAAAAACACATACCTGGAGGAGCAGGTCGGAGGCTGGCCTGAGTCGCTGCTGGAACAGTATACTCAACGTTCGGTTCTGTTGTTCCAAATCGAACACTCTTGTTTTCAACTTTACACATTCCTCCCTTAGATCCTACAACAAACACATTGAAAGGGAGAAAAGTCTATAACTGAAACATACCTTAGCATATTGGAACCATATTTTATCTGATATTTCAGACACATTAGTAAAAAAATAATCTTTTTGTTCTTCAAAGCCCCCAGAAATAAATCACACAGTGTTTTCTTCCACAGCCCATTGTCTAATAGAATTATTGTGTGCAGGGAAGACCATTGTTTTTTTGTTTGTTTTTTTTATAAAAGCACCTTGAAATCAGAAATGCATTAATCTAGCATGCTATTTTTGAAGATGGTAAACCTCAGCGATATAAAGTCAATTTAAGTTTCCACCTGTATAGTTTGCCTTTTCATTGTCTCCATAAAAGCAATCATAAAGCACCAACCACAAGGACAATAATGTTTTTGCAGTGAATAGAGATTTGATGAACTAAAGAAACTATCAGTTTTGATGGAGCCTTTCCCCGCCGTTTGTGGAAGAGCTGAAATGCTCAGCGCTGCGGCTAATAGAGTCGGTGATGCATTTAGTGTGTGGGTGAAGCCAGAATGAAGCCCGGGCTTAAAAAGGCCACAGGAAACTTGCCCAGTCTCCGAACTAGAGGATTTCTAAATCTGGGCCTTTCGGTGCTGGGGCTGGGAAAGCAGAGTAACTGCACGTTGTCATCCTGGGGAGCAGCCCCCGAACGGCGCAGACACCACCGCAGCCTTTCCCGCTGTCAGGAGGGGAGCGACACAGGAACCTCGGGATTCTCCGGGGCCCACCAGGGCTCTGCCTTCCCTCCCGAAGGGAAGGACGTGCCATACAAACACTAACGGTACTCAAGTGTCTGCACTCTCTTTGATGGGGCTCAAGAGAGACCAGAATAACCACCCAATTCAAGGTTCTTCAAACGCTGGCTCCTTTCTACATTTTTGACCTTTAACTTTCACTATTTCATGATTTTTTTAAAAAGGTTTCTGTTCTTACCATGCACAGAATATGGGTCTGTCTGTTGTTCTCCAAAGCCTTCCCTCTGCCACAACCACGTTCCCCTCTCACCCGCCTCTTTCTCGGGCCAAGTCTGGCTCTGAGTGACAGCCAATTCAATTCTAGCTGGCTCCCCTCTGACACTCTTACCCAGGGCCCTCAAAGACAGCTTCCTTTGGAGCACCAGTGAGCCCGCACTGCCTCTTACATGAGATTGAGCGTATGCTACTTTGAACTGGTTTTATCTTTCATGCTCTAGACTTGTCTTGTCAATTAGATGGCACATTCCTCAAAAGGCAAGTGTCAGAGAGAGTCAAATAAACAACAGCGCAAGCATATTGTTCTTACACTCTTAATCTCTCCCCTAGCACAGCATCACGTGTAGCCGGAGCTTAATGAACTTCTGTGATTGTTTGATTAAAGGGGATGATGATGACAAATCCTATTCTCTAGGTCAAGAGAGTTAAAGTTTCTCAACTCTTTTAGTTCGTCCATCTCCGTATTAAGATGCGGGGCAGCTGCAGGCTTCACCTAAGGCTCCGTAAGCAACAGAGAGCTCTGGCCTATGGCTCTGACTCCCAGGGTCTAAGCAGGAGTCACAGGCGTGAGTGGGCCTGTTCCACAACCTTGGGCCCACCTAAGTGTGAAGGTAGAGAGATCCACCTTCGGGACTTTGCCTGAGGAGCCATCACCATCTCCATGCTGTTCATCGTTACAGGGGGCAAAGGAGCAGGCGCAGGTGTGGCTCACTGCGCAGCTTCCACTCTCCTCACCTTTTCAGGTCAATGGGTGGAGCTTATGCACAGGATGCTAGCAACTGATGGCTGCCTACAGATGCAGAGCAGAGCAAAGGAAGGTCATGTTCAGATGAGGCACCTGGGTGCCAGGTCTAGGAAGGTAGCCATCCAAGGCAGGGGCAGGGCTATGTGTGTGTGTGCACATGCGCGTGAACACACTTGCCACTTGGCAGAGGCCGTTTTGGGGGCCTAGGCACGGTTCGAATTAAAAGGCTAAATTTATTTTCTTTGTTTAGAATTCAGCCTCTTTGTCTCATTAGTGCTAATGCTTGTTCTTAGCATGTATAGAACACATCCTGCTCCCAAACACTAATTGTTGTTACTACTGCTAATTAAGTAATTAATAAAACTTGACTGGGAGGTAAATAAATATTTATAGCACCAGTTAGGTGGGAAACACACTCGTTCTCATTCGCAGGAGAAGCTGTGGGGACAGGAGCTTACAAAATGTGCATTTGCAAGAAGAAAGCAGACCTGCAAGGAATACTATCAGCAATTTCTAGCAGCAAAGCTGAGAATAACTTGGAAGAGCCTTCAGATGGGTAAAAAAATAAAATAAAAGTAAGAAGAAGGAAATAAAGAAATCAATATACTCTATAGAGAGGTTTTGTACAAGTGCCCATCACTACGGTGAAGGTGGTAGGAGTCCATTAGCAGGAACACAATTTATCGACCTGGAGAACTGTTCGTCCCTGGGCTCATCCAGACCAGCACAGGGCAGAGGGGACGTGGGGGCTTCTGGGATGTGGACCTGGTCTTTCAGCTCACACACCAGTGAGCTGCACTGAAAACTCCCAGACGTAAAAGAATCGCCTGTGTCATTCTTTTAAATATTTTTGTTCTCTTCAGTCAAGCCACAGACAGTAACTTAGGCCAGACAGCTGTCATCACAGGAAACTAATCCAAACCATGCACGTGTGTCCACGTGCACATTTACAGACAGAGCCAGACCGAGCGATGGAAAGAGAGAAAGAAAAACAATCTCTCTGACCTCGGCAGTGCAAGCCGGGCGGGGCGGCAGCTGGCTGGCTGCTTCCCCTGTGCCCACAATGGGAACCGCCGTAAAGGAGCCCGTGGCCCGTTTAGGGGGGGTACACCAGCTGCTGTTCGGACCCTGTCACTCACAGAGGCCGGAACGAGACTACCCTTCTAAGGAAACATTATAATTAAGTGACTCCTCTGTTAGACACTGTTGTCTGGGGCCCTGGCTCACAGCAGCACGGGACCACCCGTCCTCTCCCGCAGCCTGCTTTTCCCATGACTCCCACATGCGTCTCAGGCCTCAGGAGGAACCTATTGAAGCTATAGGGTTGTGTCTTCTGAAATAAAAAAGGAGACACAATATACCAGCGGGAAATAATGCCAAAGATTTGGCTTGATTTAATCTCATGTAAGAAAGTATAATGGTCTTGGGTTCAAGAGAACAGCCACGCCTGTTTTCCTTGCAACCTGTATGTCACCAGCCACTGGAAACCGAGAGTGAGGAATTACAGCTGAGGGTGAGGGCAAAATAGACTGAGCAGTGGGACACGCTGATCCCAAAGGCCTTTGTGCACCTTAATAATCCCAAGTCATGACTTCCCTGGACCATGAGCGCATCGACTGCTCCGCCTGCCCTGGGACTGAGGTGCGGATTCACTGCTGTACATACCTGCGCAGAACAGTTGCTCCAGCATTTAGAGCAAAACCATTACCTGGCTCCCCGCTGAGGTAAATTTAAGAACATGCTGACTGCTTCGGAGCAGGGTATTCACCGACATTATCACTAGACGATTGATGAAAACTATGTAAATCTTATTTTTCACGTAAAAATGAAATTACACCGGTAAGCTATCCCGGACGAATCCCTCTGGTTGGGAGGTAAGGGGCCTGGGCTCTGGGCCCATGTGACCTGGAGGAAATAGCTTTTGTTGGTGGGGCCCGGCTTCTCCCCTGTAACCCGAGCTACTGCACAAAACCAGGCTTTGGAGAGAAGGAAAGTCCCGCTGCTTCCTGGGAGGGCTTGTGAAGTGCCACCGAATCCTCTGGGGAGTGGCTGTCATGGACACTTCCCTTTCCCTTTCGAGGATTCTGAGACTTCTGGAAAAAGAAAAGCCATTTCAAAAAAGGGCTGGCCAATTTCAGCCTAACCAAGGATCAAGGACCTCCGCATGAACAACTGCCATGAAAAGGCAAGGCAGGCCAGTAAGTGTGTGCGCTGGTCAGGCCAGCTCTAATCAGGAGGAAGAGGGGAGCTTCCGGGCAGCCTGCAGAGTGTGAGCCTTCCTCCTGCAGACACTTGGATGACACATTTGAAGTCTGGGTGACGGCGAACCAGTTCATGTCATTAGAGTGAACCGAGCCCATTACCAAAGCTAGTTGGCGATCTTGGGGCTGAATGCTCTCTAAGGTCCCTGGTGATTGTGAAATTCTTCAGTCCAAATTAAGATTGATGCTGAGAAAGCGTGACTCCCAATGCACAGCAGCCCTGACTCCCCACGTGGCCGATCCTGGATGTTCTTGCTGGTGAGGCCTGGCCCTGCTTCCAGGAGTTTTAAGAAATCTGTTGGCTACCTTGCTCTTTTGTTTTATTCCCTGCGATCATCACGAATGGTTGGGTTTCGACACATCTGTGGGTTTTCATAGCATGTCCTCTGCCTGCTGAGCTGCAGTGGGAAACAAGTGACTGACTGGGATCATGGAGGCTGAATGGTGCAGAGGGCGAGCGCATGGGGTCAGCACAATCAACTGTGGGTTAAAGCACGGGCTATGCCACTTATACCATTAGAACTGTGGGCAAACTGCTCTCTCAGTTCCATCTCACAGGGCTGCAGGGAGAACAGACTGGTTCAGTGCGTTTAAAGTGCGGGACATGGGGTGTGACCCCTTTTCAGTGCACAGTAAACACAGTTGTTCAGATGGAAAATAATACCATAATTAACACATCATAATGCAAGAACAAACTCAGTGTTTCATGTACTCACAACTATAAACCTACTTTTGCCAAACCCTATATAAAGACCCTCTTCGAGGAACCAGAGGCCACACACACCATTGCTAGACCAGCGGATCGGAAACACGTAAGGGTTTGAAGTTCTCTCAGTTTCAAGCTACCAAGTTGTGTTCTGCTTCTCCCTGGATGGCTGAATTGCTAGAGTGAGGATAAGGGAGCGTTATTCTAGGATGGTGAAGAAAAAAATGCCCCAGAACTATCTGGCTGCCCTAAAACATGCAGATTAGTCTGAGGTGTTGATATGCTGAAAAATAGCTGCAGGGAAAATTGCTTTTCTTTTAAGTTTGGTGTCAGTGGTAACACACACACACACACACACACACACAAATTGAAGAACCTGGAGAGTTACATTTTCAGTGAGTGTAACTGACTTAATGAAGATAAAATGTATTGCAGACAAAATAGGGGTTTAGCCCGATTATTGATTTCATTGCACTTGTAGAATTGAACCTATGCTTTGGAGTCACAAATGGAAGTGAGCTGAGTTTATTACTGTCACTTGAGCATCATGGAGCTAACGGAGGTACAATCTGCTCTCTTAGGGAATCCACAGAGTTTTGAGATAAATTCAATTAGTTGACTAAGACAATATTTTACATTTAATAGAAACTGATCAGTCCATGGAAATAATTTTTCCTATTACTACTGTGACCAGAAGCACACTCTGGGATCCTCCCCCAGGCCATGCAGGGTATGCCATGAAAACTGCTCTTTTGGGTGCCCAGAGAAGAGCTGACACCAGGGCGGACTTGCCTTTGTGCCGTGACAAGTGACATATTCTAAACCTGAAGAGTTATGACTATAATTTCATCTCCAGGATTATTTTTGTGACTTGGATAAATCTCTCAAGATTTCTGTTTTGACTGGGCCTCTTTAAGAGGTACATCCTGTTGAGAATTAGTTTTCTCATCTGCATGTTGGAGGCATTTTATTTCCTATATTGTGCTCTTAAAGCAGCTCTGTCATGTTTGCGGCGGTTTTACAGTCCCTATAAAAACCAGGAGGCACACGCTTCTGCGGAACATGATTCTTTGGGGATCGCAGGGCCCTGGCTCTCCTGCTGATGCTGTCTCTGAGGCACGCTCTCTCCCGGTAACATGCCCTTCTGTGTCTGGCTGCTAACTGCACCAGGTAGATTGGATTTGTGCAGCTATTTTTTGTGGCTAACATGAAGAGTCCCACTCCCCTTAATATTGTACCAGACAGTTTCCTTGTCTCCTTCCCGGGGCACCATTAAACAGCCAGGCGTGAGAAGTCTTTCAGTGGTCCCTCTGTTCCCAAGATTGTAATTAAATGAGCACAGAGCTTCTACCAGGAGGGTGGCCACAGAGAAATTAAAGCCTTTGAAAAAAGAAAGGCATTCACATAGGTTGTGACAGAAAGCGTAAACTGTTCTTCAACATCTGTTTCTCCCCTTCTTCCACAATAATATGCCAAAACATTTTCAGGGGGCACATTTCCAGAATAAAGACTGCATCTCCAGCTTCCTTACATATGGCTCTGTGACAAAGGTCTGTTCAAGGAGGTGTAAGTAGGGAGATATGAAAGCTTTTGAAAGTATTTCTTAAAGACAGTTGGTGTGTGCCCTTTGCCCTTTTCATTCCCCCGCCCCCCCCCCCCCCAGCTTTTCTTCCTTCCTGATGGCTGGAATGTGGATGTGATGACTGGAGCCAGAGCAGCTATTTTGGGCCACGAAGTAACCTTGGGAATGGAGGCCAAATCTCACTGAATAAGAAGACAGAAGGCAGAGATAACAGGGACTCTGTGGACTTTATGGAGCAGTGTCACCATACAGCCCTGTCCTGCCTACCTGTGGATTTGGATGCGAGAAAGAAATAACATGGTCGCTTATTTAAGCCACTATTATTTGGGATCTCTGTAATTCAAAATTAAACCTATTTCTAACTTTACATAAGTATACCGACATCTCACTACACTATGTGATGTTAATGTACAACCTGAAGCAGTTAAAATCATTTGTAGCAGGAAACATGATATTTTGACAGAAGTAGTTGGGGGAGAAAGTCTAACAAAAATAGTATCATCATGCTTCTGTAATGTAAATTTAAAATACTATTTATTTAAGTATGTCCGTGAGAAATGGTCAACCCCTAATACAATTATTTTCGACTGAAAAACAAAATGTCATAAAATATTTTGCTCTCACTGGCCACATCCTCCTGAATAAGACTTAATCTAAGATTTCCTTTTCTAGAGGAAGTCTCCACCTCACAGAGATGTGATGGAATAAACAAAATGTGAAGGACCTACAACTTAGTCTCTGCGAAGCACTGTGGAAAGAGATGGGAAAGGGTCAATAAAATTCACCAGCCAATTTTGGGCAATTACCTGTCTTTACTGACTCTGACCCAACATTATGTCATATTGTCTGAGGGCAGAATAGGGGGGTAGGAAAGATACAGGCATAGACATTACCATTTGTTTTCCCCCTAGCTTGATAAAGGGGTCACTGACAAATAGAATAATATGTCATTTATTTCATATTTCCACCACTACAGGAACTGCTCTCCATGCTTCCTTTCATACAGGGACCACAGCGGTTCTGGGAGGTGGGTGTTGCTACTCCTATTTTACAGAAGAGAAACTGAGGCCCAGAGAAACCAAATAGATGCCATAACCTCAAAGATCGCCTGCTAAATGCCTGGCTTCTGTTAATGCTGTCTGTAAGAGGCTGTTTGTTTTACAGGAATTGGAGGGATCCACCGGCCTGTTCACTGTTTGCATTTGCTAAGTGAAAATGATAGGTCTGCTACTCATCTGGGTACCTGGGAATCTTTCATCTTCAAAAGGCTTCCTATTACTTTACCGAGACCTTGAATGTTATGATTCTGTTGCTCATTGATGTCACTCCATACACCATCTAATACACACACAATTTTAACCTAAGTGAATAAATAGAAAAGCATTGCATCTATCAATCACAATTTCCTAGTTTGACAATACAAGTTCCCACCTATTCATATAGGTACTTTGAAAATAAGAAAACCAGAAAGTGACCTACCTTTTGAGTGAGTAGAGCCTGAACAACTTGGTTGGCTACCTTTAAAAAATAAAGAAAAGAGTTGTCAGTATAATCATGAGGCTACACTCATGGACTCTAATTTAGCAGTAAGTTTCCCACAGCTTACTGTCGCTAATTAGCTCCTCATTTGCCTCTGTCCTCTACTTCCAGGAGACTGATTCTTTTCATAATAAGCCTATCCTTCTAGGTAATAGTTTGTTTTTTTTCCAAAGGTGACCTTGTTGCTAATTAAGACAGTTATTCTGGAAAGAGTGTTCATACCTTGATTTTCACATTTCCATATTTGGAAAAATAATATCTTTTCACATGTAAAGTACTGCAAGAAGGCTGAACAAATGATAGAGTGCAAAACACGATCCTAATTATCTGTACACAGTTTCTACACTTTGCTGATTTACAATGTCCTTTGCCTCTCCTTTCTGTTCTTTTGCTGTGGGGCTATCTCACTGCATAGAAGTACTTGCAGTAGAGACGGACTGAATGTCTGAGAAGAGGGACAACCCATTGTTTCCTGTACACTCTACTTCCCTCCTCCATGTCACATTTATGCCACCCTTTTGTCATTGCTACCTGTAATAGTCCAGTAGTTGTTTACTCCAATATCCATTTCCCCTTCCTCCTAACTAAAAAGCCCTAATTTTTTGACTGGGCATATCAAACTACATTTCCCAGCCCCCTTTGTAACTGTCACTCTGTGACAAACTTCTGGCCAGGGAGTTCTAAGAAGACTGTTTTCCTGGGCTTATACCAGTAGAAAGTCTCTAAGAAGAAGGAGGCTCACCCTTCTTCCTCTTTTTTCTGTCTGGGATATGAAAGTGATGGCTGGAGCTTCAGCAGCCACCTTGACAACGGAAGTCACATATCAAATATAGTTGGGCAGGAAAATAAAATAATCCTGGTCTTTATGATGCATGGAGCTGCACTATCTCTGCACTTCTATTTGAGAGGGAAATATAAAAGCCTCTGTTATTTTGAGCTACTCCCAATGTAAAACCAAATTCTCCTATATAATAAAAGCCTAATATGCTAAGTGTCTGGTCGACTGGTCGGCCATTCAACCAATCAAAATGTAATATGCTAATGATATGCTAAGGCCACTCAACCACTCGCTATGACATGCACTGACCACCAGGGGCAGATACTCTGACTGGTTCGTTAGCTTGCTGCTGGGGTCTGGCCAATCAGGACTGAGCAAGACGAGCCGGACATGCCCTGGAACCCTCCCGTGGTCCCTCCCTGTCTAGCCAACCTCCCTGGCCCTGATCATGCACTGGCCTGCACCCTCTTGCAATCTGGCAACCCTCGGGAGATGTTGGAGAGCTGGTTTCGGCCTGATTTCGCAGGCCAGGCAGAGGGACCCCACTGGTGCATGAACTCATGCACCGGGCCTCTAGTATAATATATTAACAGAACTCTAATTTTCTTCAGGTATCAGGCAGCTTAGGACATTGAGTGAAACTAGGCCCCTCTCAGCCCAACGAGGTGAGTCTCGATTAATGTAAGCCAATTTGGTAATCCCATTCCTTTATAATAACTGGCTTAAAAGTGGCCACAATTCTAGCGAAGGGCCACATGTAAAACCAATAACATCCCTGGTATTTCAAGGATCTGGCATTTTCTCCAGATAACCACTCAAAATTTCTACATCTATTTGTACTGAAATTACTTTTTTCTCCTGCATATTTCAAAAGCACTTCACCAAAAAAAAAATCACTTACTAAACTTCACTTAACCTTGAAGCTTTGTACCTAATATGGCTTCTATTGATAAAATGAAGGTGGACAGGTAAATTATGTGATATTTTTCAGCCACTACATGAACATTTAGTGTGATAACTGAACCTGACAACATTAAAGATCAAGTCAGAACACTTAACTATCCTAGGTATCGGGTACTTCTCTTCCTTCGTTTCGTCATCCCTCATTTGTTCAATATAAATCTGTAGAGCACTTGCAAAGCAGGATGACTAGGATGTGTGTGTGTGTGTGCCTTGGTTTCCGAGGGTGCACAGCTGGTAGGAAGTCGGCAAGAACACAATTATGTCGCAGTGTGATAAGCATATAATCATTTGTTATTTCTCACATTCAACCAAAGGCGGAGGCATACACTTTCATCGTTTTCTCTTGGTAACAGATTTATTTTCGGCCATGCTGAACTGTGTGTGCTTGTATTCCTGTCTAGGATAGTGGGACAGATTGTGGGAAGAATGTTTTCAGGGAGCTTAATTGTTTCTTAACTCAATATTGATAGAACAGCACATTCTTAACAACAGCTTGCCACCAGTAAGTCTCATAGAATATTGAAATATAGGCTGCCATCAGCTTGTGGCTAGGAGGCATTCACACCACAGCAGTGCATGACTAGATTACCTATAAATGACTAGTTGAATTGTGTGCACGAGAGGGATTTTTTCCCCATCAGAATCCTTTCCAAATTTATGTTTTTGACATTAAGTAAAAAGGACAAGCCTTTTATTGAAACTATAGTTTTGAAGAAAACATATTCTTAGGTTATTTCTTTTAGACCAAGTAAAAGAAGCATACCCAAGAACTAGAATTGACCAAAGTAAACCACATTTTCCTTAACAGGTACCTTTTCTTTTTCCTTTATCATTTAATTTATACGTGAATGGTGATAGATGCTAGTTAGCTCACACAAATGGACCAATAGCATAATCTTGAAAATCTTTCAATTTTTAAACATCCATTCCAATTGGTAAGTAACTGAGAAGTTAAAGTCAAACTATATATCATCTTCTTTATTCTTGGCAAATAAAACACACTGAAGAATTGAACTAGTCACGCTGCTTGAAGCGGGAACAATGTACCAAAGTTAATTCATACCATCAATAATTTAATTCTTCTGGATCTCCAACTTTGGATTTGATTTACATTCTCATAAAACTGCCCGATACCAATATTTTCTTTACTTCTACCAATTGGTCCCTCACTTAAACCAGTCTGTGGAACAGTGGCCGCATAAAGCAGCTCTCCACACGATTTACCAGGAGACAGAAATGAATGTCCTAACTGCACCAGCCCACAGGGGTAAACCCATTGTCTTTGCAATCAAGTGTGTTGCCCTACAGGCTCAACGGACTCTCTCAGACACAGTTCCTCCTGGCCTGTACGTTGGACAATTGTTTGTTCTACCTGAAAATTGAACAGAGATACACGAGTGCATTCTTTTTTTACCTACTGACATAGGGTTTTATTACCCAGAAGGACTCGCAGGCACTTTGCGGAAGAGTGGGCAGGCGGTACAAGCGCTTTCCTGGGTGCTGTCTATGAAGACAGCGCCTGGGTTTTGGTACTACTTAACTGCATAGCTTCCCTGACGCATCAACAGAAGCCTGGTCTGGAGCCTGAGCCCTCTAATAGGTCACAAGTTGATCCCTGGGATGGCCCATCCTCATCATGGCATTACACTTTCAGTGCTTGGGCTGCAAATAATCACACACCCGCAGGCTCAGCTAATGAGAACAAATCACGTTCAGTGTCACCTGACAGCTTTCTTCTGCAAAGAAAGGAAGAACAGCAGCTGGGCTGGCCCAGGGGGATCTGAGATGCCTGAGCAAAGCTGACAGTTCCCAGGCCCCTGGCTTGTTTTACAACCTCCCTCGGGCTCTCTGTGGACAGCATCTTGCTTTGCTCTGGGAGCTGAGCAAGGCTGTGGCTGAGACAGGGATGCCAAGGAGAGGCCCCCCGGGTCCGCCTCTTCCTTCCTCTCAGTAAGATCTCAGACAAGCCAGCTCCCCTGACACCTGCTGGTACACACAGGTCGCTGCTCCTCCACCCTGGTGCTCCCAGGGGTCAGGATTCACCCAGCATTCACCTGCAAGGGGTGGGCAGAGGGAGGAGGAGGCAGGACTGTGGAGTTGTTATTTCATTGCAAAGCAGTCCCCGAGGCTGAATGAGAAGGAACCGGTTCTCAGCACTTCAGGAAGATGGCCCAGGGCTGGGGTCTGGGAGGGGGTTTGGGAGGGAGAATGTGGGGGGGGGGGCGGAAGGAAGGCTTTGGCCATCCTCTCCTCACCTGGTGGTCTCACTGCCATCCTTGCACCTGCCGGTGTATCATGCCAAGCCAGGGCCAGGTCACTGAGGTGATTGAATAATTGGGTGAAAAAGCACAAGCTCTGGAAAACGTGCTTTGGAGAAGGTTCCTATGCTTTTGAGCTTGACCTATTGTCCTGAGGAGCTCTGGGCCTTCACAGGAAAGCTTCGGATTCAAGTACTGCCCTTGCTGATGTTGAAGATCTACTGACATGACATGTACAGGGAGGGAAGGACAGCCCCTACCTACACTGTGAAAAATACAAGGGGTGGTGGACATAACCAGGGAAACCCCTCGGACAGTTCCTGATATAAAGTAGTCGCCTCGTAAATGTTAAATCTGCATGAAGTCACTCAAACTTTAAAGAATAAAATGCAATCTCAGCTCATCAGTTAGAAAGAATTAGGGGTTTTATTTGGAAAGGGATGATGTGTGTGTATGTGTGTACTATGAATGTGTAAATATAAATTAGTAAGCACCTATATTATTTATTTACCCTGTTAAAAAATCCTATAAAATACTGGGAGTGGGAGAAACTCATTTAAACATATATGTGGTATTCCAGGGAAAACTAATGTGGAAATTCATTTCCATTCATTCATTTAATCCAGGCGTCCTCAAACTATGCCCTGCGGGCCACATGCGGGTGTTTTCGCTGTTTTGTTTTTTTACTTCAAAGTAAGATATGTGCAGTGTGCATAGGAATTTGTTCATAGTTGTTTTTTTTTAAACTATAGTCCGGCCCTCCAACCGTCTGAGGGACAGTGAAGTGGCCCCCTGTTTAAAAAGTTTGAGGACCCCTGATTTAGTCATTCAATGAACGTGCATTAAGTACCAAGTATGAGCCAAGAGTGGTGCTGGGTCTTGGAGAAACGATGGGGACTAGGGCATAGGAGCTGCCCCGGGTGCTTGGGGTCTGGGGCAGGCACAGGCAGCAGATTTCTGTTGATGTCACGATCCTTTCATGAAGTGAGCATCTGACCCAGGCGGGGGCCGTAGCAGGACCATCTTCCCCACATCTATCCAGGCACTGATGTTAAAGTTGACATAGGGCCCGGATGTGGGATATGCCACGAGAGTGCACAGCTAATGAGTCCACACCCAGGTCTTGGGGTACAGAACAGGAACCAGAGGAAAAGCTCAGAGCTACTCTTCACAACCCCCTCTGCCTTATGTAGCCTGGGTTTAAAAGGAGCGCTGGTGCTTTTTCTTTGTCTGAACTGCATCCAAAGGCCTCATTTCCCCTGCCCCTATGCTCTGAAATGCAGGCATCCGGAAGCCAGGAAGAGCTCCGTGGTGGCACCCTTCCCGAGGGAACGGAAGCCTGGCCAACTCCACGGTCCGAAGGAGGCAGGTTCTCCAGCGTCTGTGTGCAAAAGCCTCGCCGGGGACGGGTGTGGACGTTGCCAATGCCCTCGGCCCTCCTTCTGCTCGGAAGGGCCGAGTGGGGTCTGACGACCTGCATTTCAGCAATCGCCGCACCTCTTCCTGTCAGGGGAGGGCCCAGGCACCCTGGGAAGCACTGAAATAGGCTTTGCATCTGCTTTCTGTTGGGGAATTGGAATAGCCCGTTTCCACATGTGTCTGCTGTTCTTCCATCACACCCAAGTTCAGTGAAGCTTTCATCATGGAAACTTTCTAAAAATGCTCCCTAAGGCACAGCAATCGGAGAGCCTGAGGGTGGTGGTTCCTAATTGTGGCTGAACATTTTACCCCCCTCACCCCCACCCCCACCCCCACACTATAAACACTTTAATGCCCGGGGGGAGGGGGGGCACTCCATCCACAGTCAGGTAATCTCTGAGGTGGGGCCCAGACAGCAGTATTTTTAAAGCTTCCCAGGTAAGTCCCACCGGCAGGTCAGAGCCAGAACCACATGCCCTTCTAAATCCCAAGTGTCACCTGCTCCAGCTTCTTCTGATAAAGATCCCTTTCAATTCTTCCCTGCCCTGCCCTGCCCGCCCACCACTCCTCCTGCCCCCTGGTGACTGTGCTGTGTGCTCTCTCAGTCCCCAGGGCACCCCATTTCCCCATCAGCTCCCCTCACTTCATTCCTGAGACTACCCACCCCCTCACTTCTGCTAAGCTGGAGGCACCCTAGGGCCTGGGGAAGGTTGACTTCCAGTAAAGATCTGTAGGACACAAGTGAATCCACCTAGTAAATGCAAGGCAGCAGTTTGAGGAGATGCTATCTTACTTATTTTTTATGTGCCATTACACTTCTCTACATGGGAAGGAGTTGGCCTTAAAGGAGTTGGTCAAAGCAATACTGAGAACAAACAGCAATTCACTGCTTGCCTGTAAACCTGTCGGTCAAACAGCTAGATGAAGACCTTAGATTCAGACATTACCACCTGATCCCCCAGGGAAAGTTCAAGATCAGCCCTGGGCTTTGCCTTTTTGCCTTTGTGTTGCAAGGCGAGGAGATGAGGAGCCAGGTAGCAGCAGAGATGGTGGCGAAGTGGTGAAGCAAGTATGTGCACTGGCTTGTGAGCACCTGTGAGCACATGCCTGCCTAGCAAGCCTCTGTGTGTGAGTGTGTGTGTGTGTGTGTGTGTGTGTGTGTGTGTGTGTGTGTGTGTGTGTCTGTCCAGGGATGCGGGTCTGTTTTCTTCTGAATAAGCACCCCATTCATTAGAACACACAGAAGGAATTTCTGACTCCCAAGTGTTCTCCCCAAGTCCTCAATATAGCCTTCATTTCCCAGAAAATAACAAGTAGTGCAAAATGGATTGAAGAACATTTCAAATTTATGTTTTATCCGTCTGTGCATGTTTTCTGAAACCTACTAGCAAGGAAATAACTTACAGGAGACCTTACCTTGTTAGTTTGTCTAATTAGGATAAACAGCCTTGAAAAGAATTTCCAGTTGGCATTATTACTACATCCAAGTATCCCTCTGAGAGTGTTCTCTTACAATGCATGGAAACGGACTGCCGACCTTCATGCAATTAGTTACAAAACAACTGGCATGTGTAATCAGGGGCCCGCATTCACGAATACAAAACATTTGTATTGCTCAAAGGTGCTTCTTTGTTGCAAATCACCTCTTTGGCAACAGCTAATGTTTGCAATTAAGAACAGAGGAGCACTCCCTCTAGAAAATCCTGTCTTCAGTGAAAACTTTCTGTGAAATGATTCTGTGGGTGAAAACGTACGTTTTACCAACACGTTCTGATGAAACCTAGAGAATGCACGCACCGGGAACACAAGTTTCCTTAAAGCAACGCTGTGAGCTTTTGGATTGCTGGGGAGGGGTGACTTGCAGGGGAATTGTAACAAACAAGACGTTACTGTGGTGTGATTCACTTGAATTTGATTTCTGAATACAGATTAGATCTCCTTGGAAATTTCTGCGCAGGAGGTTAAAGTAAAGCTTTGCTGCTCAATACTTGTGACCCAAGGACAGTACCTGTCCCTTTAAACATCCTTGGATCTATTTGACCTTTCTTGCCCTAAACTCTGGTTGGACCAAGAACCTGGGGAACAGGGGTGAGAGGTGCCAAGCTAGTTTCACGGGACTCTGAGATGTCATTTTCCCTTTTATGCCAACTTTACCTTTGGACGTTGTAGAGATTGCTGAGCCTTGTTAAGGCCTGACAGGACAGAGAAATGCAGACACCATTTGAGCTGCATGTATTAAACAATTAGAATATTAAATGCTAATTGAATTTTTTCTGGGGAACTTTTGAGATCCCTGCACCACATAGAGTAAATGTAATGCCAAGGGCCTGAGCTCTGAGGACAGCCCTCAGGCTGCGGGGTGTGTCCGTGCCACCTGGCGGCTTGCTGACACAGATCACCTGCATCTGATCCCACAGGCCTGGGTGGGCCTGAGAATGTGCATGTCTAACAAGTTCCCAAGTGAGGCTGCTGCTGCTGGTCCAGGGTGAGCCTGCAGGAATCACTGGGGCGGGAAACGCCAGCACAGGGGACTCTGAGGAGGGGCCGCTGCCAGTGTGAGGGGAGATTGGGGTATGGCGGTGATGACCTCAGAACTGGGGTTTGAGCCTGTGTTCTTCACAGTACACCCATCACCTGATGGGACACTGGGGGTGGGAGTGCTGTCTGGGGGAGGACAGGGGAAAGAAAGATCAAGAGGAGTTTGTTGGAAAAGGTTTTCCAATTCTTAGTGAGGAAGAAGAGACAAGATATGGTGGCATTTCCACGAGTACAGTCATGGAGCCCAGTGAAACGGAGTTTTCTTATTTTCTTAACATCTGTGTCAGCTATAGCATAACAACTGTCAAAGTGAATCTCCTAAAGGACATGTGCAAGTTTACAGCATTGGGCAGACAACTAAGAAAGTCATCCCATTAGATGAATAACTCTGATCACCCGACAAATCTCAGACGAGAGCTTGTCGGGGCGGCGAATGGCCAGTCCCGCTGGGGGTAACATAGGAGCAGACTCCCTGACAGGGGTGTGTGGGGGGAGAATGAGGCCCGGCCCACAACTTCAATTCCCCCCTCACCTCTCAGGAATTCTCCATCTCTGCCTTCATCTCTTCATTGCCATCAAATAACATTTCTCAAGTTTACTCTTGCACGGGCCTGTCTCCTTCCATTCCGCTCAAATGTTCTCCTTCATGTCCCTTTCTCTCCTGGCGTGTTCTCAATTATGCTGACACTTTCACTCTGGCTGATAACTGTGCACAGCGCCCACCCAGTCTGTGGGGCTTAGCATTTCCCGAAATGGCATCCTGTCTGAACTGAATGCAGGCTGGGCTCGTACTTGCTGGACAGAAGAATTCATCCTTCAGGGAGGCACACCCAGCTGTGCCCCAAGAACAGTGAACAATAACGGAGGGAATTCACAGGTGCCTGTACAGTGGAACAGGGAGAGGAGGGAAGAGGGAGGGGGATGGGGAGAGAGTGACTGAGCTTCCTTCTCAACGTGCACGCTTACAACCTTCCTTCGGAGGACAACACGCCCCTGCCCTGCGGAGGCTGCGATGGACGTACATTAGGATCTCACAAAAGAAATTCTAAACGGCACGGCCCCTCATCACGGAGCTCTCCCTCCCACTTACCTCGTCGAGGCATCGCTCATACTGCTCCCTTTGATTCTCATTTTCCAAAGCCAATGCTGAATTCTCTGCCTGCAGCAAGAAACAAAAATAATACAAATGGATCAATGAAGCGTTGTATTACCTGACAACGCAGTCAATACAGCCACTCCACAGACCTCCTCAGGATCCCAGCAACCTCTGAGGAGAGCCTTTGACGAGTGCGCTCCGAGTACCATTGTAAACATCTCAGGGCTGACTTCTGTCTGAGCCTCGTGCGTCACCAAAATACATCCCCACCTAAAGAACCGTGACCCTGAGATGTTGAATGCGGAGAAGCCAGCATGGGAGAGGGCCTGATGGGAGAGCGCCCTATAGAAAGATTACAGTGTTCATTTCAGCCTATGGAACTGTAACTGTCAGAAATGCCTTACTCCACTTCGTTAGCACCTGGCACAGCTTCATGACCCAATATGTGTGTGGACCACAGAGAAGAATCTCAGGTAAACTCACCAAAGTGTGATTCTGAATGCAAACTAAACACGTTTTTCCCGTTAATCAATGACTTTGGAACTTAAGAATACAATGAGAAATTTAAGAATTGGATGATGCTTAAGCGTCCTTCTCCCCGTCTCTCTCTCATTTTAGAATTAACTGCTTTTCTGCCCCTTGGAGCCATGTGTGTATCTGAATGCTATAGCAATTACTGTACCAACCGTGTCAAACTCAAAGGCTAGCACGGGCTAAATAAATGAGGCCTGTGGCCCGCGGGCCATGAGTTTGACATGCTTGCTCTACGGTACTAGATAAATATGGCCACTCATTAACTATGTGGAAAAATAAGGGGGAAATCAATCAGAATATGCATGTTAGATGGTAGGGGGATCATGCCATGGTGGTGTAAGAACTGCCCTCTGCATCCTGTGGCCTGGGTCCACTTCTCCCACTCTTGGCCCAGCCTGAGTTCCAAACTGTAAAGTTACTCCTCCTCATGGCTGCGACCGTGACCACCCACCCAACCCACTTCCCTAGCAATCATGGCTCAACCAGCCCCTTCCCCACAACCTCCCTGACAGGGGAGGGAGGTATGAAGCTCTGAAACAATTATTTCAAATTTATGGTATAATGTTTAGGTGGTACATAGACCAACATGTATTCCTTTATAGTTTCTTCCTATCAATTATTTAAAAAATATATTTGGAAATAATTTCACACTTACAGATGATTTGCAAGAATAGTATGAACTGCTACTCTTTCCTCAGATGCACCAATTGTTAACATTTTGCTATCTCATTCTTTTTCGTTTTTATTTTCCTGCAACTTGAAGGCAAGTTGCAAACATGATGCTCTATAGCCTTAAATACTTCAATGTATTTCCTAACAACAAAGACATTCTCTTACACAACACAATTTAGTTTTCAATGTCAGGAAGTATAACATTAATACAGTGCCACAATCTAATCTACAGTCCTTATTCCAGTTTCATCCTCTGTCCCAACAATGTCGTTATAGCACGTTTCTTCCAGTTCAGAGTTCAATGCAGGATCATGCATTGCATCTATTTGTCATTCTCCCAGAATCCTTTAATCTGAAATAGTTCCTGTCTTTCATGCTGTTGACTCACCCTTTCCTTCTTTTCCTCCTTCCCTCCCTCTCTCCCTCTCTCCTTTCATTTCCTCTTTCCTTCCCTCTCTTCCTTTCTCTCTCCCTCCCTCCTTACTTTTTTTCAAAAGTAGGGGCCAGTTATTTTCTGGAGTGTTCCTAATTTGGATCTGTTTCAACTTTCCTCATGCACACCTGGCAGGGGTAGCACAGGCGATGCTGGGTCCTTCTCAGTGCATCATGGACTCATGCGATACTCACGCGTCCTCTCATTGGACAAGTTAACTTTGATCACTACGTTAAGGTGGGACCTGCCAAATATCTCCACTGTGAAGTTACTCTTTTCCTTTACAATTAATAAGTAAACCATGGGGAGGTACCTAGAGGTGATGAAAAGAGCTTAGTTCTCATCAAACATTCATCATCACCTGAGTTTAGCAACCACCCACATGTCTTCCCTGAATCAGTGATAACTTTGTTTGTAAATGATGGTTTCTATCATTTCTCCACCTACATTTTTGAGTTTTCAATTAATCAAAAGAAAGTGCTTTTCCTAACCATTTATTAGTATGAGTAGTTGGATTCTTATATTATTGAAAGGATCAGAAGTTATTACTGTCAGTATTTATTTGGATGATCACATTGCTCCCCTTTGGGAAGGTGAACCCCATCATGCTGTGTCCTTTCGACCTGTTTCATTAGTTAAAAATGTTTTCTTCCTTTTTTGGCACATGGAAATGTTTCAGGTGCATTTGCCCCATCCCTGAAATGGACCATTTCTTCAAGGAATCCTGCTTCCTCGGTGAATGCCATTTGGAAACTATGACCTGGTGTTAATGCGTGTCAGTTGCTACAGAAGAGTCATTGCTTCCTTCACACACACACACACACACACACACACCTCTCAACCCCAGAACAAACAATTCTTCCTTTTCCTATTTTCCTACTTGTTTCTTCTTTTTTCTAGAACATGGGCTGGCAAGATCATACTCAGTTCTTCAATCCTACAATGCATACACAATTTTTAACCACAAAAGACAGTATTAAAAAGAATTCACAGCTTTTTTTAGAATGAAGGTACACAGTGAAAATAATGTGTTCAACAATTACTAGATTGGTTCCCCAGAACATTATTGTGGTTATGCTATTTACTAGTATTTGAAATTCAGTTCACTTACATTTTTCTGATAGTATTCAAATCTACTCTCTCCTCTTCTTGTTGGCTGTATTTTTGTTTTTGATCATGGAAAAACATTAACATGATTGCAAAAGTCAAAACCACACTAAAAGGTACACTCCGTGAGGTACCCCTCCCACAACCCCATTTACAGCCACACTCTTCAGGTTCTGTACTCCTTTTGTTGACTGACTTGAGTTGTGACTACCTAGTTACAGTCATGTCCCTTAACTCCCCCCTATTACATATGCCTCAATCACTTTCCCTCTCCCTTTTTCACCCACTTCCTACTTGCATTCTTTCTACTTTGTTGGAGAATATCACGGTCACGTACTATTCTTTCACTCTTGCCCTTTCCCTTGTTTTAGCCTCCTTAATGGATGATGATTGGGGAGGCTGATGTTACACTTCTATTTATTTCTATACCATCATAAAATTTCCCCTCTTCCTTTTTTTCTTCACAAACACATTTCCAAATGGCACTTCCCCTACCTCCCCTTTTCTCTTTGCTTCCTTCTCTCCAGAACATGGCCTGTGACAGCTACCTCAGGCCTCACACGGGCCCGCCCTGCCCAGAGCTGCCCGGGGAGCCAGCCTTCTGCACCTGTGGTCAGTACTGAGCATGTGCCGTGGGACCTTCTCCTCTGGCAGAGCTTTCCCCACACCCTCTGCTGCCATCCTCCGACGCACACACTACAGACAGGTCTGTGGGTACTTGGTGTTCATTGTTCTACTTACAGGAATTTGAAGTCATGTTGTTCTGTTTTCTGGTAATGCAGAAGGTTGTGGGTTATGTGTGGCTTTTTTTATGTGTGTTCCTGATGACTTGAATGTGTGTTGTGTTTTGGGTTTTTGTTTTTGTTTTTTTCAGATGTACTGGAAGTTTCAGATTTAGGCCAGTTTGTTCCTCGGCAATGAAGCTGGAGCGAAGAGTTGAGGCAGCGTGCTGAGGGAAGATCTGTTTGCAGGTGCTCTTGCCCTAGGTCCTCTGGACCTTACTCATAGCTTGAGGCCCGGGATTCAAACCCGTTTCTCCTTCAGGTTTCAGTCCTAATCTTGGCTTCCACCTTGTCCTTCAGGGCTCCAACCCCTGTTTCAGCTACACCCCCAACTTCCTGCCCCTGAGGCAAGACTTTGCCATGTTTTTCCATTCCCCTCATGGGCAGATATCTGCCACACAGCCGACCCTTGGACCCTCACACTGACCCTCTGTTTGAACTTTGAAAACATTGGTCATGCACAGACTGCTCTCCTCCTCACGCCCCACCCAAACCAGACTGGGAGCTGGGTCTGGCTCCGGGCTGTGCCCTCCAGGGATCGCTCAGGCTGTCACAGTGCAGCTGCTCTGGACCGCATCGGGTAGAACCTCTGCTCTCCTCACCCGGGTGGGAGGGCTGGGTCCACGTGCCAGTTTCGTTCCATTGCCATTTACCTGGCAATACCGGGCTGTGTAACCTTCAGCAGGTCATTCAACCTTGCTGGGCTTACAGGTCTTTACCTAATAGCCTAAGGGAACAACCTCGCCAATCTACAAAGTGACTTCCAGTTCAAATATTCAAATGCCATGATATAGGGGGGAAACCACTGGAATTCTGATTCTAGGAAACTTTTCTTAGGAGAAATGTAGCTTTTGCAAAGTCTGCTGGTTTTAGTGAGGCAATGGCATGAGGGTAATGGGGAGAGATAAAGAAGAGAATGGCAATGCCGGTTTACATTGTTTTCACTTTAAATGTCTTGGGAAAAAATGGGTAAGGAAATAAAGCTGAAAATGGGAATTTATATGGGATGTCTGTATCGTGCTCCTACCCACAATATCACATTGCAATAACACTGCCTTCGATCTGTTTGGATAATTACAGTCATTATACAGTTTACATCGCTTGCCTCACATTTACAGCTCTGACAATCTATTACGGGCAAGTAAATTAAACACCTAACGGGTGCTCGTGAAGACACAATAGTCACATTTATGGCTAATGTGTTCAGTTACAGAGACCAATTTAATTGATATAACCCTACACATCCCAGGGGACAATGGAGATATTAACAATTATGCCTGTGAAGTTAAAATAATCTTGAACTCATGATTTTCTTTAATCTATTTGCATTTATTAGAAATTCAGGATTAACCTGCTACTGACATGAGACAAAGGCAGAAAAAGAAAACCCTTAATTAAATGTGATTTAAAGAAACAGTTAATATTTGTACGGCAAGGATGGGACAGATAAGCAGGGAGGGAAAGACAATGTAGTAGGTGTTACTACTGAGAATGACGGAAATGACAGCACGGGCCTTCCCCGCCTTAAATAAGTGTTATTAAGCCAGTGCACCCAGAGGATACAAGGAGAGCATCCACATGAGCACAGCAGGGTCTCTCTCCTCCGCCCTTTACTCTGGGCTGGGCTGAGTCCACAAGTGAGAGGACCTCCCGCTCTGTGGCTCCCCATGACTCCCAATTCAGGGACCTAAATACGTTCTGATTTCATCTTTAAAGTCCTCGAATGTCTTTATAAAATCCACATTGTTTGGTTTATTGTGCAGAATGGGTAGGCATTAATGTATATTTAAAAGGAATTATGTTACTCAGAGATCCTGCTCTGTGGTTAGATAAGCTAGCCAGAGCTTACAGATGGTTGAATACACTGATGCTGCTAAACCACTGTTCTACATTAATTCTCTAAGTCAATCATGTCAAACTCACAGCTGGCCGCGAGTTTGACATGCTTGCTAAGTGCTGATTGCGTTTAAAAAGCTCTCCACACTATAAAACAGCCCCCTCGCCATTCATATGTTGAAATCCTAATACCTGAAGCAATGGTCAGCACCTTTGGAAGGTGCTCAGGTCCTGGGGGTTGAGCCCTAGTGAATGGGGTGTGTCCTGTAAAAGGCTGTGGGAGCTTGTTAGCCACCTTCCGCATGAGAGGACGGGAGGAGGCCCAGGCCGTGAGCTGGGAAGAGGGCCCTTCCCAGAACTCAACCATGCTGACACCTGGATCTGGACTCTCAGCCTACAGAACGGAGAGGCATGTGTTTCCAAGCCACCCAGGCTATAGCCTTTTGTTACAGCCGCCGGTGCAGACGCACACAACAGCCTTTTCCAGAGGGCCAAGTGAGGAGAGTGCTATATACCAAGTCCCCTCTGCACGAAATACCATCTCCACCGTAGGCTGTTTAGTGCCTGTACTCTGTGCCCACACAGCTGTCCGCACGGGCACTGCTGCTGCTCAATGTCACATGCCATTTCTCCAGGCAGGCCCAGCCCCGGAGGGCACATGCCACCTCCCAGGCAGGCCCAGCCCCGGAAGGCACATGCCACTTCCCAGGCAGGCCCATCCCTGGAGGGCACATGCCACCTCCCAGGCAGGCCCAGCCCCGGAGGGCACATGCCACCTCCCAGGCAGGCCCAGCCCTGGAGGGCACATGCCACCTCCCAGGCAGGCCCAGCCCCGGAGGGCACATGCCACCTCCCAGGCAGGCCCAGCCCTGGAGGGCACATGCCACCTCCCAGGCAGGCCCAGACCCGGAGGGCACATGCCACCTCCCAGGCAGGCCCAGCCCTGGAGGGCACATGCCACCTCCCAGGCAGGCCCAGCCCCGGAGGGCACATGCCACCTCCCAGGCAGGCCCAGCCCCGGAGGGCACATGCCACCTCCCAGGCAGGCCCAACCCCGCTTCTCTGGAGGCCCAGTCTGTTCCCAGGCGACGCCCTCGGTGCTGTGGCTCTAGCCTAGAACATGCTTCACTTCCCATTGGCCTTCCTCTATTCTACCAATGTTTTGTGGTCTGGCTCAGATCTGAACCTAAAATACTTAAATGGAGGCATATATTTAAGATTTAAAAAGTAGTTTCAGATGTACAAAAAGCATTTGGAACCATTACAAACAATCCCCCGACTCCTTTCGCTCTGACTCCCGAAAGGCTCCCTTTACCACTCTTGCTTTACCATTGCTTTCACACCTGTCTACAACCCGAGACACTGCAAAAATCAAGAACACTGGTGAGCTAGGTGCAGACAGGATGTCCCTTTACCCTTAATATTGGGAGGTATATTTTCTAAAACATACATTTTCTTACATAATCAAAATACCATATATATTTATCTAAGCAATTAGCTATGATTCAATACCAAATCTCTACAGACCTTGTTCAAATGTCACCGGTTATCCCTCTAATGTTCTTGTCTGGTTCGGCATCCAATCCAGACTCCCAGAGCTGCACTTAGTAATCATTTCTCTGTAGTCTCCTGCCATATGGAAGATTCTTTGGTATTTCATGACCTTGACATTTTTTCAGGAGTACAGGCTGGTTATTTTGTAGAATTTCCTTTAATTTGGATTTATTTGCTTTTTTTTTCAACAGTTAGATTAAGTATTTTTGGCAAGAATACTACAGCAATAATATCCTGTCCTTGGTACATCATATCATGAGACCCATGATACCAATTTATCCCATTACTAGTATGTTAACTTCAGTCTCTTGGTGAGGTTAGGATCTGCCAGATTTATCCACCAAAAAGTTATTAATTTTCCTTTTTAATCAGTAAATATTGTCTAGAAAGTTACTTCAAAACTATGTAAATATGCAAAGATTTTGAGATTGTGCAAACATCTGAATAGCCACACTTTTATTCATTAATTTTAGTATCTATTAATAGTTTTTTGCCAAAACATATTATAGTGGTGATTACCAAATAATGATTTTTAAATATTTTTAAAATTACCTATATATAATACAATACTATAGTAGTTTCAGGTATACAACATAGTGGTTAGACATTTATACAACTTACTAGTAAGTGATCACCACAGTAAATCTAGTACCCATCATCATACATACTTACTACAATATTATTGACTATATTCTCTATACTGTACTTTACATCCCCATGACTATTTTTATACCTGGCAATTTGTACATCATAATCACTTTCCCTCTTTCCCCCAACCCCCCAACCCCACTCCCATCTGACAACCATCAAAATGTTCTCTGTATGTATGAGTTTATTTCTGTTTTGTCTGCTTGCTTATTTTGTTTTTTAGATCCCACATATATGTGAAGTCACATGGTATTTGTCTTTCTCTGTCTGATTTAATTCACTTAGCATAATACATTCTAGGTCTATCCATGTTGTCACAAATGACAAGATTTTACTCTGAGTAGTATTCTATTTAATATATGTACCACATCTTCTATATTTATTCATCTATTGATGGGCACTTAGGTTGCTTCCATATCTTGGCTATTGTAAACAATGCCGTAATGAACATAGGAATGCATATGTCTTTTTGATTTAGTGCTTTGGGTTTCTTTGAGTAAATATCTAGATGTGGAATTGCTGGGTCCTTCTTTGTCACCTGCTATAGCCTTTGTCTGATATAAATATTGCTACCCCAGATTTTTTGTTTATTTCCATGTTCATGAAATATCTTTCCCATCCCTTTACTTTCAGTCTGTGTGTCTTTCAATCTAAAATGGGTCTCTTGTAGGCAACATGTGTGTGCTTCTGGTTTTCTTATCCATTCAGCCACTCTATGTCTTTTGATTGGAGCATTTATTCAATTTACATTTAAGGTAATTACTCCTCCTCCTCCTCCTCCTCCTTCTCCTCCTCCTCCTTCTTCTTCTTCTTCATGTACTGGCTTGGTGGTAATGAACTCCTTTAGCTTTTTCTTGTCTGGGAACCAAATAGTGATTTTTAATTCCTAGTCCTCTGTGTTGATTAGTTTGAGCTCCATCATAAGAAATGGCAATATGTTTTAACCATCCTATCTAATAAAAGAGTAATATGCAAATTAACCATCACTCCACTACACCCACAAGCCACACCCACCAGCCAATCAGGAGCGAGTATGCAAATTAACCCCAACCAAGATGGCTGCAGCCATGGAGAGCAGGAGGCTTGGTTTTCCCCAGCAATGGAGGAGGCTAAGTTTTCCCCACACCCTGGTGGGCCCAGGCCTCCACTCAAGGCTACAAAGTTTCAATTATAGAAGATAAATAAATCCCAACAAAAATGGCTGTGGCCACGGAGCTGGAGAGAGCACGAGGCTTGAGTTTCCCCCAGCAATGGAGGAAGCCAAGCTTTCCCCACACCCTGGCGGGCCCAGGCCTCCACTCATGGCTACAAAGTTTCAATTATAGAAGATAAATAAATCCCCCAAAAAATGGTGGCAGCCAAGGAGCAAGCAGGAGGCTTGGCTCCACTTAAGGCTACAAAGTTTCAATTATAGAAGAAGATAAATAAATCCCAACAAAAATGGCTGCAGCCATGGAGCAAGCAGGAGGCTTGGCTCCGCTCCAGGTTACAAAGTTTCAATTATAGAAGATAAATAAATCCCTGATACCAGGGAGGGCCTCCGCTTGGGTCACCGGGGGGCATGGCCAGCCTGCAAACCACCACAGGCCCCTCACCCAGGCTGCTCCACGCCCCAAGGGAACCCCCACCCTGATCTGGGACACCCTTCAGTGCAAACCAGCTGGCCCCCACACATGCACCAGGCCTTGATCCTATCTAATAAAAGAGTAATATGCAAATTGACTATCACTCCAACACACAAGATGGCTGCCCCTATGTGAACAAAGATCCTGCCCCCATGTGGCCACAAGATGGCCAGCAGGGGAGGGCAGTTGGGAGGGACCAGGCCTGCAAGGGAGGGCAGTTGGGGGTGATCAAGCCTGCAGGGGAGGGCAGTTAGGGGTGACCAGGGCAGCAGAGGAGGGAAGTTGGGGGCAACTGGGCCTGCAGGGAAGGGCAGTTGTGGGGGACCCAGGCCTGCAGGGGAGAGCAGTTGGGGGGGACCAGGCCTGCAGGGTAGGGTAGTTAGGGGCAAACAGGCTGGCAGGGGAGCAGTCAGGCATCAATCAGGCTGGCAGGGGAGTGGTTAGGGGGTGATCAGGCTGGCAGGCAGAAGCGGTTAGGAGCAATCAGGAAGGCAGGCAGGCGAGCAGCTGGGAGCCAGCAGTCCTGGATTGTGGGAGGGATACCAGATTGGAGAGGGTGCAGGCTGGGCTGAGGGATACCCCCTCCCCCCATGCACGAATTTTGTGCACTGGGCCTCTAGTTAATTATAATACTTCAATTGAACTTAATAGTTTTATGAATACTGCCAGTCTTCTCTAGTTAGACTGTAAGCCCTTTGAGACAGGAATCATACCTTATATCCTTTTTTTAAAAGGTTAAGATTAAATTGAGTGCATTTTGCTATAGTTTAGGGTGAACACTAAAACTCATTTTGATGTTTATGTTGACTTAATACCAATGAGTTAGTGCAAGGATTATATCTGGCACTTTTATCCATGTGCTTTTAATGTGCTCATACACACAGGTGTGGATACATTCTGATGTATCGTTTTCATAATATCACAGATAAATAAGAAATTAAATAAGAGATAAACAATATTTGCTCTTGGCCTATGTCAATACTAATTTGAATTATTAACATGATGTCTCAAGTTTCTAAGCAAAAAAATGGTATTCATCATCTGACACATTTTGACAATTGGCCAAATATTTAGTTTCTACTCCTCTATACTGAGCAGTAGGGGTGATGCGTTGTAAATGTTAGTTGCACTCATCACCAGTATTGTCATAGTGGTCGATTAAAGTTGGTTGCAAATGCTTTATGATGCATTATGGGCTGGCCTTGCTGACTTGCTTGACCAGTAGAATGTGGTTAAAGTGCTATTTTTTAGACTTCCAAGGCTGGACCATGACTTTTTCAGATTCCACCTTGGCCTGTCAGAACAGTAGCTCTTGGAGTTCTGAACTGCCTTGTAAAAAGTCTGATATCTTGGAGTGGTGTAAGTCCCATGCCATGTGGAGTCCTCTAGGGCCAGAGGCCTGTGGAGACAGACAGGCCACGGAGCCCCGAGATGCCAGATGTGAGTTAAGAAGCCGTCTTGGAAATGGCTCTCCTAGCTCCAGCTGACAACACAGGGACTGGACATGAACCATCCAGCTGTATCCTGTCAAATTTCTGACCCACAGAATTGTGAGAAAAATCAAAGTCATCTTAAACCTCAAAGCTGTAGGGTTGTTGGTTACATAGCAATAGATAACTAGAACAGACATATTTATGAGACACACTGGAGTATAAAAACACATAGGCTTCCACAAAGAAGAAAATAGTCTAATAGAAGAAATAACTTAATTTCTCACATTGAAAATGATAATGCAACAGGATCAAAGAAAAAAAATCAACTAATTTGGGTTGAAGTAGGAAAGATATTCCCTGAGGAGGTGATCTTGACCTTTGATTAAAAGCTTACCCAACGGACATTCAAAACAACAACAAAAATCCTCATTAAACTGAATGAAAACAATGTACCTTTAAACAAAATACCAATGCAATGACAGCTGGCTTGTATTAACTATCAAAGAATAAATTATCCAGCCATGCTAGAAAGTGAATACTGTCAGATAGCAGCCAATATCCATTGCAGAGAAAATATTGAGTTCAAGAATAATGAAAAAGAACAAACACAAGTGTTAGAAATTGAGCAGGGGTAGCAGGGTGCAAAGAGGAGGATGTCCTCTGAAGGAAAAAAAGAGAGCAAGAGAAGAAGAAAAAAGTCTAATTCTCAGCAACAAAAAGGTTGCACCACTCTAACTAGTGCTGCTTTTTTAGATGGCATCTCCCTAGCTTGTGAAAACCCTTCAACACAGCAAAGACAGGCAAAATTTTAGAAAAAAGGTAGTTCTCCAAAATCACAGTTTGGTCCCAAAGTGTGTTTCTTTAGGACTGCCCCCCTGAATCAGTCCTGTGGTGCCCTATTAAATAACCCACTTGCCATCTACAGTGCCTCGTTACAACTTCAGGCTGTGGGCCATGGAACTTCAGATTCAGCCTTCCAAGCAAAACACGGAGATCCCCCAAATATCCCTAACTACATGGACCTCTGTTTTGTTCTGAAAGCTGTCTGAAATCATTGTGAGGAGAAAGAATCATGGGAGGGGCTCATTGTGCCACCAAGCAAGCCACCCAAGTGTGCACGTTTTAATCTAGTAGAGTGACAGGAAGCCTGAGTAGAAAGGACACTAAGAACAGAACCCGTATATTGAGTCTCCTTCCCTTTATCAATGTCAAATAAAATTTACGGGGTTTCTGGATCGTTCATCTTGTCATATGTGGTCAGTCTCTGTAATGGCTGTGTGGGGAACCGTGCGCATTTCCCACTTGATTATATTTAAGAGCTGCAGTCTCCAAACCCAGGCAATGTCTACGGCTGCTGTGCATTTTGGAGGCAAATTTTGTCATCCTAGAAAATTTCAGAAACAGTCATAAGCTTTGCTCATCCACCACAGGAATAAACATGGGCACATGTGTGCCCATACGTGCACAGACACACTCTTCAAGCCCACTAAGTCCAGGCCCAGCACATCAGGCATGGGGACCGAAATCCTAATTAAATGCAATCCTTTCAAGGAGTGCAGGATCCCACGCAACGAGAACGTGTCAGGGAGGACCTGTCACAGGTTCATTTTAGAAGAGTTCACTAGAAAACACTTCACAGTGAAACCTCTGTGTATTTCCAGAATTTAAATCCTTGATTGGGGCTTTAGACCAGTGGTTTGCAAATTCAAGTATGCATCTGATTACTTAGGATGCTGGCTCGGTCATGGGTTTGGGGCACCATCAGTGCTTGGATTCAGCGTATTCAGGGCAGGATCTGGGCAAGTGCACTCTGAGAAGGTCCCAGGTGAAGCTGATGCCGCTGGTCTGGGGCCCACACTTTGAGAACCTGTGCTCAGATGGGTCAGCTTCAAGAGAAGGCCATTGTCACCCCTGCAGCGCCCAGGCTATCATCTCCTTGGACCTGCTCAGGAGTTTCTTAGTGCTTCTCTGGACCTGGAAGTAATCCCATATTTGTCATCTCCACCAGGAAGCCTTCACAGATTTCTTGAGGCGCAGAGATGCCTGCTCTCTGCTTCCACAGTGCATTACCTGCACATTTCAGGAAAGTAGCTGTCATGAGACTTTCACTCAGACAGATAAAAACATACAATCTTGTGCTTTGATTTCTCTTATTCTGTTTACAAGTCTGCCTCTTTTCCCCACATCAGTGTGTATGTGTGTGTGTGTGTGTGTGTATGTGTATGTGTGTGTGTGTGTGTTTGTGTGTGTATGTGTGTGTAGAACAAAAAATGTGTGTGATTTGGACAAATATTATTTGATATTGAATTATATCTGGAAAATAACAAAAGGTAATGTTTCATAACAGAAGCAGAAAAGAAAAGGAAGCTGGATAATGTTATTGCCTCTGGGGAGATACAGGAAAGGAATCTGTGTGCGGAGCTGGTGGGTTGTAGGAGCGGAAGAAGGATCCATCATCCTAGGAGGAGAGTGTGAGTGCTGATGGAGGTCACGGTGTGCCTTTTTAATTTCCTTTTCACTTTTATTTTGTATAATAGAAAGAGGTCTGGTCTTTGAAGTCAGGTTAGTGTTTATTTTGATCTTGGCGCTGCCTCTTGCCTACCATTACCTCAGGCAAATCACTTGGACTCCTTGAGCGTGTCTCCTCCCGGTAAGCTGGAGTGGTAATAAATCCCCATCACGCTCCAGGGGCTGGATGAGATGGATGGAGACTGTATCTAACAGAGCCAGCCCGCTACAGGACTCGATCAATGTCTCTTTCCTCCTATTCCCTGAAAAGTAACTCCCATGGAAAGCTGGACAGCTCTGGCAGGATGGAAGCTGTCCTGTTGACTGGGAGGTTTCAGCCAAGAGAAGTGCAACCGGGACCCTCAGACATGGGTGTTTTAAACCACCTTACACCTGGACTGCTCCAGGCACTGGCTCCTGCCACCTGCACGCTCCCTTTTCGATCCTTGCTTCTCATTTCTCTCTCAACTCCTACTCCCTCTTCCAGCTGCCCATTTATCTACTACCCTCTCGCTACAGGAAAGCCTGCCCTCAGAGAGGAAGCATACCTTCATTCACATTAAGATTCAAAGCTGATGAGTGAAACACTGAGGATTTGTATTTTACAGGAGGATTAGGAGTGAGTCTAATTGCAGCTGTAGGAGTCAGAAAGTGGGCTGGCTGGCAGGGTGCAGGGTGAGCTGGGCTAGGGCACTGCATTTCACCTCCAGATCATTAAAAATGGTCACATTCCAGGCTTTCTTGTAAGGCCTAGAAGGACTTCAACACGGTCAGGTCCACCATGTCGTAGGGCAGGAAAAAGGAACAATGTGCTACTCACAGTCCTTCCCAAACTGTATACACGGAGAGTCACCTATCTGATGTGTGGATGCCACTAACCCAAGTGCCTAACTTCATCCTTTGGTTACAGCTCCCACTGCCCCCTTTGCTCCTTGGTCTGCTCTGTTATTTTCTCACATCCCTCCCTGAGCCTGGAACACAGAGGCACCAGGACCATTAGTAATTCTGGCCCTTTCCATATATAATCCCTGCATCCCAGGCATGTGGACTGCAACTAGAATTATAAAAAGAAATAGTATTGGTTTAGGGGGATGAATGATTCTATTTCACACTCCCGAGCTCCTGTTTCTTGATTTCCTCAAGCTTACTTTGCAAAACCTTGCCACTTGCAAAGGCTATTGGTCTGACATTTTGGCAAATCATCACAGCTACTGGTCCCATTCCCACTGTCCCAATGTTATTAACAATAATGAAAAAGTCCAAGTTGGTCCTTCAGACGGACATGAGTGAGAATAATGAAGTCAGCCTGAGGCAGACACAGGTGGACACAGTGGCATGTGGGTCTGAAAGAGGAGATGCCCACACCCGCTTCCCAGCAGCCGGGTCACATTCTCACCCCCTCAAAACAACAAGCTCCTCTCCTGGCCAGTGTCTAACAAGGGGTCTTTGGGAGAGAAGAGCCTGCCTGGTTCTCCTCCAGTTCCCATGGTGTGAACGCTCCCAGCATGACTGTCTTGAGCTACCACACAGCGTGGGGAGGAGAGGCACAGCAGCCGCCCTCCTCCCCTCCCCCCCTCCGTGCAGGACATAGAGCTTAGATAGCAGTGCAATGTTATAAAATAATTAGGAAGCGATGCGCTTTGGGTGTGTATTACCTTTGTCTTTAATTAAATGTATGTTGATATGATGTCATTATTAATGGTAGCCATGTTTAATGACAGGCTCATAAAATCCTTGCATAAATAACAGCTAGTTCTCAAAAGCTGGCGTAAGCTGGCTTTGGCACGTGGGTGCCCCTGTCTACCAAACAGCTTGAGAGTAGCTCTCACTGTGTAAACGCCCATTTGTATCTGCTGATACAGAGGGTTCAGTGACTGTGTTCTGCTTGGAATTTCATCCAGAGGTTGAGTTGACCCCGTGGAGACCCTCAGGTCTCAGCTTGTTGCCATTCCCAGCTCCGCTCTCGTCCTGTGGCCTGTTGATACAGGTTGGTTTCGGAAACTCAAGATAAAGCAAAACAAAGCTTTTAGTACACACACTTTCTCCCTCATTAATGAGGTTGTTGCCTTTGTAGCTACACTTGTTAAAGTGTACTAACCTGGCCACCCCGCCCCTGCAGCTCCTTCCCCTACAAACCCCTTCCCCCCAAGTAAAGAGGAAAATGGATTTATTCAACCACTAAGGACTGTGCTTGGGCATCCGACTCATGTGCATTCAGGGGAATGAAGATTTGTGTGTCTGACAAGTGAGTGTTTTTAAAGACAGGTACAAACATTTCATTACTCCTAATACTTAATAGTGTTGTCAAATTATTTCTATTAAAACTGAAAACCTCAGCAATTTATCAATTTCCATACTTGAACTCAAGAAGTAACAAGTGTTTTCCAAGTCATGACGGAGCCCAAAACTTCAAGTGCTCTAAAATTCTCAGTAAAACAGCCTTAAACGTATTTTACCTGCAGATGTGTTCCCAGGGACCAGATCTGTGCCTCTCAAGCAATAAGGGGACTAGAGTGAATTTTGCGTTTTGGAGAATCACAGAGAAATTTCACAGAACTGAGAAACGTGAAATAATTTGGTCATTTTGTTGAGTATAGAATATTTGTGGTATTAACTATCAGTCATTTTGGAAGTTGAACTATGTAAAACTTGATTGATTTACAGAACATCATATTAATACCTTAACCTTCTTACCTCATTTTATTGAAGGCCTCTGGACTGTGGGTAGGTAGTGGTAACTCTACTTTATAGATAAAGAAACTGAAAGATACTCCGTCAGTCTAAACCCTTTCTGTGACAGGGTATATCCTTTATACACTGTCTTTATTCTGTGAGTACTGCGATGAACAAAACATAGACACTGAGAAATGTCTAAGAGACCAGGGGTTTGTCCCTACTCTACCAAAAAGCAGGCATTTCCATTTGGGGAATCGACTGGGATTTCCTTCAGAAATAGGAATCTTTGACCTCTGACATATACAGGAACCGAAAGACAAAGAGGGGAAGAAAATAAGCACAGACATGTGTACTCCAGGAATCATTTTACCCAAAAGAGAATATCACTTAAAAATATAAGTCAAAGCTACAAAGATTTATCATTCCACAAGCACCAGATTGGCACAAGTGGAAAACTGTTATATGGCAAGTGTTGGTGAGCATGCGGAGCAACAGGCCACTGGTGTGGTATAAATTAGGACATCATTTTAAAACAGCCTTAACCTACTAAAGGAGAAGATACTCATGTTTCTGACCCAGCTGTGCCATTTATAGGCACATCCCCAACAGACCCCGTGAACACACACACCAGGACAGCTATATCCATACGTTCATACCGCTCTGTTTTTACCAGCCCTTGGATGGAGACAATCCAGTGAGGCTGAACAGCATAATGGGAAGTTTGTGATAAGTTTATATAATGGAAAACTATATAGAAGCAAAAACCACTGGGATAGAGCTGCCCCTACAACATGGGTTCATCTTGCAATGACAGCACTGTGTGAAAGAAGCAGGATATATATTTCAACACACACACACACACACATTGAGATTTCCCAACATGATTCCATATACAAAGTTCAAAAACTGGAGAAATTAATTATATGGTTAGAAATATATACATAGAAGTAAAATTACAGGTATTTTTTAAAGCAAGGAAATGATTATTACAGAAGTCAGATTAGTTATTGCCTCTAGTTGGGGGGAAGGAAGCTGAGATAAGAGAGGAGCCTATGGTGGTGGGGGCAATCTGGGCTACTGGCAATATTTCATTTGTTGACCTAGTAACAATTATTCAATTTTTTGCATTACAATTTTTAAACTGTAAATATACACAGCTTCCCCAACCCCCCCCCACAGCACCCCCCCAAATAAGTAATAGGGCACTGGGCAGGGCTTGAAAGCAAGGGGGTTCTGGAAGGGCCTAGGTGGACTTGGGCAGCCCACATCCACCATAACAGGTAGTGGGTGGAGAGCAGAGACATCAATTAGGGAGAAGGACAGAGAAGCGGAAGGAGCCAGATGTTGCCATGAAGGAACATGAACAAATGTGTATTTTAAGTAACAAACCCTCGTACCAGTGACAAAGAGGGGCTGCGAGGCAAATGGGGACATCAGAAAACATGTGACAATAGCAATCCTGACAAGGACGACCTACCCCTGGGAGAATTCAGAACAGATTCATCAGTTCCTATCCAGTAACTATGTAAGAAGGAGAACCAAGAACCAGAGATTACGTGAAGGCATAAATTCCAGGTCTTTGAGAGGGTGATAAGGTCTTGAATTGAAATGGAAAGCAAAGTGAGATAAGTTGTGTTATGGGAGATTTTTAGAAGGAAGTCTATTGCTCTGTCATATAATTACATTTTTCCTTCCTACAGAAAAAACAAAATCATGACAAACTAGAGGCCCAGTGCATGAAAATTCATGTACTGGAGGGGGGTCCCTCAGCCCGGCCTGCCCCCTCTCATGCTGGGGTGCCACCATTTGAGGCTTGCCTGCATCTCAGGCCGACCCTGGGCGCCTGGGGGACTGAGGGGACTGGGCGCCACCATCTTGTGGCTGTGGGTGCTGCCATCTTTTAGGGTGTGGCAGTCAATTAGCATATTTCCTCTTTATTAGATAGGATGTATATCTCATTCTTTTTTAAAATATATTTTATTCATTTTTCACAGAGAGGAAGGGAGAGGAATAGAGAGTTAGAAACATCAATGAGAGAGAAACATCAATGAGCTGCCTCCTGCACACCTTCTACTGGGCATGTGCCTGCAACCAAGGTACATGCCCTTGATCGGAATCGAACCTGGGACCCTTCAGTCCGCAGGCAGACGCTCTATCCACTGAGCCAAACCGACCAGGGCATATATCTCATTTCTTAAGCAAGGTATGGCAGCCACACATTGACCCTCTCCCCTTCTTTCCATTGTTTGCATATTTTCATGAAACCCTTTTGTTTAGTGATGACATGGCTCACTCCATGTCTCCTTATTCTCTTCAGGGGAGAATACTGTCCCTTTGCTTATGAATTCACAGGGAAGATGGTATACTTCACCTCATGCAATTCCTACAGCAGCACTACCGAGAGACTGTTATTATCTCCATTCCATACAGGAACAACCTGAGGCTTGGGGAGGCCGAGTGGCTTTCTTCAGGTCACACAGACCTAACTGAACCAAAAGGACTCTAAACTGCTAAGTAATGCCTGGCCTGTGTGGCTCGATTCCTGGTCAGAACACATGTCTGGGTTACAGGCTCTATCCCTAGGAGGCCGTCGATCAATTATCCCTCATCATTGATGTTTCTACTTCTCTATTCCTCTCTGAAATATATATTTGAAAACTAATGCAGTCATTCAAGTGAGAGACTTTGGCTTAGGCCACATGGAAGCAGTGGAGATGTGGCAAGGCATCAGATTCTGGGGATACTTTGAAATTGGAACCAACAGATTGCCTGGCAACCTGGATGGGGACGTAAGGGAAATAGCAGCATCAAGGTACCTGAAGTTGGGCCAAACTCCATAGCGGGCACAGTCCTCACAAACTGTCCTCAGCTCAGACATCAGCTGAAAATGCAGGGGTGCGCAGGGCTATCCTCCTTTTCTACCAGCTGGGAAAGTGGGTTCCCACAACTTTGGTTCCCCTCTCAGGCTTGACAATTCGCTAAACAGACTCACAGAACTCACTGAAAGCTCTGCCTCATGAGTACAGTTGTATAACAGCAAACGGACACAATTAGGGCTGCACTGGGTGAAGACTGCATGGACTCCAAATGTGAAGCTTCCTCCTTAGGGACACATCACCCTCTCAACAGGTAGGGGGTACGCAGGAGGCAGCTGATCAATGATTCTCTCTCATCATTGATGTTTCTATCCCTACCTCTCCCTTCCTCTCTCTGAAATCAATAAAACCATATATTTTTTTAAAAAAATCCACTAAGTAAACTCTGGAACTTTCCATTACTTTGCTACAATGAAATTATGCTAAATTGAATCCCCTTCTAGAAACTATATTCCATGTTTGCAAGTCTAACAGGGTCAGGGCAGGCAGCAGGATGTGCTTTGAAAATGGTGGAAGAAAAGGAAAGCCAACACATTTCTATACCACCACAATTCCTCTCATCCCAGCTTTTAAAATTCCCTGGGTTGCTTTGTGCCAGGGAGTGGATGGGAGCTGGCAGATATTTTTAAGTATTTAGGACCCTGAGGTGATAAGGGATGAGGGCAGCTGAAATGTAGTTCTTTACTGAGGTCTGGATAAAAGAGGAGTAAACACTTCAGCTTACAGCTCAGCTCAGGTGCCATAATAGACACGTAGGTTGTGAAGCTAGCAGCCACCAGTTTTATTAAAACTTTTCTATTTGAATCACGCAACATTTTACCAAGGTAATATTGAGTCATTGTGCGCACTGTGCACTTCCCCAGTGAGGTACTAAGCAGGTGTTTGGTACCTGGATGGTGTCTCATACAGATATTATCAGAATAGTGTGATATCAAGATCTGGCAATATTTCATTTGTTGACCTAGTCATAATTATTCAATTTTTAGTTGTAGTTTCATGGTTTTAAAAACATTGTCAGCAGCATGATACGACAGAGAAAACAGCCAGGAACACATGATTTCAACCTCTGCCATTTATTTACTGTGTGACATTGACAATGCCACTTAACCTCTGTAGGCTTTGTTTTTCTCTGCTAATCCTACTAGACCAGATTATCTCCAAGTCATTACTAACTGTAAAATCTCAGGTTTTTAAAAATACATATAGCAATTATCCAAAATAAATAATCATAAAATCATGATTCTTAAGAGATGATGAAGAGGATCATACTTTAACTTCTGTTACAAGCATCCTTTTCACAACATTTTGAACATACATGATGCTCACTTGTTCCCTTTGGGTCCCTGGGAGGGTCACCCAATATCTGCTAGAACTCAGAGCCCAGCTGGCCTCGTTTCTCTACCCCAGACTTCAATGCAGTCTGCTGAGCAGAGGGAAGCGTAACTAAACCTGAATTAAGTCTCATTAAGACCAACGAGGACAAAATGTCAGGCTGTGCACAGCAAAGCGTATTTCCATGTCTCTACAAGTGGCTGGGAAAACAATGTCTTGTTGATCTGTTAGAACAATTACATACCAAGAGCTACCCTATAGAGTGAGAAAGCATGTGTGCATTTTTTCTGTGTGTGTACATAGCATGTGCCAATGCCGTAGGAATGGGAACCATTCAAGCGCAGCAAGAGTGAGGCCTAGAGAGAGTGGTAAACAGAGCCCTGTTGCACGTCACAGTAATCAGCAGTGATACAGGAAGTGCGTGCAACAGGGATCCAGATTGCCTAGAAATGAACGGGGTACAGTGCTGTTCTAAGTGTTAGCACCTGTTGCATTTCTATCACTTCCACCTGCTATCACGCCAGTGACCTCCAGGAGTACTTTCTTTGCAACTTGTATACCAGTTTTACTGATCAGGCTTGTGAGACAATCAAACTAATGTCTGTGATTCCAGTTACTACTGATCTTACCCCTGGAGCAAACTGAACCAAACAAAAAGATGAAAACTGAAAAAAACAAACAAACCACCACCAACACACACACACACACACACACACACACACACACACACACACACAGACACTAGGGTTTCTCAACCTCAGCACTATTGACATTTGGGGTCAGGAAATCCTTTGTTGCAGGGCTGCCCTGAGCATTATAGAATGTTTAGCAGCATCCCTGGCCTCTACCCACCATATGCCAGTAGCATCCCCCTCAGCCAATTTGGACACCAAAGTTTAGACTTTGCCAAATGTCCTCTGGAATGTGTGTGTGTGTGTGTATGCACACACATTCATACATATGTATGAATGACATCATACCTATACTTGCTTGCATGGCACTTTCAACTTCATGTATAAATTGTATATACTTTAGGGGATTGGAATGTCAAGTCTAATGACATAATTTTATAGATAAAGGAAAGCAACTGCAGCCTAGAGGTGTAAAATGATGGCCATCTACTCGGCCACTGTGATTCATCTTTGTTATGGGACACAGGAAAACCAGAGCTGAAAGAGATCTCAACTTCATCAAACCTAGACTCTATTTTACAGACAAGAAAATGAGAGCTCTACTTCTTGTTTTCTGTCCTTCTACCATTACACTGATCATTTGGATCACTTGCTCTGACAAGTTCGATATTAAATAAATGTTAATTTTATCCTTCCAGATGATAGAATTTGTACCTAATTTACTTGAAGAGACACCTTCACAGGGCCTGTTCCCTTCCATCAAGTCAGTGGGGGCAGGTTGGGACAGCTCCGGGCTCAGGTCTCACACCTGCGGGGTCCCACTTGTCCCAGGGCAGCCAGGGTGCAATTAGCCAGTCACTTGCTCTGGAGGGAACATCATCTCAGAAACATGACCACGTTCTCACCATTGATATTAGTCAGACAACAGCTCTAGTGTGATGGCAGTTAACACTTCACAGTCTCGGAACTGTCTAGCCCCAGAGAACACTGCTCACATTAAGGCTGAGTTCTATTTACATAGGCCCTGTCCCACATTCGGAGGTTAATTAGAAAAATATCACCACAACGCTATTCCACTTAAATGTTTCACCTCTGGGAGGAAATGCATTAAGTGAAGATGTTAAATAAAATAGGATTGTGTCAGCTTAATATATTTGCTATAAAAATATTTAAAATTCCTCACAAAAAAACAGCCTCTATTTTTTAAGCTGTCCTAGAATTACTGTTATTTTAAAAAGGTAGCTTTTAGGGACTATCAAGATAGGACTATAAAAAGAACTTCATTAGAGAGCAAAGATCAAAGCTGCTCTGTGCATTAATTGCATGTAAGGATATGTCAGTAGTTTGAAAGGAGCTGTTGCATTTTGCAAATGTTAGTGGAGGGTTTTCAGCCATAATGATGTTACATTACCTTACCATGTTTGAGAGCAAAGACAAGATTTTTTTCCACTTCTGGATGACAAGCATTTTGCTTTTCAAAACCAAAGGTTCTCATTTTCTATTAGCATTTGAGCTATTCATTTCACAGCATTTCAGGACCCCTGAATTCCTATGCATAATGAAATTTACTTAACATTCACACATAAAAGCAATTATTGTGCATCACAATGAGAATAAACCCGGTTTTACAACATCAAAGTAAAAAAAATCCTGTATTTACCTGGAATGAACTATTCTCAAATATGATAAAGTCAATTATTCTTCAAAGAGCAATCAGCACATAGTTAAGATATGAGCAATTGCAGAGATGGGGAGATGGAAAGGAGACATTTATCAGGCACGGAGGGAAATGTGAACACGGGTTGATAGGTGAGATGTCCAGTTAGAACTCAACTCGCAGCGCAAATTACCACCGATAAAGGTCAAGGGGAACAGAGTTATGACAGTGAACTTTAAAAACACTGACAGGAAACAAGAGTACCGCTCTCTATGTGCGTTGCCTTGCTATTCACATAAAACCATTCGTCCCTTCACAGAAAGGTTTATTGATTTACACAGACACTCATTTGTCACGTCCTGAAGAGTACATTAAAAGCTGCCCAAATATTTCAAATGTACTCAGCAAATTGGCCTTCTCACCTGTGCATAGTGTGGGATCTTGGCTATGAGACATTTTCAATGTGAAGGGCTTGGTTTATGAGAAAGTCAGCTACTCAGCCAGCATGAAGCCTTGAGAATCTTCCCTGGTGTCTTATTGACGTCATTGCTTTCACGGCTGATGGACACGGATGGGGAGGACATCCTGAGAGCAGGTCGCTATACATTAGATGCAGAGAGGAGTCACCAAGGAGGGACAATGACTTCGTCCTGCTTATCCCGTACAATTCTCTGACTGTCGTTTGTCACTTCTAGCTGCATGTGACTGCAAGGCGCCTGGCCCTGCCTTAGATGAGGGAGGCACTACGGAGTAAGGGAATGGGGGTGGGGGGGTTTCAGGCATCTGCCTGCATAGGTGTGAATTCTGGTTCCATAACTTGTTAGCACTCACTCTGAGCAAGTCACTCGGCCTCTTTCCCACTCGGAATCCTCATCTATAAGATGGAGATATGCATAATACCTGGGCCACATGTTGTTGAGACATTCAAATGAGATAATGCATGGAAAGGACTGAAGAGAATGCCTGAGTCACAGTCATGCTACCTTGTAGAGCTGTCATTTTCACCAGGGGCTATTTATATTTACATGAATTTAAATGAAGAATTCAGTTTCTGAGTCATAACTACAACATTTCAAATGTTCAATAGCCATGCTTGGCTAAAGGGCTATTTTATCAGAGAGCATAGATGAACAACATTTCTAACCCTTGAGAAAGGTCTCTTTGATAGTACTATTCTAGCAGTTGGTATCTATACATTTTCAAATTTTATTAACTAATAACTTATAGGCATTATTATTTGATCTGAAGCACAGCCCATGCCTGACAGTCACTAAAAATTCTTTAATGTGTTGACTTGAGAAATCGATGTTGACAGCCTTCAGCTCATTGTATTTTTATTACATTTTTTTCTTCCAAATCATGTTTTCATCTTTATCTCAATTTCTCCTCACAATATCCTTGTAAGTTAAATATATTAGACATCTTTCATTTTCATCTCATAGAGAGGAAACAGTAGGGTGGAGTATCTATGTTCTACAAGCAAATAATGTTTATTCTTTGGGGAGTTTGGGGAGTAAGAAACAAATAAAATAAGGAATGCTACTCGGGAGGAATAAAGCTCTCATTGTTCCAGATTCAAAATTAATATGAGTTTATTGAAAAAAATGTGAAAAATACACAAAAGTATGAAGAAAATAGAAATTGCCCAGAATTGCACAACCCATAGATAGCCACCATAACCATTATAGGGTCATGTTCCAGAGGTATAACAAATATATGTTGTATATTACAGCTCATTTTTTGGATGACAATTTTAATTTTCACTTAAAATAGTGTGGATTCTTTTTCTATACCATTAAAATTATTTGGTAGCACTTAACAAATGCCTAAGAATTTACTGTGAGGATATACTACAAATATTTTAACCATTTCCTACTTCTGCTATTAAAAATAATGCTGCAAAGACTGTGCTTAAACAAGGCTTATTTTAAATCATGGATTATTCCTTTGGGATGGGAGCCCTGAAGTGGAATCGGGGTAAATGCGCTAGTGTTCTCAGGATCCCCGATGCACTTGGCTTTGGAAGGGCTGGGAGCATACGTCACTCCTCCTCTCCAACACCGATGCAGACCACCTAAACATTCCGCCAATTTTGTAGGCAAAACATCCTCTTTTGTTATTGCACATTTTAGTTTTTTGATTACAGATGAGACTAAACTTTTTCCTGTGCTTATTAGCTAAAAGTATTTTGTGAATTGTCTCTTCATATCCTTTGTCCAGATCCCTGCCACAATGTCTCCATTATGAATTTATATTAAATCTTCACATATCAAAAATAGCAAACACCCTTTTAGTTCTGATGCTTTCTCTTTTCCTCTCCTATAATTTTGCTTTTGATATTTTCATGTTCATAACTTTTAAATGTTTATGAAGTCAAATAAATCTTTTTTTCTTTGTGACTTCCTTCATTGATTTTTATAATTAGAAAGTCTCTTGCCCATCAGAGAGCAATTACATAGTCATTTTTTATTTTCCTCATGTTAATAATGTTTCAATTCTCTTTATTGTGGGGTACATTTAGCTCTTTAATCCACATGAGATTTATACTGTGCTATGCTGACAGGTAAACATCTTTTCTTTCCAAATGGTGATAAAATTGTGGCAGACCATATACAGAAGGAACCTTTGTTTTCTTGTTGATATGTGGTATCCCTTTCATAAGTGATAAAATCATAAATACAGTAAGGCCTGTTGCCAGAAGACTTATACTGTTTTACTGATCTACTGAGCTAGAACCATAATGACACTGCTTTAATTATTGTACGTTCTTGCCATTTTAATATCCGAGAGAGCAAACCTTCATTTGTTATTCCTCTGGTTTTCAAACATTTCTCATTTTGTTTTCTTATGTAATCTATGGAACCATTTTATTATGTCCTCCCCAGTCCTCTCCTTTAATCCAACTGGTTTTAATTTCTTTTAAAATTTAATTCAACCTTTAAATTACTTTCAGAAGAAGTATTAGCTTTGCAATATTTGGCCTCCCCATCTAGGAACATGGCATACCTCTTTATTAAATTCTTTATTTCTCTCAACACGTATTATAGTTTACTTTAAGTGTGTTCTACATTTAAAAAAAATTATGACCTTCATTACAATTATACACTGAATTTCCCCATTAATTTTTGATCCATTATTTCTCACTGACAAAAAACTGATCATTTTGGTAATACTCATATATGATTATGCTACTGAATTCTCAGGTTTGCAGTGTAGGTCATGTCCCTTGCAAATAACAATGCTTTTTTCCTCCTTTCCAATAGCCATGGTTCTACCTTTGAATCACATTGTATGGAATGTGGCAGAACTTCCACAATGATAACTACACATGCGAATCACCGGTATTAGGGGTCCTGACTGTAGTTTACATCTACAGCACATTTTCCTATTGGGAGTGATACTGGCTACCATACTAAGAGCTTCTTTATCTCAGTGAGGATTAATCCTTTAGTTCTAATTTTCTGAGTTTTAAACAGAAATTGGTCTGAAATTATCTGAAAGACTTTTTGTATATAATTTTCTTTAGGTAGGAGGAGCATGTTTGTCTTTGTCAGAGTTGGGTATCTTTCCATCCTATTTTAATTTCTGGAATAGCTAATAGAAAAGAGAATGATCTAATACTTGAACTTCTGCAAGAATTTGTCCACAGGCTATCTGGGACTGGATTCTGACTTAACTAGATAAGGAGCATATGCGCTGTTAACAGAAGCACCAACAACACTGTGGAAGCAGATGGGCACTTTCCAGATGAGGGATGTGGAAGGTGAGAAGGTTCTTGTCCTCACCTTGCAGAAGTGACATGGATCCATCACACCCTTCCAAAGCTTGGTTGGGATGTTGAGACCCATACACATACATACGTGAAGGTTTGAAAAGGTTTGCTACTCAAGATAACTTTTCTGGGGAGGTCAGAAAAGGCACCCAAGCAGGTCTGGAAATGGCCCGAGAAGCCAGAGCTACATGGTGCAAAGCTTTTGACTGGGCCAGAGCTGCATGGGCAAAGCTTCTGACTGGGGCTTTCTCACCAGCGCGCCCAGATGGGGGAGAAGAGGGGAAGGAGATGGTGGGTTTTGAAAGCTGTCAGCAAACATCCCCCGTGGAGTGCAGCTCTTCATGAGCGGACAGGCTGAGGGAGGGGCACGGGGACGCTGAGTTGACAGTGGAGAGGGAAGCATGAAACCTGGTGGCAGATGACCTTACCCGTTTGGAGGCAGGACACAGAAACCCTCCTCCAAATATTCAGAATTACGTGATGGATAAGGGATTCAAGGTCCAAAGGAATTTTTTTTTCTTGACAGGTGTTACTTGAATAATTTATTATTTTGAAGAAAATTTACTGAATTTATTCTATGGACTAGAATTGTGACTTTTGTGCCACAATCAAACTATTTGTTATTGAAATTCCAAAAGAATATTTTAAACATGCGAGAGTAGAAACATAAAGAACTTAGCCTCTTCTTGGCATGATGGGTCATTTTTTAAAATATATTTTATTGATTTTTTACAGAGAGGAATAGAGAGTTAGAAACATCGATGAGAGAGAGACATTGACCAGCTGTCTCCTGCACACCCCCTACTGGGGATGTGCCCTCAACCAAGGTACATGCCCTTGATTGGAATCAAAGTTAGGACCCTTGAGTCCACAGGCCAACACTCTACCCACTGAGCCAAACTGGTCAGGGCTGATGGGTCATGTTTTGGTAAACAGAATTACCTGGAGTAGAACTGCAAAATCCAAATGGCTAGGCTTTCTACAGTCCTGGGTAACTGAACCAGCATAATGCATCCTTATTAATAACATCAGGGCTAACTAAGCTCATTGAGAATTTACTGTGTGCCTTGTTGAATAATCTTATTTACCAATTTACTAATTACTTTGCATTCATCATCTCACTTAATCTTCAAAGTAATCTTGTGTTGGTACTATTAACACACACACACACACACACACACACACACACACACACACTTTACAGAGGAGGACAGTGATGTTCAATGAGGCTGAGTAATTTACTTCAGATCAGAGGAGCAGTGAATGGGGCACTAGGTTTTGAGCCTAGATAGATTCTTTAGATTCAAAAGCACCACTTGCTCTTAACCAGCGGGCTGCACTGAATACTCTGTCTATGAGCCACACCCTTAGTGTTGTGGTTCAAATGATGGGGCCTGATGTCTCCCGAATCCCAGCTGCCGTTTACTAGCAGTTTGAGCAAGTCCTAAAAATTCTGCAGGTTACAGTTTCCTTCTGTAAAACAGATAATATCAGTACCCGCTTCCTAGAATTCTCACTAAATCTATAATGTTTTTAGAGAACTCAGTATATTGCCTCATATACATTATGTGCTTAATCTAGGTGAACTCTTTTTATTAATGAGGCCATAGGAATAAACATTAGTTTTTATCTAAAAATAGTGACAGAATATTTAGAATATATGTAAAGAATAAATATGTACCTAAGAACTGAAAAACCTTTCGTTCATCCTAAATTCTAATAATTTATCACATAATCAGAATTAGGTGTTTCTGAGGTTGAATGTAGAGGTTTTCCCCAACTTAACTTGATCTTTGCTTGTAAGATAAATCATCTAGAGTACATCCCTTGCTCTAACCTGGGCATTCCGAAGGTTCAGTTTGCCAGGCGGGAAAGTCTCAGGTATACTTGACAGGAATGTAGAGAAGCCTCTTCAGTTTAGTCCAGAGGTAAATAAACTCCCACCCAAAGATGCCAAATTTACTCTTGGTTTTTTATTGAGATAACATTCGTTTATAATTTATGTAAGTTTCAGATGTACATTAGAATTTGACATCTGTATATTCTACAAAGTGATCACCACCCAAAGTCTAGTTACCACCCATCACCATACACTTGACCCCTTCACTCTAACCCCCTTCCCCTCTGGTAACCGCTAGTCTGTTCTCTGTATCTGAGTTTGTTTTTAATTGTTTTGTTTATTCATTTTTTTTTTTTTAGATTCCACATATAAGTGATTTCATAGAGTATTTTTTCTTTCTCTTTGGGTGAGTAATATTGTAATACATATCATATATATATAATATACACTGAGTGGCCAGATTATTATGATCTCTGAACACATAATAATCTGGCCACTCAATGTATATCCTATATAATAAAAGGCTAATATGAAAATTGTCCCCTCAACCAGGAGTTTGACCAAAAGGCAGGCCGGCCAACCACCCATGTCCCCTCCCCCTGGCCAGGCTGGCCAGACCCCACCCATGCACAAATTCATGCACCGGGCCGCTAATATATATACATACTGAGTGGCCAGATTATTATGTGTTCAGAGATCATAATAATCTGGCCACTCAGTGTATATCACATATATAATAACCCATATATATAATATATATCATATATATATAATCACACAAACATATACTAATATACTATATAGCACATATATGTATCATATTTTCTTTATCCATTCATCCATTGATGGACACCTAGGTTGTTTCCATATCTTAGCTATTAAAAACAATGCTGCAATAAACATAGGGGTGCCTATATTTTTAAAATTTGTGTTTTCATATTCATTTAATTAATACCCAGAAGTGGAATAGCTAGATCAGATGGTAGCTCTATTCTTAATTTTCTGAGGAATATCCATTCTGTTTAGTAGCTGCAACAATTTATATTCCCCCCAACAATGTTTGGGGTTCTCTTTTCTCCACATGCTCTCCAACGTTTGTTAGTTCTTATCGTTTTGATATAAAGATGCCTCGCTGTTAGAGACTCATGTTCACATTCTCTGCTCTGTGAGAGGAAAAAACACTTCCCGTTCCTCATGCCCCGAGCTATCATTGACATTAAGTAAGAAACAGTGTGACTGCTGCACAAAATGCATGTTCCCACTGGAAACCGCATTTTAGAGCCATCTAGGTGAGCATCCCATTAATGTGATCATTCTTTATAAAGCCTCATACTCAGCAGTTTAGGTGGTCAATGCTTTTATGCACAAAAGCTTGTTAGCTCCAATAAGCAGCACATCCGATACCTGGACACCTCTAACTGTTATAAATTCCTTCTTTAGAATAGATTTTCAACCCTATAACCTTTACTCATTAACTCCTTTTTTATTTAAAAGCTATATTAAATGTATCTCTATGTATTTCTGTAAGAAATTTCTTCAAATATTTACAGACCCAAATTATAATTTGTTAATTTTTATTTTCCCAAATTGAGTAGGTGTTCTCTCCATCTTTTTCTATAATATGGTGTTTGATTCTTCACCATCTTATTATTTGTTTAATTTTTGTTGTTTTTAAATAATTTTTTAAAATATGATTTTAGAGAGAAGAAGGGAGAGGATGAGAGAGATAGAAACATCAATGATGAGAGAGAATCATTGATTGGCTGCCTTCTGCACGCCCCCTACTGGGGATCGAGCCCACAACCCTGGACAAGTGTCCTGACCTGGAATTGAACCACTGACCCACACTGGCTAGGCTTTCTTTCTTTCTTTCTTTCTTTCTTTCTTTCTTTCTTTCTTTCTTTCTTTCTTTCTTTCTCTCTCTCTCTCTCTCTCTCTCTCTCTCTCTCTCTCTCTCTCTCTCTCTCTCTCTCTCTCCTTCCTTCCTTCCTTCCTTCCTTCCTTCCTTCCTTCCTTCCTTCCTTCCTTCCTTCCTTCCTTCCTTCCTTCCTTCCTTCCTTCTTTCTTTCTTTCTTTCTTTCTTTCTTTCTTTCTTTCTTTCTTTCTTTCTTTCTTTCTTTCTTTCTTTCTTTCCTTTTAAATTAGGCACTCTGGTCTGTATGTTTCTTTCTAGTAAGGAAACTATTAAGAACCAGCCCCTGTAAGGTGTGTTCTGAATGGGGCAGAGTGGGGCAGGACTAATCATAGTCTTTGGAAGGAACATTATCCTTTTATTGAGCATCCGCTGACTCATACTGAGCTTATCTTCAACTACTCTCCCACATTTTTGCTAATTGCTTTTAAGCCTCATGGTTGAATACATTGATTCTTAAGCCAAAAATGCAGGGATTAACATTTATTCCTGTTAAATTTTATCTTGTTTATTACAGCTCACTGTTCCAGAATATTAGAACATCATAGGGATAGTTAGAATTCTGATCACAGTGATTTTCCGTTCCCACCTTGTATAGCCTGACTTCTAATCTTCATGTCATTGGTACAATATGGTGGGTAATGCAGTTCCAAAGATGGACCTCAATGGCATAATTCTGGACAATTTCTCTAAGTTAATTGATCATTATTTGACCATATCTGAGTACAATGGGGCTGCGGAGTATGTGCATCTAATCAACTGAATGATCAGCCAACACATGTTTTCATCTTCTCTGTGCATTATCATAAGTGAAGAAAATAGATGCCTTTTAGAAATCCTGATACCACCGAGTTATGCAGTCTCATGACTAATCATTGGAGTCTTATCTATTAAAAAGGGAAATAACTTATTTTTAGTGAGCTCATGCTGTATCTTAGTGATCATGTCTTTATTATTCATTTATTTCTGGAAATTTCCCAGGCACCAATCTCAAGCTTCCTGTGTGGTTTTGTTGTTGTTGTTTTCCCAGAATTTTTTATTTCCTTTATAAAAATGAAGACAATATTTTTCTATTGCTTGCCCTTTATGCCATTTTATAGCTTGTCTCCTATATGCCATTTCCTTGGATTGTCAACAGTGGTTTTAGAATAATATCCAGTACTTGGGCTGTAAATTATCTGAGGGGGGATGATGCCTTATCTGGAGTAGCTGACTGCTCATATTCCATTCCTTCACCACTCTTGGGCATTGGCTCACCCCTTGGGATAATCACCCATCCTTCCCAATGCGAGCGACACTTTACACAGAACAGAAGAAGTGACTAGCTTTGCAATTTGCAGCTCCTGCTGCTGCAAATGATGTTGTTTCCATGAAGTTACCAAAATGTCCAAGTGGTTGAGGAGCTATGTATGATTTCTTATTAGAAGAACAATAATTGTAATAGGCTTTTAGAAAGCCATCACCCAAAGTGCTAGGCCTTGTTAATGCATTACACAAAGGGTCTCCTTTAATATTCAGAATAAACCCACAATGGAAGAACTATTATTATTTCCATTTTAAAGATGGGAAAGCTTATAGTTAGATCAGTTAAAAACTTGCCCTATGCACAGAGTTAGTAATATGTGGAGTCAACATTCAAATTTAGGTGTTCCTGGTACCAGTAACAATATTTATTTTAAATATTTTATTGATTTTTTTACAGAGAGGAAGGGAGAGGGATAGAGAGTTAGAAACATCGATGAGAGAGAAACATCGATCAGCTGCCTCCAGCAAAACCCCTACTTGGGATGTGCCCGCAACCAAGATACATGCCCATGACCAGAATCGAACCTGTGGCCCTTCAGTCCACAGGCTGATGCTCTATCCACTGAGCCAAACCGGTTAGAGCCAAGCAACAATCATATTAACCACTATGCTACATTGCACTTCATTTTAAACAGGTCAATTTGGTTGACATTGTAATTGTTTGGCAAGTTTTGTTCATTATTAACTTTTATATTCAATGATTCTATTCTTTTAAAGTTATGCCTGTTGTATTTTTTAATAGTTCTTTCTTCTAGTGAATGTCTAAAAATCTGGTTTTATCATGAACACCTGTGTGGTAATATCATTATATTTAAACTAGATGCCTGGTGCATGAATACATGCATGGGTGGGGCCGGCTGGGGGTGGGGACTCATGAGGTTGTCTGGCCGGCCCCACCCCCGATTGGGCAGATTGGCTGGCTGCAGTGGGCTTCATAGCAACCGTTCGTTCTGGTTGTTCCTGTGTCCTGGTTGCTGGCCTTTTATATATATAGACTAGAGGCCTGGTGCATGAAATTCATGCACAGGTAGGGTCCCTAGTCCTGGCCAGGAATCAGGGCTGATCTGTGGGGTGACTGGCAGGGTGATTGGGGTCCCCGCTTGTACCTGCCTTGGCTGGCCTGGCGCCACCCACTCACCGGCTCTGCCCCTGCCATTACCACCACTTGGGGCCTGTGGGATGGGGGCAGGTCCTGAGTTGAGCATCTGCCTCCTGGCGGTCAGTACACATCATAGCGACCGGTCATTCCACCAGTCATTCTGCTGTTCGGTAAATTTGCATATTAGGGTTTTATATAGATAGAAAATTCACTGTGACCTTCCTTTTGCCTACTGTGGGTCACGGGGCCTGTTATGAGCGTGTGAACATGCAGTGTCAAAGGTGCAAATCCCACTGTCTTTTCAGCACCTCCCATATGCGTGGACAGACTGCCTTTTGCCTTGCTAAGTGGACACCATCAGAAGAGAATGGCCCTGGCTCCCATCTTTAAGTGATAACGGAAGTGTCTCTGCAGCACAAAAGGTAGAAAGATTTGTTACTCCCTGGGGACCTATTACACATGCCTGTTCAACTTCTCACGGCTCCCGGGAACTGGGCTGCTGACCAGCGGCTCTCCCAGGCTCTCCAGGCCGCCTGAGCGCTGGCCAGTCACTGCTTCGTGTCTGCGGTCAGAGGCATGACCTGGAGGAGCTGGTGAGTTAGGGCTATTTTTGGAAACATGTACCAAACTGAGCCACATGGGGTAACTGGTAAAGCAGCCAGCAGAGGCCTAACTCTCAAAGAATTTGAGACGAGATTCATCATCCTCCATTTGCTCTCTCTGGCTTCAGTCTTACCTCTCATCCATCCTCACATGTGCTATGCAACTGGACACAACTGATGTCTGAATGCCACCTGTTTCCAGTAAACTTTCAAACTTGATGTTTATCCTTAAAGAACATTACAAAATATTCAGTTTTTGGTCAATGGCTATGTATTTCTCCCTATACTTTCCACCTGGAGTTGGGCTATGCCCAGAGATGATAGCTGAACCATCAATGGGGTCAGCTGATTTACGGACGACCACTAGGTGCTGGTGCCTACATAACACAAGCTACACAGAAATGCTATGTGGTAATCATGCAGAGCAAGCGCACAAGTGAAATAATCGTAACTAATGAAAGAATATTAACACAGATCTGACTATATTCAGGCCACGTAATGGTAAGAGAGTAGGTTCTAGAACCAGATTGCCTGGGTCCTGACACTGTTTATTAGCTGTGCAACCTTGGGCAAGACACTTAACCTCTCTGTGTCTCAGTATCCTCAAATGTAAAGTGGAGGCAACAAGAGCAGCTACTAGTAAGGTTTTGTGAAGAGGAAATAAGAGGTGAATGTGCTTAGAATATGTCTGCTACCCAGTTAGCTCTCAATAAATGTCCACTATCATTTTAACTTTCCTTAGTATTTATAAATCAGTGTTTTCCCCATAAGACCGGTTCTAAGCACTCCAGATGTGAATGTCCATTTTGGGGATGTAAGATTATTGAGGTTCTCAACTGAGCCCTATGGACTTGCATCCCACCAACATGTCTCAGACAGTGCCTTATACATCATGAGCTTATAATAAACATTTGTTGAACAAATGTTTGAATAAGTAAGTCTTTGATTTTTAATATTCCCATATTTGAAAACACACACAAAGAACAGGGCTTGAATTGACTACATAGAGAAAATTCTCACCATAATTTTCCATTCTCTCTATCCTCTATTATCATACTTATCCTCTTTTTAATCTACAAGTAAATTTGAACATAACGGAATTCAGATTTGTTCATGAAAGTGAATCTGCTTCTTTGTTTAGCCCAATGGGGTAATATTTCCCATGGGGTTTCTTAAACATAAAGTTTAAGAAACTTTAAGTTTCTTAAAGTCAACATATAGTTAAAACTCAAAGTAGTTTAGTACACCTTGAAAACTAAGCGTAAGAGCCTTAATTGTCATTTGTCTTTTTCTTGGCATACATCAATTCCTACACATAAAAATGCAGCCTGAATAGCAGCAGTAAGCCAACTTCCTTTCAAACAGCACATCTGTGTGAATGCTAGCTGTCCATTATGTCTCTTAAAATCCAGGAGGCTGAATCACATTTGCAGAAAAAAAAAGAAAGAACAAAAATCCATGTTTTAATAAAACTTAAAAGGCCTAATTTTCATGCAGGGATAAAAGGCATAGAAATGTCTTTCTTACATTTTAATTAATACAAAACCTTTCCACATGCTTCAAAACAGTAACAATTTTATGTTAATGTAACTCATTATGTAGTCTTTTATTACATAAAGTTTGAGAAATGAATAATGAGCTGTAAAGTAGAAGGAAGGTGGGAGAGGAAAGCGGGGCCGGAGTCGGTCTCCCTCAGGTGGAGGCCGCCAAGGCCTGACACAGCTCCTGCCCTCCAGGCCCTCTCGCAAATATTCTCATGGACCAACACCACCTTTCACATCTAACCCCTGGCACCATCCATCACGTTTTACCTCAGTGAGGTCTAACTCTCTATTATGTTTTTGTTTAAAAAAACAAAGATGAAGTCATAATAGTGTTGCTATGTGTGTCAGCAACTCTTCATAGGGTCAGAAATGCTCATTTTATGCCAGAAATGCTCATTGAACATTCAACTGTTTCGTCCCCATTGGTTTCTCGGTGAGCTACTATGGCCTGTGCCTGTGGTCAGGAGACTGCATGCTTGAGAGGATTTCTCTAATAAGCAGATGTGACTTCACTTATGTCTTTTCTTTATTCCCAAGTCTCCATAAGTTGAAGGGAATAGCATCAGGATGGACTACAAGTTTTAAGACAAGCTCTCCCCGACCAAACATGCATATCGCCACTTCTTTAAAGGCTCACTGAAACCGGTATTTTTACAGAGAACACGATGTGATCTTGCTGCACAGCCTGGATACTATGATCCCTGAAGTTATTCAGAGCTTTGAGATCCATGCATTTCACTGCCCATAAATTTTATTTCAATAAAAAAAGATGGCCATTCCGATGGGTCGCTGACAGTGAGAGCTCTGGGAGGCTGGTGGATAAGGTCTATCCCAGGAGGAAGTGTACATCCCTGGGCGCGTGTGTTCTGTGGCTTCGCTGTCAGAGCAACACCGCTGTGTGATGACCACCCAGGAAAATCCCTTCCTGAGACTCCCAGTGACAATACAATATGCTGCCAGAACTCAGTCAGGCACCGAGTCAAGCTATGGAGCTATGGCCAAGAATATCTACTGCCTATCTTCCATTTCAGCAATTCTGTTTCTGAGAACTTATCTAAGGACAGAAATTAAATGATAATTAGAGATATGCCCAGAGGTCTTAGGTGGAAAGATGCCTGCTGCTGCACTGTCCACGTGGGGAGCCTCATTTGCTAGACTCATGGCCAGGGCTGCCCTGACGTCTCTCTCTCTCTCTCTCTCTCTCTCTCTCTCTCTCTCTCTCTCTCTCTCTTAATTTGTTAATCCTCACCCAAGTATATTTTATTCATTGATTTTTAGAGAGAGTGGAAGGAGGGAGGGAGAGGGAGAAAGAGAGAGACAACAATGTGAGAGAGACACATCAATTGATTGCCTCCAACACATGCCCCAACTGGGGCCAGGATAGGATCTGCAACCTAGGTATGTGCCCTTGACCAGGAATCAAACCCGAGACCCTTTGGTGCCAGGGCAGATGCTCTAACTACTGAGCAACTGGCCAGGGCATGTCCTGGCCTCTCTTTGTCTGTTTATATTCCGAGAAAGAAAGCCTGGAAGGTGAGAAGTGGGATGTTGCACAGTGTTTTAGCAGAAGAGAAAAGGAGAGGAGGGCATGGTGTGTGCTTCCCACCTGCCCAGGTGTGATTCCTACAAAGAAAGGGCAGGAGGCTGAGGTGGCTGGGCTATCTTCAAACAGGATTTGAGAACCACTGCTCTGGTCACCAGAATGCCACTTTGGGGCCACATGGGAAAGGGGGTGTTGTACACAAAGCAACAGAAACAAAATATTCAGAATAAGGCACGGCAGAAGTCTGAAGATGAGTTGTGAAATACTGGAACACACAAGACAGCCCACGGGGAGGGACACTGGGTTCCTTCCCCAAGTGGCCTTCAGCCTAGAGCTGTGTGTGGGAGGGTCAACTACAGCAGGGAAGAACACGTTTCCATGAACTTCCTGGGAGCTTCTGGCATAACTGGGGAGCTACTTGTCCTTTGGAAGAGTGAGCTTCTGTAGCAGCCCTGGGTGGGAGGAGGTAGAAAAGAGCAAGCCACGTTTGGGTTCTTAGTGTGACCCAATCTGCACCCACAGGCAGATGAATTAGGGAGATTAAGGGCTTATATTTTTCTATAGTAATTTGGGTAACAAATAAAATGCTAATCTAGGGGATTAGTTAACTGAACTACCACAAACCCATATGATGCAAGGCAGGGTTATTGCTCAAAGACTAAAAGTGTGTATTTTCTATGTATTTCACAGCCCCACTGTTACCCCAAGAACAACCCTAGCCCTGGCTGAGCAGAGGCGAAAGCTCAGAGAAACTGATCACCAGAGTGACAAGAGAAGTATGCATGTCTGCAGAGCCTGCCCTCTTTCTTCACCATCAACCACAGATAAGAAATTCGGTGGCTAAAGGAAAAGTGAGGTGACCAGGAGGGCCTGGTCTATGTCGCCTGGGGTGAGGAACGTCCCTACGCATAGGGGGTCCATAGGCTTTATGATAAAACTTGGTCAACTGTGCGAGTGAAAGTGGGGGTAACTGGATGAATGACTGGCCTGGCAGTACCCTAGGTGTGCATGGTGCTGTGGGCCCACAGCCACTGTTACAAATGGATCAGCACACATCTATTACAGTGATCATGTAAAACACACCCCATCATGTGGAAATGTTCCACTGTGAAATTATTAAAACTGTGTTTCAAAATAGTATATACATATGATCCTACCAAAATAGAAGGGTGCTTAGGAGAGAATGACTGGGAGTCCTAGTGCTGACAGCAATGACTGCTTCATGGTACTTGTATAAAAAGATATTTAAATCCTATATTTTTTAATTTTTCTATTAATAGACATTCATTATTTGTAAAATTAAAGTTTATGTAAAACGTGAAAGAAAGTTGATTTAGAATAAAAAGTATAGTATCCACATGGCACCAGCTACTTAATTTTGAAATTCAACTTCTAGACAATCTTTGGAATCAGCAGTTCTGTTTTTTGATGGACTTAAATTGTAATTTTCTCAAGGGTAGGATCAGTGTCTTAGCTCATCTTTTACATCTTTAGATGGGTTGGGATAACCCCATTTTGTAGTCTGGGTATAGGTTAACATGTAGCTTCCTTTCTGAGGTAATCGAGTTGAAACATTCCACCCTAGGTCTTGATTCTTGAATGCAAGATCTACATAATGGTGAGACTGGAGCAGATTCAATGACTAAGGTGTATGGAATGATTTCTGTGTACTTCTGTGTCAGCTACTGTTCTAAGGAATTTACATGCTTTATTTAATTCTCACAATAACTCTATGAAATAGGAACTCTTATCATCTCTATTTCGTAGATGAAAAAGCTAAGGTAGAAAGATGTGCAGGTACTTGTCCATAGGTAATGCATATGTGCATGTAAGTTCTTTGGTTATCTCTTCCTGCTCCCCACTCTCTGCTTTCCTCTGAAATTCCTCAATCTGTTCCGTATTTCCATGCCTCTGGTTCTATTTTATTAATAAATTTATTTTGTTCATTAGATTCCTTGTTCATTTATTTTGATTTTTTAGATTAAATTGCTGATAGATATGTATTTAGTGCCATTTTATTGTTCATATTTTGGATCTTTTTTTCTTCTTCCTCCTCCTCCTCCTCTTCTTAAATAATACCCTTCAACATTTCATGTAATACTGGTTTGGTGGTGATGAGCTCCTTTAGCTTTTTATTGTCTGTGAAGCTCTTTATCTGACATTCAATTCTAAACGATAGCTATGCTGGGTAGAGTAATCCTGGTTATAGATTCTTGTTATTCATCACTTTGAATACATCTTGCTACTACTCCCTTCTGGCCTGCAAGATTTCTGTTGAAACGTCAGCTGACAGTCATATGGACTCTCCCTTGTAGGTAATTAACTGCTTTTCTCTTGCTGCTTTTAAGATTCTCTCTTTGTCTTTAACCTTTGGCATTTTAATTATGATGTGTCTTGGTGTAGGCCTCTGTGGGTTCATCTTGTTTGGGACTCTCTGCACTTCCTGGACTTGTCAGTCTATTTCCTTCATCACGTGGGGGAAGTTTTCTGTCATTATTTCTTCAAATAGGTTTTCAATATCTTGCTCTCTCTCTTTTCATTCTGGCACCACCATAATGCAAATGTTGGTACATCTGAAGTTGTCCCTGAGGCTACTTACATTATCTTCATATTTTTGGATTCTTTTTCCTTTTTGCTCTTCTGATTGGGTGTTTTTTGCTTCCTCATAATCCAAATCACTGATTTGATTCTCTACTCTACTTTTGAATCCCTGTAAACTATTCTTTATTTCAGTTAGTATATGCTTAATTTCTAACTGGTCCTTTTCCATGTCTTTGATGTTCTAAGACAGTGGTCGGCAAACTCATTAGTCAACAGAGCCAAATATCAACAGTACAATTATTGAAATTTCTTTTGAGAGCCAAATTTTTTAAACTTAAACTTCTTCTAATGCCACTTCTTCAAAATAGACTCGCCCAGGCCCATGGTATTTTGTGGAAGAGCCACACTCTAGGGGCCAAAGAGCCGCATGTGGCTCGCGAGCTGCAGTTTGCCGACCACGGTTCTAAGACCCTTGAAATTCTCACTAACTCCCTTGAAACTCTCATTAAGATCATTGAGCATCCTTATAACCATTGTTTTGAAGTCTGTATCTAGTAGTTTGCTGACTTCCATTCACATTTAGTTACTTTTTTTGGAGATTTCTTCTGTTCTTTCATTTGTGACATATTTCTTTACCTCTGCATTTTTGCTGTTTCCATTGTGTTTGTTTCTATGTACTAGATATAGCTGCTATGTCTCTTGGAATTGGCAGAGTGGCCATGTGTGGTAGGTATCCTGTAGGGCCCAGTGGCTCAGCCTCTCCAGTCACCTGAAGACCAGCTGCAACTAATGTGGAAGAACTGCTGTGTAGGAGACACCCCTATGGAGCAGGACTTGCTTCAGTAGGGCTTTGGTGCTCACTGAATCTGGCCCTTGAGTGTGTAGCTTTTGGATGTAGAGTTGAAATCTAATGTGGTCTGAAGCTGACCATCAGGTGCACTGGCTTTGAGGTCTCCTGGAAGGTTCAAAGTCAGAGACTGCTTGGGGCCACCTGGCAGGAGCTACAGAGTGATCTGCAGATGGCTCTACTTGTGTTGGACTTGGAAGTGCCCAGGAGAGGCCAAGCTGTGAAGCAAGGCAGGCTGCTGCTGGTGCCAGGCCTTGGGCCTTTTATTGAGAGGGATGGGGCATGCTGACGCTAGCTGCTGCTTGTTTGAGAGATTTTAAGAAAGTCTGAAACCTAAGCCATGACAGGCTATTTATATGTAAAAGCTGTGCTATACAGCTTGGGTGGGGCTGCACATTGGATGGGGCAGGATCTCAGGGAATCACCAGGCTGGAGCAAACAGTGTGAGCCAGGATGATGGAGACTTAGGTATGGCTTCCAGTCAGCTCTGTTATGAGGGAAGTCTCAGCATAGGAACAATGAACCTTGTGAGCACCCTTGTCTGGAAGAAAGCCGCCCAGTTCTTGCCCCAATGTCAGACAATCCAGTTCCTCCCATATGGTATGTCCCTTGATCTCTCCAAGCCACTGCCCCAAACCTGGAGCTCAGAGGGAGTGAGTCCAAGTAAATCCATGCACCAGCCCTTTAAGAGGAACTGCTGGAACTCCAGCAAACTGTGTCACTCAGCCATAATCCCTACTGGTTTTATAGCCCAAAGTTATGGAGACTTCACTTCCTGGCACTGGAACCCTGATTGAGGGGTCTGGTGTCAGGCTGGGACCCCCTTTGCTCCTCATGGGAGGTCTCTGAAGGGATGATCTTCCTCTGGGTTAAAAAATGCCACATGTGGGTGTTGGACCAGCCAGGTCGGCACCTCCGCCCCAAGTCTTCGTGTGCTTTCTTCTTTACTTCTCTTGTTGTAGGATTTCCATTCAGCCAGATTTCAGGAGGTTCTGAATAATGGCTGCTCTGTATTTTAGTTGTAATTTTTAAAAATATATATATTTTATTGATTTTTTACAGAGAGGAAGAGAGAGGGATAGAGAGTTAGAAACATCGATGAGAGAGAAACATCGATCAGCTGCCTCTTGCACACCCCCTACTGGGGATGTGCCCGCAACCAAGGTACATGCCCTTGACCGGAATCGAACCTGGGACCCTTGAGTCCGCAGGCGGACGCTATATCCACTGAGCCAAACCGGTTTCGGCATTTTAGTTGTAATTTTGATGTGGTTGTGGGAGGCAGTGAGGACTGCATTTACCTATGCCACCATCTTGGTTCTACTGCTTCTGGTATTGATATATACTTTTTATTTATCATTATAAATAACTTATGTTGTGATTATATTTGCTCCTATATAAAAAATGGGGTTGAAATGATAATCCACTGACTCAGGCCCTGGAGCCCTTTAACTGCCAGGAGGGTTCTTGCGGCTTGCCCTTTAATCTATTGGGATGGTTTGCTCATTCACTATAAAAAGTTGATGATGCTTTAGTGAAGACACATTTATGCTGTAAAATTCATAACTCCAAGATTATTTTATTTGCTGACCGGCCTGAAGAACAAACATATACTAGGTAGATACATGGCAGAATATTAATTAGCACCCTTTGTCTTGATTGGCTCCAGGTAAGGAAAAACAGATTTGCAGGGGTCCCTGGGTCCACTTGCAGTCATGGGCCTTAAATATCCAGCCCCCCACGGGCTCTTTATTGAAGCCATCTGAAACACAGGCCAGTAACTCTGGTTCCTTTTAATGTGACTTTGGGCTACAGACCATGACTTCCCTCCAATCACACCGTCACTTTACTCTAAGTCCCATTTACATCATTTCATAAATTAGTTTCTCTGTGGGTCATCCTCCCCCCTCTGCAAAATGACCAATTTAAATCATCCTTAAATCATTACATTAAACACTAGCTACCATTGGCTGCAAGGAGAGCCAAGAAGTGTATTATACCAATTCTTAAAATGCTGTCCATGCCTTTTTAATTTTACCATAAAATCAGATATAGCTCTTTTATCATGAAGGATTTAATAAGTTTACCTTTTAAACTAATGGACTTTAAAGGCTTCCTTAAATTTTGCATGTAAAAACCCCCAGGAAGGGAATCTTTCAATTTCTCCTTAATAACTCATCACTATAAATCAGATTCCTGTAATATATTGCATACCAACCTTGCAAGAAGCTTAGAAGGAACTTGTACCATTTCTGTTCTGATGTTTCAGTCATAAGGAAAGGCGAGTTTATTTCTAAAAGGTGGTACTCAAAGCAATTTCATTTTATTTCCCTTCACTGAAGATATCAGATATTTAAGCACTCCCATAAAAGATCTACCCTTAGATATTTCAGAATGACCTGTTTCTTGGAGATTTCATTGGTTTCTCTCTTGCCAGAGAATATTTTTTTCTACATAGGTTTTAAGTCTGCCATGGTATATTCAGTGCATTTTTCATAATATAATGTTGGCTTTTTTTCATAGCCCGTAGTTAAATATTAATAGTAGAACACATTTATTGGCTCGTTTACCCTCCGATTAAAATGTAACACAAATAATGATAATGGTGATGACATAGCTTCAATAATGATCAGGCAATACTATTGTAAAATAACAACACTTATATATATTTGGTCCTTTTCTAAAGCATTGCATATGTCTATATTTCTAAAACAAGAAAGAAAGAATGATACAATACACGTTGGCTCAAAGGTCAGTATAATGTAAATAACAATGCTTTCTGAAGATTCCACATTCAGAACAAGCCAGGAGAAGCAATTGCTTCCTGGATATTGCACGGTACACATCACAACCTGCTGCCTGAAGGTCTCCTACAGTAAACGGTCTACACGATGCTGAGTATTAGGGTGAAACTCAAAGACATTTTCAAAAATTCACATCTTCAAACGTCTGATTTCAAACACAACAAAGACATTCCCTCCAATCACAAAGATATTCATCCAGAGAGTGGGCACCATGTTAAGTCATAAGCAATAAAATTAAAAAAAAAAAAAAGATATGGGTTAGGTTCTTTAATGACTAAAGGATCTATTGTTTCATTTCATGGGCCTAGGGCCTAAAGTCAAAGGGGAAATAGATGTTGTCAAGTTTCTTTTATTTCACTTTAATCAATATGCCCATTCATATAGCTAAGAGGATTTGCAGTGACAAGAGAAGAAACGGATTTACATGTATGGTTGGACTGTTCATGGTGCGTCTTCTTGTTGGAGGAGGCAGGGCCAGAAAAGGAAGAAAAACCTGCACTTATGGGTAGAGCCTCCAGGGCAATGTTTACTTCAGCTATAAATTCATGAATTACCATGCCACTGAGAACCCCAAGATTACAACACAGCATATGATTGGAGGATGTAGAGGCTCAGAGCCCCTGGGAGAGAGTGTTTCCCTCTACCCTGTTTTGAATGTGTCCTACAACCTGGCACTCAGGGCCTATGGGAGTCTGGGCACCTGGAGAGAAGCGTGGGCGGGAACTGCTGCTGATGGGGAATCACGCACTAAACCTATCACACAAATTGACTAAATGTTACTAAGCCAATAAATTAATGTAAACACCAATCATAGAATTAAGTATACAACATTTGATGCAAAATCAACAGGAAGATGATGGTATAGTGTCTGGAAATGGGAATACTCAACTTATAGAATTCAGATCCAAGTGAACAAGAGGAAGAAAGGGAGAGACCAACAGCAGAAGAAAAAGAGAAGGAAAGAAAAAGACAATAAAGAAAAGAAGAGAAAGAAATCAAGGGAGGTATGGGAAATACGATCTCTAGCAGATGCACTGTATGCCTCCTGCAGTAGCTTGCAGCAGCTCCAGGGAAATTCAGGGTATTTGCGAGATAGAAATTTGTGTCAAAGTCATTGAAAGATGCCGAGTCTAGTTTATCTTCCACGCAGCTCCCTCATGGGCAGGAAGCACCCGCAAAATCAGGAAGAGGCCACGCCTGGCTTGTGTCTCTCTACCTTAGGTGTTGATGGGTAGGAAAGGTGCCCTTGTGGCCGTGGTGCCTTGTCTGGTTGAAGAGCAAGTTGTTGGAACCATTTAAAACCCTAGCAGCACGTGTGCTGTTGCTTAGCTATTGACTACACACTGCGCTGTGCCCAACTGAATGACCCACGACAGCCACCTTCTCCCCTTATCATAACAGGCTTTTTATTGACTTTTTCTTTTTAATTAAATTCCAGATGCTAAGTCATGAAGAAAGCTCCATGTGATGCACTGATGCCAATTCTAACATCAGACAGTTTGGTTAAGTTCTACCACATCTTACCTATCCTCTCTGAGGCTTCCTTTTTCCTGGGTAAAAGTAACAACATGCACTTCGGAGGGGGTGTCTATGGCCTTTCTGCTGTCACATACTTTAACCATTCTCAATTATTTTCCTTCCTTGGCTATGTATTGAGTATTGTCAATGGGCTGATTGCACAAAAAGTTAGGCACACATAAAGGGCTTCCTTTTCTTTATAGATCCTCTTAAAATGGGGGTAGGGGTGGTGAAAGGTCAGGACCAGGGAATAAGAAAGTACTTAAAAAAATCAATGTGAAAATATTTGCTAATCATATTGATAAGAGGTTAATATCCAGAATATATAAAGAACTCATATAACCCAACAACAATAAAAACAACTATGTTAAAACATGGGCAAAGGACTTGAATAGACATTTCTCTAAGGACTAGTAAGCATAGGAAAAGATGGTCCGCATCACTAATCATTAGGAAACTGCAAATCAAAACACGGTGAGATATCATCTCATACCCATTAGAATGGCTATTATAAAAAACAAAACAAAACAAAAAACAAACAAAAAAACACAGAAATTAAGTGCTGGCAAGAATGTGGAGCGATAGATAGAGAAAGAACCCCGATTCTGATTTTGGGGCTCATGAGTACAGCTATGTAGGGAATTACATCTGAGCAACTTCATTATCCTAATGGCTCAAGCCAGTTTGAGTTGGATTTCCTTCCATTTGCAACTAAGAGTTTTTTTCCTAATAGTACACTAAGGAGAAAAAGCATGTTCCAGGAAGAGATCATCACACATGCAAAAGCCCAGAGGTCAAGAGACCAAGGCCCATTCTGTAAGCACAGTTCTGAGACCAGAGAGCAGGTGCGAAGGGAGATCTGGAGGAGGCGGGAAGGCTGAGAGCCAGCATGTTCTAATTCGCTGTTGCTCTGCCAAACTGCTATCAGAAAATGCAAATCTGATCTCAGAATTTCTCTCCCCTGCTTAAAATACTTTAATGACATCCCAAAGGATTTAGGATGAAGTTCAAATCCATTAACGTGGCACCCAAGGCTCTTGATGACCTGCCTGCTCCTGTTCTCTTTCATGTCACCTCCCACATTTCTTCCACTGGTGCCCTGTGCTCCAGAGAAATAGAGCTATTTCTAGTTTTCCAAACACACATGCTGTTTCATGCCTTTGTGCCTTCATATGACATGTGCTATGCCATTTAATCCTCAAAAGAGCCCCATAAAGTGGGTATCAATGTCCGATTTTTCAGATGGGGAAAGAAAGGCATGTAGAGAATTTGCAGAATATCAAAAGTGATGCAGTCAGTATGAGAGCTGGGATTTAAACTCATGTGTCTGACACCAGTTCTCACTCTTTCTTTTCTGCCCTCACTCAACTCAGTTCTTTTGGCTTCTGGTCCATGGGTCTGTATATTCCACAGCCTGTTCTTTCAATGGAATAAATAAAATTTCAGGCATGGGGGCTGAAGATGCTTACCAATCAATTCAAATTACTTTGCTACAAAACCAACACACTTGCATTTTCCTCATTTAGTTCACAAACACTTCTGAGCATCTCCTTCCTGCCAGGTCCTGCACCACGTGATGGTGCTACAGAGGTGACGTAAGGAAGCCACAGCCCTTGCCTTCAAGGTGCTTATAGTAATCTACTCCTTAAACCTGATTCTCATTGAGAAGACTCCTCTTGGTTTTCATACACACATGGCATTCCTCACTACTGCTGCTGAGGAAATACCATCAACCAATGCCCCAGAGTTATATCAGAAATTAATTGATCAGCTAAATGGGATACGGTAGAGAATAGACTGGGGACAAATCAATGAAGGCAATAGTGTGCTGTGCCTCATAGAGCTGGATCAATTGTGTTACAGCTCACTCTGAGAGGCTCCAGACTTCAAAACAGCCTGCTCGGCCAGGGTCATGAACAGGGCAAATCACTGATTTAACGACAGACGGAATTTTCATTGCCTTATTTATACTCGATTTCTCACGAAATTGAACAACATTTTTAATGGTACCAATTTTGTAGGATCACAAACTAGGAATGTTTTCTTTTCTTCTAATTGGGACAAGACTGATCATCACTCAATAGGCCCTTTGTAGAGAGTGAGATATATAAGAACTAAAAGAGAAAGAAGACACACCACAAATTGGATACCAAGAATCCAATGGAATTAAAAGAACATTTTTGTTTTGTTTTTAAAGTCAAATCTTTAGAGGTACTGTTAGAAAATGTAATAACAATTTTATAAATCTTTAGTAGAAAAACCTAATGGAGTTATGGTAACAAAAAAATGTAGTAAAAATAAAGAATAAAAGGGATTATTGAGAAATGGAAAATTAAAAGGAAAATTTCCAGTATCAAAAAAGCACCTTTTGTGAATATAAAAGTGTATCAGTCCTTCCTTCCCCAACAGGAGCGGAAGGGGCCTGAGAGGTTAGAAGCTGGATGGAGCCTGGCTAATCCAGCCTGACTGAATGGATGGAGAAGAGAGGTTAGAAGCTGGATCTAGCCTGGCTAATCCAGCCTGAGTGAATGGATGGAGAAGAGAGGTTAGAAGCTGGATCGAGCCCAGCTAAGACAGCCTGAGTGAGAAGTGATTGAGGAAAGGAGGGCAACTAAGCAGTGGGCCCCACAACTGCAGGTGAATAGCGCCTGCTGGACCACGAGGTCTGCAGATGAGACGTGCCCAGAGGTGCCTCCTTGGACAGGCGACCCCATACCCCACAGCTGCTATTCGTGGACCGGAGCTTTTTCTGCCCTGAAAATGTCATGTGAGGCAGGAGACTTTGTGAGCTGAAAGAAGCCATCATTCCACCAAGGAAAAATATAATTTTTTTCATAACTTCAGTGGCCATCAAAATGGACTCATTTTTCGTGCTCTATACCCTAGGCCTATAAAGCGTTTACGATTGCAAAGAGACTGCATTGTAGATAGAAGTTTTGTTGCAACAAGCCAGCTGGAAGTGAGGATGACTTAAAAATATTAAATCTTTAAAAGGCCCCAAATTGAAAGTTTAAGAAAATATATAAAATGCTATGAGACTTTTCTCCTTTTGTGTTGTATGTGTTAATCATGTTTATTCAATGACTCACTTTAAGCGCAGCATGTAGAATCCTAAATATTATTTTAATTATTTCAAAATGAAATTTCCTCTTATCAACAAGAACCAATAAAACACAAAAGGCATCACTGGTGAAAGATAACCCTTAACAGCTAGTCCAGGTTAATCCCTTGGCATGGATTCAATTATAAAAGGTTTAAATGACAACTAATCTCAGACCCTTACATATACTTCAGGGAATTTATTTGGCTAAGTAGTGATTACTTGAGTGTTAACCAGAATAACTTAAGAGTCAGAGAAACCCATCCTAAATCACATTATATTACATGGAAGGAGTTTAACCGGAACTGAAGAATATAAAAAAACACACACAAAAAAACTCTGAAATATTTCCATTACAGAATTAAAAATGTGAGATGATAGATCAGGGCATATTTTTTAAAAGCTATGGAGATTTAATTTTATAAAGAGAGGGGGTAATATGGTACCTTTTGGTTCAGAATTATATCTTTTGCATTTCATATCCCCACAGATCCTGGCTGTCTTAGACATAGTAGCTGTATGCTACTGTGGGGGGTGGTAGTTAATTCTAGTCTAAAGGTTTTCTGTTACAACCTTTAGACTAGTTGAAAAAGTGGCAGCTAATAGTGACACAGACAGGTAGAGAATAAAAAGTTATAAAACTGAGATTTCCCGCTTACCAGGTGTTATGCTCTGTTCATGATGTAACAAATCTGCTTTAAACGAAGAACTGGGTTTTATCAGTAAGAAGTAGCTGTCTGAGCCTAAGACAAGTTCATCTACTGTATTCCCTTTTCCCTTTCTCATGGAGAAGAGGCGACGTCCTGCAAGTTGATTTATAATTGCTTTCCAGTTTCAAGTGTATAAGATATATTTATCTCTCCAAGTAGAGGCAGAATTTCTTATCCGTCTGTACACTTCTCCATATGCCAACTGTGGTGCATGGTTTGTGAAGGCAGTGGGAAGCAGCATAGGGTACTTACTGGTGAAGAGTTCAGACTGCCTGGGGATCCAACTTCAGCTTCATCATTTATTAGCCAACTGACCTTGAGTAAATTACCTAACCTCTCTGTGCCTCCGTATCTCCATCTGTAAAATGGTTGTAATAACGCTATCTATCTCACAGGGTTACTGTGAATATTTAGTTAATTATTCATGAAGCCCTTACAATGATGCCTGGCACATGGCAAAACATTATATAAGTGCGACATTACAATAAAATGCTTGCTGAATGGCCAAATGTTTCTTTGCACCTATACTAATGAATATTACTCAGCAATTGATGAAGTTTCCCTAAACATAGTTTGAGAATTTGTAAACTTTGAACAACTCCACCTCTCATTATTTGAGATAAGCCAAACAATAAATAATAGCTATAACACATATACCTATCCTATAAGGTACTTCGTAATTATTTACTGCTTGCTGAAAAACTCAAGTAAGCACAGGGAGAAACAAAGTAGTCATGTTAACATCTAAACCTCATTAAAGTTTAATCTTCTTTAAAAGTCCAGGAAGACAAATGAATTACCAGAGGAATTTCCTTTTCCCTGTAAGGCATGTACACATATCTTACCTAATAATAGAGAAACATGTAAATTGACCGTACCTCCACTACACCCACAGCCAATCAGAATGAGTATGCAAATTAACCCAACAAAGATGGCAGTTAATTTGCATACATACCTGGGTCCCAGGAACCTCCTCGGCACCCAGGTCACTCCCAGCTGGCCATCGGAGGGGCAGGGGGGCCCCTTCCCAAGCCTAAAGCCTGGGGCGGAGGCTTTAGGCTTGGGCAGGGGCCAAGCCTGGGATCAGAAGGAAGGGGAAAAAATCAATGGAAACATATCCTCAGGTGAGGATAAAAAGAAAAATAAAGAAAGAAATGTCATATCCTATGAAAGACACATCTTGAAAATGCTTAAAGAAAGTTGTCATTTTTTCATGGTGAAGGCACTGGAGTCTGTGTTGATGAAAATACCTTGATGGCTGAAGTGACTGGCAGTGGCTGCAGCAGTGGGGTGATGGGGCAGGCGCCTTCCCCTGATCAGCCCAGTCGCCTCCCCCAAAGGGAGGCCAGACTGCGGCTTAGGTCTGCTCCCAACGGGGAACGGGCCTAAGCCATCAGTAGGACATCCCCTGAGGGTGCCCAGTATGTAAGAGGGGTCAGGCTGGGCTGAGGGACCCCTTCCCAGTGCATGAATTTCATGCACCGGGCCCCTAGTCCTATCTAATAAAGAGGGAATATGCTAATTGGGCCTCACACTGTCACAAAGATGGTGGTGCCCACAGCCAATAAGGAGGGAATATGCTAATTGCTGCCCTGCCCTCAAAGATGGCAGTGTCCACAGGACAAGATGGCGGTGCCAGTCCCCTCAGCCCCGCAGGGCTGGCAGGCATGCGGCAAGGCCAGGCCCACCCAAAGGCAGGCCCGGCCACTCCATGAGCCTGCCTCCAGAGTTCCCCAGTCCCCTCAGCCCCCCCAGCCACCCAGGGCCGGCCTGAGGTGCAGGCAAGCCTCTGATGGTGGCTACCCAGCTGATGCCCGAGGCGCAGGCAAGCTTCAGATGTCAGCTGCCCAGCCGCCCAGTGCCACCCGAGGCTCAGGTAACCAGAGCCGGCCGAGGCTTGCACTGCCGGCAGTGGCAGCAGCAGAGATGTGATGTGGCGTCATCTTCCCTTGATCACCCCTGAGGGCTCCCGGACTGTGAGAGGGGGCAGGCTGGGCTGAGGGAACCCCCTCCAGTGCATGCATTTTCATGCATTGGGCCTCTAGTTTAAACATAATTGCTGAAGTAAATTAAATGGCCAAATAGCAAGTGGGGAGGGGGGGCAGGGGAGCAGATAGACACAAATTATCAGGGTTGTGAATGAATTTCAATGTCTAAGTTAAAGTTAATATACTCTAGCAATTAGACCCTTATCTTACTGAAGCATTTTATTTAAAAATGTATATACTATTTTTGAATGAACATTGTAAAATAAAAGTGATTGTTAACTTTTTAAAAGGAAAATGAGCAGATAAGAAGTCAAATTGGGGGAAATTATCCTCTTAAAAAATATATCAATGATTACCTAGCTGGAAGGTGTAGTAAATGACAAAACAATGGCCACAGTTTATTTTCCCATCTCTGTATGTATATCCTTTGCAATGACTTTGCCATTGCATCCATCAAGATGTACAATCTATTTCTAGCCACTTGAATCTAGGATAGTGTTGTGACTGTCTTGGGCTAATAAAGTGTAGAAGCCAAGCCATGGGGGTTCCAAGTCTTGGACTCCATAGGCATCCCAGCTTCTGTTCTCACCCTCTTGTATCACCATGGAAACAAGCCCAGTCTAGCCCACTGAAGAATGAAAGGATACTTGGAGCAGCTATGATACATCTTAGCTGAGGCTCTGTAGACCAGACAGCAGGGCTAACACCAACCACCAGATGTGTGACTGAGGCCATCCTAGACAGCTGCCAGATGCCTGTAGCTGCAAAGTGATCCTCAGAAAGAATAGCATGAAAACATCCAGCTAAATTATTGGCCTATAGAATTAAGAGCAAATAAAATGGTCGTTGTTTCAAGTCATTAAAAGTTTGGAGGTAGTCTGTCACACTGCAATAGATAATTGATTCAGATGGTTTTCAAAGCTCTTAAAATGGAATCAAAATTAAGGAAATATAGAGATTCAAAATGAAATAAATAATGAAAAACACAAAAAGCACTCCTATTATTTCTAACCCATAGCTGTTTGGTGTACAATATTTTCAAAATTTATAATTAAATTGGAGAATTCTTACTCTCCATGCAGATGTGATTGGCTTTGCTTGATTTGTGTTACCTCAGCCAATAAAAAGGTACAAGAAAAAATACAATACATGGCTTATATTTTCATATCTAGAAAGTCTTTGGGGAATACATTTTAAAAATATAAAATACATCAGATTTATTATGCTTATGAGAATACTTTTAAGTATTATGTTGAGGGGAAAGTATCTACTAATGAACAAACCCAAAGATCTTTCCTTTATTTGGCTAGTTCTCCAGGGACTGGAAGCAGGAGTACATAGAGATCTGTGGAACTGTGCCCATGATCCTCAACACACACTCCCTTCAACACAGGGTGAAACAAGATCAGTGTGCATCTCATTTCCTTTGGATCTCCCTCATTTTGTCCTCTCTTCTGCCCCGCTTCATCCTCCTACTATTGGTCACTGCGATGGCTTTGTGAGGTGTCAACCTGGCTACACTAATCACAGTTCCCATAATCCCCTTTGTTGTACATTTCAGAGTCACAAGAAAGATGCCTGTGAGCTTTGGAGGGTGGAAATGAAGCAGTGCCATTAGGTAGCTCACACATGTTGTTGCTGATCTGCTTATTCACCTTGTTGGCATAAAGTAGCACCTGAGCCTGCATTTGCTCTACCTTCCTCTGGTTCCTTCTGAGCCAGGTCTGTGTCCTAAGCTCTGTGACAAAGGGCCCTTGCAGGATACCCTTGAAACCAAGGTCAAAAGCCAAGGATACACGTTTCAGTTCACTGTTATAGGATTTCAGCTCAAGTTGTGGACATCAGCCTACTTGTGATCTTCCCTTTCTGACTGTATCAGAGGCAGAGACAGCCTTACAGAAACTAGCCCCCACAATTGCGTAAGCCAAATCCCTGTAACACATCCACTGATCCTGCTTCTCTGGTATGGTCACTGCTTTGACCATGAAGACACTAACAAAGTTACCTCCATTCATCTGATTGGTCAATCTTCCACATTTCTGGAGAAAAATCAATGAGCCCCTAAGAGGCTATAGAAATGGCTTAGGAATTTAGATGTGACAGATAATGAAGATGATTATGATAACAGGAAGACAGGAAGATAACACATGTATAGCCCATACTATATGTAGGTTACCAATGCTAAGACTCACTTTATTTTATCAAAAACCCTATGAGTCAGGTACTATTATTTCTTCTTCCTCTGCTTTGAGGCACAGGGATTAAATAACGTGCTAATAAGTGGAAAAGTAAAAAATTAAACTCAGTCATTCCGGCTCCAGAATCTATGTACTATGGTCTATTAAACTATTCCATAGCTTCAAAGCAACCTATATTTAATGTTTTTCAGCTTTTGACTACTGCACCTTTTAACAACATTTCAGAAGGAAAGCTAGCCTATGATAGTGCATCAGGAAACTTTAGTTCTGGTCCCAATTTCATACTATCTAGCTGTGTAGTCCTGGACAGTCCATGCTAAAATACTTTCTTATTTGTAAAATGATCTCAATATTCTCTTCCCACTTTAAAAGTTCACAGTTCTATAGTGTTAAAGTACTGAGAAGGATGTTATAAAGTCTTTGAAGGAAAGCTGCCATCTCCAATAAAATCAGGTACTAAAACCTGTGACTGCTTATATGACTTTCCTACATTTTCTTTTCAGCATCATCAATGTCAAAACTTCCTTGTAGCTTCCTATGTCATTATATTATTGATTTGTATCCTTTTCATATAGAAGGACTGTATTAATCACACATATGCATAGAGTTGTGAATCCACACAAATGTTATATTTTCACTATAAGTTGATTGAGAAAAACTATGTTAGAAAGTCATGCCACATTTGGTAATGCTTTTAAGTGAAATTGATTTTATTAATCATAAGAACATCTGAAGATATTTTAAAAATAACAATGCATATTCACTCTACAGGAAAATTTATGGGGCTATTGAACTATGGAATTCTTGCAATGTTCTTTTCACTTCTTCCTGGGTTCTCTGTGCACACACTAGACAGACATGTCTTAGTAATCTCCTCACTGATAATGAAGATGATGAAGATAATGATGTTATTCAGTGACATTAATTTTATTCAACTTATTTTACAAATGTAACTATTCCCATGAAATATATACTAAAATCCGAAGAACAGGTTTGTATGTCACAGCTTTATTCTCTTTAGACTTACTGCCTATTTTTCATTGTTTTTTTTTTAATATGTAGATCTTTGGTAAGTATTATAAAAGTTTCTAATCAGGAGTATCACTTTCTCCTCTTTTTGTTTCTTGTCCTCTCCAACTTTTAGCAACAATTTTTCCAAGAGTTAAAAAACCAAAAGGCAGGCAGGAAGTTAGAGACAAGAAAATAATACAGGGTATAAAGGCAATTTTAAAAATTGGATAATCAGCCCAAGAAGAGTAGGAGCTGACCACTTTTACAGGGCAGAGTGCAAACTAATGACCTTCAGAATTTGGTCAAACCTGTACTGAGCTAATGCATATAAAGTAAAATGGTACTATTGGCACTCACCAGAAGGGTCAAGGTGACATTGCACTTGGAAATGTAATGAGAGGCAAACAGAAGATGGACATAATAGGAACTCAGCTGTGCTAGTTATTTTTCTTGTGTCTGAGCCTGTGTCAGGAAGGGGTTCACGTTTCTAAAAAGGGGAGAGGCATGCTATCCTGCATGCATTGTGACACTTCTGGGCACATGTCTTAGAACCCACTACTTAGAAGACACACAAAAAAAGAGAAGGGCATGCAAGGGAAGTTAACATAATTCACTCTTAGCCTCCTTCTAGGGGCAACCTTGATGGGGTTTTGAAAGTGATGGAGAGAGGATCAAAGGTTACTTGTCATAGTTCAATACCATGACCTTAGGAAAATCTTTCCCGATTATCCTAATTCTACCCCTCAACCAGGACGGAATCACCCTCACTTCTTTATTTTGCCACACTTCTGCTATTACACATGTTTCTGCACTGCTCTATAAATATAGTGTACATTTCTATCTCCCATTAGACTGCGACTGAGGGCAGGAACTATCTCATTCATCAATGTATCTAGCATGGAGCCTGACATATGGGAAGTGCTCAGTGAAGGGGGAGTGGGATTAAATAAATTTTGTTAGTTTACTCTCAAAACCCAAATTTGAGGTAGGGATCCAAATGGAAATTTTTCCAAGTATGTGTAACAATTATCAAACATTATGTTTCTCTGGGATTGATGGTCCCTTTAGTTGCATCTAAAGAAAGGTAATACTATTTATTCATTTGAAACATCACTAAAAGCAATGGTAAAAGGCCTTCAATATCGCTATGATCCCTAAAATTCTTCAACACAAAATAAATAACTTTGATATGATCAAAATGTAAGGGTTGCTTTTTTTGGGCACTATAATTTAAAGATAGACAGATGGTATTTAGGATTTACACATACATGTGGAGTCCAAACTCATTGTGATGATTTTATCTAGAAGCCAGGGAGTTCTGAATCCTAAATATATTTTCAGGAAAAAAAAAAGTATTTTTAGAGGAGAAACAATAATAAAAGAGCTACAACAATAGCTGTAATTTAACTGGAGGCATACATTGCACAATCCCCAAAGCAGGATAAATTGTTGAGAGCATCAGCAAATTATCTATTCATTTGGCATATTAGAAAGAAAGGGGCCTTTTTAATCCAGTGGAGCCTGGTCTCTTCTCTACAATGTCTTGCTTTTGAGAACTTTGAAATTGCTACTTCAAATATAGCATACCGAGACTTGCTTTAATCTTAACTATGGAACAGACAAGTCATTATAACTTTAAGTGTAACTTGTTGGCCAAACCAAAGCATGAATCTAGCTCTTGGGACCAACATCTACATTATAACAGAAAACGGACGCACATACAGCCAATTGTTAGTTTCCCCTGATGATGTCATGCGGAAACTTATGTAGAGTCAAAGATAATTAAATATGGCAACAATCACTATATGGAAAAATTGTTCTTTAAAAAGTTAAATAATCCCAATCTAGGGAGGAACTTTAGAAATCAAAGTTAAAGAAAAAATATCTTTTGAAGCAATTTATTACACTTCATTCATTAAAGCACGTACTTTGATTGGATATTTATTCAAGACTTATTTGGTGTCACACAAGGGTGACCAATTCTAAGACCCACAAACAAGGAATCACACAAGATTAATAATATAATATGCTATCTCTAAGGCCCTCTGTCATCTACTCTAGTATGGAAACTCTGTGATTGTCTCCACAACATCCATTCATCTCTTGTTTGTAAATATATGCAAGTCATAAGATTGGTCAATATGGACCCACTTTTCAGGGCTCTGTACCCTAATTTGTATTTACTAATTAGTTATGTCATTCCCCTTGTCATAATGATTGGTCAATATATTCCAAAAATAAACCAATCAATACATGGCTTTTCTCTGACCAGAGGGACTGGTTTGGGAAAGAGTATATAATCAATTTGAGGCCCAGGAAGTGGAGGCTCTCTGGGCACTTCTGTAAAAGATGGTTTGGTATCTTTTAAGGACTCCTGTAAGAGATATTTTTGGTGACAAAGTGAGCAGATATGAAGCTTAGATATGCTACAACCATTTATCCACATTGGGGGAAGCCATCTTAGAATGATGTAACACATGAAAAGAGCAAACACAATAAAATTATATAGAAATGAGAGGCCTGGTGCAGGGATTCATGCACTGGTGGGGTCCCTCAGCCTGGCCTGTGCCCTCTTGCAATCCGGGACCCCTCAGTGGATGTCGGACTGCTGGTTTCCAGCTGAAACAGGCAGTCCGACATCCCCTGAGGGATGTAGCACCGCATGAAGCAGCAGGCAGCCAGGGAGGAGCCTGAGCCGGGACCTGGCATGGCTCCTGCTCATCCCTGGCCCTGCTGTGCCTGTCGGTAGTGCTGCCATGGAGGTGGGAGAGGCTCCTGCCACCGCAGCTGCACACACCAGCCCCATGAGCCCAGCTTCTGGCTGAGTGGCGCTCCCACTGTGGGAGCACACTGACCACCAGGGGGCAGCTCCTGTGTTGAGCATCTGCCCCCTGGTGGTCAGTGTGCATCATAGTGACCAGTCGTTCCGCCCTTCAGTCGATTTGCATATTGGCCTTTTATTATATAGGATAGAGCCTGAGCCTTCAACAAGTTGGGGCAAAAGCCCAACCTATGTCAGGACTCCTCTACAACGTATGGCAGCTTGAACTGAGTGTTCTGTTCCCTGCAGCTGAATGCATGCTAATTTTCATAACTGTAATAGGAGCTGTGGTATCAGAGCTGATGTCTAAAAAGGGAAGATGATTTTGATAAGTGAATAGTAGACATAAAAGTTTGAAGATCCCTTTCCATGGTCAGAAAATCGCAGGAGTAAAAGCAAACGGGTGTGAAAACACAGTGTGTTCAGGATCTCATGAGAGGACAGGTGAAAGGTGAAACCCAAATACCGGTCAGTGTAGTGATCCTTTTGGACTGCTAACTCTGGTGGCAGGTAGCATTTGGACCAGAAGACAAAAAGCTGAACACAGATGGCTCTTGCTGAACACAGATGGCTCTTACAGTACTCTGAAAGAGAGACAACCAAGGCCCTCCCTTGCACAGTGGCAGGGAAGACAGAGAAGAGAGGAAGAGTTCAAAGTCGATGTCATTGATGGGATACACATCAGTTGGTCACACCCCAGGAGAGGAAAAGAGAGAATAAAAAACGCTCTTTGTAGTTTCACTCTTGAGAGACTTGTTAAAGGCTAGCACCTTACCATTAATCATGAATAAAAATGCAGGCAGAAAAGTTAACTACCTTCAATCATTTTTGGAATATGTTTTATATAATTTTTTAAACAGTTAAAAAAACAACCTAAGTCCAAAATAACAAAAAGTTAGATAAATCATGATACATTTACCAAATGAGTAGAATACCATTTGTGAGTTATTAACATCTTTCTGTGAATGGCTCACTTGATTAGTAATATTTTGTGCAGGCACATCCCCACAATACAGGTCCCTCCCTACACACACTCTGTGGCTGCAGCAAGGTGGTGAGTTACATGTTCATTTCAACACCATCTCTTTCTCCACCACTAATAGATCCCTTGACACCCTACAGTTGATAACCAATGTCAAAAAATACTTCAGACTTAGGGAGGAAATAAATAAAAGAAGCACTGTTCTGATGTCATCTCAGTTTTAAAAATTTAGAAAAAATACACATACAGAAAAAAAAAGATATACAGCAACATGTTTATACTCATTAGCTCTGGGTGGTAGGATCTGGAGTATTTTTTTCCTAAATTTTATTTTTCAATTACAGGTAGCATCCAATATTATTTCATATTAGTTTAAGGTATACAGAATAGTGGCTAGACAACTACATGATTTATGAAGTAATTCACCTTATAATTCAAGTACCAATTCATCACCACACATAGTTACTACAATATTATTGACCATATTCCCTATGCTGTACTGTACATCCCTGTGACTATTCTGTAACTACCAATTTGTACTTGTTAATCCCTTCACCTTTTCACTCAGCTCCCCAAGCTCCCTCCTATCTGGCAACCATCAGTTTGTTCTCTGCATCTATGAACGTTTCTGTTTTGTTTACTTATTTTTTTAGATTCCACATATAAGTGAAATAATATGGCAGATGTCTTTCTCTATGTGACTCATTTCACTTAGCATAATACTCTCTAGTTCCATCTACGTTGTCACAAATGGTAAGATTTCATTCTTTTTTTTATGCCTGAGTGATATTCTATTGTGTATATGTATCACTTCTTTATCCAATCGCCTATATATGGGCACTTGGATTTCTCCAAATATATTGACTATTGTAAATAATGCTGCAATGCACATACTTTGCCACGTAAAAATTTTGTAATTTGATGTCATCCCATTGTTTACTTTTTTCTTTTGTTTCCCTTGCTTGAGGAGATATATCAGAAAAAAATATTGCTAAGAGAAATATCTGAGATTATACTGCCCTTGTTTTGTCCTAGGATTTTTTATCATTTCGGGTCTTACATTTAAGTCTTTAATCCATTTTCATTTTATTATTGTATATGATTCAAGAAAGTGGTCTATGTCATTTTTTTGCATCTATCTGTACAATTTTTCCATCACCATTTATTGAATACACTGTCTTTATCGCATTGTATGTTATTGCCTCTTTTGTCATATAAAATTGACCATATAAGCACAGGTTTATTTTAGGGCTCTCTATTGATCTATAAGTCTGTTTTTATGCCAGTACCTTGCTGTTTTGATTATGATAGACTTGTAATATAGATTGACATCTGGTAGCATGATACCTCCAACTTTGTTCTTCTTCCTCAAGATTGCTATGGCTGTTCTGGATCTTTTATGGTTCCATATACATTTTTGGATTATTTGTTCTAGTTCTATGAAAAATGTCATTGGTATTTTATAAGGATTCTATTAAACCTATAGATTTCTTTGGGTAGTATGGGCATTTTAAGTATGTTAATTCTTCCTGCCCATGAACACAGTATAAGCTTCCATTCTTTGCATCTTCTTCAATTTCTGTCTTTAGTGTTTCATAATTTTCTGAATATAGATCTTTTTACCTCCTTGCTTAAATTTACTTACAGGTATTTTATTTTTTTAATGCACTTGAAAATGAGATGGTTTTCTTAGTTTCTCTTTCTGATAGTTCTGGGGTATTTTTTTTTTGTTTTTTTTTTTTTGTTAATCCTCACCTGAGGATAGTTTTCCATTGATTTTTAGAGAGAGTGGAAGGGAGGGGGAGAAACAGAGAAAGACAGACACATTAATTGATTGCCTCCCAAACTTGACCAGGGCTGGGGATTGAGTCTGCAACTCAGGTATGTGTCATTGACCGGAATTGAACCCAGGACTCTTCAGTCAGTGGGCCGATGCTCTATCCACTGAGCCAAAATGGGTAGGACTGGAGTATTTTTTCTTTGACTTCTTTATAGTTTGTATTTTCTTTTCCTAAAATGCATATGTGTCAATTCTATAATTTTAAGAGGACACTACCTCTGTTGGATTCCCCAAAAGCAGATAATGGGATGCAGATTTGTGTGAAAGTGGTTTATGAGGAAGAGTTCTCGGCAAAAACCAGTAGGTGAGTAGGAAAGTGAGACTAATCAAGGAAGGAGACCAAACAAGGGTGTACCATTAGACATAGTCCCTTGGGGGATAACTTGAGGTCAACCCCTCAAAGTCAAAGGAACTGGAGACTATTTCCCCTCTTCCTGCTCTTCATTGGGCTTCCCCAGTGGAAGTGCAAATGGTTCTCCTTGCAGGTAGGAAAACTTGGGCAGTTTGCTCACCAAGAGCCACAGTTGCTGGCTGTTAAGAGCATTCAGGAAAATGGCGAAGGGATGAGAGGGAATACACATGGAAGGCTGACTAACTCTACTAGAGATACTCATAATACAAAGTCTTTACTCTTTTATTTCAAAAATATAAAAACTTTCATTTTATGACTATGTTCATTCATATTAAAAGTGTTCACTTTTGGTAAGAAAAGAGGACTCAATAATAATGTATTATTGGCTTAACACTTCTTACTGTAAAGGTAGACTTGAAAAATCTTGCATTCTAAAATGAATATGCTAGAAATTCAGACTCTGGACATAAAAACTCGATGGCATTGGGGACACAGAGTGCTGACTGCTGTTTGTTGTCAGAGAGCCAAGAGGCCTGAAGTTTGGGGAGAGAAATTTCCCTTCCTGACAGCAACATGCCAAGCTGTTAAGAACCTTTGCAAAAATCAATGGTGGTCTGAATTATTCAATTTGTGTAGAACAGCTAGTGTAGAATGTACACTATTTTGCTTCCACCAATAGATATGGGGCTGGCATCTATTATGAATCTCCAAATTAAGTACTCCCAAAGGAGGAGGAGAGGGAGAGAGAATGTCAGATTTGAGAGAATCGACCAACCAAGTTGGCCCAGCACAAACTCAATGCTTTTCCATATTTGTTAATATAGAGCATTCACATTGGCACAGGTGTTGTTAAGACCCTGAGTTCCATGCTATGTTTCAACATGGACTGGAATAAGCTATTTCATTCCCTGAGCTTCGAAGCTGTCTTCTCTTTCCAACAAGGGGACTATATACTAAACATTTCCAAAGGCATCTCCTTCTCCAATCCCAGAAAGCCCAATCATAGTTCTGTGCAGGTGGTTGCCCAGGTGGCATAATTTAACGTATGCTGAGAAAGTCCTGTTTTATCCCCAAATAGCTTCCCTCCCCTGACCTTTCAGCCAGAAAGAATTGATTAGGATTGGACATTTCAGAAATCAGAGGCAACAGTGGAAAACAAAGATGCATGGAGGTACTCAGGGATTCCTACCCAAGGTGGACGGGACTTTAACAAATAGGCTTCAGGAGTTCTGGGACCCCATAAAATTATTTGAGAAATACTGCAAGTGTGCACATGAGTGCACTTTCAGCTAAAAGAACCCAGGGCTTTCATTACATTTTCAAAGTAATCCATGACCCATGACAAGTTAAGGAGCTCAGGAGAGAGTCAGGAGAGCTGTATTCTCCATGCCTGACTGGCTCCTAACTAGCTGGTGATCTTGCATGCAGACTTTCCCTCCCTCCGCTTCAGATGGGACATTTCTGAGGACTCTGCTGGTTAAAGGTTCAGGGCTACAGCAAGCCTCCTCTCCACGGATTGCCAAGGGGAATATCCCAATGCTTCCGTTGTACCTGCTTCTTAGGAATCCCTCTTGCAGCTAAGGGAATAGTAATATATTAAAGCAACTTTACTGGAGAAAAGTAGAGGGAGGGGAAGAGGAAAAAGAGAGATGGTGGGAAGGAAGGGAAAGGAGGGACGGAAGTAAGAAGGAAAGGGAGGGGTGGGAGAGGGAGAAATGACTTTCACTGACAAAGGTGTGTCTATGGGGCGAAGTGGAACAGAATTGATACATGGTGGTTGGAGGATCTTACCCTTGTCCTTACTCCCTCTCACTTCCTCCAAGTATACCTGCAGCATTCACATTTTTGCAAGTTCATTTTTAAGAGATTTTCAATAAAACTAGGTCAGGAGGCAAGGGAATTGCATACATGTGTACATTCTCTTATTTTTACATTTTAAATTATCAAATCATCATGTCCTCCAATGGGGAATAAAATAGAATAAGGGAAGAATTTTTACAAGCTTCCTCGTTTGTTTAATAGTGATGATGCGGAAAAAAGACCTTTAAAAAACACTTAAACATTTAACTTTTGATCTTAAGTCTTCTCCCTACAGCTACATTTATTAAAACTAAACCCATCTTGACATTATAAATTAGGAAAGCCGAGAGGGCAGTGCACCATAATTAGAAGCCTGGGCTAGGCATCCTACAAAGTAGATAACTACAACTATTTTAATGTAGTTTATTGAAAATTGTATTGAGTCTCATTCATGCATAAGTAATAGAACTGCCACTCATGAATTAAACTTGAATAAGGAAAGTAAAAATCTCCACAATTTCAGCAATCTCTGTAGGCTGAAACGGGCCTTCTTTCATCCACAGATGAACTTCATTAATGGAGGGGAAGATACAAGGGGAGAGTAGGAGGGGCAGGGAAGATCTTTTCAGTTTTTCTTTAGTTCCTTGACTGCTTGCTGACTTAGCACTCAGCACCCCTATTGATCACTGACCTGAAAGAATTCTACTTTTCACAAGTGCTTTACAGGCCCATTTTCACTTACTATGCACCTCATGTGCTGGGACTGATCTCATAGGATTACTTGTGGAGAGAGATCAATAGGGACTCTGCAAATATTGGACCAAGGCTGCACTACTAGACTTTCATGAGCTGTTTACGTATAAAACATGTCAAATAGAAACACTTGGATGCATCTAAATCTCATCTTCCAGAAACAGAAGGTGATGTAGAAACGCAGTAACTGTAGACAATTAGCAACAATCTGAATGTTTAACTATAGGATAATATGATGATACATCACTGGAAGGATATTATTCAACCATAAAAATGTATGATTATTGCAGATTCTTATGACTAAATGTTAAATTTTAAAAAGCAAATAGTAAAATTTTATATATTCTTCTTCAAAGATCTGGGTCTGTAATCATGCCACATGCTTACAATTAAGAAGAATATACAGAAAAAAATACTATAAGCAAACAAAACAAAATGCTAAGGTACCATGGGGAAGAGCAGTTAAGTGATTATTAACTCTTCTTTTTTCATTTATTTTATAATTAAATTATCTATATATATAAAAGGCTAAGCAACAATCGCATCTGAAACAACCAAATGAACAACCAAACGAACAACCAAACAGGCTGTGTGGGGCAGCCAGGCCGGCAGGGGGTTAATGAGGGGTGACTAAACGACCGAGCAGCAGGCTGCGTGGGGCGACCAGGCCGGCAGGGGGGTAAGTGAGGGGTGACTAAATGACTGAGCAGCAGGCTGTGTGGGGCGACCAGGCCAGCAGGGGGGTTAGTGAGGGGTGACCAAACAACTGAGCAGCAGGCTGCACCAGGCGACCAGGCCAGCAGGTGTTTAGTGAGGGGCGACCAAATGACCAAAGAGCAGGCTGCGTGGGGCGACCAGGCTGGCAGGGGTTTAGTGAGGGGTGACCAAACGACCAAAGAGCAGGCTGTGTGGGGCTACCAGGCTGGCAGGGGAGTTAGTGAGGGGTGACCAAACGACCTAGCAGCAGGTTGCATGGGGCGACCAGGCTGGCAGGGGTATTAGTGAGGGGTGACCAAACGACTGAGTAGCAGGCTGCGTGGGGCTACGCCTGCAGGGGAGAGCAGTTGGGGGCGACCAGGCTGGCAGAGGAGGGCAGTTAAGGGCGACTTGGCCGGCAGGGGAGGGCAGTTGGGGGAGACCAGGCCTGAAGGAGAAGGCAGTTGGGGGTGACCAGGCCAGCCATGGAGGGCAGTTGGGGGCAACCAGGCTGGCAGGGAAGGGCAGTTGGGGGTGACTGGGCTGGCAGGGGAGGGCAGTTGGGGGCCATCGGGCCAGCAGGGGAGCAGTTAGGTGTCAATAAGGCTGGCAGGGTAGTGGTTAGGGGGTGATCAGGCTGGCAGGCAGGCAACCAGTTGGGAGCCATCAGTCCTGGATTGTGAGAGGGATGTCCGACTGCTGGTTTAGGCCCGATCCCACAGGACATCCCCCAAGGGGTACTAGATTGGAGAGGGTGCACGCTGGGCTGAAGGACACCCCCCCCTCAGTGCATGAATTTCATGGACCAGGCCTCTAGTTCAATATAATAATCTATACCAGTGGTTCTCAAACTTCAAATTTCATCAGAATCCCCTGGAGGTCTTGTTAAAAACAATTTCTGATGTAGTCTTTAGGGTTTTCTATGTACAATATCATGTCATCTGCAAATAATGACAATTTTACTTCTTCTTTTCCAATTTGGATGCCTTATTTTTCTTCTTGTCTGATTGCTATAGCTAGTACTTCCAGTACCATGTGGAACAGGAGTGGTGAAAGTGGGCATCCATGTCTTGTTCCTGTTCTTAGGGGAAATTGTTTTAGTTTTTGACCATTGAGTATGATGTTGGCTGTAGGTTAGTCATATAACAAATGGATTTGGCAATATAGCAGGATATAAAATTAACACCCAGAAATCTATATCTTTTTTATATGCCAACAATGAACTCACAGAAAGAGAAACTAAAAACACAATCCCTTTACCATTGCAACAACAAAAAAATTAAGACACCTAGGAATAAACTTAACTAAGGAGGTAAAAGATCTGTACTCAGAAAATTACAGGATGTTGAAAAAAGAGATAGAGGAAGACATAAACAAATAGGAGAATATACCATGCTCATGGATTAGTAAAATCAACATCATTAAAATGTCCATACTACCCAGAACAATCTATAGATTCAATGCAATAGCTATTAAAATACCAACAGCATATTTCACAGATCTAGAACAAACTCTCCAAAAATTCATATGGAATAAAAAAGACCCCAAATAGTCACAGCAATCCTGAGAAAGAAGAACAAAGTTGGAGGGATTACAATACCAGATATCAAGCTATATTACAAAGCCACTGTTCTTAAAACTGCCCGGTACTGGCACAAGAACAGACATATAGATCAATGGAACAGAAATGAGAACCCAGAAATCAACCCAAGCCATTATGCTCAATTAGTATTTGACAAAGGAGGCAAGAGCATACAATGGAGTCAAGACAGTCTCTTCAATAAATGGTGTTGGGAAAATTGGACAGATACATGCAAACAAATGAAACTAGACCACCAACTTACACCATTCACAAAAATAAACTCAAAATGGATAAAGGACTTAAATGTAAGACGGGAAACCATAAAACTCTTAGAAGAATCCATAGGCAGCAAAATAGCAGACATATGTTGTAGCAATATCTTAACTGATACAGCCCGTAGGACAATGGAAACTAAGAAGAAAATAAACAAATGGGACTACATCAAAATAAAAAGCTTCTGCACAGTAAAATAAACCATCAACAAAACAACAAGAAAGGCCACTGCATGGGAGAACATATTTTCCAATGTTATCTCCTCCGATAAGGGTTTAATCTCTAAAATTTACAGGGAACTCATATATCTTAACAAATGGAAGGTAAGCAATCCAATAAAAAAGTGGACAAAGGACCTAACTAGACCCCTTATGAAAGAGGACATACAGAAAGCCAAGAGACATATGAAAACATGCTCAAAGTCACTAATCATCCTAGAGATGCAAATCAAAATGACAATGAGGTACCATCTCACACCTGTCAGAATGGCTATCATCAACAAATCAACAAACAAGTGCTAGTGAGTATGAGGAGAAAAAGGAACCCTCTTTCATTGCTGGTGGGTATGCAGACTGGTGCAGCCACTGGAGAACAGTATGGAGTTTCCTCAAAAAATTAAAAATGGAACTCCCATTTGACCCAGTAATCCCACTTCTAGGAATATATCCCAAGAAATCAGACACAACAATCAGAAAGGACATATGCACCCCTATGTTCATAGCAGCACAATTTACAATAGCTAAGATTTGGAAACAGCCTAAGTGCCCATCAGCAGATGAGTGGATTAGAAAACTGTGGTACATCTACACAATGGAATACTAAGCTGCTATAAAAAAGAAGGAATTCTTACCATTTGCAACAGCATGGATGGAACTGCAGAGCATTATGCTAAGCGAAATAAGCCAGTCAGAGAATGATAAATATCACATGATCTCACTCATATGTGGAATATAATGAACAACATAAACTGATGAACTAAAATAGATCCAGAGATAGAGAAGCATTGATCAGACCATCCAACTTCAAGGGGAAGGTGTGTGTGCGCGTATGTGTGTGTGTGTATGTGTGTGTGTGTGTGTGTGTGAGAGAGAGAGAGAGAGAGAGAGAGAGGGGGGTGGGGTGGGTGGGTGGGTGAGAGATCAACCAAAGGACTTGTATGCATGCATATAAGCATAACTCATAGACACAGTCAGCAGGAGGGGTGAGGGCATGTGTTGTATGTGTGTGTGGGGGGGTGAAAAGGAGTGGGAAGAGGTTAATGGGGGGAAAGGATACTTTAAACAATAAATAATAACAATAATAATAATAATAATAATAATAATAAGCAATTGCTGGCCATACTCCCCAGAGTCTCTGAATCGGTGGGCCTGACACTTTCCCTTTCTAAAAGGCTCCCAGAGATGATGCCATTGGTCCAGGGACCACAGTTTAAAAATCACTCACATTTTTAAAACATTTGGCATTTTGGTGTCATTGTTGGTATCTATTTGGTATCTATGATTAAAAACTTGAGCCCACATTTTCTGAAATCTAGGCACAATTTAGATCTGAAAATTCTGGACATAAAGATAACAAAATATTTTGAAGGTGGATGGAAAATAACAGAGTTTAAAGTAATCTGGACAAAAGCTGGAATAAAATAATTTATTATGGAAACCAACTGACCTTAATTTCTAGTAGATGACATGACCAGTCAGGCATTACATCAAGCAAAAGTCATTCCTAAATGCTGCCCAGCTGCATTAGCAAAGTTCACCAGGCCAAAGCAATCGAGCACACAAATTCCTAGGTGCCTTTCTACCTCTGCCTAAAAGAACAAAGTGGCTTCTGTCTGCCAAGAGGATGGGCACCTCTGAGGAAGAACAAGGCAACAGTTCAGCAAAACCTGGCTAATCGGAATCATCATCAAGAGGAGAGTGTAATTAAAAGGATCTGCTGATCTCCAGGTACAATGCCTTGTTACTTTGTAATAATTTGATAATACCAATCCATTTAATTCAAGTAAGAATACCAGTAATTCAACAATAGAAAAGGGTAGTATTAATTAGCCATGAAAAAAAGAGGAAATTCTATTTGCTACCACATGGGTGGACCTTGAGGGTGGCATGTTAAGTGAAATAAGTCAGAGAAAGACAAATACAGTATGATCTCATTTATATGTATAATCCAAAACAGAACAAAACCAAACTCAAAGAAAAAGAGGTCAGATTTGAGGTTAACGTTGGTAAGGGGAATTGGATCAAGGTGGTCAAAAGTTACAAACTTCCAGTGAAAAGACAAATACGTAAATACTGGGGATGTAATGTACAACATGATGACTACAGTTAACATTGCTGTACTTATATATTAAAGTTAAGAGCGTAGATTCTAAGAGTTCTCATCAGAAAAATATACTTTTTACTTTTTATTTTTTATATCTGTATGAGATGATGGAAGTTAACTAAACTTGTTGTGGTAATCATTTCAAGCTACATGTAAGCCCAATTATTGTGCTGTACACCTTGGACTTATACAGAGCTGTACCTCAATTCTATCTCAATAACACTGGAAAAATAAGAAGCTAGGAAAGGCTCTGAGTTGAGTTTTATAGTGCCACAGCTCAGCACCCTACTGGCTTTTTCTAGACTTGCCCCAGTGAATGGTTGTTCATTGATAAACCATCCCATTGCCCTCATCTGCCCTTAAGACATAACCACTGATGAAATGAGAATGTTTCGTATTTTAACAACTGAGACTGTCTGATGACAGAAACTTCATTATAAACTACATAAAATATCTCCTCTGACTGGATATCAATATGCATATAGAGAGAAGGGAACACTTGGATGTTGTGCTCCCCATACCCACACCCACACCCCATAAAGATCAGAGCCCTGGGAAAGGGCTAACTGACAAGCCTTCCCACACTCCCACTCACAGTCTGGAACCCTGGGGGTGATTTGTCCCTGTGGGGACAGGAGAGGAGAAGGGGGAGATGATCAGAAGCACTATCAAGGGTGTTGCTAACAGTTGAACAAGTAGGGCAAGGGAACTGGGCCTCAGTGGCAGCTATAAACTCACCTAAGGAACAGCAGGAGGGTCTCCAAGCACTTGGGGATTGAAGGAGGTAATAGCCCATCATCTGGATGCCCGATGAGACATTAAGGGAGAAAAGCATCCAGGGTTTTAACATCCACAATAGGTCCCTTTTTCCTACCACCTGGGTGAAAAGAATTGCCTCAGTCTTATCTAAAGGGAATATCCCTGAGGTTTTAGATTTAAAAGGAAGAAAGAAGTGTTTCTTATTGTGCCACATCCTATGCTAGCATTAAATAATATTACCTTCTCATCTAATCCATTTGCATATGTTTTATTACTCTCATTTTATAGATGGAGAACTGAGGCTCAGAGTGTTGAACTTCCCCAAAGTTAGTGACAGGAGCAGAATTTGAACTCAGAACTGAAGAGTTCAAACTCTGTGCTTATTTCTACCATGCTGCCTCAGCATTAGAAACATTTCAAAGTCCAGAACCAAAAACGATAAGCTCTCTTTACTTCTCGGGCTAATAGGTACAGGTAAGTCCCACTTGCCTTTGGCAGGAAATTCATATTTATGTGCTGGCTGTCCCAAGAGATTTGCATTTTAATTTGACTACTGGAGTCTGGGAAGGGAGCTGAAATAGAGGAAATGACTGAAATGGGGGAGTTACTGATGATGTCATAATTCGAGAGGAAGGGAAGGGGGGCTGCTCAGGTTGTTGGGCAATCAATTTCTAGGTCTGCTTCTGCAGAAGGAGCTGCGGGGAGAACCTCAGCGAGATATTCTTTAAAGAAATAGGCTGTTCTCCAGCGGAGTCAAGGCAGGTAACCTTCTAGGCCCTAGAATCTAGGGCATCCAGAGGAAAAGAGGCAACTGATCCGGGTCCAGAGCATCTTCAGGGTGAGCACTGGATTTAATTCAGCGGTAATGAGTAATCATCATGTTTGGCTGGTCTTTGGACTTTAAATGACCCTGCAGGGCCAACTGCTCTGAAAAACCATCCAGCTTTCTGCGGGTGCCGACTAAGCAACCACTGCTCCCCACCTGTCCAAAAGGTCTCTTCTCGCATCCATCTGTGCTGGAAAGTCGGCAAGTAAATGAAAAGTGTCCACAGTGATCTGGCAGCCTCACTTTATGAATGCTGCCTCACCTTTAGGAGTTCACATATGAGGCCTAATTGTTACAAGATTTAGTTTTGAAAAGTGAGAGTTATAAAGCATTTGATCAAAATTGCTGAAATAAATTAACAGGTGTTTCCTACACATACAATAAAAATTCAATCTCATGGGGCAGGCTACTTCTATCTGGAGGATCCGAATGGTTTCTTATCTGTCATATGTTTAATGTGAATTCAAATATATGTGGCAATCCTTAAATTAAAGCAAATTAAATACGTTATAACATATAAATCAAATGGGAGAACTCTAAGAATTATAAACTTTCAAGTTGTTAATATCGGGATGTATTTGAAAAGCTCTTATTTGGGGTGTTAAAAAGCAAAAAGGGCCCTGGCTGGATAGCTCAGTTGGATAGAGCATTGTGGATTTGATCCCTGGTCAGAGCATATACAAATAGAAGAATCAACCAATGAGTGCATAAATAAGTGGAGCAACAAATTGGTTTCTCATTCTCTCTCTTTCTCTCTCTCTCTCTCTCCATTCTTCTCTAATTTTTTTTTAAAAAGTAAAAAAATACAAACTATCGATTAGTTATTTTGTTTAAAATTCATTAAATGGCATTGCACAGCAATGCTGATTTAAAAATAAGATATGCTAATTTATGTACTGATAGTAGAATAAATGCAAACAGGAAATGATGCAAAATGGGTGAGTCTACCCTGGGCTTTGTCACTCCCTGGTTTATCAGCATTAATAATAGAGTGTAATTTAAAATGAAATGATTTCCTCAGCAGATAGTGCACAGCTCCCTGTGGCTGAAGAACAGAAAGGAGATTAGTTCTCTGAAGGTTGTATCTTGCTTTGCCATCTCTTAGGCAGGGTCCCTGTTCTTGTTTTAAACCTCTGTTCATATGCAGAGTCCGCTGCCTGGGAGAGTTAAGCACAGGCTACACTTCCACAGTGAGCTCTGCCCAATAGGAATTCAGGTGAAATTGTAACCCGGGCCTGGCTTCCCAGGAGCCCCCCTTAGGGAGGGATGACAGGACCCTTGGTTTCTATGGAAGGTAAATCCCAGATGAAGAACATGAGGAAATCTCATTTTGGGGATATAGAGTGCATTTCCTTCACTAGTCTCAACTGAGTGCGTGTCTTGTGAGGAGAATCACTTCTCATTCCTCAGGGAAAAGGATTCGTATATACTTTCCACGAAGAAATTAGCCCCTGGATAGAGATACACAAACCTGCTACCAACACTGAGATCAGCCCGATCTGAGACACGTGGGGGCATCCAGCGTCTTTCTCCAAGTCCCTGGCACCCTTACAGGTGCTTCCGGAATGAACGCGAAGGGGAGAGAGCGGTGACAAGTGTCTGCCGGCTGACGTGGGAAACAGTAGATTGTAATAAGAACTTCGTTATCTTTATATCACCTCTTCATTTACTATTTTCTATGGGCACTTTCTCTGTACTTTTCCTGAAGCAACAATGATAGTGAGACTTCAGGCTAGAGTGGGCCCTTGCATGAAGGTCTGGTGTGAGGAGTGACTTGTTTGTATGCAGGTTTGCAGCTCATTGCAACAGGATTCATCTCAGGTGCCCAAGGAGCTGTCGAGAGAAGGTATTGGGGCTGCTGCCTGCACAGGGTGCTGGCAGGTGGGCAGAGACCCGGCTGTCTTTTTTTACTTTTTAAAAAAATTTAGAGAGAGAAGAATGGAGAGAGAGAGAGAGAGAGAGAGAGAGAGAGAGAGAGAGAGAGAGAGAGAGAGAGAGAGAGAGAGAATGAGAAACCAATTTGTTGTTCCACTTATTTATGCACTCATTGGTTGATTCTTGGGTATATGCTCTGACCAGGGATCAAATCCACGCTCACTGATCTGCAGCTGGAGAGAACATCAAGTGGCCATTCAGAGTTGCAGTGTGGGGACCTAATTTGAGTTGAGGCGGGGGTGGGGGGAAAGTGATGATGCGCTCGCTGGACAAGAGGCTATATGAGAGGAGACCAAGTCGAAGACGGAAGGCACCATCACAGACCAAGGGTGGCCACCCGGAACCTGGCCTCTGGGAGTGTTTGAAATGACTGCATACCCTGCACAGCATTTTCCTCCCCCCGCTCCCCCGCTCCCACACCAGCACCCTGGCAAGTGGATAGTAATTCCCAGGCACAAATACTCAAGGCCAGAGCCTCAAACACTCAGATTGATATAAAGTGACCAGCTGATTCACTGTAAGCAATTCGTTATGTGGAAGGAAAGGAAGATGCCAAGGGACTGAAAAGGCCTAGTATCCCAACTCAAAAACAACAAGAATCCGGAGAAACAGGAGAGAGAAACATGGGGAGGACAGGGACAAGAGACACCCCCTCCTGCCTCTCCCACACCCACAGTGATGGAAGAGGCCAAGAAGCTGGTGAGCAAGTGAAGGATGAGGCTTGGCGATGAAGAAAACAGGCCACGAGCCTGGAAGCCACTTCATCCGTGTGACTCCCTAAAAGTCCCCTCTGGGATCCCCGGCAGCCTGTGTGTGTGTGTGTGTGTGTGTGTGTGCGTGTGTGTGTGTGTGTGTGTGCGTGTGTGTGTGTGTGTGTGTGTGTGTGTCTGTAAATGAGTGCAGGAGAATGTAAGGACAACAGGAAAGGAAGAACAAAGAACTCCCTTCTAGCTCTTCGAAAATTATCATTTTATAATAGATGAATATGGGATAAAAAATTTTAATTTTTAAACCAAACTTTAACCTGTTCACTGTACATTTACTCCTATAATGTACCTTACTAAAAATGCTCTTGAAAAAGTCCTTTTTCAGAGTTGGGAGCTCAGCTAGTTTAAGAACCACACAAGCTTATTAGATAAATATTTTTATATTTTTCCCCTAAAATGTATTACCAGTGAATTTACCAAAATAACACACAAAATGTCAATACTGTATGTGTTATAGCATCAGTGTTATTCAATATGTACTTATTAATCTATTGTAATGATTACTTGATCGTGAGCACGGCTTCCATGTTTCCTGACGAGGCCCTGGGGTCAGGTTTGGACAGAGACTGGACAAGGCCATAACCGGGGTCTGTGCTCAAGAATTTACATTCATCACAGACAGCACCCACACACTGCTTTCGGGCAGAAAACCTGTTTTCTTATTTGTCCCTCTCACAGAACTAGCCTGCAGGAAGCGTTCTGGGTACCCGGGTTTCTGAGGAACCCCTTTTATGCGGACTTAGGGCCACCTGCCCGTTGCATGCTGTTTGCCTGTAGCTGCTTCTCCTCTTAAGCTGGACTCACCTAGAGCCACGTCCACAAATTACCACATGTGGGGAGGCAGGTTCCTCTAAATGACTTCATGATCATCTTGGTATTTTATGAGATTACCAAAAGCAATTTGATTTTGGCCCTGGGCACATACAAAGCCAACAATAATAATGATGTCACAGGAAAAGGCATTTTTCATGTTTCTAAGAAAACTCCTGGGGATGGGACTATAAATAAGAAGTGAAGGGAAAACCTCTGCCTTGAGGAAAATATCCGAGATTTCTGCGCAGATAATGTTCCTTGTTGTAATTTTAAAAGTACTTCTTTTTTTTCTTTGCTATGTTGAAATGCTGTCCTTTCAAAACAAACAATAGGCACCTGTTACAAGCTGTGTCTTCCTGAAAGCAGGTGGAAGCTTACATTGGAGACGATCCCCACTCCACTGCATCCGCTGAGGACTCGGGACGCTGAGCTCCGGAGGAGAGGCTGAGCCTGCCTTGGTGGGCTGTAACTAGCCAGGAAACCAGGGGCAGTGTGTGATTCAGCACGCCACGGACATGGGCATGTAGAAAGTTAAATTCACAAAGAAAAACAAAGGTATCCTTTATAGTTCTGAAATAGGAGTAATTATCAAAACGAATACTGCAGAGATTCTTATACCCAGGACAGCTTATATTTATAATCTCCCCTCCCACATCCAAATCTTAAAACCCCTGATCCATTCTGGTACCTCGGTCACACTGCTTTGGTTATAAAGTAAAACTGTATATTTCCCCTCCCTAAGTAGTGAGGCGCTAGGGTGGGGATGAACTGAATGCCAATGGATTAGATCACCCTCAAAAGGCCGCCATGAGAACTCAGAGTGAATTTCTTATGCTTCCTAGCCTTTCCCCAATGATGAGGGTGACTCAGCAAGTGAAGGTGTAACAAGGGCTTTGTTCTGGACCCCATCCTGGAGCCACGGCTGTTTCCTTTCCCAAGGCTGGGAAACATTTTCTCCTGGTGAGCTGTTAGTTAGAGTTTACAGAATGCTGCCGCCCTGTAACGGGGGCAGCTCATCAATCATGGTGCTTTTCTGAATCACATCTAGAACCACTGATACCCACTATGCAAAAAACACCAAGACCTGACGTTTTTGTTTTCCAATTATACTCAGGGCATACTAGGCTTCATCATACGTTGTAGAGTAAGAATTAAAATGCCTAATTGATTGTAACTAAGCAAACTGAAGCCTTTTGATTAATCAAGCCAGCCAGCTTTCAGTTTCTGACATCAAAATTTATACTCCTATTGAAAAAAAAAGCAAGGCCGTGGCTACATAACATTAAACCAACGTACAATTAACAGCACTTTGTTCTAATTATCTTTGGGCACAATTAATGATGGCCCACAGCTAATTTTTCTTCTTTGATCGCTCCTGGAGTATTTATGGAGATCAGACCTTGATGCATTGGCCTTCTATAAGATCTGGGGTTTTCTTACAAGTTCCCACACAAATCAGAGCCAGGCAAAGTAACATATTTATGCAGATTAATTCTTGACATTGGCTTTTTCTAACACGTGAGGTGTAGCTAACAAGCTCCCACGCACATCTGGCCCGGCCACGCAGAGCCGGCACAGGCCCCGCACCCTCCCTGCCACTACCTCACACAGCACAGAGCTTTCTCCTTTCCCCTCAGCAGTCGCTCATAACTGATAAAAAGGTCATTCTCGATTGAACAAGCGTCGGGGGGCTGGAAGGCCAAAAGGGCTGCTGTAAAACGGCCTTGTGGCTGCTAACAAAACCCAGGGTAAGAGGAATCCGCAGCTGCCTGTCACTGTTGGGAAACCTAAGCTGCAGGCAGGTTCCATTCCCTCACATCAGTGGTGAAGAGATGGCAGAAATCCCGCCAGGGCTGATCAAAGGCTATTGGTGATTGGTAGGACTTCAATTTATGGAATATACATATTTTTTCTACGCTCCGAAGGAGTTTCTTCTGAAGTCGATGGGGGCCTGACATATTCCCTCCGTGGCTCAGGTCTGCTGCACCACCCCTTGGCGTGACTGTCTGGCCACGTTATTTACTGGTAGGCTGTAAGGATGGGCACAAGCACCCCTCGGAGCTGCAGCTCCAGGGTGCTGTGGAAAGCCCGGGGGGCTGTCGGTTAAGATCATCTCTAAACAGATTAGAGGCGTGATTATACACTCTGTGAGTTTCAACGACAAAAGCTGTTAGCTCTTTCTCTCCATGTGTTGGATAGATGGGGAGGCTCATGCTCATGCTCAGGCTCATAGATGGGGAGGCCAAGCCTTTCAGGTTCGCTTTCGCATGGGTACTCCAGGCCCCAGGCTGACCACGTCCAGTGGCTCCATGAGGCTGCTGCCAGCTTGGCTGCTTTGCTCCTCTGCCTTTCCTCTCACTGCTCACCCTGAAAATGTGCATGAAGCCGCAAATGGTACATTCTTATTGCCTTGCCTCCTCCAAAAATATCTCTGTTTGGCACTCCATGACCCTTGCACATACATTTTAATTTTTAAAAATGTTAATGTGCATTGTTTTTATGATGTAAATTAGCATATGTTTGTCTTCCCTCCAACAATGTGTCTCAAGGGCAGAGAAATCCTCTGTGGATCTTTGTAACTCCAGCACCCAGCAGGAGCCGGGCTTAGAAATGGCCAAGAAGGGAGAAGGGAAGGAGTAGAGGAAAAGGGTGGGGGGTCATGAGGGAGGCAGGGAGGGAAGGAGGGAGAGAGGGAGGGAGGAGAGAAAAGAGAAGAGAAGAGAAGAGAAGAGAAGAGAAGAGAAGAGAAGAGAAGAGAAGAGAAGAGAAGAGAAAAAGAAGACATCACAGAAGAAAAAGAAAAGATAACATCTAAGTAGCATCCTACCTTTATGAATGGATGCTACCTAGATGTTATATGACATTTAAATAACTAAAACCCAGTAACTATGGTAAATCATGGAACTGATGGGACTGTCAGGGGTGATGCTCCAGCCTCCAGTGGCCAAGATGCAAGCTTGTGCCTGGCATCCTTGCTGCAGTCTAGTACTTTGGACGGAACCACAAGGAAATAGATACAACCTTTTCACTGCTGATCAGTGGGTACAGAATTAGAAGCTCCTGGTTGGCAACTTTGCCAACGCATAGAGAGAGCCTGCCTAAGAATGACACCAACGTAGAGGAGAGCAAAGCTGCAAGACAGAAAAGGCCCCCTGACTTGGTCTGAACCATTGCATTAATCCATGACTTCATCCATTGTTATACTGTAATTTCTAGTTATATGACCGCTCTTTGTTATGTTAAAGTCAATCTGAATAGGACATCCTTGACTTGCCATAAAAAGAGCAATCACAGTACCTTGACAAAGTAGCAAGACTGCCTGCATTGTAAAGTTTTCTCAAGGACTTAGATCTTTGAAATACATAGTTTCTGCAGCCCATGTCGCCCCTCCCCCCTCCTATCATTATCTCCTATATTGAGCAGAAATGGCGGCTCCATAGAGGGTGGTTTGGGTGCTTTGCCCCTAACTGTGCTGCCCCATCAGAGGCATTCCTGGCATTCTTAGTTTTGGAGAGCCATTGGATCTTAATTGGGTAAGAAGAAAACTAACTGCCTACCTGCATAACTTAATAAAAGATCATGTTTTAAATATCTTATTTAAATATTTGTGTGTAGCCCTAGCTGGTGTGGCTCAGTGGATAGAGCGTCAGCCTGTGGACTGAAAGGTCCCAGGTTTGATTCCCGTCAAGGGCACATGCCCGGGTTGCAGGCTCCATCCCCAGTAGAGGGCATCCAGGAGGCAGCAGATCAATGATTCTCTCTCATCATTAATGTTTCTATCTCTCTCTCCCTCTCCCTTCCTCTCTGAAATCAATAAAAATATATTTAAAAACAAATAAACAAATATTTGTGTATAAAGGTTTATGGACCCCGATGCTTATCAGCATTACAATAATGAAAAAGGGTCAACAACCTTAGTAGCCAACACAAAGGGACTAAATAAATGGTACTCAGTATCCATTTGATACATTTCTACACAGCCACTAAATCCTATTTTAAGGAACACTGAGGAACATGGGGGGAATCATTTTTATATGTTAAATTAAAGAGCAAGCTACTAAACTGTATAAAGTGATATTTTGTCCTTTCCTGGTTTAATTAATTACAACAAAGGATAAAAATGACTGGTAATATAAATACTAAAATGTCAATAGCATACAGTTCTGCTTGGTGTAATTACAATTTACCTATTTCCTTATATTTTCCTAATTTTCTACAAGGTGACTATTTACCACTTTTATAATCAGAAAATTGCTGGTATGAAGTTACATACTGACACAGGAAGGGATTTTTAACAACAAAAAAAGAAGAGTTTTTGTCTCTAATCCTAATGCAGTGACTGTTGCCAGGTGACCCACAGTTGGATACAAATTAATCAGGAGGATCAGGAGGAAGACATACACCTGATACTTCAAGACAGGCATGTCTGGAATTACCTGTCAGCAAGCTGTCATAGACTCTAAAGAATAGAAGGAAACCATTAAGGATTTCTATTCAGACTACCACCTGCTGATTTAGAACTTTAAGTTTTTTTATTTTTTATTTTATTTTATTTTTTTTTACATTTCCTCAGAATTGGGGAGGATAAAAGTGAGAGGAAGAACAAGCCAAGTCAATCAGGAATGCTAAGAAGTTAGACTGTTTCTCTCATCTGCGAGGAGCTGAAGCCAAACCCGGGCGTGTATCATCCCACAGCATGTCAGGGAGCCATCAGAGGCGGGCAGAAGGTGCTCTGAGCACTGCTGACTACAAGCTTTTCTCAGGCACAGAAGCTCTCTGGCATGGGCATGTGTGGGAAGGGCGTCTGCATCTACGTTTGAAGTTCAGGAGAAGTTCTACTGAAGACTGGGGGCAGAGAAAGCTGAGATTAAACTGAACTGAGCTAGACCGCAGGTGTTGGAGAAGCTATGAATACCCCTCTTAGTGACGTCTCCTGGCTCTCAACCCTGGTTGTGTACCAGAATCACTTGCATTTTATTTTTTATTTTTTTATTAGAGACGGGGTCTCGCTATGTTGCCCAGGCTGGAGTGCAGTGGCTATTCACAGGCGCGATCCCACTACTGATCAGCACGGGAGCTTTGACCTGCTCCGTCTCCGACCTGGGCCGGTTCACCCCTCCTTAGGCAACCTGGTGGCCCCCCGCTCCCGGGAGGTCACCATATTGATGCCGAACTTAGTGCGGACACCCGATCGGCATAGCGCACTACAGCCCAGAACTCCTGGGCTCAAGCGATCCTCCAGCCTCAGCCTCCCGAGTAGCTGGGACTACAGGCGCGCGCCACGCATTTTTTTTTTTTTTTATGAAAACACACTTGGTCCTCCATCTTGGAGCTAGAGACTTGGATTTTCCCAGGTTGTCTTCAGGCATCTTAATTTCTAGAAGTTCTGTTTCATCCCTCTTGTCTGCTCGTATATTTCACTAGTGCGTTTATATGTCTTTCTCCTGTATATTGGATTTCTCCCTTTCCACGGATCACTCACATCAGTACACTAGTATGCCCTAATGTCTCCTGTCTTTGTAAAAGAGCTTCTCTTGCGTTATGTCTTTCTTCAGGTATTGTTCAGGACGGTGAAAAGCTGGGAAAATTCCAGGGTAAGAGGAATAGGGAAACTGAGACAGGAAAGTTAAAATAAGGCCAAACAGAGTGGGCAACTTGCAGCCAGCTAGTAACTAACAAGCCATTATCTTCCCCAGGCAAGGGCACTTGAGAGCAAATGGTGAAAATCATCCCTAAGGAGAGAATGCAGGAAAGTAGGGGCGGAGGGGAAAGGAAAAAAGGGCAGTTTTACTTATTGTTTTTACTCCCTATCAGAGAAGCTAGAAGTCTCGAGGCTTGGCAAAATAAAATTGCCAGGTGCTTCTCATGAATTCAGGGAAGGGACCTTGGGAATTCAACTATACCAAGATATTCAAGGGAGGAATTTTGAAACCTATAGACAGGAGGGTATATAACACCTTAAATCCCCACCCAACTCACTCTTCAGATTAGCTGAGAGGCCATCTGCACTTCATAAGCCAAACATATAGATTTGCTTGTCTTCCTTCTTTAATAAATGTGCATGCTTTAATTTTAAATAAATTGCCTTTATCACAATGCAATCATCTGGCGTAACTCATTTAAGTTCATTTATACAAGCAGGATAAGAACTGAGGTGGTGGCAGCCTTCGGACTCAGGGGGCTGTCTGATAACACCTTTTCTGGGGTCCTTGGTCTGCCAGTAACAGCATGACTTTCCCCATATCAGTTCAACCGTAGGAAAACTCCTCAAATTGCTGCCTGTACGTGCTGTCTCCAACCTTCCTACCCACTTCAAGCAGAAATGGTTGTTCTCAGGCTTTCAGCTGACCCATTCCTTCTGAGCCAGTGAGGAATTCTGTGCTTTGTATTTCTTATTCTTTTAGCAGCATTCCGCAAGGCTGCCTTTGAAACACTTTCTTCTGCAGGCTTCTCTGACGCCTCCACCTTTCTGATTTCCCTGCCACCATAGGAACTACTTTTCCCCAGTCTCATTGGCTGGCTCTTCTTTCTCAGCCAGACCTCCACTAGAGGGCAACCAGGGGTCTGTGCTCTGCCCTCTTAAGGTCCACATTCACACTTATTTCTGATGTGGCCTTATTAAGTCCCACAACATAGGCTGTCATCAGACTCTCAAATCCATATCTCTAACCTTGACCTTGGCCTTGGATGTCGAACTGCCTATGGAGCATCATCACTTGAATGTTTAATAGGTATCTCAACATGCACCAAAAAACCACCCTGATTATTATACACTAGAGGCTAGGTACACGAATTCGTGCATGGGTGGGGTCTGGCCTGCCCACCCCGATCTGGGCCAATTGGGCCGGGCTGGTTGTGGGGAGGGGACGCGGGAGGTTGGCCAGATGGCCCCGTCCCCTGGTCGAACTCCTGGTCAAACTCCCGGTTGAAGGGACAATTTGCATATTAGCCTTTTATTACATAGGATTCCTTTCTGCAAGTCACCTCTCTTCTAAGCCTAGCCTCCCTCAGAAATTTGGTACAACCCCACACTGTCGCTAAGACAAAAATTAGAAGTCACCCCTGATTTCTCACTTTTTCTTATATTCCACATCCAATGCATCAGTAATTCCAGGTCTCACTTCTAAAATGTATTCTTACTTGACCATTTCTTACCAGCAAAGCATAGCTTAACCATACAACTGGAGTTCAAATTCTGATTCTCTTATTTACTATGTGACCTTGGGCAAGTGACCCAAACTTTCTGGGGCTCAATTTCCTAATCTTTAAAATGGGTATGATAATAATCATATGTACCTCACCCACAGGGTTGTTCTAAAGATGTATGTGTATATATATTGAGTGACCAGATTATTATGACCAATTTGTAGGCAAATTAGCCATACACTGCATCGTATAGGATATGTAAGCTGAAGGCCTGTTCGAACACCTTTGCTGTCTGCAGTTACCAAGATAAAACGTCTCCAATTCACACAGGAACACAAGGACTGGACAGTTGAGCATTGGAAAAAAGTCAGTGGTCTGAGGAATCATGTTTCCAGTTGCATCATGCAGATGGCCGAGTGAGAATTTCGCAGAAACAGAATGAAAGCATGCACCCCACATGCTTGATTACAACCCTTCAAGCTGGTGAGGGCAGTGTATGGTTTGGGACATATTTTCCTGGCCTGATTTGGGCCCTTTAATTCGTGTGGAACAACGTCTGAATAGCACAACATACCTAAGTATAATTGCTGATCAAGTTCATCCTATCATGTTGATGGCATATCCCAATGGAGATGGCTTCTTCCAACAAGACAATGCGCCATGCCACGGTGCTCATATTGTGCAGGAGTGGTTTTGAGAACATGAGGGAGACTTTACCTTGCTTAGGTGGCCCCCACAATCACCAGATCTCAATCCAATTGAGCATTTGTGGGACGAAGTTAAAAGAGCCATCAGGCAGCTGGTACCACAACCATCAAATCTCACAGAACTGGACAGTGCTATTCATCAGGCATGGTGTCAGATTCCTCGCATCACCTTTCAATATCTCGTGGAGTCAATGCCAAGAAGAATCACCACAGTACTGAAGGCAAAAGGTGGCCCAACGAAGTACTGGTGGGGTGGTCATAATAATCTGGCCACTAAATATATATATAGTGCTTGGACCATCGTAAGCCCCATAGAAGGGCTTGCCAATACAGACATCATTATTCCTCACAATTCCAGGACAAAGTTCATATTTCTGTTTCTCTAATTTTCCAAGCTTTCACCATCTCTGGAATTTCACACTTGCAGTTTATTCTTGTTCTTTCTCTAGGTTTTCACTCAGCTCTTTCCTTTTTATGATTTATACTAGTGGCCTGGTGCACAGATTCATGCACATTGAAAGGAAATGAAATAGAAGATGGCCGGCAGGGTGGGACTGGGCAAGATGGGCCAGACACACCTGGGAGCCAACCGCCCTCATTCTCTCCCAGCCAGGTGCACCTGGGGCAGCACTGCAGCTCAAAGGGCATCTGTGAAGTGAGCGGGGTCCCTCCAGTAGGTGGGGTCCCTTGGCTTGGCCTGTAGGGATCGGGTCGAAACTGGCTCTCCAACATACCCCGAGGGGTCCCAGAGTGCGAGAGGGCACTCTGCAAAGTTTCTGTCATACAGGGTGTGGAATGCAAACACAAGTGTGCAATAAACCAGATTCAGAGCGACAGTGCCCCAGCAACAACATAACCCACAGGCAAAGGTAGAATTGAGTGGCCCCGCGAGGAATCAGGCTCCCTCCTCTCTTGTTCCAGGGTGCATCACCTGAGAACCGCCGCTGCCAAATCACTGCAGCTCAGCAGCTCTTGCATTGACATCTGCCCCCTGGTGGCCAGTGCACATCATACCTCTGGTGGTCAGTGCACATCATTCCAGCTCTATTCCTGGGCTTGGGCCGGTATAACAGTCGCTTAACCTTTTATATATAGACTAGAGGCCCGGTGCATGAAAATCATGCACAAGGGTGGTGGGGGGATCCATTAGCCTGGCCTGCACCCTCTCTAATCTGGGACCCCTTGGGGGATGTCCAACTGTCTCTCACAATCTGGACTACTGGCTCCTAACTGCTCGCCTGCCTAGCTGCCTGGTTACCCCTAACCCCTCTGCCTGCCTGATTGCCCCTAACTGCTCCCCTGCTGGCCTGATCGCCCCAAACTGCCTCTGCCTTGCCTTGCACCAGGACCCAGGATTCCCTCCTCCGGCCAGTCACAGGCACCCAGGACCTGGGCTTCCCTTCCTCTGGCCAGCTGCAGGCACCCAGGACCTGGCCGGCTTCCCCAGGCCGGCCGCAGCCGCAGGGGACTGTGGGCGGGTGGCTTCACCAGGGCCGCAGCCGCAGGCGCTGGTGCCTTGGACCGCTGGGCAGGCAGCTTGTCCCTCTCCCGGGCCACAGGCGCTGATGCCCAGGACCACGGGGCAGGTGGCTTGTCCCTCTCCTGGGCTGCAGCCCCAGCTGCTGGTGCCCGGGACTGCAGGGCAGGCAGCTTGCCCCTCTCCCAGGCTGCAGGCACAGCCGCTGGCACCCAAAACCACAGGGCCTGTGGCTTGTCCCTCTCCCAGGCCACAGCCCCAGCTGCTGACGCCTGGGACCGCAGGGCGGGCGGCTTGTCCCTCTCCCAGGCTGTAGCCTGGCTGGTCCCCATTCCTCTCATGAGCTTATTTGTGCCTGACTGGTTCCCATTCCTCTCTCCCCAGTGTTGAGTGTCTGAGCCATTATGGCATGACAGTGTGATGACCATTTGCATATTAGCTCTTTATTATATAGGATTGTACTCAACTTGCCCAGTATCAGAGCCCATTGGAGGTAAATACCTCTCTTGTTTCCATCCCCACTCTCCTATTACTATATCAGCTAATTTTTCATATTCAGAGGCACTTAATTGTCTATTTATTTCTTTGTTTTATTATTTATTTTATTAAATATGTATGTTGACTCTGTACACTGTGGTTGGAGTTCTAATACTAATGCCTAACAGTGTTTAGCTCATAGAAGGTATTAAATAAATATCTATCAACTACGAACTCATCATGTCATTGTGATGTGCAGCCAGGTTTGAGAATTACTATTTTAAGATACCTCATTTTAAACAGTAATTACTGATTAACAGAAATGCATACACTTAGCATTTTAATTGTTATACTTTCACGGGAAGGTGAAATTGAGTAGAAAAAGCTGTTATTTACTTTAGCACATCTAACGACCATATTTTTCTGCACAAAATAGGTTTTTCCCTATAAGAAGCCAAGTTCTTCTGACCTGAGGCTGTATCCAAGACATCAGCATCTACCTGGAGGCTGAGAAGTCCCAGGTAGTCTCAGGCCTCTTCTCCTCCTTGGCCAGAGTCTAGGAATCAGAGATGCCATGGGAGTTGAGAGTGAGGTAAGAGGATTTCATCTTGATTTCTTGTCAGGTATGAAGCTGGTCAATGAGTAGGGAGAAAGGGCTGAGAGAGATTCAGGAAAGGGACCTGGAGACAAGCAAATCCTGTATTTCAAGGAACATGCTGTGAGCAAACCTGGGCCTGAGGCCCAACCCCAGGAATAGAGAGCTGGGAAGATACAAGGTCAAGTCACTCCATCGTGGAGGTCAAATCTGAAAGACCCCTTGTGGGATGAGGTCGAAGGGAGGAGGGGGTCCTTTGATAGATGGGGCCTGCAGCATATTAAAAATGATGAGCTTTATTCTGAGTAAATAAAGTCTCTGAAATAGCAGACTGACACTCTAAATAAGAAAAAAAGAACCTAATGCTTAAAAAATTATAGAAAATGAGTTCAAGTGGCATCCATATCACCCATTGGGTCCCTTATGGCAGAAATATAAATATGCCAAATGGTTTCTCCACCAGATATCAGGATCCTAAACTAACATAATTTAGTCCCTGGGGAAGTCATTGCCGGGAGGTGAGGGTAAGTGGCCTTCTCTTCTTCATGAACAACTGAAAATTACTGAAACCGAGACACTGAGTAGAGAAAACAACTGCTAAGAAGAGAAAGAAAATATGTGTGCATGTGTGTGTATTAATATTATTTTGACTGCTGGCCCTAGAGTTCTTTTGGGGAGGTAAATGTCTTCTTTAGCAAATACTTTGGTGAGCTCTGTGAGTGGAATGGAATGACACCGTGAGTAGAATACAGAAACCCAAAAATCTCTGCTCAGTAAATGACGGGGAACTTGGCTGAGAGAGAGAGAACAAGTGGGAAAGAGCTGGCCGTGCTCTAGGGTAAAAGGCTGGGGATTGAGAAGGGCAAGCGTGAAATGTCCTGCCCTAAAGGACTTAGAGAAAACAGAGCCATCTAAAGACCAAGTTCAAAGCCCTTAGCCTTTGGAATATTCTTCTATGACCACATACCCTTTGTAGGATTGCATTTGGGAAAAAATCAAGGGCTTTGTTTTACATGAGGTTGGGAAGAAGAAAGAAGGATTTAAAGTTGAGTGCAAGTAGGAATTCAGCCCCAGAAAGGCTCATGAGAAGGAACATTCTGGAGTAGGGGTGGCACTACAATTTCCTCAGTGGGGGATACTTTGCTTGGATAAATTTACTTAATTCTCAAAGTCAGAGGCTCCTCAACTTTGGTTGTTTTAAAATATTTTCCTGATATTAATCAAGAATATGGTATTATTAGAAGTCAACTCAGCATCTCCTCTGCTTTTCCATACCTGCTTGGGACCTGTTTGGGGAGCAGGAATTAAGGTGGGCTGCTCCCCATCGCTCAGAAGACCATTCCTCTGTGCCTCCTGCAACACCCGAGGCCAAGAGGTCAGAGTACACATATATGGTTGTTTCAAAAACACGCCAATACAAGTATTTTTTTTTTTTGGTTGTTTAAAATCTTGCTGTACAACATCATAATTTGCCCAAGTAATTCTGAAGAATTCTATTTAATGCCCCTGCAATCTTCCGGAGTAACACTGTGTTGAAGTGCATAAATCTGTGTGGGTCTCTGTGGCTGGCCCTGAATGTGGTCAGTCAGAATGAACCCTCTATTTTCACACAATAATTGCTAACGTATGCAAATGGTTATACAGAAAGCACATGCAGTTAATTTTTAAAAAATAAAGTAACATGAAATTCATATAAAAATTGGATGAGACATATATATGTGTGTGGTTATATGTGTGTGTATATTGCGTATATTTAATGAAGATCTCTTTTTACTAGCTGTTCAAATAGACAACAGTAAGATATTTGGGAGCAAGGAGAGAGTACACTGAAGATTGAGCAAAGCAAAAAAGCAGCCATGTAGGTTTCTTGGTGTAAAAAAAAGAAAGAAACAAACAAACAAACAAAAAGATTGAGCGAAGCATTTTAGAAAACAAGCAGTAACACTCTGCCTAGAGGAAATTAACTTAGAAAATAAAATAGATTTGTGAATTAAAATTGTGGGGCTTAATGGCACTTAGAAATATCATCCATTACATCCAACTAATGCTGGATGTAAGCATTGTTGCCTGAAGTATAAAGATCTCTATGAAAGTACAAAAAAAAATACTGCTTCTATTTTACTCAGTATGGGCTTAAGAAATATGCATCGCCAGAGATTAATTTTTTAAATAGCTCCGGATTTGATTAAACAAAATGTTGTTCACAAAGTTTTTTCAGTGACAAATAGGTAGACTAGGAGCGTTTTTTACTGTAATCATAAGTAAAACTAACCATTTAAGTAGGTGGTTCTAGGGAAGTAAGAACTTGTAATATCTAATCATCCCCATTGTTCAATCGAGTGAAGTCATACTGAAGACAAAAAGCTCTGAGTTTCCCAAAACTCTCAAATAGAACCTCAGTGGCCCTTGAGAAGGTTTTCCCACTGTTCACAGAGACTATCTTAAAAATGAAAAAAGTATGAGAACCTTTGGGAAGAAAGGAGTGATTCCTGGCCCAAGGGGAGCTACTGAGGTTCCCTAAGCTGCCCTCTCTTCTCCCCTGTGTGAACCATTTGCTTGACCTACCTACCTGGCTGAAGTTTTCCATTCATAGTTGTTTAATTGATCATTGTGTCAGATAAATGGGAAAAAATGAGTTAAGGAATGGCAGGCAGCTTGAAGTAGGTGGACAGAAGAGCCCATATGCCAGGCACAGCTGTACAAATATTAAGTCATCGCATCCTCAGTATTTCCCTGTAAGGTAAGCTTCTATTAGCCCCATTTTTGCAGTTGAAGAAACAGAGGCACAGAGAGCCTAATTAACTTGCCCAAGGTTTCAAAACTAGAAAGTAGCACAACTGGGATTCAAACAAAACCCTGGGAATCTGGTTCCAAAGTCCATAATCTTAACAATTTTGCTTTACTATTGCTGAGGAAATTAGAGTGAAAAGAGTAGGATGCCCACTGTAGACCATGTGGTGGATTCAAGACAAGATTTCAGGAACCAACTATAGAAAACAAGACGTCTCCAATCTTATTTCTTCACCCTCCTGAAGATTTCAGAATTCTGCAGACCCAACGGGATAACTGTATTACAGAGATTCTGAAGGCCCCTTGTTCCTAGTTTAAGAAGAGGTGGGCTACCCATAGTCATTGCTTAAAAGTAATTATGTCTCAGTTCTACATGCTAACAGAAAACTCATTAAAAGAATATGAGCCCACTCATAGAAAAAGGCATCTTTACTGAATCTTTCAGCTGTATAATATCTACCAAGACCTGATAACTGGAATGTTCTTTGAGGACTGCTATACACATTCAGGAATTAACACTTGAAGTGAAGTCAAATGCCATTAAACAATAGCCCAGTGTTTTCAAACATGTTTTGGAAGATTGTCATGGTTCAAAAACCTCCCTCAAGCACCCATTAGCGAAGCTTCACCTCTACTTTCATGTTTTACACAGTGAACTTCTGCATGTTTTTTGGGGGGAAATAATGGCTCTGCTTAAAAAAATTTTTTTTTTCTTTTACAATCATCCTTACATAGTATTGGATATTTATTAATTCACTCATTCATTCATTACATTAGGTATTGGGTAAATGAAGTGAAATATTGAACAGCCTCTTCCTTTTATATTAGGGGACCTGATCCAGTGTGAAGGCTGAATCGAATTTAAAGTGAATCATTGTCCGGTGCACTCTTTGTGAGGTAATGCAATCTCAGTCACTAGGGCCTAGTGACTAGGCCATGAGTCTGAGCACTGCAGACGATGACAGCTAATCACTGACAGAGGAATCACAATGGGAGAGACTGGATCCTATTAGTCTAGGGATCTGAGAATTGAGAAGGGAATGTTTATACTCATTCAAAACCAGTGCCAATAAAAGAAGCAGAGCACTGTTTTTCTTTAAATGTGTAAAAATGGTCTCCTTTCTTACCTCTAGAGCTTTGAGTCTTTCCAACAGCAGTTTGGTCTTTTCTTTGCCCTCGTCTGCACTGCTGCTTTCGCTCCTCGAATCTTCATCGACCGCCATGTGAAGATCTTCCAAAGCTTCTTTGTGTTTTCTCTCATCTTCTGACAGCGTTTCCTGGAGCAACAGAGAATTCTTGTTGGCAATAACCCCCGCTGACAAATAAGCACGAGTCTACGGGTGGACATTATGGAATCTCCCTACTGCTTTTGCATTCTTTCTGTGGCTGAGGCAGAGATTTGTTTTGCTAAACAAATTCTGAGTGTGCTTATATTAGTAATCACAGTAAACATTTTTTAATGAATCCTGGAAGGTCCAAGCCATTGGGTCACCACCTCTGGATACGCACATCCTCTGCCCAGCCGGAGAAGTGGCCTAGCCAACAAAGCCTGGAGTCCTGCGGTTCATCCATTTCTATCTGCACCATGGAACTCAGCTGTGCTTTAAACCTTCATCCCTTGATTTCTGAACAGCTGAGCTCCTCAAAAAAGAATTATTAAATTCATTGGACAGAAAGCCATTTAATTAACTTTAACTTAAAGGAACTATTTGAGAAAAATCAATATGATAGTGAATTCTTAGAAATCAGAATTCTATGTGGAAACCAATGAGTTCCTTTGGCTCAGAAATGACACAGCTCTTAAGGACCCCTTCCTCCCTTTTCTAGCACTTCAGGATACACAGTACAGCCTTGAGGCAGACAGAAAATGTGGTTATCTTGTCTTACCTCCCTGCTGGAAGCACCTCACTCAACCTTGTCCCTGGCAGTTTGGGGAAGCTGGGAAGTGTTCATTTGAGCCTCACCACTGGCTCTTGTTTTCAAGGGAAAAAAGAAATGTCAGGAGAATATCATATGAAAAAAAAAATGTCATCAATTTTGTAGGTACATCTGGACCCTGATGCTACCAAACATCATTACACTGATTTTCAGCACAATGCTGCAGAAATCCTTGTCTAAATACAGCTGGCTGACAACTATGGGCTAAAGGAATTATCAATGATCAGTGACTCCTTTATATTCAGCACTAATCTAAGATCATTTGAAAATACAAAAGCAAAAGAGATATGATCCTTAACCTCTAGGCATTATACAATCTACTTAGAAAATAATATTAGCATAAGAGGAAAACAAGAACAGGTTTTCAAACTGCTCACGAAGGTGCTTTGGAGGTTTCAAAAATATTTAACTTATTTTTTTAAAGATAAATGATGAAGTATATAAAAATGTCACCAGGCAAATGTTGATTTTGGGGAGTGAAAATAAATTTAGGGGGTAGATGAATTCACAAATACAGAATCTACAAATAACAAGAATCTACTAAACACAAACACACACATACATCTAAGGTGTCTAGACACAGTGCCTAAATATATGAAACAACTGGAAATAATTCAAGATAAAACAGACTAAGTATGAGTACTGAGATCACAGAAAACACAAGAGCCATTTTACATCGTTCAAAGGAGGGGTGGCCAATGCCGGCTGTGAGCTGGTATTTCACGGACCTGGAGCGTGACTCAGGCTTTGCAGAGTGAGGCAGCTTGACCAGCTAGCTAGGCAAAGGGTGGGACTTTCGTTCAAAGAGAAAACTGAGACTTGGGAACATGGCGGCTGACAGAGTGGCAGGGAGGGAGAGAGTGTGACCGAGTATAGGAGTGAGAGGGGCGTGTGTGGACATGTGGTGTGTGTTTGTGGTGAGTGAGGGAGAGTTAGATAACCCAGGAGACCCGGGGACAGGCAGATTGGGTTCTCCTAGATGAGGAGCCCCTTCTACTGCAGCAGGCACTTCCAGGCCACGGTGGCTTTGGCACAGAGCCCACGCCATCATGTAGAGTGGAGTAAAGGAGGCCAGGAACACAGCCACACCAATCTCCAGACTGACCTCGGACCCCACACCCAGACTGGTGCAGGGAGCTGCTTGCTAGCCATAATGCACGTGAAACCACCACCATGCCCCGGCAGTGAACGGTGCGGTACCACCCCAGGGTTCCCAGATGTCTACAGTGAGTGCATGCCAGAGGGACCTCCTGAGCTGTGCCTTCTCACCAGAGTCCAGACCCGGTGTCCTAGGATCCTGCACTTCAAGTCCCCGTGCTGTGAGTACAAGCCAGGGATACCCCTGCCCGGCCCCACCCCAAACCCCAGTACAGAGCCACAGCCCAGCCGTGCCCTCCACACCCGCTCAGACAGAGGTATCAGCTGGTACACGCTCCACACCTGGCCCAGGGCAGATCATCCAGTGCAACCCGGTGGACCCAGCCACAGGTCACAGGACCACGCTGCAAGTGTGGCCACAACATAATAAAAGCCTTATATGACAAACCTACATCCAAACATCATACTCAATGGGCAAAAAATAAAACAATTTCCCCTAAGAACATGAACAAGACAGGAATGCCCACTTTCACCACTCCTGTTTGACATAGTACTGGAAGTGCTAGCCATTGTGATCAGACAAGAAGAAGAAATAAAAGGCATCCAAATTTGAAAAGAAGAAGAAAAACTGTCATTATTCACTGATGACATAATATTGTACATAAAAATCCTAAAGACTCCATCAAAAAACGAGTTAATTTAATAAATGAATTTGGCAATGTAGCAGGATACAAAATTAATACCCAGAAATCAATGGGTTTTATACTCCAATCATCAACTCACAGAATTAGAAACTAGAAAAACAATCCCATTTACCATCGCAACAAAAAAATTAAGATACATAGGAATAAACTTAACTAAGGAGGTAAAAGACCTGTACTCAGAAAACTACAGGACATTGAAAAGGAGATAGAGGAAGATATAAAGAAGTGGACGAATACACCATGTTCATGGATTGGTAGAATCAATATCATTAAAATGTCCATATTACCCAAAGCAATCTATAGATTCAATATGCAATCCCCATTAAAATACCAATGGCATATTTTACAGACCTAGAACAAACTCTCAAAAAATTAATATTGAATAAAAAAAGACCCGAATAGCTGCAGCAATTCTGAGAAAAAAAGAACACAGTTGGAGGGATCACAATACCAGATATCAAGCTATGCTACAAAGCCACTTTCTATCCACATGTAAATAACCTAGAATTTTTTAAATCAAAAATTTAATTCCTTTGATATACATGGTAAAAAGAGAGAGCAAGACAGAGGTCAGAAACATATTTTTAAGTAAAATATATTTTCCTTATGAACCTCCCAGCAAGACACAAGAAAAATAAGCCAAATTCACTCCTGGAATTGCCACACTATGAAGAGAATAAGTTGATCCCAGAGGTGACCCGTTTTCGTGTTTTAGGTCTTTATGGACTTCCATCAGAGCGGTGGAGTCCATAAAAGTGAGGCCACCACACAGACAACTTTCACTCCGCACATACTTCATATATGGTTGATACCATGTGCTTGTTTACCTTGACAAATACCAGCTGGTGTGCAGGAAGCTCAAGACTGAGGAGCTCAGTGAGCATCCGAGGGTTTAAATCAAACTTGGCCGTGGCGGAGCATAAAGCAATCCTCAGAGCTGTAAGTTACTCTAAGCGGACCAGGGCGGTAATTCACCTTGTTCTGACACAGTCAGCACCGCACCATCAGGCCTATGTAAAATAGGATCAATCCACACAGAGCTCTGGGACGCATCTGTTCAACTCAGACAGATGACCATCCAGGGAGCTCAGTTAGTTCAAAGAGCAGGCAACTGAACTCTTCGCTGATAACCAGCCACTGTTCAGTCAATCGTGGAGGGAGATCATCAAAATGCCCTTCCCCAAAAGGGTCTTGTTCATCTTCTGGTGACCAGCTTCCCCAGCCCAGCACTTAAGGGGATTCATGGAAGGTTTCCTGAGGCCATCTTAATTTATAATTAATTAATTAATCCATCCAACTGCTTAGACTATTTACTGAGCAGCTCCAGATGGAAGATGCTGAGCATACAAATGTGACTGTTCTCATGAAGCTCAAGGTCTTACAGAAGGAGACAGGAAATAGTCAATTACAGGCAGTCCTCGGGTTATGTTAGACCTGAGGTACGTCATTTCATGGTTACGTTGCCATCTCCCATTCACAGTATTTATAAATAAATAAAAAGTTCTGTCATTTCGACGTATGTACATATGTGCTTTATGTTTTTTATTATTTACCACAAGAAAAGGTCAGGAATTGTTATCTTTCTTTTAATTTTGTTGACTGTTTCACTTCATTACTGCTGTGCATGTGCTCCATGTGAGTGATGTATGTGCTTATGGCGAAACTCACATTATGTTGCGCCGTAGGAACGGATCTCTGATGTAACCCGAGGACCTACTGTATAAATAGTCAAATATAAAAAAGAGTTTGCAGGAGCTTCAAGGATCAATACTAGAGGAATACAGAAGAGAGGTCAGGAAGCAAATGTCCACAGTTGATACCAGGAAAGTTAACTAGGAAATGCCCTTGAGGTGGAAGGAAGGGAGGGGAATTTAAAACGTCTGAGCTCTGTGTAGCTGGGGAGGGAAATGAGGCTGGGTGGGCTGACGGGGCTAGCCCACAAGTCGAGGAATTTTGCCTTGGCCCTATGGGCAAGGGGAAGCCATTTACCATTTTCAAGTGTGTGTGTGCGTGTGTGCGTGTGTGTGTGTGGGGGGGTGGGGGGGTGTGACTGTAGGACTTGGGGTCTGAAATAGCACTCTGGTACAGTCTGGAGGACAAGTTGAAGGGAGGTTAACAGAGATGTATGAAAAATAAGATGCTACTGCAATAGTCTAAGCAGGAGTTGACTGAACAATGACAAGCTCACAGAATGAGATGTCATAATTTGCAAATCATCTTTTAATTTTGAGTCTTTAGTATGCAATTCCTCCAGAATGACAAATAAACTAATGTTTCCTTAGGTCACTGCTGTTCAGAGAGTGGGCCCACAGCCCCTGGCATCAAAGTCCACAGAGTAAGGAGAGGGCAGCTGAGTTGCTTGCTTAAAACTGGAATACCTTGGCCAACTGTGGCCCTAGCAAATCACAGTATCTAAGCCTGGAGCTTGGACTCTCTAGTTTCAGAGAACCCTGGGTAATTCTAAGCCACGTGCAAGTTTAAGAGCCTCTGGACAAAGGCGTGCCAGCACAGAACATGAGTCACTTTCACCTTACGCAAGTTTTTGAGGTTACACCTTAGATCTAATTTTTATAGTAAATAAGTAAATGAACAGATAATTATTAATCATTCAAATCACTGGAGAGTAAAGGGGGTGGCTATTCATAGTACACTGGGACTCTAGGTGTAAGTCAAGCAAGCTGGGGCACGCCACCCAGAGCTTGCTAAGCACTGCTTCAGTAATAGACGCTGGCTGTTGATATGCACAATAGAAGCTAGTCTATATTGGTGTGATGAGAGACCCCTGGACAACCTCTGAGTTCTGAAGGCCCAATGCCCACCATGCATGGCTGTGCCTTTCAGGGAAGCTGATGGCACTCACAGTTTGTAGCTACTCTGAATGGCTTCTACTGCAAAAGTCGCTGAGGTTCCAAGAGACAGATTCTGTGTGTGCAAAATGGGAGGAAACCAGTTTTCCTGCTTAGAATGTCTTCCTAATTTAAAAATGATGCTTGCTTATCCTTTATGTTTTTATAAAAAATAGGAGAAATCTGCCCAGCATTGTCCTAAATGAGGTAGAATGTGGCAATTGATAGTCATGATGGGATCACAGTTTCAATAAGAAAGGTAATAAAAAAGTTTAAAGATTCTTGCCCCTCCCCCCTTTCCCCTGCCCCATGCTCAGCGCCCAGGGTATGTGTGGTTGCCTGGACCTCAATGTGGTGGCCTGGGGGGTGGCACCAGGTCTGAGCGCAGTAATGTAAGAAAAACTGAAGATTCCCAAGTCAGCGCAGAAGGGAAAGACCGCATGTCACCTTGGGACAGACCTTGGCATTTCACTCGATAGGATAACGGGAGAGTCATGTCGTCTGTTTGTTGAGGTCCCTGAAGTTCCATCTCACTGTGAACTATTCTTGTCCAGGTGGGAGCACAACCCCCCTTTTCATCAATTGTTAGAACAAGTGGAAATAAGAAATCTACATTCCAGTTCTAGCTCTGCCACTAACCAGCTGTGTGATTTTAGTCAAGCCACCTGACCTCCACCTTCTTCAATTTCTTTATTTGTGAAGAAAACCCATAGAAAGAGAATAACTCAAACTTATACAATTTTGATCATCTGTAAAAAAGTATTTAAAACACTGCTGAAGTTCCAGGATTTAATGCAGAGTGGCAGGAAAGTTAGACCTGCCTAGAAGGCATGCCTAATAAAATCATAAAATCTCTCTCTCTCTCTCTCTCTCTCTCTCTCTCTCTCTCTCTCTCTCTCATATATATATATAAAACAAAAACAAAAACAAAAACAAACAAAAAACCTTCCCTCTTTTTGCTGTGCTTTGCTTGGGCCCTATGATAGAAGTCACCTAAAAAGGCCTGATGAGCCAGACTGAACAAGCAAGAATTTAGTAAAACATACTCCCAACACTCACAGGAAATGGTGTCAATATGAGTTCCTCTGAAGGCATTTGCTTATGGGAGGAATAATTCTAAGTACCTCCTGGTGGCAAGGCTTTATGAAAATAAAGAGAATTCACTGGCTTCTCTATTTCATCATTGTAGCTGATGCAAACATGACACCTGCATGTAGAAGCACTGCATGTAAGCTGCTGCTGACAGCTATGCTCCGGTCAAGCTCATTCATTCATTTCTAATGGGACTGCCCTTTCCTCTTACCATTGCTCAGTCAAAGACAAAAAAGAAACAAATAAACAAACAAAACAAAACAAAAAAAAAACACCTCAGGAACTTGTAGTTGTCTGACTCAAAGACAGCAACATTAAATCATAGCAATACGAAGAGACATCCACCTTCGGAAAGCTAGTCAGTCACAGAAGTCAGTACATAAGTTTCATTTTGACTATTTACTCATTTGTTAAATCCACCTATTAATTTGTAGTAAAAATATACAAAGCTATGACTTAGGAATGATCACATAAGGCAGAGATTAGGCTGGTGGCAGCAGGAAATGCTAAGTTCTTCTCAAAATACAAAAAAGAAGAAATACCACCTAATATTTGTATAATACCATGGAGTTAAACCAAACCACCTCATACAGATCACTTACACATTCACAGCCACAGCAAAGAGGACAAATATTCTAGACTCCCTTTAGAGACAAGACAATGGCTTTGTTCAGTTACAGAACACACGAGTCACGGGATGTAATGTACAGCACAGGGAATATAGCCAATAATCTATAATAATAAAAGCGTAATATGCTAATTAGATCGGATGTCCTTCAGGACGACCTTCCAGAAGAAGCCGGGGCTGCAAGGAAAGACAGGGTCCCAGGTGCCAGAGGGAAGCCAGGTACTGGCAGCTGGGGGAAGGAAGGCCTACTCTTGCATGAATTTCATGCATCGGGCCTCTAGTATCATAATAACTTTTCACAGTGACACATGGTTACTAGACTTCCATGGTGACCACATCATAAAGTATATAAATGCCAAATCACTATGTAGTGCACCCGAAACTCATATGTCGTACATCTACTATACTTTAATAGAAAGAAAGAGAAAACAGGCTCTGATGAGTTAAGTGACCCATCAACAGGAAGTGGCAGAGGCCAAAATTTGAATTCAGTTCTGATTTCCAATGTCACGCTCTTTCCACAAGCTCAGTCACTTCTTTCAATTTTCCCAAACACAGCTGCCCTTAGTGGGGGTTCTATTCAGGATCTGTGACCTTCACTCAGCTGTGAACAGTGCTGCTGACAGCTCCTGGGCTCCCAGGCCACCTCCGGGGAGTGGGTGATCTTATCGGAGATGCCACCTCTGGCCTCAGATGACTGTCAGCAGATTAGGTTTTCCCAGCACTACCACTTCATAGTTAATGATGATTCAATTAGTTCAAAATGCGCGCGCGCGCGCACACACACACACACACACACACACACACACACACACACACACCATATTACAAGCTGAATGGAAATGCAGAGGCCGGCGTCTGGCTGACAGTGAGCCCCGGTGGCGTCAGCTTCTGTGATTTATTTACTCATTTGTTTTCTGGTGCCGGGGAGGGTGCACAGAATATATTGTCACTTTAGATAGCACTTCGAAAAATGCCATAAAAACATTCCCAGGGATCACTAGCAGCCTTTGTTCAGCACTAGCATACTAAATTTTAAGGGGGAAAAATAGCGTCAGATAAATCACAGAATTTTAAAAGAACATCCCAATTTGTTCACAGTTTAAGATTACTACTGTCAGGCAAACATATAAAACTCTTCTTTTTCATCCCCGGATTTAACTTACAAAGTGAACTAAGCACACAGTAAAATCCCCAAGATTAAATGTGTATGATGGATAAGAGAACAAAGTGTTTTCTTTATGTCTCTAATATGAAGTCACGACCATTCGCATATCAATTCACATCTACTTCCTATTATTCTTCACTCAAAACACTCCTTGGCATCACAGCCTATCGTCCATATTGAACATCTCTGTAAAGTTACATTAATAAATTTTCAGATGATGCTTTTATTGCCTGTTTCATCTATCAGCAACATTTATTTCCTTACCAAAAGTTCAATTCTAAAGGCACTTTATACAAAGGGAAACTCCACTGTGGAATAGAACGGTGTGAAAAAGTGAGCTGTAATTTTCCACCAAGGCATGCTGTAGGTGCCTGGACATTTAAGATTAGCAATAGAAATGATGTCCTTGTAGCCCATGGATGGCTGTCTAAATGTAACATGAGCAGAAATAAACTAACAACAGTAAGAAAGTCATGTAGAAGAAAAATTTCAGTGGTTAGTGGTTACACTTAAACACTTGAAGTCATTAAAAATAACCCATAAATTAATGTCAAAATTTGCATTCAAATTCTCTCTCTCTTTCCTTCTCCCTTCTCCCCTGTCCCATTTTCTGAAAGAATTCATTGGTCAGGAAGCCAGAGAGCCCCCAGAGGGAAGGCTCATAGACTGAGGGTGGCCATCCCAAACGAACCAATAATTCAGCCATTGACTAGTTAGTGGTAGGTGGGTGGGTATATTTACTGTTGCCTTTAAAAAAAATTATTGATTGATTTGAGAGAGAGGAGGAGAGAGAGAGGAGGAGAAGGAGAGAGAGAGAGAGGGAGATCATTTTGTTGCTTCACTTATTAATGCATTCATTGGTTGCTTTTTATTTGTGCCTGACTTGGGATCAAACCTGCAATCTTGACATATTGGAACAACACTTCAACAAACTGAGCTACCTGGACTCATGTCTTTTCATACACCCACAATAGGCATATGTCTGAGATTCCTGGACAAATTTTAATTTAAAGTAAATTTAAGCTATTTAAAATTTTCTATTTCACCATCTTCATAAATATACATTGTCAGATGACCAATGTTTGCAATTTTTTTCAGAAAATATGGGTCAGTACTATTATACAGTCAGATGTCAGATACTATACTATAGACTACTATCAATAGTGTGTGTGTGTGTGTGTGTGTGTGTGTGTGTGTGTGTGAATACACACAATTGCTGGCAAAGAAATATTTATATTTATGTATATTCTGAGTTTGTTAAACTGAATTGAATTGGCCAAAAATTGCCTCTGCTAAGATAGTTATTTAAGCGTCCCAATACAAATGCAATAATAATAATACTAATAATCATTAGTTCATATGGAGAAGCCTACTAGTCATGCCAAATTCAGTAAACAGACACCATGTGCAGTTCCCCAGGCCTCAGTTCCAACGTAAGACCCTCAGGGACAAGAGTAACGCTTCTATGTCATATCCTCTTTGCCACACCCTGCAAAAGCAGAAGGAGCTCAGCAAATGTCCAGTGTTGCGGAATATGGCAATGCTGAATGAGAGATGATATTATCTTCCTTTACCTCCAATGACACAGTAAGTAAGCTTAACCCTGAACTATGTATTCTTAAGCACTTTTAACAGAAAACCATTTTTAAGCAAGTATTTCAGTATCATAAACATAATACCATGGATTATTAGGGTATTTGCATGAAAGACAAATGCAGCATTAAACTGACTTCCGCTCCTACCTAGAACATGAGATTTTGCATGCTTCTCCTTTAACCACCATCCCACCACATGCATCTCTCACAGGGACGCATGACCTTTGAAGCCATAAAGTTGTCTCTCCTAAAATGCCCTGGAGATTTCTGGAGACTGGCAGACCCCCTCCTAATCAAGGCGTTCCATTCCTCCCACCTCCCACCTCTGGGGTTACCTAAAAGCAGAGCTCTAATGAGGTACATCCGTTGCACTTGGAAAGACAGGGATGGATTATCTCATTAATTCTCTTGGGGGTGCATGTCAGAACAGAGGAAAGCTTCACCTATGTGCACCTAAATGGAACTTAGAGCTAAAGCAAGAATATGACCTTTTTTCCTAGTACAATTTACATAATGCCTGCTCTCTCTAGTCAGACACAATTCAGTGCATGGAGCAGGGCTCCATTGTTTGAGATTTTTACTGGAGACATTTCACCAGCAATACTGTCCTGGTGTGTTTTTGACATTAAAACTATTATTTTTATCCTTATCCCCTGGAAGCGGCGGGAAGCTAACACTTTAGGTGATTCTTTGTCACTGGTGGGATGTACATTCTGACAAGCCACTCATAGCCACAGTGGGAGCAGAGAGGCAAGGAGCGCTCTGCAGACACCTGCAGCCCTGCTGGTGGTTCATCGGGCAAGGGAGGGAAGGCAATTCAGAGAAATCAGAAATAAGCCTGGTTCTAATGACCATCAGAGAAGTCAGGAGATATATATATATCGAAAACTTGAGTAACCATTTCTTCATGCAAAACCTCTGTGCATTTAAAGAATAAGTTGTGATACCTGAGACAATAATCTCTCCCAGAGTTCTTCCAACTTACTCCAACCAACAGTCGTCTAGATCCCTCCAACAGCCATCTCAGTGCTAAGCAACTCTGCGGCCACAGGAAGAGGGGAAACATAAAACCAGCCACTGAACTGGTTTCTCCTTCCTGGTCTGCTGCTCATGGTCAGTGCAGCCTTGGCAAAGCCCCTTGGTTTCCTGCGACGTTGTTTCCTCACCTGCAACATGAGGCGGCTGATATTGGAGGTAACTTTTCTCCTTCTGAGCATCTAGGACTTGCTCATCTCCACACAGTGACTGACACTCATGTGTCACTATAAATCTTTACTCAGAAAACCACAGGAAACAGGGGCTGGCCGCCTCACACCCAGCAACATGACAATGAGCAGCTGGTAACATGGCCTATGCTCTTGGCCACCCTAATAAACTGAGATTGTCTGCCCCTTCCAAGTAGCGCTAAAGTCCAAGATACCAGATGATCACTTTATAGACTCCCCCTCACTAAACACTAGCCCTGCCGCACTCTGGCCATGACTAACGCTACGCCGTGAGGATCCTGCTCAGTTTTCACGGGGACTGAGCTCAACTGACTTTTCCAGGAACTACCCAGATCCTGGTGGGAGAGCCAGACACAGCGCCCAGTGAAAGGGTCTCTCACCCGGGTCTGGGGTAGTTCCGGGCAAAGTCAGCTGAGCTCAGTCCCCGTGAAAACGGAGCAGGATGCTCACTGCGTAACAGGTCATGGCCAGGTCGGGAGTTCACCCTGAGAACCAGCTGTGGCGCATGGCTGCCCACTACCTCTCTGCCATGTTCACACTGTCTTCCGAGGGCCTGGTTTTCATAATGCAAGGACAAAGACTTAGTCTGGTAACTTTCTAAAACTTGCTAATTGTTCTAATTTTTAAAAAGGAAAATAGGCCTCAAGCACAGTTAACAGGCAACACTTATTAGGGTAAACTGAGAATCATGTCATGTTTCCTTTGTGCCCATGGTTCCCTCCTATTTGTGCAACTGAGATCGTTTCACTTGCAGCCACGCCTTCCTACCAGCTGGGCTTTCCTCAGCCCTGCCGTTTCCTCAGGTGTCTCCACTGTTCTCTGCCCGCCCTGTCCGGGTCTCTGAACCGGGCCCCTCTGCTCCAGCATGTTCCTGCATGACTCACTGACCTTTCCCACGTCCACATGTTCCCCCAACAGTCTTTTCAGCTGACCCATAAGAGCCTCCTCAGCAATGCGCTCACTACTAACCCATGGACTGAAAATGGCTGGGAGTGAGGTCCCCAGGCCCTGAGGGTAAAGCAAATCCACCAACATTTCACAGCTTGTGAGAGACTCACTGAGGAAACTTAAAGCTTTTTAAGTTTCTCATAACCCTCTGATATCTCTCACCTGAGTACCCATAATCCTTTGCTGTACCTCAGTGGAATACCCCTCCTCCTTGGTGGTCTCTCATCAGAGAACCCATAGAACCAAAGGACCTTTCCATTTACGTGAATTTTACTGTCTTTCAAGGACTAACTCAACTGAAGTTCAATGTGTCTTCTAAACAAGGTACCAGGTTGGCTACTCGGGGGTGGGGTGGGGGGGGGAATTGGTGGTAGGTCAATGAATCCAAGACCCTGAAGGCAGGGAGCTTTAGGAGGCTGAACAAGAAAAGAAACGCAGGTCACTCTAAAACCTTGTAGTGCGGTGGACCTCGAACAAGGCTGCACATTAAACTTGACCTGTGGAGATTTTTCAAATCCTCATGACCAGGCCACACCCCAGACCATGACATCAGAATCCTGGGTGGAACCAGGACATCACTCATCATCTCCAGATGATTGCAAGGCCTGGCCAGATTGGAGAACCACTGGTACAGAATGGAATAATGCGTGCTCCCCCTGCAAGACTGCGGGACTTGGAATCAAAAGGCCAAGCCCACTGGGACCTGACAATGCACGATGCTCATAGTCAGCTGCTGCTGGGAAACAGCTTCTCCACCTGCAAAGCGAGGCCGCCCTTCCTGCCCTTCCTATCGGGAAAGGTTAATGCAGGGACCAAATGAGATGATGTGCAAGTGTAAACCGTAAAACACATATTAATTTTTCTTGCGGCAATTTTCACTACCAAGTTCTCCAATGGTGATTATGCAATGCTCAGGAGAAAACAAAAGGAAATAAATAGCCAAAGAGAAGAAAAATACAATAATAGAAGGATTAGAAAAAAATTAAATATAATGACTCTGGAGACATGCAGCCTAATTTGTATCTTAAGGATATATTTACCAGTCACGTAGTAAATGAAACAGAAGAAAATGCTTGCAGTGGGATTGTTTCCAGATCATCACTTATAATTACAGTAGTGGCTTCCTAATTCAGACTAAGCTATAGGCTTGGCTTTAATGGGGAGAAATGAAGTTACCATGCTAATTTATTAACTTAGTGTAGAAGCCAACTTTATTGGAGGGGGTGGAGTGGCAAACATATACTCTGGTATATTTACAAAACAATGGATCATCATGAATGACAATCAATCTTTGCTTGTTCATTTAAACAGATGCAGACAGAAAATAAGCCATTATAGGACCCCAATTCAATGGGGTTGCAAAGGGCCTCTGCAATGTCACTTTGCCACATGGTGCATCCACAGAAGGCATGCAGGAAATGGCACGAGCTAGCATATTGAGCCTTCAACAGTTACTGTGCTGGTCCCAGCCTGGGTCTGGGTCCTGGGAGTGTGAGGGCAGGAGAAGGAGGAGCAGAGGTTTTTCTCCCCTTTTGGTTGCATGTAGCACTGGGCAAGCCATAGGAATACTGGCTGTAATCTGTCCATCATATTTGCTGGCTTTCTCTTCACTTCTCTATCCAAATGCTACTTCTTGACACCTCTTCCCTGGTACCCTTGTTCAAGGTGAAGTCTCACCCAGACTTATTAAATCAGCACAGAGGATTATAAGCTCCTGAATAACCTGAGGAAAATTATTTTCTTGTCTCCTTCCCCTCCACATACATCCCACATCCTAAATTCCAGTTTTCAGAGATGAGTTTGCTGCTCACACTAACATGTGAATGACCTTCTCTTAAGAATAGGTTTTGGGAAACTGACTTTTAAGTGAAATGACAGATAATAAAACTAACTTTACCACAGGCAAATTGATATAAACAAGACTTAAGTTCCTATAGCATATTTCTGGTCACAAAAACATCAATAAACTTCTAAATGAATACCGCAAACACTTCTAATATTAAACATTGAGATAGACATGAGCTCTATATACATTTAAGCAACGTTAATAAAAACAGTAAGAGAATTATTGTCCAACCCAGTTATTCCAGTTCAGGGTCGTAGGCAGCAGAGCCTCTCCAGGCAGCTCAGGCACAAGGAGGGACTCCCTCTGGACAGGACACCCTTCCATCCCAGGGCACTCACACACCCACACTCAGACAGGGACGATGTTGACACATCCATTCTCCTCAGGTGCACAGTTTGAGGATGTGGGAGGAAACCGAGTCCCCAGGGAAAACCCAGGCAGATGTGGGAGAACATGGGGACTCCACACAGAGGCCCCAGCTGGGAATTGATTTTCTTCTCATCAACAAAACAAAACAAAACAAAAAAAAAACAAAAAAAGAAAAAAAAAGCTAAACGAAATGTTCTTCAAGAACTGTTGTGTTTATTTTCCCCATTCTTTATTTCCTACATGGAGTGCTGCATTTAATAGGTGGAATTTTGAAGAGACATATCTGAATGAGAACATATTGGCAGATAGGGTCTGGGGATGCCAAGATTGTGCAGTGGGAGAGGATACCGCCCAAAAGGCAGTCCTGTCTGGGAGCTGACCCCGGGGTCAGCACTCCTGACATGTCTACATTTCTCATAGTTTTGTCATTTTCTCCAATTCTGAGATGTTTATATTTTTAGCAGTTTCCATGGTGCTAGCTGCCAGGGTGGGCTAGAGTGGGGCAGGGTAAGAGGTAGAATTTGTGTGAAGAGAAAATAGTTGAGTAGATAGATAGGGCTAGATGTGTAATAATAATACGTACTAGCTGCTGTTCATTGACTGTTAAACACGTGCTGTGCACATTATGCACTGCCTCTATTGTTAGATGAATCAGGTCTGCCGAAGCCCTTGGAAGACAGCAGCCCTTCCAGTTAGCCTTCTTATACCCTCTATGGAGAAGAGAGAAGAGAGACTCAAACGGATTCATGTGCCCAAAGTGACAAAAGGAATTGGGAGAGAAAACTGGGATCTACATCCAGGTCTGTCTGACCCTGAACTTCTTACTTGCCCCTTCACACATTCTCCCACCACCATCCGGCATGTGTGGTCTCGCTACAGTGAGTCATGGCATTCTTTTTAATGGCCTACAATGTTCCTTTCCTCAGGTTGCTTCTTCCCATCACTAACCTACGTGAACTCCTACACAGGAGAAAAGAGAACACAGAGACTGTTTACATTTGTATTTGAATGCGTGGCTGACAGACCACCATGGGGTGGAGGGAACAACATGTGTTCGATGAACTTCTTAACTATCTTCGCCCTTTGAAAGCCAGAGGAGTTTACAGAGCCCAGTGCCTGGGGGCAAATCCTCCATCGTGATCACTGGCACAGCTGGACAGCCTTAGATGACCTGAGGTTAGTTAACTGCCCTTCTAGCAACAGCGAAGTACTTGTGAGATGGAAAAGTCATTGAATTTCCATCCATGTCCATTCGCCTACACTCTGTGAGTCAACCCTCTTTAAGAATCTTCTCCTGCACTTTCCCCACAGATCTGAGCTGGCTAGAGAAGCTCTTCAGGAGCATGGTGTTGACTGACCCTCAGTCCTAATGACGTCTTACACTCCCCGGGGGACATTTTTAAACATGCCAGGGCACAGTCTCGGCTCTGGGGATTCTGTGACGTGTTCTGGGTTGGCGCGCAGGTAGGTTGAGGACCTGAGCAGAGTCTGAGCCCTTGTCTACGTTTGTTCCCTGGAGAAGGTCCCTTCTGGCCACTTTGCCGAGTCCGAATCTGCTGTACAGGACTCAGGGACCAGCTGTAAGCCTGCAAAAGCCTGGTTCTGTCTCCTCAGGGAGGCCGGTCAGGCCGGTGAACACCTGAAGGCTGCCACGGCTTGAATGCAGACAGCAGATGCCAGGCCGGACCATTTTTCCCCGCACCCACACCTGGCGATTCCTCTTCATCGTCATGCTGGGCTCACCGTGCAGACAAAATCAGTAAGGATGATATAGCTGAAAGGTTACTGTATGGGAGAGATCTCAGGAAAATTGTTCATTTTCCCCCAAGGACTATTTTATCTCCATTTCATAAAGCACTGATAAGCCAAGTCCTAAAAGGAAGAAAATCATACTTTTTTAGCCTGAGGTCAGTTAAGAAAATAGGATCAAAGTTCAAGGACTGATATCATTGTGATTTTGCTCTGTTCAAATGTGTTTGTTTCCTACAAGGAAGAAATAGCTGATATGCTTGGTTAATAATCTGAAGTGCCCCAAGTATCTGCCCAAGCCACGCACTTACTAACAAGCAACCTGGGTTGGAGTCTATCCACAGAACCTCCTGACCTGAGGCACTATCTGACTATCCCAGATAGGGTCTGGCCCACTGCGAGCAGAGCTGAGGAGTGTGGTTCGTGTTCATGGGCGAACCCCAGCTCACCTGTCTGAAGAGGTGCTTTTCCAGGGCACCATTTTATTCAGAGATTACATTTGTTTGAACAAGGAGACTCTTTTCTGCTTTTACTTGGTAAGAGTTCAGTCCAGGGTCAAAGCATCTAACAAGAGAAGTATTCATGTCTGAGCAGAGAATTAAGGCAGAAATTGAGAAAGAGAAAATAGAGTCAGAACCCATTAAACCAAGGGTTCTAAATTCCCGGTAAGTAAGTAAGTAACTAAACTCTTACTGATAGGATTTAAAACGTCTCCATTCCTTCCCAAGTACATAACACGACCTTGGAATTAGAGGTGAGTGTTCCCTTTGTCTGGGTGTGCTAACAAGCAGGTGGTCCCACACAAGGCTGTTTTGGAAACTTCTAGAATTCTAAAAAACTCTTTCTCTAGGTTGTATGATCATTCATTCATCTTACAGAATGATTTCAAAGGGAAGAGAAATGTTTTAGGTAGGACAATGTTTTTGGTGGTATTGAATCTCATCAGACACTGCCTTCTTTACCTAAGCGTATTTGAATAGAGGATGTTGCTTTAAACAAAACCAAAAGAAGAATACAAAGAGGAAGGAAGAAAATTGCTTCCTCAAGGAACACTTTCGCCCTTTAAAACTTAACACACAATAAAAATACTCCCTTTATTACCATTACCCCCCCCCCCTCAGCAGCTATTCAAAGTTCACAGCAATTCAAAGAAAAGGCCAAATCTCTTTCTTTTTGGGGGGTGGGGGAGGATGGTGACACCACTTTATTCAGCTGGGTCAGCGAGGTAAAAGGCCAACTTTCTTAAAACGGAACCAAAGGCACTTGAGACTTCCTGAGATCACAGGCCACAGACATAAATGAAAGCACTCAATAAACTTGCATATCCTCGTGTGTATTGTAATTTGATAAATCCCTGTGCAAAGACTTAGCTCCTCTCTCAGCAGACAGTAGAATTTGATAAAATTTTCTAGCTGTGTGCATTCATTGGCGGTCCTGACTGCTGATCCAGGTATTTGCATTTGTTTACCTTATTTTGTTTAGGTATAAAAAGAAAATGGAAGCACTTTTCTGAGTAACTTGGGTAAGTTACAGTCCAGTTCTCTGAAGACTTCTATTTTGCTCCTCTTGGCCAACTGCAAGGTCACTTACTGAGCCATGTACTGTGTGTGTAAGAAGCAGTCAGACGCTGTAAAGGTGCATATGCAGTTCTGCCCTGGACTGAGCACTGGCTGTGAACTTCAGCTCCATTTTCTCCTCTGCACAATGAGGGGACATTGCTTAATGTTGGTTAATGAATAGGTACTAAAGCACCTGCTAGCTGCCAATACAGGGGATGAAGATGACTCATCAGACTTGGAAATGACAAAACTAAACAGATCACTCTAAGTCAGGAGCTTCATGGAGGTCCCCAGATAGTGGAATGTGTCAGGGTTCCCCAGGCGGTTCTGGTACCAACCAGGAATAGACTCAGGGGCCTCGCAGCTCCTGAAGGCCTCAATCCCGGAACTTCAGTCTGCCTTGCGTTTACGTGTGTTCATGAAAAAAATGCTACTTTGTTAGAAGCTGGGGAAACTCACACTTTAAATATTTTAGGGATATTTTGCTATTTAAAGGAACTTCCTTAGGTATCTTTTGTAATTGATTGTTTAATATAACTTCTCAACCCTAACTTTTCTTTCTAGTGCACTTCAAGCTTTTAGTTTGCTTAAAGGATGCTTAAGTCGTTGCTGGGGAAGAAGGTGGTGGAGTTTGAAGTCAAACGTGTCCTGCCCCTGGTAAGAATTATCATTCGTGAAGGAAGCAGCATCTCTGCCAGGCAGGCCTTGGGCTTCAGGGAAGGTCCGGGCTGTCACACACTTTTGTGTACTTAAAGGGAACCGGATAAATATTTGCTGATTGACAAATTTTAAAATAACTAGAAAGGTTCCCTTTCCACAAGTATCAACTGCTTAATCACATCTGAGAATACTTTTAAGGAATTATTTCAGGAAAAAGTCATTTTGCTTTTCAATTAGATCACTTCAAATGGAAATAACTTGGGTTAAGTATTACATTGCTCTAAATGCAGGCCATGGAGTCAATGACTGAGCATAGACCATCATTAAAAAGAATGGAGCTGGGCTCAGGGAGCACACAGCTCAGGGCTCTCCACCAAGCGGGGATAAAATAAAGAGGTGGAGAGGCAAACTTGGACACCACTGCAAACTGCTGAGCACTTACCTACCTCTCTGTTCTCTCCCGGGACAGCGACTGATAAAGTGAGCTCGGTTTTTATGGCAACCTATCAAGCCAGCTAAAAGGGTGCAAAGAAGCTCAATTTGAAATGGGCCACTTTGGGCAAGCAGTTTAACCTCTCTGTGCCTCAGTCGCCTCTTTGTAAAATGAGGAACATACTAATACTAGTTCCAAGGGTTCTTGTCACAAGAGAAGCGCTCACACTTGTAAAGTGACTAGCACACGACTGTACATGGAGGTGCTCGGCGATGCTGGCTGGTGGTGGACACAGCACTCCAGGCAGATGCACTGTTTCACACTCATGTAGCAAGGCCTCATGGATTGCAAAGAAGCATCGAAATCCCAGAGTTCTATGAGGAAGAAGAAAGCTTAGAAATCGTGTTTCTCTTCTGAGGGTTGCCCTTCGTCTAACACATTGTTTAGTCCATGCATTAAAAAAATAAGCCTTATTTACAGACTGAGAAACTGCCCATCAAACTGAACTTCATCTTCTTTCGAACCATCTGACTGCTGCAGCTGGACTGGGGCTGCTGCCTACAGGCCTGACAGCGGCCCCCAGTTTGCCGCAGTTTCCACCACTCCCTACTGTCCTTTGGCATTAAACCCGGTATGGGTTGCTAATTCATAAGCAAGAATTTTGTATTTCATTAAAAACAAAACAAACAAAAACAAATAAAAAACCTCTCTCTGTACCTGTTTTCCTATCGACGGTAGAAAAATAGAAGGCAAACCCCAAGAGAACACTTGCTTTTTCTCAGACCTGGCCCACTTCTTTTTGGCAATTGAGGGAGAGAGAGATAGAAACATCAATGATGAGAGAGAATCATTGATCGGCTGCCTCCTGCACACCTCACACTGGGGATCGAGCCCACAACTGGGCATGTGCCCTTGACCGGAATCAAACCCAGGGCCCTTCAGTCCGTAGGCCCACGCTCCATCCACTGAGCCAAACCAGCTAGGGCTACCTGACCCACTTTTATTTGGCAACTGTGGGCATTGGTGTTTGTGATCCCTACTCTAGCCCCAAACTCATCTTTTACAAATATGAAAACCGAGGGACCCAGGGAGTCCAGGTGACCCTCTGCGGCCCTGTGAGTGGCAGAAGCTGTTAGTGCTTCCACTTGCCCATTCGCTTCTCTCTTTCCAAATGAACTAGCCCATGTGTGTTCACTTCACGTTCCACAGAGAAGAACGAGACAGCAGCACGGAGGGCAGCTACAGACACAAGAGGACGATGGGGGCAACCCAGCGTCAGTGTTAGGATTCGTGGTAACTCAGCCAGGCCGCCGGTGTTTAAATATTGCCACAGAGGAAGCTGGAGGAATGATGCCCTGTCCCACCAGTCACTCCATTTCATGTGTGTTTGATTTTCCCCTTTCACGTCTAAAAACATGATGATGTTTTTCCCTAACATGTTTCCTAACGTACCTGACTAAATAAGATGGTGACCTGGGTGACAAGAATATATAACACACCACCCACAGAGAATAACCTGGAGAAAGAATGAAGCAGAAGGGGACTTGACGATGTTTCTAGTGATTCAGGCTCCTCTACACACAATCTTTTGAGGTGTTTTATTTCCCCTGATGAAATGAGACTGTCCTTGGTGCTAGGTATGGATGGATTATTAAAAAATAAGTGTGAGGCAGATGGCAGGGTCTCCAGGGACAACCGTGCAGCAGGATCGTCCCTCCTGCTCCCAGAATCCCGTGCAAGCTGCTATTCTGACTCCCATCACATGGTTGCAAGTATTTGATTACTTGTCTTTCCTCCCCACTGTCCAGCATCCTATCAACTGAGCCCACCAGGAAAGGCCTGTCAGGCAGGCAGCTGGTACGCCAGCACTTAGCTTGCTGGCTGCTAGGTACTGCCAGCCAGCTAGATGAATATGTCACTTAGTGCCATCAACAGAATAATGCCTCCCTTCCCCACCCAACCTGCCCCCTCTCACATACTGGGAGCCCTCAGGGGATGTCTTACTGATGGCTTAGGCCCGATCCCCACGGGAAGCGGGCCTAAGCCGCAGTCTGGCCTCCCTTTGTGGGAGGCAACCGGGCTGATCAGGGGAAGGCACCAGCCCCATCACCCCGCTGCTGCAGCCACTGCCAGTCACCACAGCCACCAAGGTGTTTTCATCAACACGACTCCAGTCCCTTCACCAAGAAAAAATGACAACTTTCTTTAGGCATTTTCAAGATGTGTCTTTCATAGGATATGCATTTCTTTCTTTTTTTTTTTTTTTTTTTTTATCCTCGCCTAAGGATATGTTTCCATTGACTTTTAGAGAGTGTGGAAGAGAAAGGGAAAGACAGAGAGAAACATCCAAGTGAGAGGAACACTTTGATTGGTTGCTTCCTGCATGAGCTCTGATCTGGGACCCGGCCAGGGAGGAGCCTGCAACCTAGGTACATGCCTTGATCAGAATCAACCCAGACCCTGCTGTCAGCAGTCCGAGGCTCTATCCACTGAGTCAAACCGGCTAGGGCAGGATATGACATTTTTTAGCACTCCCGCAGCGGACCTTCATTTTTTTCTCCAGAAGTGTGGTGGAAAAACCCTAGATCACCTTTTTGGATTCTTATTACCCAAGTTACTAAAAATATTACCAGTGGCATACAGGAAGCTTAGCCAATGTGCAGTCAGAAAAGGTGTTTCCTCTATAGTTCACACCAATCGCGGGCTGTGCCCTGCCCAGGCCTAAAGCCTCTGGCCAACGCTTTAGGCCTGGGCAGGGGACCTCCAGCTCCCTGTGATCGCAGACACCGCCCATTGGGCAGGGGACCCCAGCTCTCTGCAAACCACCACAGGAGAAGACCCCCTTGCAGGAGTGGACCCCCAGTTCCCTGAGATTCATCGCAGGCTCCCCGCTCGTGCCCAAGGCCGGACCCCAAGCTCCCCGCGATGGATCGCAGGAGCGGACCCCCAGTTCCCTGCGATCCATCGCAGGCTCCCTGCTGGTGCCCAAGGCTGGAAAATCCTCTGGTGGATGCTTTCCTGGTGGGCGTGGCTGGTGGGCGTGGCTTATGGGTATAGTGAAGGTATGGTCAATTTGCCTATTACTCTTTTATTAGGTAGGATAGAAATGTGTGCAGTTTTAACTCGCTAAGTTTGCTGCAGCATCAATGGGAAGCTACTACACTAATGTAAAAAAGTAAGTGAACAGTTGTCATTGGAATGAATAAATGAATGTAGAGTGCTCTAGATAGAAAGTGGAAAGGCTTATGTTTAGGTCCCAAGTTAGGTAGTAATCAGAGGGTAGCTTGGGCCCCACCATTTAATCTCTCTCTATATATACATAACTTCCACAGTGGAAAATGAAACCAACTCTCGCTTTCCCATGGGCCTAAGCCTTGCATGGGCCTCAGTCAGAGAAATCTTGCTGTTGGAAAGTCTGAGTCAGGTGTGCTCATAACACCCCACGCTATGAAGCAATAAATCTCCCAGCTCATATTCGAACCAAGAATTGAACTTCAGGAAGGTGTCAACTGCCGGCTCCATTGGTGGCAGCAGGCCCGGCTCGTACAGACCTATTGCGCTGCTTTGAGCCACACTTAGGAGACCCGAGTTAGGGAGATGCCAGGGACCCTCCTCAGTGCTGCCCGGCAGGATTTTGCTCCCCCTTCTCATTGCTTGAATCCCTAGAGTACAGGCTGTACCCAGAACATAATCCGAGCTCAGAAAATCTGTTGAATGTGTAAATGACCCTATGGGCCATGGAATCCATGACTGTCTCCTATTTTCCACATAAGGAGCCTGAGGCCAGCTACAGCAATGACTGAAAAATCCCGTCCATGTCTTATCAATTCAAGTGATATACTGCCTCCCCCCTAGGGGGAGGCACTGAGTTCCCAAACCTAATGGACTGGGTCATAGAGAGGAAATAGTTTTAAAACACATTTTTTAAAGTGCCTCTGTTTTCTAAGTAGCTTCCAGTTTTAAAAATTAAATTCCAATGACGATGTTTAATGTCTAGTAAGGGGTGGAAAGATAAAAGAACCATCTAGAGAAAGAAGGTACCTGGATGCACAGCAAGGAGGCATTTGGGAAAAGCACAGCGGGATGTGAGTTCTTGGTTCTAACTTGGGCCTGGCATGTGGGGGGGAGGGGGGATAAGGGGGTGGAGGGGAGGGCTTAGGGTGGGGAACAGGACTATGGTTCAGATTCTCTTAAGCTGCACTGAACCACTTACTGCAGAATCAAGCCCTTTTCACACACACACCCTTTTATTTATACCTCCATTTTCTACCAAAGCAGATGCAACACCTCGGAAAGACTCAGGGCTGGGAGGACTGAAATCCTTATCCCAACTTTAGGTGACCGCACATCAGGAAAAGCGGACATCATTCCTATGTAAAGACACCCCTCACAAAGGGTACTTCTGCAAGAAGTGGATTTTAGTGATTTTTAATTGTCCTCATGGCACTCACTTTAATCTCCTCTGAGGCAGCTTAAATCAACTCCTTGCACGGTATTCATTGGAGATGGAGAGCAGCTGCCCATCATCCTAAAGGAGTCCTGCACATGTCTCCAGAGTCAACTATTGAGGACAAAGAGTTCTTAAAGCCAGCTCTGCCTGGAATTCTTAGCTTTGTGTGCTACTGTGGCTTTTATGATCAGAGTCCTCCCAATCTTTCTCATGACAAGTTAGGTGGCAGCGCCCTGAACTCATGAGTTCAGGGAAGCCAGTGTAAGGTTATCTTTACCTGGTGGGCTCCTATGCTTACCTCCCAAACCCACTTCCTTAGCCAGCAAAGGAGCACTGCAATGGGAATTACCTCAAATTTCAGCCCACTTCCTTGCCTGCCTTAGCCTCTTTAGCTCTCTATACACAGTTGTGCAATGGATATTCGGTCTCTATTTGTCATTTTAAGTGATTTTTCAACAGAAGTCTTCTATATAATAAAAGGCTAATATGCAAATCAACTGAACGGCGGAACAACAGGTCACTATGACGTGCACTGACCACCAGGGGGCAGATGCTCAGCACAGGAGCTGCCCCCTGGTGCTGGTGGTCAGTGCGCTCTCACAGGGGGAACACTGCTCAGCCGGAAGCTGGGCTCATGGCTAGTGAGTGCAGCAGTGGTGGTGGGAGCCTCTCCCCACTCAGGATGTCCAACTGCCAGCTTAGGCCCACTCCGCATGGAAAGCAGGCCTAAGCCATCAGTCGGACATCCCCCAAGGGCTCCCAGACTGCGAGAGGGCACAGGCCTGGCTGAGGGATCCCTCCAACCCGAGTGCATGAATTTCGTGCATCAGGCCTCTAGTTTATCTATAAAGAGTACCTGCGCTCTCTCTGCTGTTATTTCTCGTCCCCCCTGCCAGAACCTTCTCACCTGTGTGGCCAACTGGGTCATTCTCAGGCCAGGTGTCCTGCCCTCCAGCCTGACCACCTTGCTGGTGTTAAAGAGCCAGGGACTGAGGGTCCTGGATGATGACGACCTGTCACTGCATTGAACTCCTACTCTCTGTGGACCTCTTTAGATTCCACAAGGCCACACGCATGTGCTCAGCATATGAGCATAGCCTCATCCAGCTCTCCCATGCACCCTCAGTCTCACAGTCAACCTTTCCTCTCCCCAGACCATTATTTAATGACCTTGAGCTTCCCATTCTCCATGCGCCCGTCATGCAAATACACACCACTGCACCTCAGCTAGGCTTTCCCGCTGCCCCCAGTGTCCTTCCTCTTGTTCTCTATTCCAGGCCCACCAAAAGTGGCATAGCTCTCTGGGAAGTATTCCTTAGCTTCCAGACAGGGTAAGTCACCCCTGCCCAGTGTTCCTAGGGAGTGCGGGAGCTACCTCTCTCATAGCCCTGGCCACAGAGTACTTCGATATTTTTATATGTCTCTTGGTTTCACGGCAAACTTACTTTTTACATCTTCCTACAACCAAATCTATAATCTGTTTCACAGTAGGAATTCAAAAAAAGAGTGAGTTAAATAAATGTGCACATGATTCCTCAAACAGAGGTAACCATATGGATCCCAGCACCAGGGTCTGGCCCATACTTATTTATATCACTCTGAATTAGGAAGGACAGAGCTAGAGAAATATGAGAAAATCAGTACCCATTCGAGTGTAAGAACCGTGGTGTACCTGATAGACCATTATATTAACAGTGTCTTCTTTTTTCTGCTCCGGAGGTCCTTGACTCTGCAATAGATTTCGTACTGTTTCTTCCATCCTGAGAAACAAAAAGATACAGAAATTCTTTAAAGGTTTCCTATTAGCACCAGTCTACTCCCCTTAGTAGAAATCAATCTTTAGTGTGTATTTCCTAAGCTGGAACCTGAAAAATCTCCCTTCTCTTGCCTTCATCCCCTCTATCAAGAATCTGCCATGAAGTTCTTCAAAGTCACTTTTCAGAAGGTCTCTGGGGTCTTTCTCTTCACCATTCAGGCCTCTGTCTCTGGCCTCCTGTGTCTGTACTCAAGCAAACATCCCCCAACACTCTTTCACTTTCAATCGCTCCCTTTTAACTTGACACAATGCTAACACATTCATCTTCCTGAAATACCACTTTGATTTTTTAAAATCAATTTTCAAAGTTGACAAATATTACATAAATGCATTTTCATCTTTAATATACTATTGTGTCTTTCCATGGTGGTCTTTCTGTGTCAGCACACAGAGACCTACTATATTCTTCTCATCTACTTCCTAGTATGTTTAATTATTTAACCATTCCCCTGACAGAATTTAAATTACTGCAAAATTTTTACTATTTTGAACAATATCTTTACACATACATCTTAGTACACATGTGAGTTTTTCAATAGTTATATTATGATATATACTTTATGTGATAACCTGTTTTGTTTTAAATACCCACCTCCAATGCTCACCCCTACCCCTGCATCACCCAAAAGTAAAGAGTGAAACAAACACACCTATTTCCATTTCTAGACATTGTGTCATGCTTGAAATTCCCGTACCCTTTTGTCTTCTCAAATCCCATCCGTCTTTCAAAATCCATCTCCAGTTTCACTTCCTGAGAGGCTGTGCCACTGGTCCCCCGCATCTTTGAATTCTGGTAGCCCTGTACTTTAAATCAGTATGCTATTACTTAACTCCCCACTTTAAATGTTCAAATATTTCATATATGCTTGTATTATCTTTTGAAGTAAATTAAAATATCCTCTCTAATAAAATGGTAATATGCAAATTAACCATCACTCCGCTACATAAGCCATGCCCACCAGCCAAGCCACACCCACCAGCCAATCAGGGTGAGTATGCAAATTAACCCCAATCCTAGATGGCTACAGCCACAGAGAGCAAGGTTTCCCAGGTAACAGAGCAAGCCAAGCTTTCCATAGCCGTTGCAGGCCTAAGCCTCCACTCAAGCTACAAAGTTTCAATTATAGAAGGTAAACAAATTCAAACAAATGGCGGCAGAATGGAGCTTGAGAGAGCAGGCCAGGGTTGCCGGCGGCAACAGGGGAAGCAAAGCTTTCCGCACACCCTGGCCGGGCTCACCCACTTAAGGCTACAAAGTTTCAATTGTAGAAGGTGAATTAACTGCCACAGAAATGGCTGCCGCCCCAGAAATGGCTGCCGCCCCAGGCTACAAAGTTTCAATTGTAGAAGGAAAATAAATTCCAGATACCAGGGCCTCTGCTTGGGTTGCCAGGGGGTGTGGATGGCCTGCAAACCACCACAGGCCCCTCGCTCAGGCCGCCCCACACCCCAAGGGAACCCCCACCCTTATCTATGACACCCTTCAGGGCAAACCAGCTGTTCCCCCCTCCCCCCCCCCCCCCCCGTGCACCAGGCCTCTATCCTATCTAATAAAAGAGTAATATACAGATTGATCATCACTGCAACACACAATATAGCTGCCCCATGTGGTCAAAGATCCTGCCCCCATGTGGACACAAGATGGCCACTACAAGATGGCCAGCAGGAGAGGGCAGTTGGGAGGCACCCGGCCTGCAAGGGAGGGCAGTTGTGAGGGACCGGGCCTGCAAGGGAGGGCAGTTGAGAGAGACCAGGCTTGCAAGGGAGGGCAGTTGGAGGTGATCAACCCTGCAGGAGAGGGCAGTTAGGGGTGACCAGGCTGGCAGAGGAGGGAAGTTGGGGACAAACAGGCTGGCAGGGGAGCAGTTAAGCATCAACCAGGCTGGCAGCGGAGTGGTTAGGGGGTGATCAGGCTGGCAGGCAGAAGCGATTAGGGGCAATCAGGAAGGCAGGCAGGCAAGCAGTTGGGAGCCAGCAGTCCTGGATTGTGAGAGGGATGTCCCACTGCCCGTTTAGGCCCGATCCCACCAGGATCGGGCCTAAACGGGCAGTCGGATATCCCTCCAGGAGTCCCAGATTGGAGAGGGTACAGGCTGGGCTGAGGGACAACCCCCCACCGTGCACGAATTTCGTGCACCGGGCTTCTAGTTTGGTATATAACCATGTCATAGTTTCATATGTGTCTCCCAGAATTATGCATAATGTAGTATTTGATATACATTATTACATGAATACTTTATTAATTTACTAGAGGCCCAGTACACAAGTGGGGTCCCTTGGCCTGGCCTTCAGGATCGGGCCAAAACCGGCTCTCTGACATCCCCTGAGGGGTCCCAGATTGCAAGAGGGTGAAGGCCAGACCAAGGGACCCCACCAGTGCACAATTGGGGCTAGGGAGGGATGTGGGAGGTTGGCCAACTGGAGAGGGACCACGGGAGGGCTCCAGGGTGTGTCTGGCCCATCTTGCTCAGTCCCGATCTGCCGGACCCTAGCAGCAAGCTCACCTACTGGTCAGAGCATCTTCCCCTGGTGGTCAGTGCACGTCATAGCGAGCGGTTGAGCGGCCTTAGCATATCATTAGCATATTATGTTTTGATTGGTTGAACAGCCGACCGGACACTTAGCATATTATGCTTTTATTATATAGGATTTTGAAAATATTAAGTACTTAACTCTTTGTAAGGCATTCACTATGTGTACTCAAACTGTGTTTGAATGAACTTGTCTTGGGGCCCATCCATGAGATCTGGGGACAGAACTCTGAGAGCAGGACACCTGAACTATGCATGAACCTGTGCTCTCCTGCCCAGAACCCGAGTTGGCTGTCTCTTCCAGTCTCATCCGGAAGCTGTGGCTTGGTGACTCAGATACTTGCTAAAGACAGACAGCAGGCTGACCCAGCTTCTCTCTCTTGAGAAGGGCTTCTAGGATTGCAAATTAAGGGCTCTAGGAGGCCCACGAATTCCCTGGTGTGGTATGGCCATTACAGTAGCAAGGCAATGTAGTTCAAAATGTCAAACTTTCTAATAGGTCATATAACTACTGAGCAGCAGAGTGAGGAGAGTGCAGGTGAACTGGCCCAGTCTAAGCCTGTACTATAACTGGGGAAGTTCTCCCTTCACAGGGTAGCAACAGGACCAGGTGGGATTTCAATAAGACATGGACACTGATCGTGAGTGCTCAAAGAATGACGTGTGACCACACATTTACACAAACCATCTATCTCTCCACACATCTGCTTAGGAAAGCAAAATCTGTTTCCTACATTTTCACAAATCTTGTGTTATTAATAATAGTAACTCAAAGTTAAATAGTACTTTTAACTTGTCAAAGAACTCATTATTCATCATTATAATGTGCTTTAAAAATATCATTATATCTATGTGGTAGATGAGAAAGCTAAGGCAACAGAAAGGTTAAATGGCTTACTTACAGGATCATGGTTAGTTAATAGGGGAGTTGGGGTTAAACCATTTTTTCTGACTGTAAAAAGAGCAGCCTCTTTCCAGGAGGCCTTATTTACATGTAGGGGAATAATTTTATTTACTTTTATTTATTAATTAATTTTAGACAAGGAGAGGAAGGGAGGGAGGGAGAGAGAGAATAACATTGATTTGTTGTTCTGCTCATTCATGCATTCATTGGTTGATTCTTGTATGTCCCCTGACTGGGGATCAAACCCACAATTTTGGCATATCGGGGCAACCCTATAACCAACTGAGCTACCTACTTGGCCAGGGCCTGCAGGAAAATGATGTTAATAAAGAAGAGTCTTAACTCCTGATCAGGAGTTATCTTGGTGAACACTTATTGGATGCTGAAGGCAACGATATTGCTTCTGACCTGAGGGGAACTTAATATTGGGTGGAAGAGAAAAATGAAGTTTATGTGGAAAAAAATAAGTGGGAAATGTCACAAGTTCTGAAATAAAACCTGATCAAAGCCCATTTATAATACTCCATGTCATTGTATATGAACAGAAACAATCTCTTGAATGGCAGTGCATTTCCCTGGAAGTATGCTAACGCTATCATAAAGAAGAAAAGTAATGATAACAGTGATGACTTGCCCGGTATCACTCAGTTCCTGTACCACATACCAGGGACTAACCTCTGGTTTTCTCAATATTAGTCTGCCTCCTCCCCACCTTAGCACAGAGGCTAGAGTTTCTTCTTGTGTCAATCCTTATCTCATTCATTTATAGACAATTGGCACAAAGGTGGCCCAACAAGTAGAACTCAGTTAAAATGAAAATCTCGCCTTTTTAAAAAATAAGTTAAAATACAATTCTGTGACCATGAATATCTTGCTGAATTATCTCTTCTGTATAATTAAATGTTCTATGCAAAAATGGCTGGATCAAAAAGGAAAACAAATACACATATATTCACCTTTCCTCACTATTTCTTGGCTTTGCATTTTTTAAAAAAGGAAAATGTGGAGGTGAACAGAAAGTTGTTGAAATAGAATCTCAAGCAGCCTAGACTCACAGTATGACTGTGATTAATTAAATTAATTACAATTAAAGCCAATTACATTTCTAAGCCTCAGCTTGGCACAGACCACAGGGACTGATCCCAATACTTGGAAGCAAATTGAGTTGTCTCATCTTTTCATAACCTCTATGAATCTGGCCACAGAGAAAATATTTTGAGCCTGATTAGACGATACCATTATTTATTCCCTGCTGACACATTCTTTCTTTCTTTTTTTAAATTCTCATTTAGTAAAGTTCTCTATTTATTTTCCAGAAAATAGAAGACTGTGAAACATCATCCATTGTCATCTGAATGCCAATGACATTTTACTTCATTTTGATATTTTGATAGCTGAGGTATATGGTTTGCATCACCAGTCTGCACACAGAATAATTCTACCATCTGTTTCCCAAATGTGACTAAAAATCAGTCTATTCATTTCTTGGTCAGGCGTGCAGAGGTTTTTTTTTATTATTATTATTTGTTTAAATTGTTGATTGGTGCAATTTATCGTTAAACACTAACCTTAAATAATGTTTTCCAGTTGTTATTTTCCAATTTGAGTCTAAATCCTTCCTTCCCCTAAATACTGGGAAAGTAGTTGTTGTGACTAAAAATGTATAGGCCAAAATTATACTTAATGAAATGTAATTTCTAATGCATATTAATAAGCTATTTTTTAAAAGTTAAGACCTACACAAGTCAGAAAACAAATAAACCAAATTCATATGTAAACAGTATATTTCAGGAAACATAGATATAAATGTAGCTATATTACTTTATTAAAAATAGATTCATATTTTAAGGTACATATTTAATTAGTGAATTCTTATAGTTTTCATTTGGGAGAAGCAAAAAGAACCCCAAACGAACACAGTTTTTTGCTTAAAAAGGGCACTAACTTAAAGTTAGGAAAATTGGACATTAAATAAGAATGCATTAAAAAATTCAAAGCCACACCAGAGCAGGATTAGTGAGGCTCTGCACCAAAATTCTCTCCCGGGGTCCACCTCCATCAAGTACATCCTTGTAAAGTGCAGATCCTGGGGTCCTTGTCCTTGGATCTGCATCCAATCTCTCCAGAGAGGGTCTCCCTAGACACAAAAGGACGATCTTTCTGGAAGTAAATGTTAATGGTTTCCTGAATCCTTTCAAGGCAGGAAACCACCTACTCATTCAGGGCCTGATAATAACAGATTTCTTTAAAATCAGAGACTATGATTTGGGCGCTGAAGAGCTTGACTCATTCAGTAATGAAAGTGCTATTAGAAAACAGACCCCAGGCTCCAGAGGGAGCATGCAGAGGAATGTGGACTTCCCCACATCTCTTCCTTCCTCCACAGGTCTAGCCCTGCGTTTTGCCTAATGCCGCTCTAGAATATTATCAGAACATTAGACTGAAGTGTTCTTTGACTCCTATGATCAGATACTTTCTTTATCATAACTTCATTTTGACAGAAATATAACAAAATAAACACAAAATCAGAAGCCACTTCCCCAACTGGTAATAGATTGGCTATTTCAGCTGAAAGCTGAACTGAGTCATATTTTTAAGAAATATTTTAACATGTTGCTTGGTCCGTGTGGCACAGTGGTTGAGTGCTGACCCATGAACCGGAGGTCACAGTTCTATCCCAGGTCAGGGCATATGCTAGATTGTGGGCTCCATCCCCAGTAGGGAGCGTGCAGGAGACAGCCAATCAGTGATTCTCTCTCATCATAGATGTTTCTATCTCTCTTCCTCTCCCTTCCTCTCTAAAATCAATAAAAATATGTTTTTTTTAAAAAGAAATATTTAAACATGTTATTTGCTGATTAATCACATAAATTAATAAAATTAACGATGAAATAAAAACAATAAAAGTGCAAGTCATATTCTCCTTTATTCACTATACAGAGAAACTTGTCAAGAGTTGCTGTTGGAATTTGCAAATTGTTTTTCCTTTTGTTTCACTGTATTTGACTCCAAATCTTCTCAGAAAAAGTGTCATCTTAAGCAAGGGTACTACCATGATCAAACTTCATTTTAAGAACAAAAGAAAGGGACTGGATTTAAAATAGAATGAGGATAGAGGGGCTTGAGTACTATAGCACCCCTCCTTCACCTTGAGCCTCCTCCCTATGAAATACAGCATGACATGTCCCCCTATGGAGAACAGTACTCATCCTGTAAGCCAACGGCCTTAATGAGGAGAGGCACACTTCTCATATCTTCTGGGGGGGGGGGGGGGGAAACGTTACAATAAAATATTGTTTCTCTTCCATTGAATGCCTATAAGGGTAAAAAGTTTAGCCAGGCCAGTGTTGCTCAGTAGTTGAGCATCAACCCATGAACCAAGAGGTCTCCGGTTCGATTCCTGGTCAAGGTACATTCTCGGGTCGTGGGCTCCATCCCCAGTAGGGGGCATGCAGGGGGAAGCCAATTGATGTTTATCTCTCATCGATGTTTCCATCTCTCTATCCCTCTCCCTTCCTCTCTCCTAAAACATCAATAAAAACATTTTTTTAAAATGTTTAAGCACACTACAACTGGGATATTCAGAAAAAAATACTAATTTATTTTGTATATAACCAAACTCATCTCTTTCTTGAGCCCCTACATGCTAGTTAACTAGCATTAACTTTTGTCTCAAATCTACTTTAAATGTTAGACTTAGTCTAGCATAATGAATTTTTAACCGATTTTAAAATCCATTGAGAAACAAGTGTCTATCAACAAAAGAATAAATAGCTGTTATATATTGCCTATGTAGGAATACTATTCAGCTATCAAGAGGAATAAGCTGATGCATGCAACATAGAAAAATATCAAAAGCATTACACTGAGTGAAAGAAGCCATACACAAAAAACTAAATATTATGATTCCATTTATATATAACTAGTGGCCTGGTGCACAAAATTTGTACATGGGGGGGGTCCCCTCAGCCTAGCCTGCACACTCTCCAATCTGGGACCCCTCGGGGGATGTCTGAATGCTGGTTTAGGGCAGTGGTTGGCACGGTTTGCCGCTCTGTTGACTAATGAGTTTGCCAACCACTGGTTTAGGGGATCAGGCCTAAACCGGCAGTTGGACATCCCTCTCACAATCCGGGACCGCTGGCTCCTAACCGCTTACCTGCCTGCCTGCCTGATCGCCCTTAACCACTCTGCCTGCTGGCCTGATCGCCCCCAATTGCCCCCCCTTCTGGTCTTATTGCCCCTAACTGCCCCCCCTGCTGGACTGATCACCCCCAACTGCCCGCCCCCACTGGCCTGCTTGCCCCCAACTGCCCCCCCACTGGCCTGATTGTTCCCAACTGTCCACTCCCCCGCCAGCCTGCTTGCTCCCAATTACCCCCCATTGGCCTGCTCGTCCCCAACTGCCCCCCTCTGCTGGCCTGCTTGCCCCTAACCGCCTCTGCCTAAGCCCCGCCACCATGGCTTTGTCCAGAAGGATGTCTGGAAGGTCTCCCGGTCTAATTAGCATATTACCCTTTTATTAATATAGATTTTAGTACAGGGAAAATTAGTCTGTGATGGAAAATTTAAGAACAGTGATAGCCTGGGGGGAAGGGTTAGAGATGGGGCAGAGATTGGCTGGGAAAGGACATGGAAACTTCCTGGGAGAGGGTAATGATCCATAGCTCCATAGGGGTTTGGATTGCACAGTAAATTTGTTGGAATCCATCCAATGGTACATTTAAGATTTATGTATTTCATTGTTTGTAAATTTTATCTTGAAAAAAAAAGACCTGTAAAGTAATTTGGAACTTTAGTTAAATATACACATGCTCAAGTGTATATATAATTTGAGATGAACTGTATTGATGCCTGTGACTTTGAAATGCATCAGAAATTAGATTTACAGATGAAGAGCTAGATGGCCAGATGGCTAGATATGCAATGAAGCAAGTATTGTGAGTGTGAGTAGTAGGATCTAGTTGTTGGGTATATGGTGTTCACTGTAAAGTTTGTTCAATTTCTCTGTATGTTTAAATTTTTTTAACAAATTGTTGACTAGGTTGTTTTATGTAGCCCAGATATTTATCTCTTGGACAAACATGTTTAGCCTCTCAGTAGAAGAGTAGTAGACTGCTTCTCTTCCCTAGGTAGTTGCTAAGCATATGCAGATCTGGTTGGGTGGGTCTTTGTAGAGTAGGAGACATAAGTGTGATATCATTTTACACCTGGGCAGTAGTCACTTGTCCCCAGGTTTGTTCTGACTCTCTTGGCTCTACAACTGAGGGTCCTGAGGCTGTTGCCAGTCTGTTTGTTCTGTTGGTCAAAGCTCAGTGGTATGTCCAGCACTCTGCATGACCTTCACCTTAGCCTCTGCTGGCTGTAGTGCCCTGAATCTCGGATGCCCTTTCCTCCAAGCATGCTGACACTCATGTAGGTCTCCAGGCACTCATGTAAGGGTGCCCTTGTTGTGGCACAGCAGACCCCAAACTAGGCCACTGGCTCTGCAGTCAGCTTCTAAGCCGCACAAAGTCTGCGGGCAGCCTGGGAAGATAAAACCCAGGGCCTGCCTTACGCATGAGCATAGTGGACCACCACGCAGACAAGGCCATGTCCCATTTAATGTGCAGACATACATGCGCAGACTTGGGCCTTTGCTAGAATCTTAAATGAGAACCAATCATGTAAACACCCATCTGTCTTCCATGTAACCCACCATCTGAAGTACCACTTTCACTCTCTGTTTCTCTTCATCTGTCCTTCTTCTAGCCACCTCCAGCACCTGAAAAGGGTGCCTTCTCATTTCTTCTCAGATATCAAATCTGACTCCTTTCCAACTCCAATCTCTGAACTAAGTCCATTTCTGCCATTTATGATGGTGAATTAAAGTATTTTTCCTACACACTGAGAAAGCACTATGATATGGGCCATCTAGACTTGCATAGCCTTTCATATATTAAAGGAGGGAGAATGACGGAATATGGGTAATCATAATGTAAAGTGGTAGCATGACCACAAGGCCTTGTCTTTTTTAATCCTCTTTAGCAGAAGTTGAAGATTGTTTCCCTCATTCTTTTTGAAGTCCTAGGGAAAACTAGAGAAAAGCTCTAGTATTCAGAATGACAAAATAGAAAATGCAGATTTTAAATATATATTTATATTTATACTTTACTTTGTTACATAATCACTCTATGGCAAGCACTGTCTGATTTAATCCTCACAAGTCCACAGAGTGAGTACTATTATCTGCATTTTTAGTTTTATTTATTTACATATGTACTCATTCATTCATTCAAAATAAAGAAATTGAGGATACATGAGAATAAAGAACTCATTCAAGGTCATCCTCCTCGTAATGGTGAGAGTTATACTGGAAACAATATTTGACTCCAAAACTCACAATATATTTCTACTGTGCTACAACAGCATGCAGGCAAACATTTAAACCACACCAGTGTTTACTTAGCTATAAACCACATTTTTTTGCCATATTGTTATCATATGTCAACATCTCGATCACTGGGTGGTTACTTGCAAATGTTTTGTACTTGAATTAATCTATTCTCTCTATTAGGTTAAGTTTCTTCTAAATCCCAAACAGGTTCACACACTGTGATATATTTTGACATCTGTTTACTTTACTTTTATTATAACACAGAGCCCAAATAAATACCTATTGAAGCATTTAATACTACCTATCCATGGAGAGTGCCTCGGGGCACTCTCCATTCCACCCAAATGCCACAGATTTGACCTCTTCCTTCCCTAAGGGAGAAGCCCTCTTTCTTGCTTTCTTAACTCTCTCAGCTCTTCACTACAGCACTGTAGCACCTTAGTAATGATCTCTAATTCCTTGAGGTCAGTAACTTTGCCTTGATTATTTTACCTCTAGCAACTAAGCATAGCTTCTGTCACTGGGTAGGTAGCCAATAAATTATTTTTAGTGAATGAATAGCTTTTTCTCTCATTCATTCCCTTGCTACTTACATTTTCATTTCCCCACAGACCTACATGGTCAGAGAGAAGGAGTGACAAGGGAGAGGTGCCAGCAGACTGGAAGGGCTATGTCATAGCTGTGACACATCAAGCTAAGATGCTGGGCTCCCAGTCATTCGTAAAACAAACCAAATATCTCCAGAAATAACTCCCTGGTATTTATAGCACATCAAATATGCAGTACACATGGTTAATCTGCAGCTAATTAACTTAGATGGTTAGAACATTACCCTAATGAGGCCACAGCTCTAGATTCAGTCTAGCACAGACACCCTTTACCAAGACAGCCCACTGCTCTACTGCTGGGGAGAGAGAGGACAAGAGAATTATTTTAATGAAGAATAAATTTTGCTTGGCCTCCCATATCATTTGCTTTTAAATTTATTTTTCTCATCCTACTTCCGTTGCTCTCCTCAACAACCCATCTTGCCTCCCCATTTTAATTGCAGTGCAAAACTTCCCTCAAGTTTGGGAGTGAAAAGAAACACTGACGAATATTCAATTCCAAGAGGAAACTGTTCAGGTGGAAACTTCGCTGGTTTAGAACTGGGTTCTGTCCAACTGCACCAACATGTTTCCTTAGAAAATGAGAATTTGCTCACTTAGAAGCTATCACATCTAAGCATGTAAGCAGGGACAACTCCCAGGCTGGCCGTGACTTTGCTGTTCTTCACCCAATCACTGCTGATCCTGGCGGCAACAGTCAGGCACAGTAAATCTACAGGGAGGATAACTGGAAACTGCACTGAACCCGAATGTCACCCTGGATGAATGGCGAAGGGCTGGAATTTCTAATTTCTTTCCTGGATGATATATATTTTTAATTCAGCACAAATTTTGCAAGAATAATACCGTTGCCCAGAAACTACGGGGCTCTAATTCACTCATAGGGATGCCACACCATTCATAAACAGATCGAAAGGTGCTAGTCCAATTTGAATTATTGTATTATATTCACTTCAGGGCCATCTGTCTGTGAGGAGAAAGTAACATAAATTTTCTCAGAGGCAGGCTTATGCTGATTCCAAACTGGGAGCTCACTGTACAGAGAGAAGAGTTGGAGCGGCAGGATGATACATTCTGACAAGTCCCATTTTCCACGTGGAGTTGAAGGGAATCCCCTGAATGCTACCAAGCAAACCGCAAGTGTTTTTTGCTCAACAATGGAGCAAGATAAAATTTCATTTATGGATTCATATGTTTGGAGAGAGAGAGAGAGAGAGAGAGAGAGAGAGAGAGAGAGAGAGAGAGAGAGAGAGAGAGAGAGAATACTGCCAGAAAGGAGAGGTATATTGCACTAGCTTTCTGGTTAAGACGGAAGGTAGGGTTGGCATTATATCCCAAGAATCTATAAGGTGTCTACAGTATGGGTTACTTTTCTCAATGGATGCAGACTTTTAATGAATGCCATTAAAAATTAATATGATTATTAATTTTATTAGTACAAAACAGTTAATAGATAATATAATCAACCATGAACTAAGATGGCAGCATAGGTGAATGCTGGTACTCTTGCCTCCCACAACCACATCAAAATTACAACTAAAATACAGAACAACTATAATTTTGAACAGCCTGAAATCTGGCTGAATGGAAGTGCTATAACTAGAGACCTGTAGAAAAATGTACATCCAGACTAGTAGGAGGGGTGGAGGATCAGAACAGGTTAGTCCAACACCCATGTGTGGCATTTATTTTTAATCAGGAGGAATATCTCTGGTGTGGAGGCCCACCATGAGGAGCAAGGGGTCCCAACCCCACACCAGATCCCTCAGCCCAGGGTTCCAGTGCTTTAAGTAGAAGTCCCAGCAACTTCGGACTATAAAAACCAGTGGGGATTATGGCTTAGTGACATGGAGGCTACCAGAGTCCTAGGCAGTTCCTCTTAAAGGGCCAGCACACAAACTTACATGGACTTGCTCCCTCTGAGTTCCAGCACTTGGGCAGTAGCTTTGGAGGATCCAGGACATATGGGGAGGAACTGGATTGTCTGGCATTGAGTCAAGAATTCAGGGTCAGCTTTCTCCCAGAGAGGGGTGCTCACAGGGTCCATTGTTCTTATGCTGAGACCTCCCCTATCAAAGAGCTGATTGGCAGCCATATCTGAGTTTCAATCAGCATGGCCCACACTGTCCACTCTACCCTGCTGATTCCCTGAGACTCCACCCCACCCATTTTATAGCCCCACCCAAGATGTTTGCAGCAGCTTTTACATATGAATGGCCTATCCTGATTCAGGTTTCAAACTTTCCTAAAATCTCTCAAACAAGCATCAGCTGGCATCAGCATGCCTCATATCTATAAATAAGAGGCCCAAGAGAGCTTGGCCTTGCTTGGGCACTTCCAAACCCAACATAAGTAGTAGCCATCTACAGAAAGCTCTGTAGCTCCTGCAGGATGGCCTCAGGCAGTGGCTGATTTTGCACATTCCAGGAGGCCCCAGAGCCAGTGCACCCAGTGGACAGCTTCAGATTATACCAGATTACAATTTACACATCCACGAGTGACGCACTCAAGGGGCAGACTCAGTGAGCACTGAAGCCTCACTGAAATAAGTCTTGCTCCCTAGGGGTATCTCCTGCATAGCAGCTCTCCCACTGTAGTTGCAGCTGGTCCTCACATCCAATTGGTCTGGAGGTCAATTCCTGCCTGTAACTTCAACAGTAATCAAGGCTCAACTAAAACAAGATTATGCACACAGCCCACTCAGGGGCACACCTAGAGTGCCCAACTCTGGTTACTGGGGAGGCTGAGCCACTGGGCCCTATATGACACTTACTACACAAGGCCACTCTACCAATTCCAGGAGACATAGCAGCTCTAACTAATAAATAGAAATAATACATAGGGAAGCAGCAAAATAAGGAGACAAAGAAACATATCACAAATGAAAGAACAGAAGAAAATCTCCAGAAAAAGAACTAAATGAAATGAAGCAAGCAAACTACTAGATCCAGAGTTCAAAACAATGGTTATTGGGATGCTCAAATATCTTAATGAGAACTTCAGGGGACTTAGTGAGACTTTCAGGGATCTTAGTGAGAATGTCAAAGGCATGAAAAAGGACTAGTCAGAAATTAAGCATACACTAAATGAAATAAAGAATAATTTATAGGGATTCAACAGTGAAGTAGAGGATACTGAGAATCCAATCAATGGTTTCGAATATGAGGAAGCATAAAACACTCAATCAGAAGAACAAAAAGAAAAAATAATCCAAAAATATGAAGACAGTGTAAGGAGCCTCTGGCACTGTTTCAAGCATACAAACATTCACGTTATGGGGTGCCAGAAGAAGAGAGAGAGCAAGATATTGAAAACCTATTTGAAGAAATAATAACAAAAAACTTCCCCTACCTGGTGAAAAAAATAGACTTACAAGTCCAGGAAGTGCAGAGAGTCCCAAACAAGATGAACCCAAAGAGGACCACACCAAGACACATCATAATTAAAATGTCAAACATTAAAGACAAAGAATCTTAAAAGCAGCAAGAAAAAAGCACTTAGTAAGAAGAAGAAGATAAAAACAAAGATCAAAACTATGAACAATAAAATGGCAATAAATACATATCTAATCAAAAACTGAATCTAAAAGTAAAAATAAATGAAGGAATCTAATGAACAAAATAAACTGATGAATAAAATAGAGCCAGAGTCATGGGAACATGGAATAGACTGATGAATCTCAGAGCGAAGGGGAGAAGGTGGAAAGAGATTAACCAAAGAATTTATATGCATATATGCATTACCTATGGACACAGACAATAGGGTGGTGAAAGCCTGGAGTGGAGCGGGAACTTGGTAAAGGAGGGCAATTGTGAAAAATGGGTAGATCTATAATATTCTCAACAATTATTAACAGCACCCTTTTCACTCCAAAAATTGTCCTGGTTGCATGATCATTATTTTGATCTTCCTGTCAATGGAATAACTCAAGTATTCAAACTGCACTCCCTCTTCCAATATGAGGCCTTCAATGTTGGCTGGGAAAACAGAGACTAGAGAATTTTGTAGGGATTTTCACTGCCTCATTCCAGGACAAGAAGAAATCATATTGGTGCTAAAGCAATGTCTGTATTGTCAGAATGAGGACGCCTATGGAACTCCCTCAGTGATTGCCTGCAGTTCCTGGCTGACTACGCAGTGGTCTCTGGGAAACTGAACACCGAAACTCAAGAAAGACAAGCAAATGTTGGTCTTGTCAGCCTCTTTCCATGGGGTGTCACTTATCCATCTCTGCTGGATGACTGAACTGTCATTATTGAGACTCTTGTCTCACTTCCCAGCTAGATATTGATTGGCACCCTTCTGTCACTCAGGCCAAATTGATTGCCTGTCTAAGCAATTAGTCTCTCTAAGCTCTCTGAATTGTCTACAAATGTGTTGCCTGTGATCAAGGAATCTTCACACAAACACCTTCAAAGTCTTCTTGGCTATGAAGAACAAGCTATCAAGCCTTCAGCATGACAGCTAATAGACATGTTTTTGATGCAGCCAATTATGTAGTAAATATCTATAAACATGAAAAAGCTTGAATGTTCACAAAACTTTTGTAACCGGCCAAGTTTCATTGGCAAGGAAAATGAAAGGTGTGCTTTCTCAGCAGTGTTACTGGAGGGACACATTTAATGTTTCACTTCTCATTACCCAAGAGTCACCCTTTATAAATGCCATCATGACTCAAGATATGGCAGTAACAGGCATGCTTGATCCTTAGAAACTTTGAAGTGTATAAACTTGTCAATATTTAATAGGCAAAGTGGAAAATAAGTAAAAAAAAGTTAATCAATTGAAAATATGCTTCTATGTTAGATTAAAAGCAAAACAAAAAGCATCACCATAACATGCATGCCTTATCCTGGGATGTCATGAAAGTGTAATTTGTCAGTCATCATAATTATCTGGTTTTGGATAGAGATGTTTCTATCAATGACCCTAAGGAAAAGGAGGTTCCTTTTCTTCCCTCCTTTCCTATCCAAATATCATGCATTTATGAATCTCCAGCCCAAATCCCATCTCCCACTTTCCTGTTAACTCTGGCCCATAGAAGTCTCTCCTAAGCCCACTGACAAGTGTTTTCCCTGGACCACTTATAGGAAATCACTGAGGTTTCTCAATAAATGTTCAGGTTCCCATGTCCACCGGAGACCTAGTGAATCAGAATCTCTGGGAGGGAGGCCAGGAATCTGCACTTTTTATACGCACATTCTTGCACATTAACCTATGAGAATCTTGCTTCTACTTTCATGTCCTCCCAAAACACTTACTTACATACTAGCTGGCTCTGTTAAATATTACAAAAACAATTTTTAGAAGTGTCTTAGTTCAACATCTACTTTATAAGCTTGTTAGGAGCCCCAGTGTATATTTCAGGTCTTTTTATATGACCTACATCACAGAGTGCATATCTATTTATCCTGAGCAGAAAGGCTTTTCCGAAGTTGTAAAATTGAATACTGATTTGATTTATTTAGAGCATGTTCAATGTTGAAAAAAATAGATAGAAGAGCATATTTTGATGAATCTATTAATTTCAGATATGAAAAACTTAAAACTAATGTCTTCTGTAGGATGACTATCTCTTCAGTTATCTGCTCATTCATGTATCCCTTCACCAATTTTTCTGTTCCTTTACTTGATAATAATCTGTTCAACACCTACTATGTGCTTTGTGCAAGAACCAGTTGCTCAAATAAAGAAAAACCACCAAGTGTGGGAGCCAGGCAGACCAATTACCCTGTGGTGTAATTGTGGCAGAAGAAAAGGTCTAAGAGGCTGAGAGACACACGGGAAGCGTTGACATATGTTGAAGTTTTGGAAATCAGTAGGATTCAGCTTGATGGAAAAGGGAGTATCAACCATAACTAATGATTTTGTTTGTCAACTTAAAATTGCTTATTATGAGTTTTATTAATGAGAGATGTGCTTTGAGTGCATACCAGACTGTATGTCATTGAAAGTAAGGGCACTCCATTTTAGTTTTCTACAGGTGTAGGCATTTTAATAAAATAAAAGCATTTTTAATCATTGTTAGTTATATTCATTGTTTATCAACTACATGTCAGACAATATTGACTGGGACTCTAGGTAATGCTCCCCCAATAGATAATATTAATATTCGGACCATTTGTTCCAATATGTTCCCTGTATATATGCATATATTCCCAATGATTTGGGATATCCAGGTGTCCTCTGGCATTTAGAACACATCTTTCTTGACCTTGGATGTCTATGAGAAAATAAAGTACAACACATCAGATTATCTATTACTAAGAAAGAACTACTAGTATAAAACTAGACTCAATAACTGCAAAATTCCCCAACCAGAAGGTAGCCACTAAATAAGAGCCAGTTGTCTTCAAGTGTTTCTTCTTGAGGAATACAAGCTTTCATACAGCACTTTTATTGCACATCCCTGCCCAATGAAACAGATGTTAGAAATATAGTAACTTTAGGCAAAATAGTGCCTGTTTATCCTTGAATTGTCAATGCTACAAAAGTAAAGAAACAAGGGCACTTGAAGGAAAAGGGCAAAGAACCTACACAGTGAAACTAACTTCAAAAAATAAATTTTCTTTGATATGTAATGGAAGCGGAAAAAGAAGCACAGTTTTCAGATTTATTGCAAAAGAAAAAGTAACAGAAACTAAGCATTGATAAGCACTCAAACTTGGCCAAGTGATGAGATTTTTAAAATGTAATGAGTGATAAGATACTATTTTGATTAAATTGCTAGAAAATATCATGACACTATATCCTACATAATAAAAGGATAATATGCAAATTGACCAAACAGTAGAACGATGGGAACGCCTGTGGCCACTCGCCCAGGCCAACCCTGCCCCTAAGGCGGCACCCCCACCCTGAGTGGGGGCGGGGCTGGATAGCAAACTGCCCACAGCCCCTCCCCCCTGCCAGCCCACTCCCAGTGGCCTCCATTGGGGTGGGCCAGCTGGACCCCACCAGCACATGAATTCATGCACCTGGCCGCTAGTCTATAATAATAAAAGCATAATATGCTAATTAGACCAGACATCCTTCTGGACATCCTTCTGGACAACCTTCTGGATGAAGCGGGGGCTGTGAGGGAAGCCCAGGTTTTGGGTGCTAGAGGGAAGCCGGTGCTGGCAGCCGGGGGAAGGAAGGCCTACTCTTGCACGAATTTCGTGCATCAGGCCTCTAGTATATTTATATTCATTTTAAAACTGGACTGCCTAAGGATTTTCAGGTTCATTTGTCAGAAGTCCTTCCCCTTTCCATATATAAACAGGAGAAACTATGCAGACATCTGCTTTCCTTCCATCCATGTGATTTTAATGTAAGATTGGTAGACTATAGACCTGCACTACACAAATGTAAAAAAAACCACCACATCCCTAGCCAGTTTTGCTCAGTGGGTAGAGCATCAGCCTGCGAGGAAGGGTCCCAGGTCTGATTCAGGTCAAGGGCACATGCCTGGGTTTTGAGCACAAGCCCCAGTAGGGGGCATGCAGAAGGCAGCCGATCAATGACTCTCTCTCATCATTGATGTTTCTATTTATCTCTCCCTCTTCCTTCCTCTCTGAAATCAATAAGAATATATTTAAAAAAAAAACACCACAAAACAGTAATAAGGAGCACACTCAATTTCCTTCCTGTCATCCTTGCCTCCCTGAATGAAGAAGAGCACATTAACTGTAAGGTGCAGAGACTCCTCCCCTATTGGGAAGGAAGGAAAGGGCCCTTCTGCAGTAACGGGTGAGAACATGGGTCCCCTAGGACTTAATTATCCATCTCTTGTTAGGCTGTTATAGGGGCTCTAAAATAATATTTCTCTTTTCCTACAGCCACGAAATTGACTGGAGAAGTTGAGTAAATCAAATGTCAATGTTCTTCTTATGGGTGAGAACAGATGGCTGCAACAGGAAGTTGTCATTATCACAGAACAGTGAATAAGTGTGGCTATTTGAGGCGGGAAACATATCAGTACAGAAGAACAAACATGCACACACATTGACTATAGTGGTTTTGGTGGTGCTTACTTCTAGATTTTATATTTGGACATATTGGCACACGATGACCATGTCAATAGCAATGCCAATTAGGAAATTTACACATATGGAGGCCCATGAGCCCTGCTTGTCATGGATATTACTGGACTCCTGAATTTATCCTCTCCTGTCTCTTCTAGACCTTTGCCTTTATCCTGCCCTTTGCCAGCTATCTCTCTCTCTCTCTCTCTCTCTCTCTCTCTCTCTCTCTCTCTCTTCTCCTTCTCTCTCTCTCTCTCTCTCTCTCTCTCTCTCTCTCTCTCTCTGAGTTCCTTCTTTACCAGATGACAAACAAGTTAGCATCAACTTTATCCTAATGAAACTTCCTTGGTCCCCACTCTCCCTCTGCAATTTATCTATCCCTCTAAATCCAGTGACTCACTGGACTCATTCAACTTGAGGCTCTGCCAGAACCTCACACGCAGCACCCTTGCAATCAGTCCTGACCTCATTCCTGACTCTGCCCTCTCCTGCCTCCCCTGTCGGGCCTGGCTCTGTCTGCCGGCTTCCTGTGGCTCAGCATCTGGAATCCTCGGGAAGCGCATCTTCTCAGACTCCAGCTTCCAGGTTTGTCAGCTCTCAGGTTCTGCTAAGGAGGTGTACTCCAATATTGTTAAGGCCGAAAGAAGTGGATGATTTTCCTCCCCTGCCCACCGTGGTGAGACGGTGTGGGTTTCTGCAATGCCACCAGGTTTCATCTCCTTTGCTGCACTCTGAAGCCCCCTTCCTGCCACCTGTCTCAGGGCTGAGGGCTGCCACAGCACGGCAGCGTTCTCATTGCTCCTCTACCTCTGGCAGCAGTAACAACCTCCTAACGCTGGACCACAGCTCAGCGTGAACTTGACAGTTGCTGGAGGCCCTGACTTCTGCTCCTTGGACCCTTCCCTGGATTAACCCTCTTGGTGCTGAAAGTATATTGACAGGTCTCCGTTTTCCTGACTGATACTGATGCCACCATCACAGTCACTCGGGATGAAAGGTCTGGAGCACTTTCTTCAACTGCTCCCTCATTCCCACCAAAGTCTCACCCCCTGCCCTGCAGGGCCAGGTCTTCCCCTTCACTGTCTACTGTCCCTCAACCAATGTCCCTACCTAGATCAGGTTCTATTACTTATCCCTGAACTGCTCCAAAAGCCTTCCTACTAACTAGTTGCTCCAACTAGTTAGTCACTTTACCATCCTAACCTGTCACCAGATCAATCTTATTTAACCATAATTCTTAACATTTCAATAAATTAATTAAAAACCTTACACCCATCCTCGCTGCTACAGGACAAAGAAAGACCCACATAGCCAGGTATTTGAAATCTCTCTTTCTCCCTATGTTTGTATTTACCTATTTTCCCCTTCACATACTAGTAGCATATGTGTAGTCAATCACAGCTACTAGGAGAGAGAACGGAAATAGAAAGGAGAAAGAAAGAGAGTAGAGTTTGCTCCTGATTTTAGAAAAATCTGGATGAAAGTAAAAGCATGCCAACCTGTAGAACCAGATAAACTCAAGAGCTACAATCTGGTGGCCACATGGATGTCAGCCTCCCCAAGGCCCAGCCCACAAACAAAAGAGAGCTTGGTGTGTAAGAAGTTAAAGGGTCATTATCATGCAAAGTCTGTTGATTTATAATAAATTTTAAGACTTGGAGATATAGTGAGTAAAACAATGAAAAAATAAAATGGAGTTACTATGGTCAAGATGCTAACTTATTAAAATCAAATAGGCTAGGGCACAAGCTAAAGATTCTATTCTTACTTTAGCCTGGGAACTTAGACTTTTGAACTTTTCTGTGTGGGCCAGTGCCTAGATGCACCTAAATTCCATGTGTAAACCTCTGAAGAATTTGAGAATGTTCATGTGCTAGAGATGTATATATCTTATATATAACCACTTGTCATGCTTAAGAGAGAACCACCTGGCATCCATTATCAAGACCACCTGGCATCCATTATCCAGGCCACCTGGCATTTGGAAGCCTACTGTTCTGGGCCAATCTGTGGTCTAAGAATGCAGGGCTGAATTTCTTAAATGTGTACCTTTCACTATAAAACTCTCAAACTTTTCTGTCTCCTTCAAAACACTCTGAGTCTTATCTGCTAGTGTTTTTAATTTGCAAATCCTAAGACCCTTGAATAAATCTTTGTCACTTATTTCTAGCCAAAGCCTACTGGCTCTTTTGACATTAGTCACATGGGTACAGAAAGCTGATGAAAATGAAGAAGTTTCTATTTTTACCTGCTTTGGAAATAGAAGCTCTTTAACTAAACAGATGGTGCATTTCACCCAAATCTGATGAAAACAAATCTCTGCTTGCTTTCTGTATTAAGAACTAATTTAGCAGCCTTTCCAAGATTTGTCATGTTCTTTGTCTTAAGTACAAAATAAGACAAATAAACTAGTGTTTTTGGAACCTTAATTAAACAATATTAATGCTATAGGAGAAAGAGTGGTCTGTTATCCAAAATGAATCACAATAAAACAAGAGTAGGTTTTCCAAGTTGGACACACTGCTAATGACATTCAGTGGAAGGAAGGATTTTATTACATTTCTTAAAAGTTTGTGTCTGTAAGATTCAGAAAATAATAGCTGAGTCTGGCCAGTAGAACAGAGCTAAGGACCATATCCAACATGATCAGATTCACAGAGAAGACATCTGCTTGCCTAACCAGGAAATGTACTTGGAGGGAAAACTAGGATTATAAGGCAATGCAATATTTATGGTTGCAACTCAAATGAAAACACCTTTTAATACGTAATTGAATGTCATAACAAATGTATAATGCCTTCTACATTTCATAAATTTGCATTGAATAATGGCAAAGGACAAGGAAATGACTCCATTCTTAACTGATTGATATGCAGCATGAAGTGTGTTCAATATATATTCTTCCCACACTAATGTTCTATTTTTATTTATATGATCATTCCTGACAAACATAATATAAGCAATGTCTGTAAATTTTTTATTAACAGAGTGCTAAGACAATACTGCCATGCCTATATAAAACCATCTGCTAATGTCTCATGTCAAAACCTATTTATATTCTTTTTTTCTTCCCATGTTTTATGAAGGCAACTATTTCCAATTAAATTAATTCTGGACCGCCTTCGGGCATTTATGCATTCTTCTGGCATATCACATTCTTTGGGAAACCCTTGGGTATTCAGATACATTATGGAAATTCCTAAAACCAAAGCAGGATCAGGGTTTGGAAGTATAATATGCCTTTTTTTTTATCATCACCTGAGGATAAGTTTATAGTAAAAGAGAGAGAGAGAGAGAGAGAGAGAGAGAGAGAGAGAGAGAGAGAGAGAAAGAGAAACATCAGTTGGTTGACTCATGTATATGCCCCAACTGGAGATTGAACCCCAACCCAGGTATGTGCCCTGATGTGGAATTGAACCCACACACAACCTTTTTTTTTCTGGTGTATGGGATGACGCTCCAACTAACTGAGCCAGGGCTATACGTTTTCTTTTTAAATGTAGAACCAGAGGGCTATGTACAAATATAGTATTTCATTTTGCAATTAAATTCAGGTGAATTATTCAAATTTAAAAATGTGAAATATGTCATGATGAGCCTAACTCAGGTAATTCTCCTTTATTTTTGAATGGAAACATAGCTGAAGGTACCCTATTAGTAATGAAGAGAAAGGTACAACATTCTCGCCTGAAGATCCTGAAGAAAAGTCTTTTCTAACACTGTAAATCTTTCTCATTTAACTAGACAGCAGGTTCAGTCCACTGACAAATCCTCAGGCCCCGGATACTCTTGTAAAGCACGCCCCCAGCCCTCCACCTCCTCCACATATGAAAGCAGTAACACTGAGGAAATCTCCATGGGCTGAAGTGGAAGCCCGAGAACATAGCTTTGTAATAAAAAATTATTCCTTATTAATTTAATTTTTATTGTTGACAATATTACCATTTTCACCCCCCTCAAAATTATTCTTGACAACGGGTGCCACTTCTAACCTGCCACTTAATTTCTCGGGGTCATACAACATGGTAAAAAATAAAAATAAAAAGAACAGTGAATCAAAGCTCTTAATGGAGGACAAGAAAAGGAAAGGAGGCATCTTCTCAAATCTTTCTAAGTCCTCTAATGTGAGTCCATAATCCCCAAGACTTTTTCCTTGACCGCTCAGGTTTTGCTGAGTTTTTCATCCTGTCAATGTCTCAAGTGTTACTTGTATTTCACACATTCTACTTACATTTTGTCTTCCATTGTTTTCTGCAATTGTCCTGGGTGTGTCTCCTGCCTGTCCCCCAGCCCAAACAGAATGTAGTCATCTAACTCTTCATCCTACCATGTTACCTGGGAGAATGCGCTGGCCCTGCTCAGAGAGTGTCCCCAGTTAGGATGTCTTAGGAAGCCACGCAGAAGAGAATGGAGGTTTTATGGAGACAGTGCCCTGTTTTTGTTTTATGAATCTCCCAATAAATTCAATAAAAAAGTAAAAAATAAATAAAGTCAAGGCTCATCTAAATATTTGCCTATTGACTGTTAAGAAGTTATTGTCCCCAAGAGAAAATGCCTTATTTGCATAAGAATTACAACAAAGAGGCAGAAGTGTGAAATGGCTCTGCTTCCAGAGAGCCTAGGTTTTACTTCTGCTAGCTTTAATATCTGTGTGCCTCAGTGTCCTCACCCATAAACAAGGGTAAGTATACTTAGCATGTCTTACAGATGTGAGGATGGCATGAGTTTAAAGGATTGAAAGCACTTAGAACAGTATACAAGTGTTCTTGTTGCTCATGTGTTCAATAAACACAGCTACCATTTTTTTCAGGGGAGTCAGAACAATTACTAGGTGTACCAGTTAATAATGTGGATTTTTTTCAATAGATGGAGTTACACATATATTGAGATATATGCGATTTGATATGTATGCTATTTTGTTGTATTGATAGCAAGCTTCAAAACTTCATATGTCAAATTACTGAAGGTGTTAACATCATACATATTTTTATGCTTAAAAATGTCAAATTTCGTGCCAAAAAAAGAGCATTTGCGGGAAGTTTTAATTCATTACTTTATATTGAAGAAAAAGTTATTGTATACTTCGGGAAGTTTATGGTGAACATGCTCCATCTCAAGATACTTGTGAAAGCTGGTTTAAACGCTTTAAAAGTAATGATTTCGATGTGAAAGACAAAAAAACGTCCAGGTCAACCGAAAAAGTTTGAAGACCAACAATTACAAGCATTATTGGATGAAGATGCATGTCAAACTCAAAAACAATTGGCAGAAAGATTAAACGTTGCTCAGCAAACAGTTTCTGATCTTTTACAAGCAATGGGAAAGATCTTAAAGGAAGGAAAATGGGTGCCACATCAATTGATCGAAAGACAAATGGAAAACCAAAAAGTCATCAGTAAAATGTTGCTTCAGCGGCAGGAAAGAAGTCTTTTTGCATCGAATTGTGACTGGCAATGAAAAGTGGATTCATTTTGAGAATCCCAAATGCACAAAATCATGGGTTGGTCCAGGTCAACCATCAACATTGACTGTAAAGCCAAATTGCTTTGGAAAGAAGACAATGCTCTGCGTTTGCTGGGATAATATGAGTTTCTAAAACCAGGTGAAACCATTAATACTGATCGCTACTGACAACAAATAATCAATTTGAATCACGTTTTGATCGTGAAATGACCAGAATGGGCCAGAAGACACAGCAAAGTAATTTTGCTTCATGATAATGCACCATCACACACTTCAAAACCAGTTAAAGACACATTAAAAGATCTTGCCTGAGAAGTATTAACCCACCCACCGTATTCACCAGACCTTGCTCCTTCCGATTACCACTTGGTCTGATTGATGGCACACGCACTTTCTGAGCAGCACTTCAAAATAATCGAAGTGGAAAATTGGCTCTCTGAATGGTTTGCCTCAAAACAAGAAAAGTTCTATTGGAATGGTATCCACAAATTACCTGAAAGATGGGGAAAATGTGTAGCTAGCGATGGACATTACTTTTAATAAAGCACTTTTGATGTTTCTCTTGAAATTATCGTGTTTTCTTTGATTACAAAATCTACCATTATTAACTGGTGCACCTAATAGCAAAAGCATTGAAAGACAGTCTCCGAAGGCTCTTTTCCAGTTTGTTCTTTGTGGATACTCAGAGATGGGATGAGAACAAACCTTCAACCATAGTAATTCCAGGGAAATTTTATCTTGAAAAGAAACCAGCTAGTGGTTGCCATTATGCACAGCCACAGAACAGGCCTACAAGTTAAGATGGGTATAGAATGCCTAAAGGCTTCCAACCCTCTAGTATTGTTGATTTGAAAGTCAACCATTAGAGGTTAAATTATTGACTACTAACATTCAAAGTCTCTTGGAAGAAAAACATAGTATGTAATAAATGAAATGGGCCTAGCTATAGGAATGAAGATAGGCCTGAAGTAGAATCCTATTTCTTTAATTTTTCTATTGTATAGTATGATATTATGAAATTACTTAACTTCCTTTTTAGTAACTCTTAAATAGAGATTACTGAGTTGCTATTTGGAGTGGAGATAGTATAAGAAAACCACATAGTAAAGTGCCTGGTGTACAGCAAGCACTCAATATTTGCTCCTATTAATTTTTTAACACTAGTGGCCCGGTGCACAAAATTCATGCACATTAAAAAAGAATTAGAGGAAATATTTTAATATTGCTATTTGCCCTTCCTCTATAATAGAAGTATCCAGCTGACCCCACCTGCATTGGGCGACACCAAGACCCAGCCGGCCCCACTCCAGTCAATCCCTGCCAGATGGGGGACGCAGCCTCATGTCCTGGTGCCGGGGCAGGGGGTGCGGCCTCAGGTCCTCCGGCCCTGGCACCGGGGAAGGAGGTGCGGCCTCAGGTCCCCCGGCCCTGGCACTAGGGTGAGGGGCATGGCCTCAGGGGTTGCGGCCTGAGGTCCCCCAGCCCTGGCACAGGGGCGGGGCTTCAGCCTCAGGGGTGCACGGCCTCAGGTCCCCAGTCAAGTCCCGCCAGGCGGGGGTCGCAGCCTCAGGTCCCTGCTGATCAGCGTTACTGCATGATGGCATGACAGTGTGATGACCATTTGCATATTAGCCTTTTATTATGATGATTTCAACTCACTGCAAGGAGTTTATCTGATTTTTAAATATATTTTTATTGATTTCAGTTAGAGGAAGGGAGTGGGAGAGAGAGATAGACGAAGCATCAATGATGAGAGAGAATCATTGATTGGCTGCCTCCTGCATGCCCCCTACAGGGGTTGAGCCTGAAACCCAGGCATGTACCCTGACCAGGAATCAAATCATGACCTCCTGGTTCATGGGTCTATGCTCAACCACTAAGCCGCACCAGTTGGCTATCTGATATTTTTAAAGAAAAAGTTAATTGGTAGTGAAGGGTAGTACAAATACCATTATAATTAGCTACTCCTATATAATAAAGATCTAATATGCTAATTAGACCGGATGGCGGAACAACCTTCCAGAACAACGACCTTCCAGAACAATGACCTTCCGGAACAACCAGTGGGCAGGGCACGTCGGTGAGGCATCCGGGGCCATGAGGCAGCTGGGGCTGTGAGGCAGCAGGGCTGCGAGGGCCGAGCTCCTTGCAAGAATTTCATGCATCAGACCTCTAGTTATTAATAGGAAAGGAGAAAAAAGGAAGCTAGATATTATAGCATGTCATTTGGGCAGCTTCACCAGGAAGCTGCAATTTCACACTCCTCCAGGAACCACTGGCCCAATCCCAAAGACCAGTCATTTGGGGAAGGGATCCAACCAAGGAGAGATGAATGCATGTTCAGTGAGTCAGGATGACTTGGGAAGATGCCTGTCAGTCAAGCCTAGAAACAGAGATCATTGGCCAGAATAGACAGGACCACTGCAAGCCAGTGAAAATTTGGGGATACATAATCCCCCAAACAAAGGAGTATATTCTCTTGGCCTTTGGATTGCTCTTGTGACTCTTGGCTCTCTCGGTGGCTCTTGATTTTCTTACATTCATCCCTATGGCCCATGACCACGTGGACCCCACATGCAATAGAGTTTGCAGTGGGAAACACAAACTAAGCTAGCCGGATGCTAGACTGGAGTGTGCAGATGTAGAAAGGAAACTCTGAACACTGGTTCTGATTTTAGGTCTGCTGAAGCCAAAGCTACAGTTCTTCCTTGACACAAGGGGGAAACAGGACCTTGAAACTCAGGGGTATAATTCCACAGAAATAAAGATTTCTATATTTCATCCTCCTGTGCCAGTCTAAGAGAATTCCTTTTCTCCAGATATCACAAGAAGCCCACTTCCATGAGCAATGGGTGGGATGTGGACCTCTCCCTACCAATTACAGTGGGAAATGCCAGCTTAAAACATCCCTGTCAGAGTTCAGGACATGCCATCCTAGAATATGCTGCTTTGGGACATACTATTTTTTGTTGAAGGCACTTGAAAAACAGCACATACAGGGAGAGGCTTTGCCTGAACTCCCCTTACCTGCCTAAAAATAGATCTTCCAAAAGAAACTCAACTGTCATACATCCCCTCCTCCCCAAGAGTTTCATCAACCAGGGAAGAGTGACTGCTATCACAGAAGAGACTAGAAGTCAACACCACATCTAGGCAAACTTTGTCAGAAACCATCCACTTCCCATCTATTCTCCTAAGGGTCCTTTCATCTTTCCTAAAATCATTTACTCTCCACTAAGGGGCCTACTTCCCTCCTCCCCTTTCCTATTAAGATGAAATTTAATCCTGAATTCTAAAGTCACATCTTTGACTTACTCATTTTTCCTGGGTATCTCCCCTGTTGAGATGAGATATACATACTAATAAACTTCTGTTCATTTTCTCTTGTTCATCTGTCTTTCATATAAGAGTCTCAGCTAAGAATTCAGAAGGGTAGAGGGAAAATTATTGTAGATCCTCTATAATAGAGGTGTGACAGAAAGAAAAGAGGAGGGACTAGCCAGTGGTGTGGGGAATTGTGGCTTCTGTAATTACCTTCAAAAGTTTGTGACTTCCCTCTGATGAGCAAACTCTCTGTATTGCCTTCTTGGCTTGTATGCTTTGATGACCCAGGCTGCCATGTTCGAAGGGTCCACGTGGCAAGGAACTGAGAGCTGCCAATGGCCAACCTCCATTGTGAATCCTATCGACAGCCAGTGAGCTTGGAAGCCAGTCCTTCCCGGGGAGCCTGCAGGCGACTAGTCTCAGCATTCAGTGCTGCCTGTGAGACACCAAGGCCCTGCAGCAGAGGGTACAGCTGAGCAATGCCCAGATTCCAGACTCACCAAAGTGACAAGGTAATACATGTGTGTGTTGTTTTAGGGCACAGTTTTGAGGTAATTTGTTACAGAGCAATAGATAATTAGTATAAAGGCCCAGTGGTAAAACATACCCTTTCCATTCAAACAAGGAAAATTGTGAAGTTCTCCTTATAATGATTCTTGCCAGCAGTTTTTTTCATACTGTCTCCTAGACTTGAGCATTTTTTTCTCATATGTTTTTCTAGATATTCTATTATATTTTATTTACATTTCTTTATCCTATTTCCTTTTCTCTTTGTTTTCCCTTTAAGTAAGATTGGTTGCAAACTTACCATCTTCTTTATAATCTATAAGGAATATCTTATACCCAGGACCAGCTGTCTCTGACTTATCCAATGTGCATCCTTTATATTTGAGACACAAATGTAGGTATTAATTGCGTCTCACTGACATGATGGTAAACTATATGGGAACATGAAGGGTACCTAATCGCAGAGTATAAAGATCTATGACCTAAATAGAATCTCTTGTTTTTCATAACTCTTTGGTGTATTTTTTGAGGGGGGTTAATTTTGCAGATATAGTAAAAGTACTTCATGGCTCTTCAAAATATAATTGGGATTAATTTTGCATATTTCATAAAAGCTCTTTCACAGAAATTCAAAGGGCTCTTAAAAATAACTCACAAAAATTGTCTTTATTTACTGCACACATTTGAAATAAATAAGTGATATAAAAACAAACTATATATGTTTTAGTAAAATATAAGCTAAAGATGATAACCACTAGGCCTTCAAAAGGTATCAAAATAAAATAATTCAGAGGAAAGTTCTACTCACCCCTCATAGAGTGATCTAAAAATACAGTGCTCATTAAGCAATAAAATGATAGATCTTCATAAGCAAATGTAAACCACAGCATTTTATTTAATTCTGAGAATTTAGAGTTAACTTGTCTTTAAAAACATTTTTTAAATGTTGAAAACCTCATTTACTTGTATTTAGTGCACTAAATGTGGAAGAAAGTTATACACTTACTTTAAACAATTATAACTTCCCCATATTGCAAACAACAGCTGTGGAAGAAAAGAATTGACATGATTTACTACATAATCATTCTATAATTATATGTTATTTGGAAATATAGAAAAAACACGGAGTGGCTTTCTTGCTTATGCTCAGAAAGAAACCTGTTGTTTTAGTCTTCTCCCCCATGTACCACTGGATGAGATTAACGTGTTGCCAATTTAGAAGGGAGCATTGTATGATATGTACCCTTGTATTCTGGCACTCATCCCCATTACCTGGCACAGCTGTCCGGTGTGTGTACACAGCCCACGTACCACACTGCAAAGAGATCCAGTGTGGATCTTCCCGGAGTGATAATGCATTTGACTACATCCCACAGAAAGCATGATGGTGAGTCTGAAAAGACAATCACATCTTATACTTGACTGGTATTTCTGACAATGCTTTTAGGTGTTTTGCAAATGATGATAATAGCAGGTGAATTAGTCTAATTACTATTCTAGAGAAAGAATAAAAGAAAATGAGTCTTCTCTCTTCACATTACCATCCTTATTACCATCCAATTTTCTCCAACTCTTTCCTCCCACTGTCTTTGGTGGTTGAAGTGTAATGTAGCAAGAAGGCTTAAAAACAGGCAAGTATCTAAAACTTTTCCTACATTGGGTACAAATGGATCTTAGTGCCTGGATCGCCAAAGATGACTAAACGCTGCCTGATATCTGTAGCTCACAGCTATTAATCAGCCAGAATGTGATCGATTTTGTCTGTGCTTATTTGCCTTTTTCCCCCCTTTGGAGGCCATTTATGACTTTTTGAGAAAGCAAAGCTTCTTTGCATGCATGCAGACCAGAAAACTAGGATCATGTCTAAGACATGAGTCTCTGGTAGAAAGACCATGTACAGGGTGGTGAACATGGATTACTCAATGTTTGAGTGGTGCAGTGTCCGTGAAAGGTACAATAGAAGGTCAACAGACACTGCTGGGTGCTCTAGGTAGAAATGAGTTTTAAAGGAGAACCTGACACTGTCAATTATTGCATCAACATTTCACTGCACGTAAGCAAGGGGCAGGCCTAGAGAAAGAGAAGACCAAGAGGAGCAGACGCAGAGTTTCCTGAGAAGCTGGAGCCCCAGGTCAGTGGGACGGAGTTTTCCAGCACAGTCTAAAGACCAAGGTCATGCTTGAGCTCCAGGGATGGGGGTCATTGTGTGTTTCCTAGTGATAATAGTACATTTTTCTCAACATGGTCTTCAACAGTCCCAGGCAACTACCTCTAATTTTTATTTTATACATTTATTTTTTTATATAATACAACAAAGGGTCATTGCAGATTCACTTTCCAGAAACTTCCTTGGACTTGAGGAAAAGAGAAAGCATTCCCAAAGAAGGTCACAGTGACAAAGAGTTTAAGATTTCAGAAAACTGACTGCCATTTGACCTAAAGGATGTTTTGCTGCCATCCCGAAATGCCTATGAAGACTTCCTGGGAGGAAAAAGATGCCAGTTTCTATCTATCTATCTTATCTATCTATCTATCTATCTATCTATCTATCTATCTATCTATCTATCTATTTATTTTTATTACTATTATTTTGTTAACCCTCACGTGAGAATATTTCCATTGACTTTGTTTTATAGAGAGTGGAAGGAAGGGAGGGGGTGTAGGAGAGAGGGAGAGGGAGAGGGAGGGAGAGAGAGAGAGAATGAGAGAGAGAGAAAGAGATTTATGTAAGAAAGAAACCACAATTTGTTGATCAAACCTGCAAACTAGGTAGGTACCCTTGACTGGAATCCAACCTGTGACCCTTTGGTGCGTGGATCAACACTCTAACCACTGAGCACCACCGGCACAGGCAAGATGCCACTTTCTTAAAAAGCATTTAAACTTGCTTTATTAGATTTCATTTTTAGACCCAGGCTTGTCTCAGAGACTGAACTGACTTTGAGGCCAGTGCTGCAAGGCTCCCAGGAAACTGTCCTTGGTGCTGATTCTCATTCCTTCTGCCAATACCTCTCTTGCCTGCTCTTCTAATCTCTATTTTCCATAGACCAAGTCCTCATAACTCCAGCCCATGGTGCACATTTGGATACACTCCCCTCTGACAAGTAGGTTTAGCTATGTCCCAACGAGGGATCTAGCTAGACTCTAAGCATCACATCTGACTCAATCCTGCCTCTTCTGCCCCGCCCTACTCCCGCTTACCTCCCCCAGGGCACCTACCAGGGCAGTTCGCTCCAATGCACCCCAACACAGAGCAGTGAATCATGCTGTTGTGTGAGGGGAAGAGACTCACTTCCAAGAACGCAATGCATTTGGAAGGGCGAGTCATTCAGCGACAGGCCAGCACAGCTCTCCTTTCACACAGTGATGATTCCCTCAGCCCACTTCTCCCCTGAGCTGGTCTCTGTGAAGAGGACATGCAGCAGCCAAACTTCACAAGCACTGAGATCAGATGATTCTACTCAGACTGATCAGTTCACACACATCATCCAGCAGGTAGCACCCGTGAGCCAAAGACAAACACCTCGAGTTTCTTTTTCACTCAGTGCGAGTCCTAATTTAAAGGATTATAGATTATCAGTCACTAAACACAGCTTACTGCCACTTATATTCCAGGCCCATTTCCAATGCTTCCCATGTGTTAACTCATATAATTTTCAACATAATATCTCTATGGGTAACCGTTATCATTACCACGGCTCCTTTAAATCAGATGAAACAAATGAGGTAGACAAGTGAAGTGACTGGCTCAAGGTCACACCGCAGTGGTGGAGTGGAACACACACTGGGGCAGGTGAGTTTGAGGACCCAGTCTCTCGCCCACTCCATGTCCCTGCAGCTGTCCCGGGATCTTGTGCAGGGACTCCTGTCCTGAAGGGAGGCCGACCTAAAACTCTTCAGTTCCTGCCAGTTTGAAATTTCTGTGATTCTGAGGTGTGTGTTTATTCTGCTTAAACAAATGGCCTTTTCCAAAAATGTGTGTTATATGCTAAAGTACAATTTATATATGATGTTATAATTCATTTTAAAATACTTTATTATTTCATTTTTGTTCAATTGCTTATTCAAAATGCATAGCTTTCTGTTTATAAAACACTATATACTTAGCATTACATTGAATCTCTGCACATTTGTGAAATTTATTAATTTCAGAATAAAATTCCTAGGTGAAATTATTTAAGAAACCTCAGAATATATTTTACCATGGACCCAGAAAATTTAATAATATGTATTACTATTATGCCCATTTCTATTCTTATGGGAATAAAAACAAATAAAATATTCATCTAAATGAATGAATTTTTCTGTTAACTTTTAACTATGTATTTAATCAAGCAAACATTAAAAATTTTTCCATAAATGTTTTCCTAAAATGGATCACATACATTTAAGTTTTATTGCTATGATCTGAACATAATTTATGTGTTCCAGGACCATTCAGAACAGTCACTGTAACCACCAATTGCTGAGCACATAATTTTCCTGTCCCCTTTCTAATTGGTTGTCTGAGATTGTTATTACCATACCTGCCTGTAACAATTATTTATATCCATGCAAAATTTCCCTTACTGGCTTACTAACCAACCTACACACTTTATAACAAAGTTAGATAACCATATATCTAAAATAGAAATAAACTAACTATGAGTGAGAAGCACAGTCCTTTCAAAAAAATAAAATGAGTGTAATTTAGTAAAGGAATCTGGAAGCCTTTGTTTTCACCGCCACAAAAACCTTTCGATTCCTCCCGATATTCCCAGCTTCGCTCCACATGTAGGGCTCACCACAGAAGTGAGTTTTGTATACACTTTACAGCCAGGTCAGCAGTTGCAGCACTAACTACAGCAATAACACTGAGGGGCATTTTATGTTACTGTGCTGTCTATGTCTCATGCATTATGATGTTTTCATTTGCCACAACTTTTCTGAAGTGGGCATTACTGTCCCTATTTGAAGACTATCACACAAAGGTTACATGGGTAAAGTAACTTGCTCAGACCAGTTAGAACTTAGGGGAACAAGAATTCAAACCCAGGTCTGTCTGTCCCAGAGTAGCACTTACTTAGTTGTGTGGGGAGAAGGGAGAGGTTATTCAGGGAGGAAATAGTTATCACTGGATAATAACATAACTGTGGATCCATTCCAGCTTGCATAAGCTGTCTTAGCTCAGGCTGCTATAACAAAATAACATAGACTGGTGGGTTTATCAATTACAAACATTAATTTCTCACAGCTATGGAGACTGAGAAGTCCAAGAGGCAGGCACCCGCAGATCTGCAGTCTAGTGGGGACCGGCTCCCTGGTTCATCTCTGGCCAGCTTCTTGCTGTGCCCCGGGGGGCGGGAGGGGCCGGGGAGCTCTCTAGGGCCTTTATATAAGAGCAATATTCCCATTCATGAGGGCTCCTCACTCATGACCTGATCACCCACAAAAGGCTCCACCTCCAAATACCATCACACTGGGAATTAGGATTCAACCCTGAATTTTGGGATGACATAGTCAGTCTGTAGGATAGGCCTTTCTAAAAAGGTCCATATCTAAAAGTAGAAACACTGCCTAGTGTGGTCTCATCTGACACCAGTAAAGCAAATCAGCCAATATTTACTGAGTGCCTGCTATGTGGATTTCAGAAATAAACAGCTTCCCAGGGCCCGGAAAGGAGAGGCATGTGTCCTGTCTCATGGGACAGCCAGTAATCCCTCTAGGCCAGTGGTCGCAAACTCATTAGTCAACAGAGCCAAATATCAACAGTACAACGATTGAAATTTCTTTTGAGAGCCAAATTTTTTAAACTTAAACTTCTTCTAACGCCACTTCTTCAAAATAGACTCGCCCAGGCCGTGGTATTTTGTGGAAGAGCCACACTCAAGGGGCCAAAGAGCTGCATGTGGCTCGCGAGCCGCAGTTTGCCGACCACGGCTGTAGGGTATGACTGGCGGCTCAAGGCGACACAGAGAGAACAGCCAGCTGGCAGTGCATGCACTGGCAAAATGCTCTCTGAGCATTTCTTTTTGTTTTTCTGTTTCAAACAAGCCATGATCTACTTTGGAAACCCATCAGACAAAAAAAAATGCTAATAAGGATTTTTTAGTTTTACAGCTAACCCACTAGAAAAGAAAATATCCCGCAGGCCCTGGTGAGACTGCCTGCCCACATCAAAAAAATCTCTTAGTTATGCAGTTGTTGATGCAAACAGGTACTCACAGAGGCTGCACAAAACGGGTGTTTCAGAAATGTGGTTCCTGGTCTACACGTGCAGGAAGGCGTTCCCTGGTCTACAGGTGCAGGAAGGCGTTCCCTGGTCTGCAGTGCAGGAAGGCGTTCCCTGGTCTACAGGTGCAGGAAGGCGTTCCCTGGTCTACAGGTGCAGGAAGGCGTTCCCTGGTCTACAGGTGCAGGAAGGCATTCCCTGGTCTACAGGTGCAGGAAGGCGTTCCCTGGTCTGCAGTGCAGGAAGGCGTTCCCTGGTCTACAGGTGCAGGAAGGCGTTCCCTGGTCTACAGGTGCAGGAAGGCGTTCCCTGGTCTACAGGTGCAGGAAGGCGTTCCCTGGTCTGCAGTGCAGGAAGGCGTTCCCTGGTCTACAGGTGCAGGAAGGCGTTCCCTGGTCTACAGGTGCAGGAAGGCATTCCCTGGTCTACAGGTGCAGGAAGGCGTTCCCTGGTCTGCACGTGCAGGAAGGCGTTCCCTGGTCTACAGGTGCAGGAAGGCATTCCCTGGTCTGCAGTGCAGGAAGGCGTTCCCTGGTCTGCAGTGCAGGAAGGCGTTCCCTGGTCTACAGGTGCAGGAAGGCGTTCTTTGTTCTGCACGTGCAGGAAGGTGTTCCCTGGTCTACAGGTACAGGAAGGCGTTCCCTGGTCTGCAGTGCAGGAAGGCGTTCCCTGGTCTACACGTGCAGGAAGGTGTTCCCTGGTCTACACGTGCAGGAAGGCGTTCCCTGGTCTGCAGGTGCAGGAAGGCGTTCCCTGGTCTACAGGTGCAGGAAGGCGTTCCCTGGTCTGCAGGTGCAGGAAGGCGTTCCCTGGTCTACATGTGCAGGAAGGCGTTCCCTGGTCTGCAGGTGCAGGAAGGCGTTCCCTGGTCTACACGTGCAGGAAGGCGTTCCCTGGTCTGCAGGTGCAGGAAGGCGTTCCCTGGTCTACAGGTGCAGAAAGGCGTTCCCTGGTCTACAGGTGCAGGAAGGCGTTCCCTGGTCTACAGGTGCAGGAAGGCGTTCCCTGGTCTACAGGTGCAGGAAGGCATTCCCTGGTCTACAGGTGCAGGAAGGCGTTCCCTGGTCTGCAGGTGCAGGAAGGCGTTCCCTGGTCTACAGGTGCAGGAAGGCGTTCCCTGGTCTGCAGGTGCAGGAAGGCGTTCCCTGGTCTGCAGGTGCAGGAAGGCGTTCCCTGGTCTGCAGTGCAGGAAGGCGTTCCCTGGTCTGCACGTGCAGGAAGGCGTTCCCTGGTCTACAAGTGCAGGAAGGCGTTCCCTGGTCTACATGTGCAGGAAGGCGTTCCCTGGTCTGCAGTGCAGGAAGGCGTTCCCTGGTCTGCAGTGCAGGAAGGCGTTCCCTGGTCTGCAGGTGCAGGAAGGCGTTCCCTGGTCTGCAGGTGCAGGAAGGCGTTCCCTGGTCTGCAGGTGCAGGAAGGCGTTCCCTGGTCTACAGGTGCAGGAAGGCGTTCCCTGGTCTGCAGTGCAGGAAGGCGTTCCCTGGTCTGCAGTGCAGGAAGGCATTCCCTGGTCTGCAGTGCAGGAAGGCATTCCCTGGTCTGCAGTGCAGGAAGGCATTCCCTGGTCTGCAGTGCAGGAAGGCGTTCTTTGTTCTGCACGTGCAGGAAGGTGTTCCCTGGTCTACAGGTACAGGAAGGCGTTCCCTGGTCTGTACGTGCAGGAAGGTGTTCCCCGTCTACAGGTGCAGGAAGGCGTTCCCTGGTCTGCACGTGCAGGAAGGTGTTCCCTGGTCTACAGGTGCAGGAAGGCGTTCTTTGGTCTGCAGTGCAGGAAGGTGTTCTTTGGTCTGCATGTGCAGGAAGGCGATCCCTGGTCTGCACGTGCAGGAAGGTGTTCTTTGGTATTGATTAGGTTTCAGGGAAGAAAATAAGAGCTTTGATCACTGAGAAACTTTCTCATCAAATCACAGAATCAGAGAATTTACTTTGAGATGGAATGACCATTGGAATGCAGAGGGATGGCTAATAATGAAGTTTACTGGGTTTGGGCTGATCTTAGGGTTATGGGTGAGCACCTGAACACCAGATTCCCCAAACAGGCTATCACACTCAATGGCTACAAAGGCCTGGCTGGCAAAACAAATTGAAGAGCCGGCCTGGGGAGTAGTCCCCCATCTCCTCCTGATCAGGCCTGCTGTGTAGACTTAGTCCTATGTGAGATCTTCCAATACTCAAGACAAGACAGAAAGCCAGACCTCACAGATATCGTAACCATTTCTCATGGGAGAGGGGACCTGTGGGCTGCTTGATTGAGGTAATAATTGACCGTGTTTATGTGAGGAAGTCCATAGAAGTCCCAAGAGCACGGGACTTGGAGAGCTGCCAAGAGGGGACCCCTTCACCCCAGGAGGTGCCACAGTCCACCTTTAGCAACCCAGTGGCCGTTGCCCTTCTGCAGGGCCAGGACCCCTGCCCTGGCCCTGACGGTAATAGCCTCACTGCTTTAAGACTGTTCTCAACTAAGTTCAACTACAGTCTACACACGGAAATGCACACAAGGTTTCAGCCTGACCCAGGAGTTCGGATACTGAGACTAAGAACACACCACCCCACCATCTGCGGGTAAACATACTAAATTTTCATGTGAGATAACACTGTAGGAGAGAGTAGGACGCTCCAGGGCCAGGTTTGGACCATGGTACTGACCCAGAGTCAGGCACAGGCACCAGAAAGGCTGATGTTGGCATGTCTCCTGTACCAGGCAGCCACCAGTGAACTCTAAACACTGGCACTGTGTGTAAGGCACAGTTTGCAAGACCAGGAGAGAGTTCAGAGTTAATACTCCTTAAGTAGACTGGTCATGATGAAAAACTATGCCATGGGAAGCTTTGTTTTGATTTTTTATAAAAATAAAAATAAACTATTAAATGACTTCTAGACAATTTTCTCAACATTTAATGAATAGGCTTTAAGAAAAAAAATAGAACATATCAGTAAATTCTAAATGAAAATAACAGAGGAGAGGTGTGTCTCTCTATGACCTGTGTCTTAAGCATATATGGAAAGAAACACAATTCTGCTACTTTCCTGAACCATTTACATAGCCTGAGACCATGGTATTGAAAACGGGAGACATGGATTCTACCTGGGACAGGACACTGTTAAAAAGCAGATACAGGGCTTCAGATTCTGACTCAACAGCACTTCCCAAGTCATTCCACGGTAGATGTTGAAGGAACCACACTTGACAAACCTATGCATAACAGGACACTATTGCATATTAATGTACATAATCTGACGTTATGGATCATACATGTTAGCTAGGGGATTTTTAAATATATTTTAATTTATTTTAAACATATTCTAATTTGGAGGGTCCTTGCTTTTATTTTACTCCCTGCAAATACTACTTTTAAATCCTTTATCCCCTTTACTCAGAATTGATACCCAAAACATTTAGAGAGAGAAAATATTAAAACCTCTTCATTTATTCAGAAGCACAGCTAGTTCTGAAAATTAATGAAAGTGTGGTATACTACTCTCCAACCTTGAATTTTTATGGAATAGAAACCTATGTGGAGCCCTGGTCAGGCGGCTCGGTTGGATGGAACACCTTCCCAGTCACCAAGATATTGTGGTTCAATTCCTGGTCAGGGCACACACCTAGATTGCTGGCTAAGTCCCTGGTTGGGGCATATATGGGAGGCAATCAAACGGTGCTTCTCTCTCACATCAATGTCTGTCTGTCTGACTGTTTCTCTCTCTCTCTCTCTCTCTCTCTCTCTCTCTCTCTCTCTCTCTCTCTCCCCCTTCCTCTCTCTAAAATCAATAAAGAAAAAGATAACACATATTTTCTGGTGAGGATTAAAAAAAAAAGGATTCTCTTTCTACTAGAAATAATAGCTTGTTCTTGAAATGTATAATTCTCCTCAAATATTTCATAAAGATGCATGTATTTGTGAATGTCAGCTAACCGAGTGGACTTCATCTTTTGGAATCCAGGGCTTGGCATTGTCCATCCTTATGTGCCCATCCTCAGAACATTGCCTTAAACAAGCTGTTATAAAAGTTTAATGAATTCAATTGAATGGAAAGTGTGTATGTTCTTTTTAATATCAGAATAATTGCATACTTCATTATATGGGTGTACATGTGTGTTTTAAAAATCTATTTAAGTCTACCAATTTGGTTACAGAAAGAGAATGTTTCTAAAACAGTGAGGACAAATAAAAATGTACCCAGGATATTGCCAAACTTTGAAAAATAATTAAGGTTAACACGGAGAGGCAACTGATCTTGGGCATCGGGATATAACCAGATAGCAACAAAAACAACTTCCTGTACCAAAGGGGATTGATTTAGCTACATTTGAAATGAGAGGCTTTGAATAGCTGGTCGGGTCTACTTTATACACTCATGCTACACAGACAACATCACATGCAATTTCTCTTTTTCTTCAGGTCATACAAAATTAATTAAAAATCATTGAATTTTCTCTGCGCTATTCTTTCAAATTTGGAATAGATAAGAGGTTCAGAATGGCCTGAGTGCAATTACAAATGATAACATGATAACTTATGCAACATCCTAAGAATAGTGATGATTTTGTAAATTCCCAAAAGGATATTTGTATATCAGATTCTTTAAAGGAGTGTAAATGCACATTCCACATGTGCTGGCTATCAGATTTTAAAAAGGAGATGCTTTTACCCTCTCTCTGACTTGTTCTGGAACTAAAGTTAAGAAAAGAAAAGGCTAACTGTGTAAGGAGTGCTGAGGTCTCAGCAAGACAACTCACAAAATCATGACTCTCTCTACAGCAAATCACACACTAGGAAACCACCAAGCCAGTCTGATCATGGGGTTGAATGACTGCCCCGTGATAAAAATAAGAACTGACAATGACTGTTTCTGCTAAAATTCTGATGATGATAGTGTTAACAGCAGAAATTTCACCAGTAGTTTTCATTAATTACATGAACTGCAAAAATACTCATATCAGATTTTTTTCCCTGCTACCTACACATATTCAATAGACAGATATTTTATTTTTAAATATATTTTTATTGATTTCAGAGAGGAAGAAAAAGGAAGAGTGAGACAGAATCATCAATGATGAGATAATCATTAATTGTCTGCCTCCTGCACACCCCCTACTGGGGATTGAGCTCACAGCCCAGGCATGTGCCCTGACTGGAAATAGAACTGTGACCTCCTGGTTCATAGGTTGATGCTCAACCACTGAGTTACACTGGCCGGGCTGGACAGATATTTTAAATGATATATTTATACAAGAGAGATATATAAGTATATATATGTCACTGAAGTGGTCATTAATCTGAGGCATATGAACTGAAATTGTCTTTCTTATCTGCATTGAGGTTTAATAGATCCATTTGAGAAAAGGTTGCCTGCTAAATGAAGCCCTATAAAATTACATGAGACAAAATATACACCTCAGGAAAGAACCAGCTTAATCAAACATTTGACAATGTACTGAGCAGTGAGCATACACAAGTCCTTTGCTCTGTATTGATTAAAACTGCAAACATTGGCCCAGCTGGTGTGGCTCACTGGTTGACCCAAGTGACCCATGAACCAGGGCACAGTTCGATTCCCGGTCAGGCTGTATGCCAGGGTTGTGGGCGAGATGCCCAGTGGGGGGCATGCAGGAGGCAGCAGATTGATGTTTCTCTTTCATTGATGTTTCTATTTCTCCATCCCTCTCCATTTCTCTCTCTAAAATCAATAAAAATATATTGAAAAAAACAAAAAAAACCTGCAAATATTGACTCTTCAAAATAGAATGTTCTCAGCCTCATAAGAGAGAAATAAACACCTTAATGTAAATTCTTTGTAAGTAAAGGAGAAAACTTAGGTTTTCATAGAGAGTTTTTTTCCTAATAAAATCCTTATTTAGCATTATTTTCATTGCAGTTTAAATTCTGTAAATGACAAACACAATAAAGAATATCAGTATGCACCACTGAGTTGCCTCTGTTTTTATGACATGCTTGACAATTTGATCAAAACATCATCTGGGCATTAAATCCAGTCAATTTTTATTATGTAAGTACTTGACTTAGTTTTTATTATAAATCTAAATTTATAGCAAGGTGTTTTTCCACTGATTTTTAAGTTACCATATGTATTCAACAGCCCTAAGACAATAAAATAATAAGGTACAGAAAGCTGCTAGCCCATATGTGGCAAACAGAGTGAGCATTTAGTAATTGCCTGGTTTGTCACTAATGGCTACTGCTATGGAATGGAATGTAAGTGTCAGAGTGGGAGGAGGTAATGCAGGCAAATGGTAGATTTCTTTCTGAGTCAACACAATAATTGATTTGAGATGTTCTTGCAAAAGAAAGTTGGACCAACACTAAAATAATTTTTTTCATGAAGCCAAATCATTTTTTAGTGAAGAATAAGTATATATAATTCTTCTGTAAAATACCTCTGCAGATCATTAGACCTGACAAACATATACTTCTTTTGAAATTGCTTCTATATTAGCATACTAAATTTAGTATGTATGTATAATAGGATGAGTGTAGCTACCCTGTGAACTAGTCTAGATGCTGTGTGTGTACATGTGTGCACAAACATGTGCCATTTCTAATTTTCATAATTAAGGGTTCATAGTAATTAAAGAATCTTACAGATTCAACCATGTTGGGATGACATTTTAGAGTTATTATTTAACTGCAATTACATAGGTAAATAATAACCAGCCTTTACTTTAGGGTGGCCTAGTCTACCTATTTCATCTTAATGTCATTATTCTTTTGTATTGGAGAGAACCTTGACTTTACATAGATAAAAATAATTTTATAGACTCATCAAATATGTCAAAATAGTCTAAAGAATTGCATCTGAAAGGTTCAAGGTTAATTCTCCTGAAAAAAAAATAGAATACAAAATAAGATTATAGTCATTTGCATGACTATTTTTTTCTTATTTTTGTATCCTTGATGCTCTGGCATCGGAGTCCTCGCTGACCCACGGGAGACTGCCCCTCCCAGGGGTGAACAATGCTTGTAGAGAGCAAACCACTACCCTTGGAATAAGTGTGGCTTTCATACGCAGACCAACCAAAGCATGTCCCATGCTCCTGACCACCTCCTCTCTGGTTCTTACACTTCAAGAAGCAAGGTTCCTGTGCCCTGATGGCCCAGGGCTAGGCCCAGGCAAACAGACACAGCTCCCACAGCACAGCTCACTGTGGACCTCACCCTGCTTACCCTGCCTTTCCTTTCCTGAGGAAATCCCAGTGAAACCTCCTGCCCATGTGTTCTCTCTTCTTGTGCCTCACAACTAAGCTCAGTGCTGCCTCATGCTCCCTGCCCAGCAGGCCACACCTCCCATTTCTAGGGACCTATGAGCATAGAAAGGCTTTCTTTCAAGACATTCACTTCTGTGCCTGCATGTCTTACCATTAAAGCAACCCCCAGGTACATTCTATAACACCGTTTAATTATGTAATTAAATATAACATCATTTGAGGAGCACAAATGTTAAAAGTGGGAGACACAATGCTCTTACATCAAAGAAAGACCTGCAGAATTCGGCGGTGGGCCCAGATTCAAGCAGTGGGCATGAGGAGGGACTGCGAGGGAGCCTGGGACCAGCCTCCACGGAAACTGTGTGGAAAGGCTGGCCTTCTCGTGGGTGGGCTTTCCCACTTGAGGTCCATTGGGATTGGACAGAGAATCCTAGAGAGCCCGATTAGTGTTTCTGCTTTGGGCTTAACGTTTCATGTCACATATTAGCATATGAAGAAGCGTTAGAACAGTTTGCCATAGAACTAATTTAACTTTAGGCAGAGAAATAGACTAGAAGAGTTTAAAAAGGCCCATGTTTAGTTAGTGCTGCGTTTCTACTCTCCTGTTTACCCATTCCATAACCAACTCTGGCTTCTTTATGAATGAATAAATGTGATGTTGTATCAAACCTTTCCTTGAACTTTTCTAGCATTTAGAGACTAAAATATAACTTAACACAGATAAAATATGTCTGAAATTATTATCTAATTGCTGCACAATAAATAACATCCTATACTCAGAAAGACTGTTAACTACCCACATGATGCCTAGCTCAGGGTGGATACCTACAGAAATGCTGCCCCTACTTCTCTTATAAATCTTTGAGGCCAAGGACATTATTTCATATTTCATTTGCCCATGTACATCTTTGAATTCTTCCCAGGTTAGTGCTGAACACACAGCTTAGAATTCTGTGATAGTCTTTTTTTAAAATATATTTTTTTATTGATTTCAGAGAGGAAGGGAGAAGGAGAGAGAGATAGAAACATCAATGATGAGAGAGAACCATTGATCAGCTGCCTCCTGCACGTCCCTCACCAGGGATCAAACCCACAACCTGGGCATGTGCCTTTGACCGGAATGGAACCCGGGACGCTTCAGTCCACAGGCCGATGCTCTATCCACTGAGCCAAACAAGCTAGGGCTGTGATAGTCTTTATGAATGGCTGGAAGATAGACTGATTCAATGATTTCTACATTAGTATGCTTGAAATAATACATAAGGATGTGGTCCTGTCCAAATGGATTATTAAATCTCATTAAGGATTCCAAAGCTATAGAAAAGCAAGTCCAGGAGCCCCACACACATATGAAAACTTGGTATTTGACAGACTGCCACTGCAGACCAATGAGAGGAAGATAGGCTACTCAATAGATAGTCCTAAGAATCATTCATCCCTAATCATATTACCTCATCTCACACATAAGGATTGATATTTAGAACATAAGATAATATCTTTATGAATGTGGGGTAGAAAACCTTCCTTAAACAGGACCCCACGAGTACAAATAAAGAACAAAATTCTAACAAATACAACTACATTAAAATAAAATATTCCGTTCATAAAAAAAAAAATTGGAAAAGATAGGCCACACAGTAAAAGAAGGTGTTTGCCATGTCAGAAAAGGACTGGTGTTCCCTGCAACAATGAGAAGAAGACACCCCACCCAATGGGAATTTAAGCCAAGCACATGAACGGGGACTTAAAGAAGAGGAACGTTGCATACATGGGCCATAACTGTGCAAAAGAATGCTCAGTCCCACTAGTAATGGGTACTTTCAAATTAAACCCACCGTGAATATTATTTCACAGACATAAGATTACTCCCCCAAAAAATTAAGTCTGGCAAAATCACAACTTGGCAGGATGTGAGCTCTGGGGATTTAAAGCACTCCCAGGGGGAGTGTAAATTGATGTAACCATTCTGCACAGAATTGGCAAGATCTGGTAAGGTAGGGAATGAGCATGCTGAACAACCCAGCAATTTCACGCCTACCTGTTTCTATGCCCCTGGAGAAGCTCTTGCACATCTGCTCAAGAAAACTCATAGCAGCACTTTTGTAAGAGCCACAAAGATAATCTGAATAATTGGGACTCATCCATATAAAAGAAAATTACACAGCAGAAGAAATAAGTGGATAAACCACACAAACAAAATATTAAACCAAAAATGGGAGTTGCTGAATACATACAGTATGTTACCACTTTTATAATGTTTTATTAAAAAACTGATAAGAACAGATACTATACTTGAGCTTAGCGGAAAGACCATTTATTTATCTGTTTAATTATTTATATCAGTATGGCTTCGTGGATATGGATATTCATTTTACCCTACGGGCTATAATCCAATATTGTCACTTATTTGTTGCTCCAATTGATGGAGATTTTACCACTAGGAGCTCCTTCAAGTCGGCTCCTGTTTCCCATCAATGCGGCCCATCAGGTTTTAAAGACTCCCTTACTTCCTGGTTCCACAAGATATTGTAGACTCAGTTTGTGTTTTCTGCCTCAAATCTGGAATCAATTATTTTTCCAACAGACCCTAATCCCTTTCGTTGGAAAAATGGTGTCTAGAAACCAAGATCCAGACTATAGTCTGTTCATTGATTCCTGGGTATCATAGTTTCTAGGCCCTTCCAGCACACAGAGCTAGGGAACACTGCTATGGATGATAACACAAGCACATGCACACATTCACGTTGATTTCTACTGGGGAAGTGTTCAATTTATACATTAATTTAGGGAGTACTTTAAATATTGTCATCATTTCCATTAACATGTTCTCATTTGTTTAACTGTTTTTATATATTTAATGGGTGTGTAACAATTATCCTCATATGGAAAAATACTATATATGAACTTGGGACCCATAAATATGTAGTGAAAGTAAAATATATTAATGGGATTAACAGACACTGGATTTAAGATTACGTTAACTCTGAAACTGGAAGGAGAATAGGATCAAGGTGAAATACAGAGATGACTATAATAGTCTATTTCTTAAGCTAGGTATTGAAAAGAAAGTGTTCATTACATTATTGTTCATGAAATTCTGAATCAACCTATTATGGAATATTTTTAAATACCTAAATGAGAAAATAATCATCAAATGTATTTTCTTAAATAATTTTTCTAAAGACTTAAATTCTTTTAGAAAAATTTAAATTCTTACAACAAACTAATGCTTCAAAAGTAGAGACACTCAGCCCTAACCAGTTTGGCTCAGTGGATAGAGCATTGGCCTGAGGACTGAAGGGTCCCAGGTTCGATTCCGGTCAAGGTCAAGGGCATGTACCTTGGTTGCAGGCACATCCCCAGTACGGGGTGTGCAGGAGGCAGCTGATTGATGTTTCTCTCTCAGTGATGTTTCTCTCTCTCCCTCTCCCTTCCTCTCTGTAAAAAAATCAATAAAATATATATTTTTTAAAAAGTAGAGACACTCCCAATGGAATTTTACATTTTATTGGAGAGAAACTACCCAACTCCTTAGAAATTATTTAAAATTACATAGGGCAACTGGCAAATATTTGTATATTATTTACTTGATTTCAGTTAAAAAAAAAAAAAGAGGATTTCTGGAATTAAAAGTATCAGTGTGAGTTTTCTCCAGAGGGGCCGAGCATAGAGGATTGGGAGAATGTGCTGCTCATTTTGTTGGAGTTGGTGTCACCCAGCAACCCTTGTACCTGCCTACCCTGTTGTTGGCTCCATCTCCACAATCCAAGGAAACTGATGTTAGCTTATGACAATAATTCATGCCAAAGAAAACTTTCAGAGTGGTTTGCCCTTTTCCCTCGTTGGCACGGAGATGCACTTAAAGTGCAATAGCATGCACTTGTCCACAGTAAATTCAATTACCTTTGTTTCTGGCTACTTCAGCTGGCCATAATGATTGCAAATTGCACCCTGCCCTCATCTTCCAGGCTAATGTTCATGCCTGCAATGTAAACTTGATGGGTATGCCTTGTTTTTAACAATCCAAAGTTCTTTATTAAGGACCCAATTATAAACAGTGCTGTGTTAGGCATTTTTAAAAACCTCTCTACAAATGGTCTCAGCAGCCCACTGCACTCTACTCCATGAGATTCAGTCCCTGCTCATGTCCAAACCATTGCTTTCTCATTGCTTTTTCATATTCATTAGGCTGCCAAGATTGAGGGTGGATCTTACAATTTTCCTGTGAAGTGAATTCAATCCATGTACGTTTGAAAAGACAATGCAAAAAGGTGTCCTGGATTATGAACTCTCAAAGTATCTTTTCTATGGCTAACTGAAATGAGAGCCATACAAAAATATCTGGTATCATTTTTCAAAATAATTATTTTGACTTTAAACATAAAACAACTCACCTATCCACCCCCTTCCTTTCAATTGCCAGCATAATAATGATGTAATTGCAGTTATAATTACAAAGAACTTCAACTCAATTTAATTTTAATTATTTAAAATTTGTAAACACTCCAGGAAAACCTCATTAAGCTGGCTGAGCCAACTTGTTTGCAAGGGGACCAAGGAGTAAGCATTTACAATTATTCACATTACACCATCCATTCACTCACACTAACCATTCTGATTAACCAGTAATCACACTCCTTTGAAGTGAGCAGCTCTGGCAAAGGTTGTTACAGCTTTTTAAAAAAATGATTTGAAAGCTGCACACATAAATGAACACACATTGAAAAGCTGCCAGAACTTTGGCCTGCATGCACATTGGGGAATAAACAGAAAGGTCCTAGCAAAATGCACGCATTTAAAAACATTTATTTGCAAAACTGATGATTCAGGTTTAAATCTCTTTTACTATAAGATTACTAATTTGTATTTATCCATTAAAAGAAAGATGAGCCCGGCCAGCATGGCTCAGTAGTTGAGCATCAAGCTATGAAACAGGAGGTCACGGTTCGATTCCAGGTCAGGGCACATGCTGAAGTTACAGGCTTGATCCCCAGTGTGGGGAGTGCAGAGGTACCCGATCAATGAGTCTCTCTTATCATTGATGTTTCTATTTCTCTCTCCTTCTCCCTTTCTCTCTGAAATTAATAAAAATATATTTTATAAAAAGATGAAATATCACAATTTGTGACAAGATGAATATTGAGGGTATTATGCTAAGTGAAATATGTCAGATGGAAAAGGACAAAAACAGCATGATTTTACTCATATGTGTAATATAAAAAACAAAACAAAACACAAACTAACAAAACAAAAAATTCATAGATATGACAACAGAATGGTGGTTACCAGAGAGAAAGGAAGATGTGGGGGGGGGGGGCAGATTGGATAAAAGAGGTCAAATATATGGTGATGGAAAGAAACTAAACTTTTGGTGATTGATACCATTGTAATTGGCTACTTATTAATAACAGGAAAGGGAAGGCCCATTATTATAGGCACTAGAAGCCCGTTGCACAAAGTTTCGTGCAATAGACTTTCCTTCACCTGGCTGCCAGCATGCTTTCCGCCAGCACCAGTTTTCCTCTGGCCACACGCCAATCGGAGCGCCTCCCGAAGGCTGGGGGTGGGACTCGGGAAGCGCTCCGATCGGCGGGTGGCCAGAGGAAAACTGGTGCTGGTGGAAAACTGGTGCCGGCAGCCAAGCAATCGGCCACCCCGAGTTCCGCCACCAGCACCTTCCACCGGCCCCATGGGTCCTCCCGCAGCGCCGGCCATTTAGGCCGGCAGTAGGAGCGGGGGGCGGGGACTCGCGAGTCCCCGCCCCCCGCTCCTACCACCAGCCAATCGGCCACCCTGAGTCCCGCCCCCCGCGCCTCCAGCCAGCCCAATCGTGGGCATAGAGGAGTGATGCAATTTGCATATTACCTTTTTTTATTATGTAGGATGCCATTTGGGCAGCTTCACCAAGGAAGCTGCAGCTTTACATTCCCCAGGGAGCCACGGGTCTATTCCTGCAGAGCCTGGGGAAAGGGACTGGACATGGAGGAAGATGGGTGCATGCCCCGGAAAGTTGGGGTGATGTCAGGAAGGTACTTGCTTGTCAGTCACACTTGGGAACAGATCATTGGCCAGAATAGGCATGGTCACTGCAAGGGCACACAATCTGGGCTATTTCATCCCCTAAACAAAGAGTTCACTCTCTTGGTTCCTTTTGGTGTGTTGTGCTTGACTCCTGGCTTGTGGGGCTCTCTCACTCCTGCTTCCTGGCATTCGCCCACATAGCCCAGAGCCCTGTGGACCCCCACACAATGGACTAATGGACTGAAACTAGCCTGATGCTGAACTGGACCAGGCTGCAACATGGAAAAGAAACTCTGGACATTGGCTTTGCTCCTACTTTTACTGGAACCCCAGCTACACTTCTTCTATGACTGGAATGGGACTTTGGAAACACAGAGATGTAATTCCATGTAAATAAAAAGCATTCATCCTCCCACGTGAGTCTCAGAAAATTCATTTTTTCTAGATATCATAAGGACCCCACCTCAGCATCCAGTAGGGAAAAGGACACCCCGATAACATGACCATGCAACAGAGTATAGAGATACTGAATAAGTTGTATACATAAAATTTATATAATATATTAACCAATGTTACATCCATGATTTTAATAATAATAAAAAAAGATTGTGATTTGGACACCTTCCTCAGTCACAGCAGTTCATGGTCATGGTGATGTGAGGCTCAGAGTAAGTCAAAGGAAGGTGAACCTGAGACCTGGCAGAAGGTATTTATTCTGAATGAAAGTGCCCTGTGCTGGAGCCATAGAAAGACCTGGGGACTCCTGGCTCAGATGTAAGCTGGGACACATGTTCTATCCTCTCTAAGTCTATCTCCTTAAAATATTCCAAACATGTACAGCTATCTCACAGGGCTTTGGGTAGGAATAAATGTGCCCAGCATACAGGAGCCATGTAATATATGTAGTTCCTAGTGCTAAAAGGCTAAAGCATAGGGACAACCTTCCAATCCCTAGTCCACAGCTACTAACATTCTGGCAATCAAAGTCTGACTACATATAGCGAAAAAATGGAAGTTTTCAGAATCCATCATCATTGGTTTATTTACTTATGAGAAGTATAACCCTATATAATAAAAGGCTAATGTGCAAATTGTCCCCTCTACCAGGAGTTCGACCAGGATGAGGGGCTGGCCAACTGCCAGTGGCCCCTCCCCCCGGCTGGCACCCACCCATGCATGAATTTGTGCACTGGGCCTCTAGTAACAAGTATATACTAGTAAAGGCTCTATGTATCACACAAAGGCCACATGTGGCTAATTTGTAAGAATAATACAATGTTGTCCTATATGATGACACATTCTATGAATATTGTGAGGACTCCTGAATGAACATATTTAATAGGCAAATTAAAATCCCATCTGTGACATCTCATCTTGTCACATATTACCAGTCCTGTTTTCATCTACTATTGAAATTTTGCCAATTCTACCAGAGACTTGGTTAGAAACAAACAAAAAAAATAATAATTATTATTATTATTACCTTTACAAGGGGGTTTTACATTTCTCAAATGATGCATTGTTTCAGCTTGTCCCTACAACAACCAATAGATTTTGAGCACAGGCAGATTTTATGCAGTACACCTAAGCAATAAGTGGTCATGGGATGTAAGTGGTGGGAAGAGTAACTGGATTGTTTTACTTCCTTCTATTTGGAATAACTGACATGGTACACCATGGCCTGGCCTTTCTCTTCCCTGTTGGAGACCCTCATCCCATTCAGCTCCCTCACCAAGCCTTGTGCTGGTTCCAGGGCTCCCGGATGTCTTGGTCAGTCAACCTCAATCCTGAGTCATCTTTCAATGTCCAACTTGAGGAAACCTTACCCATGAACACTGATGGAATAACCATCGATCCCAATGCCTGAACTAGTGCTAAAGATAAAGTGCATACAGATATGAAATTGGATCCAAGAAGTTGCAATAGAATGGAGGCAAAAGTAATATTCATAAGTAGGTAGCTGTCAACTCAGACCGCTGTGCTAAGACCTAACAAGAAAAGGCTGATCATCATATATTCCATTAAGTTGAGGTGGGGGTGGCATCACCTACAGTGCTGACCTTTCCTGTCTCTGACTCCCATTGCTCTTACTCAGCCCCTGATGGGTTTCCACAGCTTCTCCAATGTTCTTACAGCTCCTCAGCTGGAGTGTAAGCCACCTGAGGGAGAGACTGGTGTCATTCCTCTTCGGATTCCCACAGCACTTGGCATAGTCTTGGTTACAAAACTAGGGCCAGATAGAAACAGATGAATTGGTTGTATGGAGAAGAACCAGTGGGAAGGAAGGGGAATAGGTTAAAGACAGCACTTGGAGAAAACAATGTTTTTGAAGGAATAAGAACTGTATCCTGGGAAGAGAAAAAAACAGATAGTTTTATGTGAGTTTACTTCAGTAGGAAAAAATAAATAAAATGAGCAACCTTTGCATCATTTGAAATCTGCATCCCACTAGCTAATATAAAGTAATCTGTCTTATTTGTAAAATGAAATCCATGCAAAGATAATAACACACTTTGTATTAAATCTATCTGGAGAAGGAAAAACCAAATTTTCTCCATTTGCTCAACTCAGCTTGGAATATAATACACAAAATTGTAATTCAGAGCACATTATCTGTGCTGCTATTTATTTGCGGAAACATTAGTCCTGGAATATTTTTCTACATTTTCATATAGAGATATATCCCTGAAGAATCATACATACATTCTCAGGGGAACTGGTTTACTCCAAGTCTTCAAGATGTTGACTACCTATTTGAGCGATGAACTAAACAAAAGGTCACTTGTATTCTTTATTTATTACCAAACAGCCTTTGATAATTGAAAATATTTGTTAACCTTTCTTTATCTCAGTTTTATCACCAAAATGAAAGAAGAATGAAAGTGTTTGCTTTGAAGTAGATGTGTGACTGCACACGTTTGTGAGATTCTTTGATATTCTCCCACGGCAATGCTATTGGAATCATTAAAACTTAGTGAACCTTGGGAATTTGAATCCTTTAATACACTAAAGGTAAAGTAATCAGATTAATGATTTTTTCCCCTTGGTTAATCTTATCAAGAATCTGGGCTGTTCAAGATCAGTTGTTTTCCACTTTGCTATTGAAATAAAAACTGATTTGAGACTTTGAATAGAGAAATAAAAGCAATCTTCCTAATTATTCCCTCTGCGTAGTCCTCTGAAAGTACAGCTGATCCAGGGTTAAACTTGTTCCTTAACTAATTAAACTTTTTCTTTAATTAAGCACCCCTAATGATCTTACTTTTTAGAGACTGGCTTCACTACAATAAAAATAAATTTCTTATATTTATCACAGAGTTGGTGAGTGATGACCAAAAAGGTCTTAAGAAATTACTTTTAGCATATGAAACCTTTAGTTAAAGGTAGTTAGCAAAGAAAGTGGAAGAAAATTGGGCTGGAACAATCCCTGTGCTGAACTGTTCAATCAAAACGCAGCATTAGGATGACTTAAATGCATCAACAGGTGAGTCCTGGGGATCATGGAGGGAATGCCCAAACAGGTCTGCACAAGTCCTTACTCCTTGCACCTCCAAACATTAAAAGGGACTGGATGAGTTGATTAAATCCCATGACAAAATTGTCATTATTATTTTATGTGATATATATATATATATATATATATATATATATATATATATATATACACACATACACATACATATAAAGAGCCAGCGACCGTAACGTCCATAACAACCATAAAGACTGGTCCCTATGACACCCAAACTGGCCCGATCAGGGGGTGGAGCCAGCAGGCCAACCTTGTGGCCCCTCCCCACTGCTGACCTGCCCCTGATCAAACTCTCCCACCCCAATCAAGAGCTGGCCACCTGCCAAACACCCCCTCCCTTCCCCCTGGCCAGCCCCACCCCCAATCAGTCTGCCCCACCATGATAGGCCCACAGCCCCTCCCACCAGCTGGCCCACCCCTGATGCCCCGCCATCCCAATAGGGGGCAGGGCTGGCCGGCCAACCTCCTGCAGCCCCTCCTGCTGGTCACCCCCTGATCGCATCCCCCTACCCAATAGGGGGTGGGGCTGGTCAGCCAACTTCCTGCAGCCCTCCCTGTGGCCTCCCCACCCCAATAGGGGGCAGGGCTGGCCGGCCAACCTCCTGCAGCCCCTCCCCGCTGCCGGCCCCACTTTAGATCAGCCCCCCAACCCCATCAGGGGCAGGGCCGGCCAGCCAACTACCCATGGCTCCTCCCCAAGGCCACTGGCCCCCGATTGGCACCCCCCACTCCATTCGGGGTTGGGGCTGGCCAGCCTACCATCCACAGCGCCCCCCATGGCCGGCCCCACCACCAATCAGCCCCCCAACCCCAATCGCCCGCAGCCCCTTCCCCCAGCTGGATCGGCCCTGATTGGCCCTGATCTGGTGGGGGGGGTGCTGGCCAACCTCCTGCCATCTCCTCTTTCCAGTAGGCCCAGCCCCAATCCGCCTTGATTGGAGCTGGGCTGGCTGGACCCCACCTGTGCATGAATTTGTGCACTGGGCCTCTAGTGAATATATAAAAGAACAAACCCATCTGTTACCCTGAGGTGATTTAATGTGCTTTAAAATATTCAAATAAATCTCCCCCAAGTTACCACCAAAAATATTGAGCATGGAAACTAAAAATGGTAGGTTTTTAGTGTCCATTTGCAGAATGCTGTATGGATGAATGAATGCTAGAATAAATTAAATAATAACTTAAGCCCTGGCCAGTGTAGGTCAGTGGTTAGAGTGTTAGCCTGCACACTGAATGGACTCAGGTTTGATTTCCGGTCAGGGGATTGTGCCTGGGTTGAAGGTTCAATCCCAAGACTTGGTTAGGGCACATGTGTAGGGCAGCCAGTCGATGTGTCTCTCTCACATCAATGTTTCTTTCTCTTTCTTTCTTTTCTTTCTTTCTTTCTTTCTTTCTTTCTTTCTTTCTTTCTTTCTTTCTTTCTTTCTTTCTCTCTCTTTCTCTTTCTCTCTCTCTCTCTCTCTCTCTCTCTCTCTCTCTCTCTCTCTCTCTCTGTCTCCATCTCTCTCTTCTCCTTTATTCCCTTCCTTCTACTCTTTCTATAAAGCAATGGAAAAAATATCCTTCGGTCTTCACCAAAAAAAAAAAAAAAAAGAAAAAGGGAATAACCCAAGTCAATAAATGGTATTGACCTGATTCAATATCCTCATTTTGTAAATCATCAGAAAGGTGAGGTCTAGAAAGATTAAATGAAATACCAAAGTTCATATGTGTATTTTTTTCAACAAGCCTTTACTAAAGGCCTACCAGATGGCAAGGGAACTGGGCCTATAAAGATAAAACTGCTTTTCCCTGTGAGCACATTCTTCCTAGGATATTTCTGACAAAACATTTATCATTGACTTTCGTCAGCTATACGTTAAGTTTCTAGGTTCCTAAGTTAGAGGCTTGGAAAACCTTGCTTTTTAAAAAACATTATCTTTATTGTTGAAAGTATTACAGATGTCTCCCTTTTTCCCCTGCATTGAGCCCCTCCTTCCCACTCTCACCTCCTCTCCAGGCCTTCTCTGCACTGTTGTCTGTATCCATGGATTATGCATATAATATGCATATATATTCTTCAGTTAATCTCTTCCTGTCCCCCTACCCCCCGCCACTTCCCTCTGAGATGCCACAGTCTGTCCCATGCTTCCATGTCTTTGGGTCAATTTATTCTGTTCATTAGATTCCACACAGACGTGAGATCATGTGATACTCGTCTTTCTCTGACTCGCTTGTTTTACTTAGCATAATCTTTTCCAGGTCCCTCCATGTTGTCTCAAAGGTTAATAGTTTATTTATTTTTTTTTACAACTGCATATTATTCCATTATGTCAATGTACCACAGCTTTTTTTTTTTTTTTATCCAGCCATCTACTGACAGGCACTTGGGCTATTTCCAGATCTTAGCTATTGTCAGTAACACTGCTATGAACAAAGGGGTGCATACATTCTTTCTGATCGGTTTTGCAGGCTTCTGAGGAAAGCCTTGGTTTTACTTTTCATCAGTGACAAAATAAACAGATCCTTAAACCCAGTTGATCTCTTCTGTAATAATCAAAGTAAGATTTCACACACTAATCAGGAACCAGAAACCAGGCTACAACTATCAGAGCATTCTGCCGCCAAAGCTGATGGACAGCAATCAGCACGGGGACAAAGGGTTGGTGTGCCACCTTTCTAGAAAAAAAGGAGATTAAAGTGAAGGCTGGGAATGGGCAAGAAAGTGAAAAATGGAGGATTTGCTATAAAAAGCATTTACATTTTTACCTCAAGGGAAAAATCTGTTTTATTCCTTATATGGATGAACAATTAATGTAAAACATTAAGTCAAACCTCTTTGAAAGAATGGAAGAATCATTGCAAGAGGGCCATGATTAGACAGAATGTGTGGGAGAAATAGCGTAACCAAAATCATAAGACTACCGCTGATGTTTTGGTTTCTCCCTGGGAGGGAGCTTGAGAGATGGGGGAGAAACCATTGTTGAAGAAAGAGAAAGGAGGAAAGGGACAAAGCAGTTGTTCTAGAGATAAATGTTAGTTCCACATGAGCTAAAACTTTGATAATGAAAAAAGCAACTGCCTGCTGCCCCTGCTTCATTAGGGTGGCTGATAAAGCCTCCTCTGCTTCATTCTCTGGAGTAGCTAAGTCCACCAATCCATTCCTTCCTGGGCTATAGTTTTCATGACAAAAAGAACTGTCCAGAAGGGAAGATGCCATCTGCTTAGAGAGGAATGTGACTCCTGACTGAACATTTGCCATCTCCAGTCTAGTTACCCAAGATCCTCAAGAAAATCAGATGCTTTGGTCAAATGGCAAATAGTGACTTGTATTCTAGGATGGTGCTTGCTACCTTCTTGCCAACTATCCTGGTCACAACTCTTTCAGACTCCTGATTTGACAACCAAATATTTCCCCCTGAAATATAGCTTCACTATGGAAATAAAAAAATTATTTAGATAAATGTGCAACCTTAAAAAATCAAAGGTTAACTTTCTTTACTCTCTAAATCCTACTGTACTGTGCATGGCCTTGCAAACCAGCACTAGTCAAGCCCATTTTCCTTATGAGTCCCACTCCCTTTGGCAGATTTCCAGTTTATTTTTTCAAGTCCAAGTTGCTTACAGGCTGAGATTTCAAAGCAGGCTCCTGATCCTGGTGTCTTTGTGTAACTTTGGTTTTAGTTACTAAGGAAACACTTTTTTGCCATTCTATACTGTAAACCCTTTAATTCCTCCTTCTCCTAATTCTTAAACAATCCATTTAAACTACAAGAGCAAATACTATAAGAGCATTCCATAAAACATATAGCTCGCAACCTGATATATGAAAAAAGCATATATATAATTTAACTTCAAAATAACATTAATTGCCATTAGGAATTCTAATTCAAGTACTCCATGCCAGGTAAATAGATAGATAGAGGCAGCATATGACAGGTAGATAAAGCTAGCACACACATCATGATCCTGCAGTTTATCAGGGTAAAGGAAGATGGCACAGACAGGGCGAGGCTGGTACAAAATTCAAGGCAAAAACTATCTGAGCTTGCAAGAAAATGCAGGCGGAATTTATTTTTACAATAATTCCAAAACACTTTGTTCCAAAATGTTTACTCAGAATGCAATTATTCCTTCCCCAAACATTGACTGAGATTAGACCTTGTTCGATACACTATTTGGAATACAATATGTTACATCTCCTGCCCCAGCGAGAAGAGCACATGCACAGAAATAACCACAGAATGAAAGTAAAATACATTAAAGGCTAAGAAAGACATAACTTGCTATGAGAGATGGGCAGGAATCTACTGCTGGCTGGGGTGTTGGGAGAAGCCCTAACGTAAAGAGAGACATTTGTGTTGTGCCTGTTACCAGTGGAACACCCAAGACGGTGGCTGTGGGAACACACACTTGAAGAAATACTGGTAGTGCCAACACTGGTTCTGCTACCCAGTGTTATATGCTATCAAGCTGGCCAATGTGCGAGGGGAGGTGGATAGAGTATAGCCAAAAACAGGCCAAGGAGTTTGAGTTTTGAACTTCAATACATTGATAATGGGGGGAGTTTAAAGTATTTCTAGTTGGACTGGAGATATAAAATAGTTCAGAGTAGAAGTTCAAAAGTAGAAAGTAACCTATTCTTTACCAGGTAGAATGCCATACGCCCAGTCCTACCAAATCCAACTTGGGATCTCCATAATGAGGTGTCCAATAGGCCACCACGATGCACATTTCAGCAAAATTGTAAGTCATTGCACAGACATTGATTAAGGCTTTGTCCGTAAGTAGGCAGGAGTTTTCATTTCACCAGACAAAATTAAAAACCAGATTAAAAGTGCCTACAAAAACATCCCAGCTAAAATTTTAAATTTACACATTTTTATAGGAGGCCTTTTTAATCATCTCTACAGTCCTACCCCATGAAAGTCTACTTTGAAAATCCTGCTTTGATTGGAATCAACCATGATAAATCAGAGAATTACATGGGGAGACAGGAGCTAGGAGCAGTGTTATCACCAAGAACCACATTAAGGCTAGGCTGTTCTCCTTTAAGACTTCAGGGTTGATATTAGCATTAGGGCGAATACTAATCCAAGGGTGAAGGGGGAATTGTAGTCCAATCATCCAGAAAAAGAACCATGAATGAGTCATCCAACCAAAAAAGTAGAAAACATATCAAATGTGATACACAGAGTGAAAAAATAGAAGATTGGATCTACTTTTAAATAACAGCAAATAGCCTGAAGCAATTCATTTTATCTCAAGGCACAGAATGGAGTAGGTCACCATACTGAAAAGGTCAGGCGATGGCACACGACAAGACACCAGATTATTTCAAAAGTATAAAGATGCCAGTTTATGTAAGTTCAAACAAGAAGTATTAATGTCAAAATAAAGCAAAACAGACATAATGGCTGCAGTCAATTTAAGCTCTGAAATGCACACCCGGAGGATGAAATGATATGATGGTGACACTCGCTGCATTCTCTAGTCTCCTGTCAGGCCTCATTAGACCAGCCAGATGCAGAGCCGGGGGAAAGCATCACTCCCAGTGATGGCACCTGTCCTTCTGGTGAGGAATTCAGAGGGGCAGCTGGTCTTTTTAGCGAGACCTCTGAATGTTCCATCTGGCCAGCCTGCTCTCGAGGTTTGCCTGCTTCCCTTAGGGGGGTTTATTTGACCATGAACTTTAATTATGGGAATAGTACATGCTTTCTTCTTAAGATCACCTGCAACAGTTATTAAGAGACTATTATGCAATAGAATATACATCTTGCATGCATGCATGCATACATACATACACATACATCTTAATCCCTTTGCACAACCTTCAATCTGTCCATTCTGTCCCTATTTTACTCCCTATTTTGTCACTCTAAAATTGCCAGAATTAACCTGTCTCTAGGAACGAGAATTGTATGACTGAATCTTCTATGTGATGTGGATACTCTTATATGTATTATATGTTTGCTTCTCTATGCCTATTCAGAACCTCTCTATCCCTCAATGACCACCTCAAACCTGGCCTCTTCATGGAAACTTCCCCAAAGGCACTATCTCTCCCTGAATTTCAACACTCATTACCCTCACTGTAGTAACTTGGTCCTTCATTATAACCCATCATATATTACTTTCAAATTGTCATATTATGTAATTCCATATTCTCCTATTGCACTCAGAATGGTATATATTAGTCCTCCAATAATACATACTGATAAACTCTAAAATTTCTTTTTTTAAGAAAAATTAAGGGCTGCAAAAAACCTAGTTTCCAGTCTTAAATGCTAAACCTTAAAGTCCATCTGTATGGTTTTTCATTTCAGCAAAGTTTTGTGCCTATTTTCTTACAGATACAACATGAGTGCACATTTAACAACACTATAACTTTTTTGAAGAAGGTTCTTCTTTCAGGCAATTTTGTTTTTTAAAAAAGTTGCCAATTTTGCTTAGGAATCTGTGGCTCCAAAGTTGAAGAATTTCAGGAATGTTTGTTTTTCTTTAATCAAATAAATGTGCAACTTCTCAAATATAAAACAGTGAAGGAAAAAAGGGCAAGTCCTCTCAACAAATCATCTGACTTACTCTGCTGATTATCAGGACCACGGACAGTACTGTGGCCAGAGAACCCTCCCCTCCTAGGACACAGAAAGCAATGCCAAAATTAACTCCAAAGACATGCATAATAAAGCACATTCAGCCTTCTAAAGCTTCAATGTGACTAAGAAAATCATCCCAAGAGCTGAGCTGGAGGCTCATGAAGGTAAGAAATTACACTTCACAGCATAAATTTTAAAAATCAAAATTGTAATAGCTTGCATATATAATGACAACTTCTTTTCTTTCATAAGGACAAATATCACAAACAAGATAGCAGGTGGTAAGTGTGCTCTGAGAAAGAAAAATGTTAAAGTTTCATGAAACATCCTTTGGAAAAGAGTTGATTTCAAAAGGAAAAGTGCTATAGAATACATAGACTACACCTATCACGACAGGTTTGCTGTAGGGCAGTAATTTTCAATCAGTGTGCCACAAGAATTTTTTTTTTAATATATTTTATTGATTTTTCACAGAGAGAAAGGGAGAGGGATAGAGAACTAGAAACATCGATGAGAGAGATACATCGACCAGCTGCCTCCTGCACACCCCCCACCGGGGATGTGCCCGCAACCAATGTACATGCCCTTGACCGGAATCGAACCTGGGACCCTTCAGCCCGCAGACCGACGCTCCATCCACTGAGCCAAACCGGTTTCGGCAGTGTGCCACAAGAATTTTTAAAACCTGCAATACCTGACTATTTAGTCAGGGGCACTGACCTCTTTTCCCTTAGAGTGTCAAATAAAAAAAATGACATCAGCCAACACAATAGCTGTCCGGTGTGAATGGCCTATCTTGAACCATAAATATATAGATTATGTAACAGAGATGCATCTTATTAGTCACATCAGATAATAAGGTTGTGTCTGGTTGGTTAATTTTTGGTACCATAAATCCTTATATACAAGTATAGATACCTGCTTTTTTTAAAAAAAAAAAAAAAAGTCAATTTGGAGCAAAAAGGGTAGGTAATTACAGTGTTGTTGTTTTTTGTAAGTCAATCAAAATTATACCTATTTTTTGTCAGATTGACAAAAATACATTTTTGGTGTGCTGCAGAATTTTAGTAATTACTGTATGTGTGCCATAAGATGAAAAAGGTTGAAAATCGCTGCTGTAGAGAAAATATATCAGCTTACAGAGAATACACCTATCATGACAGGTTATTATAGAGCAAAAAATCAGCTAATTCACAATTCCAGGTATCACCAATTATAAACACCACTAGAGAAAAATTGTTCAGAATCAATATATCTTATAGCTGCATCTTCATCTATACATTTTCGTGGACTAGATTGATCAAGATATCCAAGGCTATCTTCCCTCCTGTTTTCTAGCCGTCCCTGAAATCCGCTCTGCTGCCAACTATAATCCTGCCCCCGTTTTTATTTAAAAGCCATAGAGTCTAAAAGTAGTAAAATTGAGTGGAGATTTCAAAGGCTGGCCAATTTCCCTTTCTTCTCACCTATGAAGATTAATGTGCACACAGTGGTAAGGAATATAAGCTTTGCCGAGATGTACAGGAAAATAAAGAGACATCACTCTTTTCTCTGGGGAGAACTGAAGATTTATTAGGAGGCAGCATATTGGGCAGCCTTCTGAATAGCTTATAATTTCTTTTGTGACATTCCCTTTCCCCAAGGGTTTCATCACGCAGACTTCTTTCCGCTCTCCTTGCTGGATTCAGACACTGCTCGTAAGCCTGATGATGAAGGAACTCATCCACAGAAAACTATTGGGGCTGCCTGCCTGTGAAATTACAACTAAATAGAGAAACTGCACCTGTAACAACCACTGGAAAGGGGAAAATCAAAATTTGTTTCCATGTCTATAGATGCTAAAATATTCAAGAAAAGTGTTTGTTTTTGATGTGCTTCATTAATAGACTGTTTTGAAATTAGATTTTAGATTAGATTAGATTGAAATTCGACCACTGCTTTTGGGCCCTTTGCCAGGCATTGTACTGGAAGCATTCATATGTGTTATGTCATTTAACCCTGAAACCCTTTGTAGGAGAGGTTTTCTCTCTACTTCGCCATTAAGAACACTGTGTCTCAAAGCAGTGAGCCACAGCACCAAGGTGAAGAGCAGGGATAGGACTTGAATGAGGGGTTTAGTAGTAATTGAGGGCAGCATTACACATCAGATTTCTTCTTGAATTTGTTGGGGAATATGAAAATGAAGAAGGAAGGGAAAAGAGGTGCGTTCTCAGAGGAAGAAAGAAACCAGGCTCATAATTACTCAAAGTCCTTCTTTTCTGACAGGACTGCGCCTTTACTATTAGCACCTGGTGACTGCTGGGCCACTGAGGGCTGTTCCATCTTAAACAAACAGAGATAAACATCTCACCACCTAACTACCATGCTCTGTTCTCCAAACATCAGGCGTCACTAGAAACTGACTGACCAGTGTATCACGCCCACTGATTGTTTGGTAAGTTCATATGAATAATACACCTTAACTCATACCTGCCTCATATCATTCACATCTTGCCTCATATCATTCACATCTTGGCTTTAGTTTTCTGAACTTTTTTCTGATGAATACTAAAGATAAAACATGAATAATACTAGAATTAGAACAAGCCAAGGGTTATGAATAAACCCTAGGTGCTATGCTTTTGGAAAGAAGTATGATGGCTAGGGCAAAACCTTTAAAAATGAAATGTACATTCAACTTCCACCTCCGTGTAAAAGACAAAAAGGCCCATTATTTATACTTGGTGTTATTTTGAGCTTTCTAGTTATAAAGGAAAAAGAGACCAAGGGAAAAGTTAATGTCTCACCATAAGAGGCCTGGCCCTATATCTCCTGTTAAGTGAGAAATGAGGCAGTGCTCTCTGGCAACATGCGGGAGGGTCAGTTAAGTGCATCATGCAGATTTGCAGTAAAGATACTGAACAGTATTTTCAAAAGAATGACATAATGATCACGGCTGAAGTACCCGAGATCGAAGTACAGAAGCAAACTTGAAATATGAAGACTCAGCATCCTCCTGAGGAAATAAACACATTCCATGCCCCTCGAAGGAGCCACTCCATAACTGAAAATGAAGCAAATCCTTCAGGCGGAAGAACTCATGAATCATTCCCCTCCTCTCTGCAGAGGTACTGAGGTATGTGATCTGTTGGATGGCTTGAGATAACTTTAATAGCGAGTCTATAGATTTAAAAATATATTTAAAAGATAGTTCACATTTAATTTTATTTCTGCTGAGATGAATGTGCTGCAAAGTTGGATTAACTAAAATGCTCTGTGAAATAATTTTCTTCATGAATCAATCTTTATAGTTCAATTGCTTACAAGGTTTACGCAGAAATCTTTATGAAACCAAAGAATGTTTAGTTTGAAAAGAGCACCCATAATTTGACTCGCATAGAAAAGAAATAACATGGCTATATAAACAGTATATTTATGTCTAAGTAACAGAGTAAGAGTTTGAATATGTTAGACACATTGTAATTGGTTCGCTCTCCTGGGCGCCCTCCTCTTCCGACTGCAGAGTACAGAACATTAGAACAGACAGGCAAAAGCCAGCTCTGTGAAGGCACCAGCTGCACCTGTTACTCCAGACAAGCGAAGCGAGGTTAATGCAATCTCCCAAGAGAGACATCGGAGTGGCTCCGGATTAATTAATCACAGCAGGAAGAAGCCCGGTTGCCAGGGATGTTGCTAAGTTGTCTCTACAAAATGGACTAAGAGTCACTTTCCTTCCTTAGGAATGAAATGGAGATGTGATTCCAAATGTCAAATCTTGGATTTATAATCAATAATTCTATTGTCAGATCATTTACAACAATTGCGTTTATGCAGCTGGCACTGACAGGAAACTCAATTTATTATCTCAGGGCTGTTTGAAGTTATATATACGCTGCCAGCATGCATTTGTACGTGCTGGGTCCCTCCGCAGTTTCTCTTTTCCTGAGAGGAAGGGTTCACGGAGTTTACCAGGGAGCCCGACCAGATCATAAATCACGGGGAAGCAATGCCTGCTAACTGAATATGAGTTTCCTCTGAAGCTCTCATGTGATGAAGATCTGAGGGGCTCTGTGACCAGCACAAAGGAAAACCCATCACAACTTCTTCCCGTCAATCGCTGGCCTCTCTGTTCTGGAATCGGGACCATTGTCTGCGGCGGCTCCTTCAGCACTTTAATTCCCCTTTGTCCTTAGGACCAGGGAGGCCTCAGCAGGAGCAGCAACAAAGGGAATTGCTACCAACTTCTGACTCCCTGCCAGAGATATGTCCTCCATTTGTTTAAAACCAGGAAAATTTAAACTACCTAACTTAAATATTCTGTGAGGGGGAAAATGCAGGCATTTCAGAATCAGGAAAAAAGCCTGAAGATATGCGATGACAGACAAAAGTATTGAAATTAAAAAACCCAACCAATCCCTGACTCCCCCAGGAACTGTGGATGGTCATTGGTTATTGCAAATCCATCCCTAAGTACCAGGTGCCATCAAATCAGACCACCTTGGAGACTTAAGATCCTGGTTCCATCCCTCTTCCTGCAGAGATGCTGCAGAGAGGCAGGGAGGAGAAGATGCTGCTCCCTCATGCAATCTTGGTCTCAGCACGGACTTCCATTGCTGGCTATAAAACTCCGCATACAGTATCATCGGGGAGCCAGACTGGATGTGATCCAGTTTGCAGTGCTTTATTAAGCTGCTTCCAAAGCTTCCCTCTCCCGCCCCCCCAAACAAAAGTGATTACAACTGGGAGATAAAGCTGATACTTTAAGTGCGCTGTTTAGTTTCATTACAGTCTTGCCTGTGAGAAAAAAACCTTCCTAACAGGGTCTTCTAACAATATAAAAATCGCGCATGTGCCAGAAAGAATGCTGAACTAAACACCACATTGCTTCTAAGCTGATAATGCCACTTTTCTATAATTATACATCTGAAAAAATAGATGAAGAAAAACTGTTGAAGAGTTTTTCTTTTACTGCAGCAAAACCATTTCAAAGAAAAGATAAACTCAGAGAACTATTACAAAAGTTGTAAAAAGCCACAGAAAGCTTGGTAAATAAGGGAGTTTTAAATTACTGCTCACATAAAAGTAAATGTTACTGTCCATCACTGCTCTGGGGGGGATATGATTTGCATAAGGAGCACTTAGAGTCCAGGAGGAAAAACGCCAACCATTACGATTACAATCCCAACTCCACATCGTTTAGGAGAGATAGCTTGCCTTCTGATCTGTCTCTCTGAGCATAACCGTTTAGTAACCACATCCAGAGCATTTATTTTTTTATTTCAAATCCTGCCAGAACTTAAAAGTTCATTAAACAGAATGGGCCCGAATATCTGCAGACAGGCTGGCTGACAGCCTCCTTCGCCTGTGGTGGGAGCCCAGGTGTCCGAAAAGCTTCGGAAGCAATGCTTTTTCATGGAGCAGCAACAGCCCAAGCACATTAAAACGATGGACCATGAACAGTCCGTTCCTTTGTTTAAAATGTTGATTGCTTAAAAGTTATTAGAAGAATGTTCCCTCATCTCCAGGCACCAGGTCAGAGAAAAGCAAACATCTTATAAATCTACCCTCTGACAGCTGTACTTGCAATTGTTTAAAAAGTTCAAATGGTAAAAACAGCTGTGAAAAAAGTCATTTCTGTCTTTAATTCTTTAATAGAAATTGTTCTCGCTTTTAAGTTAGTTTGCCATACGGAGGGCTATAAAAATGTAATTCAGGGAGGAGAGGATGGTTGGAAGGCTCCTGGCAGGGCATCAGGACACCTGTGTAAGCCCACCAGGGGGCCACGTGACCTCAGCCAGGTCACTGAGAGGTCAGCTCCGTGAAGCTGCATTTGGGTAACGTTTGGTGTTTTGCTTGTACTCCGATGACAAAGTGAGACAATGTACGAGACAATGAATGTTTATACCAATGTAATTATAATTCATGTAGATACTATTCAATTCCTTTTTCCATCCATCTTAATGTGAACTGCTAGCTCTACTCATCCTTAGTGTCAAATGTTCATATACAAATCTAAAGAAAAGCGTGTGTGTGTGTGCGCGCACACATGTGTGTGCACATGCATCTGTACACATACTTGTGCATGAATGTGCTTCCCACATGTGCTTAATTAATATAACTGGAACTGAAGGAATCATAGCTGATGACAAGAAAACTTCGCAAGAGTGCAGTGAGAGCAACCCGGGGCTCTGGTGCATCAACACAGTGGGAACAAATGAGGGCTCAACTACCAGACTGGAGCAGCTACTTAGAGATTACGATTCATTTTAGAAGCACTCGCAATTGGAACAGCCTTTTATCTCCATATTTCTTTTTGTTTTCAATAAGTATTCCTCTTCCTTATCATTCAGGAAATTCTCTTCTTTTTTACCCTTTAAGTGCTTCTTACAACTCCACATATTCAAATCCAGCACCAAAACTATAAACTGAGTTCTCCAGATAAATCAGAACATAGTTCCAATGCAACTCATTAACGAGAATCCACCAAAGTAGATAAACTATGCATGTGTCTAAGTCACTCTGGCCTACACACATTCTCTACTTATTCTCTGTCCCCTGCCTCCCTCCCTATCTGTCTCACTCACTCACTCACTCACTCACTCACTCACTCACTCACTCACTCACACATTCACTTATACACTCAGAATCACAAATGAAAAACATTGCAAACATGAAATGCTGAATGTTGTACGTTCTATTATGCTGAATGAGAACAAACTCATTTCCCATGCAGTTGAAAGTAAATGTCACCCACCCTCTCACATGCAAAATCCTGTTTTATATTTGTTTTGGTCTCAGAAGTATTAGAATAAGCAGTGTGCAAAAATGTTTGCAATGGTTTGGGTAGAAGAGAGGAGGATGGGGAGGGAAAAGAAAATATTAAAATCAGAGCTAACCTTTATCATAGAAATCCTCTCCTTGCTACTAAGGACTCTAATGGAATCTAGATTTTCCCAGAGAGATTACTTCAATTGAGTTGCAACAGTGGCAAGTTTTAATTTTAAAGTCCTTCTAATATTTCCCTAAGACCCTGAAGGAACAGATAACCCCAATTTGAGCAGAATGGAGTGTCAAATGCCATTTTGCTGCTACTATTCAATGGGTTTGCTGACATGTATCCTCTAGGAGAAGAACAGATGGAATCCAGGCTCTCATAACATTGGGAATGGACACTGATGACTGGTTTTTGAGCTGCCCTGAGAAGGGGAGCCAGAGTGGAGGGTGCAGTGCTAAAAGGAGCTGGCAGCGCTAACCTACTTCCAAGAGACGCTGTGCTGGAGGGGATCTAGCCTAGAGGATGTGAGATCCACTCACCAGGGCCATGCAAAGTAAGGAGGGAGGTGATGTACCATCTAAAGTACCCATTCAAAGCTGGGGGTGTGAGGACAAGTTTCAGCCAGAGAGAGGCTGAGTAAGGTCAGGTAGGTCACGAGGGCCTGAGCGGGCCAGGCTGCATTGCAGGGCAACATTTGGTTTCTGATCATTGAGATGCTGTTGCCGATTGTCTCCCTGAAACACTGACACAGAAATTAACATGAGGAAATCTGCTCAACAGTAGGTTTGGTGATAGAGCTAGATGGATCCACAGAATTGCCACCAGTAGGAGGAATGGAACCAGGCTTCATGCCCTAAGAAAATTCATGGACTTGGGAAAGATGTCTTTCTTTACCTCATGGAGATACCCACAGAGGGAAGCCACAAAAAGCATGGTCCATTCACACTCCCAGAAACTGGAGGAAAGGGGAGGAAGGTTTGCATAGTGCATCACAGCAGCCACACAGGTGCTCAGCAGACAGCTATGGCACTAGCCTCATGTACAGGCGGAGTTTAGGGCCGGCTGGGTCTTCATGGGCACACCAGTGCCCAGGGCTCACTCAAATGCCTAAGGTCCAAGCTTTGGTGCCTGAAGGACACAGCCGCACAGGTCCACTCAGAAATCATCTTATTAAAACACAAACCCTCATGATCTTTGCATAATCAATTGTTTTACATCATCTGCATTGCCTTTGTTGCAGAAACAATAATAAGGTGGCCATGTTGTCAGGCAAACTGAGCAAGACTTCTGAAACTAACTCCATGCATAAACATTTCAGAATACAGATAACCAGGAAAGACTCCGTCCCTAGGGTGCAACTAAGAGATTTGTAACTACCAAAATGGCATACCATGAATTAACCAAAAGAGCCATTAGGGATGAATCTAAATGTGAAACAAGGCAATCTTGGACCATTTATATGCAGGTTTGAAATCGGGGATTCTGTGATTCTGGAATACAGCTCCCCCTTGCTTGCTCAGTTGGATAATAAATGTAAACTGTAACACTATGTCACAGAATTGCAGCTCAAGGAGGAAGCAGTACAGACTTGAGGACTAACACTACTCAGTGAGGTATTCACAATTCAATGAAGAGGCTGAAAATTAAATGCCTTGAGATCTTCCTACTGATCCCTTCCAGCCTAAGCAGAAAATAACTTAGAAATGTAAAGCACTGGGAACTAAAATTTTGTTATCATTGTTATTTTAATACCTTTGCAAGCCCCTTCCCTAAATATTTTCCTTCTTTGGGGCATTTTGAGGCATTTGGGGGCATTTGGGGCATTTTCACATCTCAAATCGACTTTGTTCCCCAGGTGCCCAGAAATCACTACTAAAAGAGATAACATGCTGATGTGGACAACATCCCATTCTCCAGATTTCCCCTCCCATTTCCAATTAAAATCACATATCTCTTTTCCCCAAGGACCACCTCCTTTAGTAGGCAATTAATGAAATCATGAAAATTAAGGCATTGATGGCTATTGTTACATATGGGTCATCCATCCCAAATATAGACAGATACTGAAGTTTTATTCATCAGCCTTTTAATTCCTGTTAAAGCATAGCAAGGAATGAAAAACAAAATAATCGCATCGCAGTGCAGACTGCAATCTCCTCCCTGCCCTGTTAGAAAGTGGGGTTGCTGTGGTTGGGTAAATTGACAATAACTTACAAGGCAGTTGCTTGAAAGTGACTGCATGAATGAGGGCAGGGAAAAAGTGCAGGTAATTTATAGAATGTAATTGATTAGCAGAGTAATGGTATGAACAAAACCCAGCACTTTATAATTATAGAAATTACTTAATAAATATTTATAAATTTCATTGATTCATTCAACAGGTATATATTACATTGATAATCTAGTATTTGCTGTTAATAGGTACCATTAATTGTATATTACAAAGTAATAATGAATTATGAAAACTGCAACAACCAAGGTAGGTGTGTGAGAAAGCATATTTGGACAGAGGAACCTTTGCAATGCATATCATCTTGCAGATGTTCTGACGGTTAGACTAGAGTTTAACCCATTTGGCAAATTCTAAGATTGATATCCAGATATGGCATTTGCTGATGAGTAAAATAAGTGTAATTATAGTGTGGTGTTATGGTTTTCCTTTTGTAGAAGGTGGTATGAGAACAATGTCTCCTTACTTAATGAAAATACAATTAGAACACTCGAGGCTGTGACAAGAATTACTGTGTAAGGAAAATGAATGGAAACTAAAGACAGCGAGTAAATTAAAATGTGATGATAGGGCTAATGAGATATGTCTGGTCCACTAGCCAGCAGATCCTTCTCGCCCAACTCTGAATCCATTTTTAGGGAATGGTGGTTACAGGGAGATAATCTTAGTAGCACTCCCCAGAAAAGGTAGCTAGACATCAATCTGTCTGTCCCCAAGAGAAAAGGGCAAGGAAATGTCTTGCATTATCTCGCCAGACTACCTGAGGACTAACTTAATTCCCATTTCCTAGAGAGCATCAGCCTCTTACCTAAATCCATGGAATCAGAAACCAGCCCTGAATTCAGAGAAAACGTGCCATCCTTAAAGAATGAATGGGCCTTCTAGTCACTGCTACTGGAGATATCATTGTCATAAACCCAAAAAAAGATACATAATAACCTTCAAACTAATATACAGATGTCCCTTGAACAACATGTGTTTAAACTACACAGGTAAATTTATATATGGATTTTTTCCAATGAATATATACAGTACTGTAAATGTATTTTCTTATCTTTATCATTTTCATAATTATATTTTCTTCTCTCTAGCTTACTTTATTGTAGGAATATCTACATTAATAAAAGAGAAACATGCAAATTGACCATACCTCTGCTACGCCCACAAGCCACGCCCACCAGCCAATCAGGAGCAGATATGCAAATTAACCCAACCAAAATGGCTGTGGCCATGGAGCAAGCAGGATGCTTGGATTTCCTCAGCAATGGAGGAAGCCAAGCTTCCTGCCACTCTGGCCAGCCCTAGCCTCTGCTCAAGGCTACAAAGTTTCAATTATAGAAGATAAATAAATCCCAGATACCAGGGCCTCCGCTTGGGTCGCCGGGGGGGCATGGCCGGCCTGCAAATCACCACAGGCCCCTCACAGAGGCCGCCCCACACCCCAAGGGAAGCTCCACCCTGATCCAGGACACCCTTCAGGGCAAACCAGCCAGCCCCCACCCATGCACCAAGCCTCTATCCTATCTTATAAAAGAGTAATATGCAAATTGACTGTCGCTCCAACACACAAGATGGCTGCCCCCATGTGGTCAAATATGGCTGCCCCCATGTGGACACAAGATGACCACCACAAGATGGCCAGCAGGGGAGGGCAGTTGGGAGGGACCAGGCCTGAAAGAGAGGGCAGTTGGGGGCGATCAGGCCAGCAGGGGAGGGCAGTATGGAGGGACCAGGCCTGCAAGGGAGGGCAGTTGTGGGCAATCAAGCCTGCAGGGGAGGCCAGTTAGGGGTGACCAGGCCGGCAGAGGAGGGAAGTTGCGGGCGACTGGGCCTGCAGGGAAGGGCAGTTGGGGGTGATCAGGCCTGCAAGGGAGGGCAGTTGGGGGCAATCAGGCCAGCAGGGGAGGACAGTTGGGGGTGATCAAGCCTGCAGGGGAGGGCAGTTAGGGGTGACCAGGCCTGCAGGGGAGGGCAGTTAGGGGCATTCAGGCTGGCAGGGGAGTGGTTAGGGGGTGATCAGGCTGGAAGGCAGAAGCAGTTAGGGGCAATCAGGAAGGTAGGCAGGCGAGCAGTTGGGAGTCAGCAATCCTGGATTGTGAGAGGGATGTCCCAGATTGGAGAGGGTGCAGGCTGGACTGAGGGACACCCCCCCCCATGCATGAATTTCGTGCACCGGGCCTCTAGTTGTATATAATACACATAATATGCAAAGTATGTGTTGGTAAGGCTTCTAGTCACTAATGGTAAAGTTTTGGGGAAATCAAATTATATATAAATTTTTGACTATGTGAGGGTACGTGTTCCAAATCCCTACCTTGGCAAGGGTAAGCTGTACATACAGACAGTAGGTATACTGCAGGGGTGAGTGTATGAGTGTGTGGTGTGTGTGTGTGTGTGTGTGTGCATGCTCTTGTATAGCCAAGTCCTCACATAATGTGGTTCCATGTCATTTTGTCATATGATGAAATGTCATAGGAACTTAACTCTTGTTTATATGAATTAGCTTATGATAAAATTAGTTTCATTATACATCATTGCTTAAAGTCACAGAACCTACGGATGATCTTAAGTGAGGACATACTGTGAATATAAGGGTCAGATTATTTCATAAAAGATGTTATATATTTCCAAAATACTTGCTTTTATAGAAATTATGTGACATTAGTCTTATAAATACTTATTAATCTTAACAATGTAGTGGTTTAAGTGTACATGAAAGGCTACCCTAGCTAATTATAATTCTAGAAGAGTTGATCACATCCATCAATTACTTTAGGGCAAACTAGTAAAATAGCTTTTAAGCAAAAGAAAGACCGAAAAAATGACACTAACAAAGCAAAAGAACATAGCTATTCATTTATAGACTAGCAGCCCGTTTGCACGAAGATTCGTGCAATAGACCTTCATTCACCTGGCTGCCTGCACCAGTTTTCTGCCGGCACCGGGGACCCAGGCCTTGGCTGTGGCCACCGCCTTCTGCCTTCTTTCAGGGTCGGGGCTTGGCCCCGGGCGGTGGCCTTGGGCTCGGCCGCACCCAACATCCCTGCTACCGATCGCAGGAGCCGACCCCCAGTGGTTTCCTGTGATCCGTGCAGGCTCCCCACTGGTGCCCAAGGCCGGGAAAGCCTCCGCTCCAGGCTTTCCTGGCCTTGGGCTCGACCGCACCCAGCTTCCCTGCTATAGATTGTAGGAGCCGACCCCCTGGTCGTTGCCTGCGATCCATGCAGGCTCCCCGCTGGTGCCCAAGGCCGGGAAAGCCTCCGCCTGAGGCTTTCCCAGACTTGGGCTCTCCCACACCCCAACGTCCCTGCAATGGTTTCCTAGTGGGCGTGATTGGTGGACGTGGCTTGTGGGTGTAGCGAAGGTACGGTCAATTTGCATATTACTCTATTATTAGGTAGGATAGTTTCAAATGTAGACCAATCATATTGGCAGGGAGCAACACACAAGTTAAAATGTTTGAATTTCAGAAAAAGAAGGTACTATCAGGGTGATATAGAAATGCTGGGGAAAATGAGACATTTTTGGGGGCTAGCAATCTGAATCTGTGCCATTAACCTAATGCACGTTCTTATTGGCCCATAGTCTAGCCACTGCCCCTTTAATTGTCTGGTCCTGCAAGACCTGTTTACTCCCATTTTAGAGAGGCCATAAACCATCTCCAGACAGAGTTATCAGTGCTGGCGCCAGGCCAAGCCTTTAGTTGTGGTCTCAAGGCCCCAGCACATGGGGTTCTTTAAGAACTTGCAAAGGGCGTGGGCGCTGCCTTCTTTGCGATGGCATGAGGGTCAATTAGCATATTCCCTCTTTATTAGATAGGATTAAGTGCCATTTTTAATTCACTGGCAAATATTCACTGAGCATTCATGTGCCAGAACTGCTCTGGGAGATGAAATGTGATGCCAAATAAACATTATCCCTGCCCGCAAGCAGCTTAGGGTTAAAAACATTCCAAACACAAGCCAATATAGAAATTTATAGCAAATTTTGCTTGTGGAAAAAATTAAATATGCTTTTAAAATTAAATATCAAGTCGTGTTCAAGAACCATATGTCTATGGCATTTTAATAATCATTATAAAACAGAACAAAAGAATATGCAAAGAAGCTTCAAAGTATTTATTTAAAAACCCAGTTAGGTCTTCCAATGTAACCAAGATGCAGCAAGCATGCTCTATCCATCTCGCGAATTACAATGAAATAACCTGAACAGAGTACATATAGCACGTATCTGAGAACTCTGAAAAGTTAAACACTAGGTGGAATGGAAAGAGTCAGGACTCAAAGAATTACTCACAAGGCAATGCATTTCTTGTTTCTTTGTTCCTTTTATATTTGCTGGCTGAGATTTGAGAAGAGCAGAAATGAACAGGAAAATATCCAAGAGAAATCATCATTTTTTGGCCAGAGGACAAAGGAAGGTGGCTTTTTGTGGGTCAGAGATTGTATCTTTACCTTTTTGTTTGTTTGTTTGTTTGTTTTAGTCTCCTGAGTGCATCCTTGGAGATGGAGATTCAGTGCAGCAAGCATTAAGATACCTAAAACTTGAGAGAAAATCTTTCTCTCTGACCCAAGAAACTGGGAAAGAGGATCTCCATGGGCAGAAGGGTGTGAAGAGAATCCCATTATCTTTTCTTTTTTCTTCCACTTTGTGATGGCAAACCCATTTGTGGAAAGTATGCAATAGTGTAGGTAGGTTAAAATCTGACTTTGCAGCCAGAACCAGGAAAAGGGATCCCCTGAAAGCTGGAAACCACAAGGGAAATCACAGAGGTGAAGAAACTGCAAAATGGCATCCACTAATCCTAGGGTCAAGTCCTTCACTCACCTGTAAGATGCACATATTTACAACTGTCCTGAAGGAGCAGGGCGAGAGCTTTGAGAACTAAACTAGAATAGAGACTACCACCCTAGTCCCAGAGGTGTGTCCACCTGCTTGCTCAAATAAAAAGAATCAACATTTATCAGAGAATTTTAACACAACACAAAGTCTCATAACACTCAAAATGCCCAGGATGCAATCTAAAATTCCTCACCATAAAACATGAGGAAATTTTAACTCTTAATGAAAAAAACACATTTCTGATATGATATAGATGCTAAATTATCAAAGAATTTAAAGCAGCTCTTTTAGTCATGTTCTCTGTGTTAAGGACCCTCTTGAAAAAAAAAGAAAAGATTCTTCATTTCTCAATGAAGAAAGAAATTATTTAAAGAACCAAACAGAAATTTTAAAATTAAAAACATAATAAATGAAATTTAAAATCCATTGAATAGGCTAAACAGAAGAATAGAAATGGTGGAAGAAGGAATCAGTGAATTTGAAGATAGGTCAATAGAAAGTCTCTAATCTAAACAACAGGGAACAAAAAGAATACAGTCTCAGAGACCAATGAGACTATACCCAAATGTTATTGAAGTTATAGAAAAATACAGGGAAGAGAGTGGAATGAATATATAGGCTGAAAACTCCCCAAATTTGAAAAAAAAAGTCATAAATTGAAATATTTAAGTTCAGTGAACAACCAAAAAAACTCAATAGAAACATAAAATAAAAGCTGTATTCATCATTTTCAATAATTTAGAGATTCTGTTAAGGAGAAGAAAGGGAAGGATGACTATAGGATAGACAAATAGCAGTGTTGATAGTTAGACAACTAGTCACACATTTGGTATTAGTTGATCAGAGAATCTTATTTTAGAAAATTAATTCCGGTCAATGAAATTCAACAACAACAACAAAAAATAATACAGAGAGAGTAGTGGATTCCATCCACATATTTATAAAACTGGAGCTGTATTTGCGTTGCCTCTAAAGGCAGTGTGATACAACAGTTTTTACAAACACAGATGTTTGAATGTATGCTAACAGACACTCCATTTCTCAACATCATAAAACCATCCTATCTTCAGAGTTTCGAGATTAACATTTTTGAACTAAATCCAATTTGAATTAACCATGGGTGCTTCTTCCTCTTGTTGGGCCAGAAAAAGAGAAACAAAGGACATGTGTTGTGGCTGGCCCCTCACTTCTCCATGGAGGGCTTTGCTGGCTGGTCTGCCTGAGAAGCTTGGATGCATGCAGGGATAAAAGATCATTCACACCTTCACACATTTCAGAGGGCCACTCTTCAGAAAGAATCTCTTTCTGATAAAAGCTGGGGTGGGTGCGGGGGGGGGGCGGGGGGGGGGAGAGGGAGACATCTTTTCACTACTTAACTGCTGTTAGCATTTTGTTTTCTGCCAGCACAAAGTGCTGGGACAAAGTGTTTTCTCTTAATGGAATGGTGTCCTTAGAAATGCGCAGGTGTAGATGAGCACAGGCAAGGGGCACGGAGGGAAGAAAGCGCTATTGGAGGCTGAGCATTGCCACTAACCAGCTATTAAAACTTGTACCAGTGTTTCCTTTAGCTCCTGCTACGTTAGACAAGCGTTGGCAAGTTCTGGAATAATTCTCAACTGCTTCATATGTAGAATGAGAACTAGAATGTAGTGACTTTTTTTGAGAGTCACAAACAGAACATGACCCCGGGTCTCCTACCTTCCAGGACAGTGCGTTTTCCATCTTACCAACGGTATGGTGCTTTTATGTCCCAAACCCAGTGTTCCCCCAAGTCTCTCCAGCTGCGGTACAGAAAAGGGAAGACCAAAGGGCGAATAAGACACCAGCATGCTGTCCCAGGTCTGTCACAACTAACTATGGAACCTTCGGCTCAGGTTCCTCAGCTGCAAAATGAGAGGGGCTGCCGTGAGCACTGACCCCCAAACGTAGACCCTACACTCTGTCAGATATTCTGTCTTGCAGCAGGAACTGTCATTGGACCTTCCTTTGGGAAATGTGATCAGTGCTTCCCAACCTTTCAGGTCACAAAGCGTATAGTAAACGGAGATGTTAGCACTCTACACCGGCATAGATGACAGCAGGGTACATGGGCAGGAGGTGGTTCCACCTGGGTGCCCTGCGGGCCAAGGGGAATCGGGAATCTGTGCATCAGCACATCTCGAATTCCAGCTGCTAAAAACCAGCAGGGAAGCAGGAGCCTCCCTGTGAGCTCGGGTTTTTCATTCATTACTGGGCACTCTGGAACCTGCACTGCATGGTTCCTGCCAGAGCCAGGTCTGGTGGGGCAACTCCCTCAGCACCTGTGTTGCTGGACAGAGAATTGAGGAGCAGCGGGTTGAGGTGCAGGTGGCAGTCCTAACAGAGGAAGAGACTCAAACCAGTGTGGCAATCAGGCAGCAGCGCTGGCTACCCCACCAAGACAAAGGGCGTGGGACAGACCTCTCCCCCGCTCACTCCCCCACTCCTCACTCATCACCCTAAAACCAAAACCAGACAAAAACACAAAAAGAAAACTATAGAACAGTATCCCTTCTGCACACGGACGTAAAAGGAAGATCCCATTTAGCTCACTGACTGCCCTTTCACACCTTCTCGCGGCCTAAATGGCATCTGCTGTTTGCTCACTTCAACCTGATTTCAACCAGGTGAGGATTTTGGCTGATGAAGCACTATGGCGTGTTCTGGGTCTCTTGGCCCCAAGAGACAGTCCTGGTATGATCCAGTCAATATTAGATACATACCCAGGGCTCATGGAAAGACACAGAGATGACAGAAGAGAAATTAAACAAAGAGCTGGGAGCCATGGGCAGTCTGTGGTAACCAGGCTCTAGGTAACCAGAAAATTTAAATCACCGGATATTTCTTTTCTCTTTCCCTGAACTAAGCAAGCTTTTAGAAGAGAAAAGACACACAACAAAAACTCACTGACATCAGGAATTTATTCTGCAAAGCAATTTCCAGAGGCTCTCCCGGCATCATTTCAGATTCAGTTCAATATTCTATATCTTCCACATCTATATCTTTTGTCCTATACAACGATAACTGATGGTCAGCACTGCAGCCCTGAGGTCCTGCAACACACTGAATCGTCAAGGGAGATGCAATTACATTCATAAGACTGGATGCACCACCGCAGCACCGGGGCCTTGGAGACTGAGAGGGGCTGAAACAAAGGATTTCCTGGTTAACCCTTAGCAAGTTAGATCCAAATGGAAAAGATTCAGTTCTACACAATATCCTGGTTGATAGAGAAATAGTATAATGTTTAAATGTGCATATAGATGAACATAGGTAGTCTTAGAGGCAACTCAGCAACAATATTATTGGAATAAAATTCTCTATTTTTGCCCAGCAATAGGTCATCCTCAACTTCTTTTTGGGGGGCCCTACCCTTGACTGTTAGAAATTTTGTATAATTTAAAAAAATCTCTTAGGTTTCTTTTTGCTTTCACATAAGTGATACATGGTGTTGTTGTTTTTTAGGAAAAAAATGAAATACAGGTGCAAAAGGAAAGATCTTTGGGAACTTCAGCGTCAAGAGAAAGTCACTGTTAATAACTGGTGACTATCATTATTATGTTATTTAATCTAGGCACACCTGTACAGTTTTCAGTTTTGAAAAAAAGATTTCTATGCATTTTAACCTACTTTTTCACTTGATATTGTACTTGAATATATTTCCATGCAATTACAATTATATTCTATCATTTTTAATGATTGCAAAATATTCCATCATATAGGTATGCCAGCATTTAACTGCTGCCCACTGTTGAATACAAGATTTGTTACTGATTTTGCTTGTGGTAAATGATGCTGTAATTGACAGCCTGCGGCTCAGTCTCTGCTCCCTGAGCCAACACCTAGCCCCCGCCTGGCACACTGTGGGCCCTCAGTAACTAGGTACTGAATAAAAGGATGATCTCTTCAGCATATTTCCCAGAAGGGAACTGATGGAGAGAAGACGACGAGTATATTTAGGATACATCATGTTATAGTGCTTCTGCGAATGCTGGACCAATGCATACTCCTGACAGCATTGTGTGAGGGTTCCAGAATAAGCATTATTCTTTCTTTTTCTTATTTTATTGATTTTTTACAGAGAAGAAGGGAGAGGGATAGAGAGTTAGAAACATCGATGAGAGAGAAACATTGATCAGCTGCCTCCCGCACACCCCCTACTGGGGATGTGCCTGCAACCAAGGTACATGCCCTTGACCGGAATTAAACCCAGGACCCCTCAGTCCACAGGCAGAAGCTCCATCCACTGAGCCAAACCGGTTTCGGCTAAGCATTATTCTTAAACAAACAAAAAGGGTAATTATTTACCATGGTCTGAGTAACTATCAAAACACTCCTGGGCATGATTTGAGACCATGTGGAGGACACGGCGATGCTATGCCTTCCCTGGACTGGAGAATGAGATGCATGCCCCATGTGACATCAGTTGCTCTGAGGTTACACTAGGTGCTCTGTAAGAGAGGTGGTCCTACGCGGTAGGTCAGGGCTGAAATCGCACCTGCTTCCTGCTTCTAGAACGTTATTGGAACACGGCCGCACCCCCTGGCTTACCTACTGTCCACAGCTGCTTTTGTGCACAACGTCAGAGCCGAGTCCTGCAGGGAAGACCACCCGGTCTGCAAAGCCCCAAACACCTACTATCTGAACCTTGACAGAAAGTGTTTGTCAACCCCTTCTTCAATCTCTAAAGAGCATCTGAGAGGTGTTTGTGTGTTTTTTAAAATTAATGTAAAGCTACACCAATAAAAGATCAGCTAGCAGGCTTGTATTGAACATTGTGAGGTATTCAGCCTACTCTCAAGAAACTTAAAATATATTTATGGAGACAAAGCCGATACACATGTGAAATTCGAGTCAAAAAAAGACACCCGACACTGAGAGAAGGTGCTGGAATGAAGAGTGTATGCACCGAGGGTTTCAAAGGAGGGAGAGAAAAGTTGGGATTGACAGAAACTTAACTAGACATGAATGAAAAGAAGATCTTAGGCTGTGAAAGAAGAAAAAGCAGACTGTTCTAGAATCAGGAGCATCAGTGGAGGTAGGAGGCACAGAATGGAGCCACCACGCGGGACCCCATCCAGAATGCCTGTCCATCCGCACTCTGAAAGTGTCATGTGGTAGGGTGGGAAAAGAAAAGGTATTTCAAAGCCATGTGTTTCTTACTTAAAGGAACCCTGATACATCTTTTACTTAAGCAAAAATCCTTTTATAAAGCAAACTTTTATTGCACAATCCCTCCCTATAGCTGACAATATCTAACTTTCATCCCACTGCCAATTCTAATTGACAGTTTATTTCTCCCAAACTCTGAATACAGGTACAAAAACTACAGTGAAACATTCTTTAAAAAGACTAGAAAAAAAATAGAACCTGAATACAATACACAAAAACACAAAAGGGCCAGGAGTGTGATCTCCATCACTTAATATTTGCCAAAGCTCCCTATCTAACAATGTACTTTTCTGAATCTGCCAAAAAATACAATATCTGCTTATTCGCCAGCCGCTTTCATCCAAGCTAACACACATGCCATTGTGCAATTAATGTCTTTGTTGTGGCTGTTTATAAATTTTGAGATTAAAAATGCTTTTTCAAAACTTGCAAAGAAAATATATTTATAGTATGATCATTATTATTCAACGAATCTTACTGCAAAGCACACTTTTATATGCTATGGGTAAGCACAGATAGATATGCCATTAAAGATATTCTTTCTCAGTGCCTTGTGTGTGAAGGCACTGGGGTGAGGGGATGACCTTTTAGGAAAATTCGATGTGTGGGAGAAACTTCTCAGATAAAAGATTTCACAGCAGTTCTAAATTAAGGAAATGAATAAATGTATACAAATGCCACCACAGAATTTTTGTTCCCGATATGAAATGCTGTAGGTGTTATTTTCAGCACACACCATTCAGGATTATGTGACTGTTTCAGCCCCTTATCTTGGTATTGACACACATCTGACCTATGTGATGTGTTTAAATAATAGACACTCGTGGAGGTATGAATCACAGAAGCAACATGGACGAGACTAAATGTTTCTCATAGGAAGAGTTAAAAAGTCAAAGCGTACTGAATGTGCCAAAGAGGCACATTTTGGTACTTTTTAAAATTATTGAGGTAACATTGGTTAATAGCATTATATAAATTTCAGGTCTACAACTTTATAATACAACATCTGCATACTCTATTGTGTGCTCAGCACCTGAAATCTAGGCTCCTTAGTCACCTTGAATTTGATCTCCTTTACCCTCTCCTTTGCCCCCTCATCCTCCACCAAGTGGTGATTTTACACTGAAATAACTTTCATTCGTAGGAATGATGGGGATGGAAATGAGATGCCAGTTCATTTTCTACATCTCCTCGGGGCCTGGACCTCCTCCCCATATCCTGGGCAGTGCTGGGTTTCCGTATCCCTTACTCCCCTCTGCCACGCTCAAGTTCAGTGAGGCTTCCCACTCCCTTGCCAAAATCCGACTGAGAGTCAGGGACCTGGGTGGGCATGCCCACCATCCCCTCAGGCAAGAACTGTCCCTGGGGCCAGGTTATGGAAGCTGAAACATTTTGAGCTAATGACTCCTGAGAGCCCCGATGGCCTACTGCTTAATTGTGTAATTACAGACAGTTAAAAATGCATGATATGTAGTGGAGAGGAAATAGTTGGTGCTTTGGGAGCCACTATGGATTACAGTTTATGAAAATTTAAAATGATGCAATACTTACATGGGCTGGGCTGGGCTGCGCTGAATTATCATGCAGACGCTGCACCCAGCTCTGGGGCACTGCTCCGCCCCAGAAGCCAAGGAAGGCAGACAAGCTGGGGGCTGAGGCCACAGTGATTGGGGGTTGAGAACATAGAGCACCTTGGGCGCTCTGCTTCAGAACACCCTTTAAGTGCCTGTGCGTCAGTGATCCCACCTGCAAATGGTGGTAAGGAAAACCCAGTCAACCATGTTTCGGACTGGAGCTGGCTGGAGGAGGTTAATGGAGGGAAAAGGGAGGACCTATGTAACACTTTCAACAATAAAGATTTAAAAAAGAACACACTGAGTGTTTTAACAACTATTTAATAGCTACTGAGATCCTCCTACAAGGGGATTATAAGGACTTTCCTTTTGTGGTCATTTACAATATTAGGGGGGGCGGGGGAGAAATCCACACTGTGTTGGCCAGAGTTCTCCAAAAGAGGATGTATAAGAGCATATTTATTAGAGGAATTGGCTCCCATGGTTACAGCGGCCAAGAAGCCCCACCACCTGCTGGCTGGCTGCAAGCTGTGAACTAGGAAGACCTGTCCTGTAATTTAATCTGGGCCCCAGGAGCCTAAGTGAGGAGGGGAGGAGGGTGGCTTGTGTAAATCCTAGAGTATGAGGTGTGAGAACCAGGAGCCCTCTCTCCGAGGGAAGGAGAACACGGGCTCTGAGAGAAAACCCACCCGTCCTCCACCTTTTGTGCTATTGGGCCCTCAATGGAGTAGATGATGCCCTCGCACAGTGGTGAAGGAGGATGGAGTTTCTTACTAGGTCTACTTATTCCAATGCCAATCTCTCCCTGAAACGCCCTTACAGACACACAGGAATAATGTTTTACCAGCTATCTGGGCATCCCTTAGCCCTGTCAAATGGATACATAAAATTAACCACCACACACATCAAGTTAAAGTCCCTTAGGTATTTTTTTAAAATACATTTTATTGATTTTTTACAGAGAGGAAGGGAGAGGGAGAGAGAGTGAGAAACATCTATGAGAGGGAAACATCGATCAGCCGCCTCCTGCACACCCCCTACTGGGGATGTGCCCGCAACCAAGGTACATGCCCTATAATTACACAATTGACTGGAATTGAACCTGGGACCCTTCAGTCCACAGGCTGACACACTATCCACTGAGCCAAACCAGTTAGGGTGCCCTTAGGTATTCTGAGAGAAAGAGAATTGGATTAGCAACCATTTATAGGCTAATTGTCTGCCTTCAAGATGAGGCCCACTGCGGGCTTGCCCAGCACAGACCCAGGCAGCGCACAGACAGCAAGGGGACTAGAGTCATCGTGGATATGCTGGGAGCTGAGGAGGGATGTGCCAGACATTAGGCGGTTTTATGTTCAAACATAACATTTGGTACACACCTGATGCTGAGGTAAAATCACATTCAATGAGCGTCCTTGTACTCAGCCCCGAGGAACTAGGACTCCTCCCAAAGTGTCTGTACTAGTCAACATGAGTCAAAGGAAATGGATTGGCATGGTCATAGCACCTGACAGACAGGGAGTTATCAGTGTGGCAGGAGCTCGTGGCCGAGGGGCGGAGTGAGTTCTGCAGGGAGTACAACACGCACATGGTGACTGGAGTGGGCAAGCAGCTCTTTCCTCCCTCCCTCCCACCTCCCTCCCCTTAACCTTCCTCCCTCCCTTCCTTCCTCCCTCCCTCCCTTCCTTCCTTCCTTCCTTCCTTCCTTCCTTCCTTCCTTCCTTCCTTCCTTCCTTCCTTCTTCCTTCCTTCTTTCCTCCCTCCCTCCCTCCCTCCCTTCCTCCCTCCTTCTTTCTTTCTTTCTCTTTCTTTCTTTCTTTCTTTCTTTCTTTCTTTCTTTCTTTCTTTCTTTCTTTCTTTCTTGCTTGCTTGCTTGCTTGCTTGCTTGCTTGCTTGCTTGCTTGCTTTCTTCATCCATTTGCTTGCTCATTCTTTCTCTCATTCATGGAATCACCAAAAGGTAAGGACATCACTATGTCAGGATCTGTGGTATGTGCTAGGGATATGACACTTGCCTTTAATCTTGGTTTGTAAGGATTCACAGTCAACTGAAGAATAAAGGCAAAAGCATTCCTTTCTGCCTACCTAAGATATATAAAAGAACAATTCCAACAACTTCAGAGGATCTTGTGTAACTGTCAGGGGGTCAGAGATGGCCCCTCAGAGGCCATGCTATTTGAGGTGGTGTTGGAAGGATGAATAGGAGCTTCTGAACACAGAACTGGCAGAGGGAGCTGAGTCCAATAGTGCAGGAAGCTTGAAGAACACAGTGCGTTAGGGAACTAGCATGCCACCCAGGTGTCTGGTAAGAATAAAAGTGAGGAGAGAGGAAAGTGCCAAGAGCAGCAGACACGTGCCTGAGAACAGCCTTGGATGTCATATTAAAGAGAATTTGATGCATCCAGAATGGATGGGTAATACACGATTTTACCTTGGAACCTGCCATCACCATTCTGTGTAATGACATCACAGAAACATGACTGATATACAAAGAAAATATGTACCTGGTGGAGACAAAATGTCATGGATATTTAGAGTCAAACAGATCTGCTTTCAAACCTGGATTCTATTTACTGTGTAGCCCAGAGAAGGTTGTTGAAACTGCAGAACCTGATTTCCTCATTTGTAAAACACGAAGGAACACGTTGTGGGTGATTTCAAGAACAAATGAAACACCGTGAGAGAAGGCTTAGCAAAGCATCTCCACTAGGCTCCGGACCTCTTTTCTTGCCTTCCCAGCCTTCAACACATCTGAACAGTGTCTGCCACTGCGCTTTGGTTCCAAAAATTTGATCTCACCCCTGCCCTTCCACTGAAATACATATATAAACTAATAAAGTGTCTGCCCCCTGAGAGCCACCTCTCTCAAGAGGCCCGCAGCCACCATCCGTGACCCCAGCATCACTGGGCACCCCTCCCACTTACATGATGCTCTTAGCATTCACTGACCTACTCCTCTCACACATTTCAAAGCATTTTCACATAAATATAGCTCACCTCCATCTTAAGTGGGGAATAATTTTGAATATTCATAATAAATTTAAATATAATCTTACCAGAGACTGGTAAGTTTTTTTTCTAAAGGTCAGATATTAAGTAGTTTAGGCCTTTTAGGCCACTTCTAGGTCTCTGTTACATATTCTTTTTTTTTTAAAAAAAAACAACTCTTAAAAAATGTAAAGTCCATTCTGAACTAGTTGAGCAGAGAAACAGGAGGGGGAAGCAGGGGGGTGGGTGGCCTGTGGGCTCTGGTTTGCCAGCCCTCTGATTAGGATAATGACATAATAGTCCCTGCTGTGGCTCACAATGACCCTTTCTTCAGAGGATTTCTGGAAAGGGAAGTGCTGAGAAGTCCCAAAAGTGCGAGCAGCTCTTAAAGAGCCTCAGGCACCCACTACTTTCAGCCACACTCAGAGATGACACAGCATGGAACAGAGAATTGCAATGTGGTAACCATCTGGGGCGCCATAACAGTTTTTGGTACATATTCTACACAAAAAGAACAGAAAGAGAAACTTCATAACCAGCATGAGCACATTTTTTTTTACCATTGATTCAGATACATAACCACATACTAACCCACACAAAAAATAATGAAAGAAAATACATGAATATTAAGAACTCAACAAAAGGAATCAAACAATCCAATTAAAAAAATGGGCAGAGGACCTGAATAGATGCTTCTCCAAAGAGGACATAGAGATGGCCAAGAGACATGAAAAAAAAATGCTCAATCTCACTAATCATTAGAGAGATGCAAATTAAAACTACAATCACCTCACACCTGCCAGAAAGGTTACCGTCAATAAATCAACAAACAACACGTGGTTGGTGAGGATGTTGGAGAAAAGGGAACCCTGGTATGCTGCTGGTGGGAATGCAGACTAGTGTAGCCTCTGTGGGAAACAGTAGGGAGTTTCCTCGGAAATTAAAAAAAAAGATGGGAAGAGATCAATCCAAGAACTTGTATGCATATATGCATAGTCCACGGACACTCACAATTGTGAAGGCCTGGGGTGAGGTGGAAGGGGCAAGTGAGGGGAAAAGGGGACATCTGTAATATTTTCAACAATAAAAATAAATTCTGAAAAAACCTTGCTGCTCAAACAAAAATGAAAATAAAATAAAATACATTGGATTTCTAACAGTGCTTACCTCCTGGCAACAGGATTGATTTAGGGGAGATTACACCTTTTTCAGACCGCTAAAGTTTGGGGGGGCATCAAAGAAAAAGCACCTATTCCTTCCTGTCTGGTCTTGGAATCTACTGAGAGTGACATGTCTGGTAAGTGCAGAATCAAACCTGACCTTCGGTAGCGATGGAGCTGTTAGGGGCATGTGTCCGTCTTCAGTAGGCAGGTGGGCAATACTTCCTCACGGGCTTAGCTACATGGCCAGGTCCCCGGACAAATGCAGTCTCCCCTCCAGGGCAGGACCCCTACTGCACAGCAGAGGGAAGACTAGAATAGACTGACCCCAAGTGAGAAGCAGAAGCAGATGTCATCCCGTTCCCTGCAGAAAAGAAGATGAGGGAGGGGGGAAAGCCAGGAAGGGTACTCTATTGGTAATAAGTGACCCCAATATACACTTGATTGCATTTTATATGCATTTTATACCATTAAGAACAAACCAGGAAGCTCACAAACTCCCAAGAGATTTAAGAATCAACACTTGCTACCAACACCTTCTCTCGGTTTCTACACAGAGAATTGTCACTTCTGTGTGACTTTAGATCACTTCACAGCTCTGACTCAAAGTCTTCATCTGCAGAGTTCCTCTTTGGCAACTCTGTCATTTTCTGAGTCTCACTACACGCCAGGTGCCGCCACTCACGGGGCATACTGTTGTGGACAAGAGAAACTCTCAGCGTTTGAGATGATTTCATTCTGGAAGCATCTGAACAAAGTCCTATTTTTATTTGATGCCTAGTTCTATTCCATTTTCCTTTTGAAGCAAGTGAAATACCACATGACAACAATTTGAGATACATTATTTATATTGCTGTGCTTAATTTTTCTAAAAAAACAAAAACAAAACAAAACCCACACCACACAGAGAGATCACATAGGTTTCATAATGATGTAAGAATATGATAACCAACTTTCCATGTATGTGTCAGCCGAGGGAGTCATTAGTGAAGAGGAAGTGGATTTGTGGGAGGGGTTGAGTACCTGGAGAAAGCAGGAGCTGAGATGATTCTGGGGTTGAATGTTTTGTGCTTCCATGAAATCATCCACGATATGGGAATTTACTTATCAAATAATAATATTGTCATGCTGACATTGCTTGAATGTGTTTTTAAAAATCTAGAAAGTGACTTTTCAAGTAAGGAGTTGAAGAGGTGAAAGCAAGGAGAATTCTTAGCCACATGATTTGTTAAAGTAGCTCATCTTGAGATCTGTTTATCTCTGAGTTTAATTAAAAGTCTGAATGAACAAGCTGCTATCTTATCGGTTGCCCAGTTCCATTTGGTTTTCCTGATACCAGAAGAGGGTGCCTCAACTGTCCTACCTGCTCTCTTTCAATTTCTCTTGTAAATGAGTCCAGACCTAAGGTATGGTCCCCTTTGGGGCCCTCTGTAACTAAACAAAGGTACTGTGAAATGTAGAAATGCAGTGATAAAGCAAGGCAAAGACCAGTAAAAAAGTTACTGTTTCTGATCAACCCTCAGGATTCAAGGCAGAATTTATCGATAAAAACAGAGAAATAATCTCTATGGAGTGAGATGGTGCATCAGTGATCGCCATACTCTTTCAATTAATAGACTTCACTGTACGCAAACACTGATGAGCACATGAAATGCGTTGCTTCTTAATGATCTCATCTGTATTCCAACAGGATAGCGGCTCTGCTACACAAACATTTCGCTTGGCTGTTTCCCCCAAACATTTATGCCTCGGAATGTGCAAGCCATTTATTTTGACAGTGGGGCTTGATGCACATCTCTGCTGTTAATAGCTATGCAAACATTTTACAATGAAAATACTGCGCAACTGGAACTAATCTCATTATTTTCCATATTAATAATTCTTATGCAGCACAAGATCATAAAAAACCCAGAATGATAATGCGCAGATGCTTAATGTAGATGTTCAAGAGCGCCTAGCCAAATCGTTCCTTCATTCTTTCTGTGAACAAGTATTTATTGAGCAACTACCCTGTTCCAGGCACTATGGTGTTTGTACATATTTTTAATAAAACAGACATGGTCCTTTTCTTCATGGAACTGCCATTCTAGTGGGAGAGAGACCACTAAGTTTAACAAAGAAGTAAGCACATTCCCATAAATTGGGGTGTATATTTCAAAGGCTGTATTTCTCCTTACCATAACCTCCTCTTAATTTCCATCTCCTATCAAAAGCCCAGGTCGATTCCATTTGTTTGTATAAAAATCCTGTTGCTTCTTTTTCTTCTGCACTTTAAAGGTTAATTGTAAATTTTTTTTTGCTTTGATCTGCTAAGCAAGCAGTAAGCCCTTTGTTCCTAGAAGGCCAAATGCTCAGGCTGACAGGAGGAGGATAGCCCATGCTTTAGAGTTGGCATAGGACCTGAACAAAGCCTGTTGCTGAATCCTACACACCTTCTCTGTAGCTTCACAGAAGTGGCATCACGCTCTTTGACTCCTGGGGACATTAACTCAGTATAACCTCCTGATAGGGCACAGCTCATTCAGTTTTGCAGGAGCCTTAATTATGGGTATTTCTAAGGACAGTTAGTCCTTGTCTCCTACTTTCCAGCCACAGTGGTCCCTCAAACATGGAATATAATAGCTTTTTCTGCCCAAGACCTCTCATCCCTCTTCTTTTCAGATGAAGGTCCAGCTCTCCGCCCCTATGAACCTGTCTGGCCCAGCTCTCCCTGCCCTCCCCCAACTCCCCCCTTCCTCTCCTGGCCACGCCTCCTCCTCTCACCACCCAGACAGAGACTGCGGCTTCTGCCTTTGGTTAACAAATGTGTGTTCTCACATTTTAAACTGTGTCATGTTATTTACGGTAATGGTTTTCAACCCTATCAGATGCAATGTTTCATTTTATAATAAATGTTATACAATACTCCCTTTACTACTCTGTAATGAAATTAACAGATAATATAACTTACCCACACATTATTTCAAGAAAAAAAATCAATATGGTGCCCTAACTGTAATACAAAGGAGAAATAAATGGGAAGTTATTTGTAATAAAATAATATGTATTTGGAAAGGCTATACTAGAATACAGAAATTTGCAACTACCCATAATTGTAATAAATAATTCTTGATTTACAAGAAGGAAAATGATTTTTTTAACGTTCTATACAAGAATGTACAAGAACAGAGGTAGATGTTGAAACTGAAATAAAAACAGAGGTTTAGATAAAAAACAATAGCTGGGACTTATTTGTATATGAGAAGAAATAGAAGAAAACAGCCTTAATTAGAGAGAGCTAGCTGAGACAGTTTAAAGGCAGCCAAAACAGAGACCTGAGGGAGCAGATAATCTCAGTAATGACCTGATGCTTATTTATAAGTCAAGAGTCAACATTTTCCCTCCAGCAAAGATGTGCAACAGAATCATGATAAATGTCGGGGGAACCATCTCTGACCCTAAAATCTCACCACCTGCTGCGGTGGGCATTCCATCCTAAGTACCGAAAACACTTTGGACCCCACCTTCTTCAACAGGTCATGGGGAATAAAAGATGAATGTGAAAGTGAAAGAGGAGTACAAGAAGCTGAAAGTGACTCTGTGGTGACCTCCTGGGACAGGATAAGAATAAGAAAAAAAATCCAGAAAAACCAAAATAAGTAAATAATGTATAAATAAACTATATACGAAAGGTTTCTTATGAGAGCTACCAAAATTATATACATAGCCCAGCCAGCGTGGCTCAGTGGTTGAATGTCGACCTATGAACCATAAGGTCACGGTTCAGTTCCCAGTCAGGGCATATGCCCAGTTGCAGGCTCAATCCCCAGTGTGGGGTGTGCATGAGGCAGCCCACCAATGATTCTCTCTCATCACTGATGTTTCTATTTCTCTCTCCCTCTCCCATTACCTCTGAAATCAGTAAAAAAAATACATTTAAAAATTATATAGAAGCTCATATATCTACATACACTAATTATATAATATACTAGTAGCCCATTTGCAGGAAGAATCCTGCAAGCGGCCGCTGCAGCCGCGTGCGCTGCCGCCGCCGCTGCCGTTGTGGCCACTGCGCCTGCACCAGTGCGCCACTGCCGCCCGCCCCGCTCCGCCCCGCTCCGCCCCGTTCCGCCCCGCCCCACCCTGCCCGGGCTTTCCCTCTGGCAGCCATCTTGCTTTCCGCTTTTCCTCCCTCTTCCTTCTAAGTTGTCTTTAGTCTTCACTCCTCCCTCCCTCAGTGTATGCAAATTAACCGCCATCTTTGTTGGGTAATTTGCATACTCACCCTGATTGGCTGGTGGACGTGGCTTTGGCTGGTGGGCGAGGCTATGGCGTAGTGAAGGTGCGGTCAATTTGCATATTGCTATTTTATTAGGTAGGATATATATATATATATATATATATATATATATATATGGCAAAAATATGAAATATTTTTAAAACAAGCTTTAATAATAAAATTCAATGAATTCCACTTGTCTCCACTAATTTAATAATGTTTTATTTTTTGTGTTAATCAGAGTCACCCATCTCATCTATTATGTATTTGTAGTGGCAACTACAAATGTAGATTGATGGCTGAAAACAGGAGTGTCAACTGGGATGGTACAAATGATGATCCTGTTGGTGAAATAGTTCACCAAAATGGTGAGACTACTGCTAAGCTCAGGATAAAGTACCCTCACTTTACAAAATAGGTGTATGCGGGGGGGTGGGGGGGAGCGGACCAGTGTATATTGACACTATGTAAAACATATTTTTTGTGCATATGTAAAATAGAGTTAGGTTCTGGGCATTTCTTGTAGATACACGAATGTCCAGCAGAAGCAGAGGTGATTCCTTCTTTGGGTCTCCTTAGTGTATGTTGAAGGACATCTAGCTTTCCTGGCTCCTACACATTAAAACCCAATAGCACACCTATGACAATGGTGATAAAAACAAAGCCCCAACTGTTTTAAAAATACCACTTAGTGGGCAGTACTTTCCTAATTAGGACCTTGCTTTGATGGACACTTTTTGGAAGAGCTGCAATCTCATTCTGTTTTGTGTTCTAGTTTTCCCCTGTAGCACTCTGAATCTTCCACATGCCAGGTGTGGTAACGTGAAAAATGACCCCTGAATATATACTTAAGTCACATTCCAAAACCTGTGGATGTAATCCTATTTAGAAAAAAAAAAAAAGTGGCTTTGAAGTTGTGATTAGGTTAAGGGCCTTGATATGAATAGATAATCCTGGATTATTCAGGTGGGCCCTAAATCCAATGGCAAATCTATATATATAAAAGCCTAAGTGACCAAAGGACCTAACAACTGGTCGACAGGTCCCTCTGATGAGCATTGACCACCAGGAAGCAGATGCTCAACGCAGGAGTTGCCTCCTGGTGGTCAGTGCACTCCCACAGCCAACCTCCCATGGCCAGCCAACCTCCCATCACTGGCCAACCTCCCATGATCCCTCCCCCTGGCCAGCCAGGTGGGTGGTTAGTGCACTTCCACAGCTAACCTCCCACAGCCAGCCAACCTCCTGCAGTCCCTCCCCCAAGCCGGCCAGCCCTGATCGGGACTGGGCGAGATGGCCCAATGGGCACTGCCAGGCTGTGGGACCCCACCCATGCACGAATTCATGCATCGAGCCTCTAGTATCCTTATAAGAGAAAGGAAAAGGAAGATTTAAGAGACATGAGGAGGAAAGATACGGAGAAGAGAAGGAGGCAAAGTGACAATGGAAGCAGAGACTGGAGTTATGTAGCCACCAACCAAAGACTGCTGGCAGCCACTGGAAGCTATAAAAGGCAAAGAACAGTTTCTCCCATAGAGCAGACAACCTTGGCATACAACCTTGAGGACACCTTGAGTTTGGATTTCTGGCCTACAGAAATGGGAGAAGATAAATATCTCTTATTTTAAGACACCAAGTCTGTGGTCATCCTATCTAATAAAGAGGGAATATGCTAATTGACCCTCACACCATCACAAATATGGAAGCACCCACAGCCAATAGGGAGGGAATATGCTAATTGACTTCCCCGCCCTCCAAGATGGCAATGACCACAGCCAATAAGGCGGGAATATGCTAATTGACTGCTCCACCCTCAAAGATGGTGGCGCCCAAAACCAATAAGGAGGGAATATGCTAATTGACTGCCCCACCCTCAAAGATGGTGGCACCCACAGCCACAAGATGGAGGCACCCAGTCCCCTCAGCCCTGCTGGGGTGGCAGGTGTGCATCAAGGCTGGGCCCACCCCCAGGCAGGCCCAGCCACTCTGCGCGCCTGCCTCTAGAGTCACCCAGTCCCCTCAGCCACCTAGCCACCCAGGGCTGGCCTGAGGCACAGGTAACTAGGGCCGGCTGAGGCTTGTGCTGCCAGCAGTGGCAGCAGCAGAGGTGTGATGGGGCATCGCCTTCCCCTGATTGCTGGGTCATGTCCTGCCCCTGAGGGCTCCTGGACTGTGAGAGGGGGCAGGCTGGGCTGAGGGACCCTCCCCCTCTCCAGTGCATGAATTTTCATGCACCAGGACTCTAGTTTGTTATAAAGGAAACTAACACACAGGTGAGGTAGTCACCAGCCAGGGCAGAACAAAATTTAATATGATGCTTGGTTTATGTGTTTGTTTTCCACTAAGATTTTTATATTCCCTAAACTGGGTTGGAGGTTGGGGGAAGATGATAGAATAAAACATGTCTATTCTCTCTCTTGAATACTCCACTCAGCTCCTCCAATCCCACCCAGGCTATGGATCTTAGCTTAAGCTTTTCTTCCACATGGAAACCTTCAGCTTCCTTTACATCATCTGGAATAGAAATGTTTTCTATTCTGCAGGGCACTCACCTCACTTTAAAGCTAAACATTTACTCCTGTGATTCTGTGGCAAATATTAGTTTCCCCACAGGAACAGAAGCTCCTTGAGAGAAGGACCTCTGAGTATATGTATTCCCTCACCATTGTTTTCTCCTCAGCTAAGCATAGTGTCCAGAATGGAAAAATGTGTACATAAATATATTATGAGAGAATACTTAAATATAACCATTTACAGAAATTTTGATTAAAATAAAAGCATTTGTCATTCAGCTTTACAGCAAAAGATCATTTCTGAAATAAATTTTTGGTATGTAGCTTCTTCTACACACTGTATTTCAAATATCTGTTTTAATGGTTTCATCACTCCAACCCCTGATTCAGCATTTGAACAGAATTTTTTTTGGCCAGTTTAATAGGTTGAATTGTACCCCTGCCCCCAAAAACAAAAACAAAAACTTATGTCCACCTTGAACGGGTGAATATTACCTTATTTGGAAATAGAGTCTTTGCAGATGTAGTCAAAATGAGGTCACAATGGATTAGTAAGTGGGGATTTGAACACATGGAGCACACACACTGAGGGAAGAAGGCCATGAGCAGACAGGCAGGAACTGGGATGATGCAACTACAAGCCAAGAAATGCTAAGGATTGCTGGTAAACACCAGCAGCTATAAGAAAACAAGGAAGAGTTCTTCCCTAGAACATTTAGAGGGAACATGATCCCACTGACACCTTGATATCAGGCTTTTAGCCTATAAAACTATAACAGAGTGAATCTTTGTTATTTTAAGGAAACTAATGTGGCCGGTAAACCACTGGCATATTTGACAGTTTAGCCCATATTTCTTACAATAAGTCATTTCACTTGGTTTTGCCTCAGTAACATCATTTCTATAAACCTAGTCCAGCCATTGGCTAATGAGATGGCAAACAACAGAATTATGGGCACTTACGGCTCAACTATGGGAGAAGACTGCAAACTAGTGCAATCTGAGTGAGACACTACTTCACAGAGGGGCTCAGGTGCCAGAAGGGTTTTGGGTTTTATTGCAGTTCTGGCTCTTTCTAGTTATAAGACTTTGGTTAATTTACTTCAGAGCTCTGTGCCTTAATTTCCTCATCTGTCAAATGGAAACGATAACTAATCCCTTCCTCATGGAGTTCTTGCTGCAGGTTAAAGCTTAACAGAGTGCCCAGGACATGATAACTTGTATAAATATTATTTATTATGATTGTTAATACTGGCTTTACTGAAGGCTAAAAATAAATCACCTTTTTCATTCAATAAAAAACAACAACACCTAACTATGTTGTGCCTATATAGTCCTGACAAGCTGAATACTTTTATCCTATACTAGAGGCCCAATGCACGAAGATTCATGCAAGAATGGGCCTTCCTTCCCCTGGCTGCCAGCACCGCCTTCGATCTGTCCAGAGCTGCCTTTCTGCCTTCCCAAGCTGCCCAGAGGCCCGGAGCAGCTGGGGTGATGCAGAATGCCTGTGTCATCGCCATGGCGATGATGCAAGCGTCTGGCCCCCAGCCGCTGGGCGCCTGTGCATGCAAATTAACCCACCATCTTTGTTGGGTTAATTTGCATACTCACTCCTGATTGGCTGGTGGGCGTCGCAAAGGTACAGTCAATTTGCATCTTTCTCTTTTACTAGTGTAGATACAGAGGTTCTTATTGTCTCTGCAGATTGCTTGGGTGCTTGATTCCCTGGGTTCCTTTTAAATGCAAAAACCATTCCATTTGAAATAGCCTGAACTTGCCCAAGTTTCCTATTTAAGAAGTCTGGTATCCAGCAATGATTTCTGACCAAAGCTCAAAGTCAATAAAACATTATGCTGCTCACTGTGGAAACAGGGACACAAAGCCTTCTCTCAGTGAGATTTTTATAAGCAAACATCACAGCATCTAATGATGTGCTCACCCTCTCCTCACGAATGCAGAAACTTTATTTCTAGTGGACACGCAGTGTTAGCTTTCTTCCTTCTCAAAGGTACAGGCGAGCCCATATAAAGATCTCTGCTGTGGTTGCAGGTACAGCTTCTGAGTGGGTGGGATGCATACCAATTACTATCAGGATTTGGGAAGAAAATAGTTTTGGTTCCTGTTCATTTACCATTTGATAGAAAAGGGACAGATGCCTGTGAAAGGTGCTACCTTGTAAATTCATACTTCAAGAACTTAGACTAGGCAAAGAGTCATGTTCACAATACGGAACCACCAGTGAGGCAGGAGAACACTGTGCAGAGAGAGAGAAAGGACACCGGACTCAACACTGGAGCCTTCAGGGTTAGGCATTCACTTGCTAGACTGCAGGAGGTCTGAGTGTCTTGGTGTCCCAAGTCTTAGGAAAGTGAGGACACACTAGTTGGTTGCAGGACATGTAGGGACCCTGAGGCAGTAGCTATTTGCCAACTAATGTGGAAGATCTTAATATTATGAAAACTTTGTGCCTATAAAGGCACTGACTGGTGAATTCTGGTCCTGGACACAGTGGGGATGAACTATATGTGATGAATTATATCAGGCAGTCACACAGTAGAAGACAGTGCCGAGAGATATAGGGGGCGCCACTGTGCATTGGTGCAGGCACAGTTAGTTCTACATAGGGTGAGGGAATGGAGTGCTTGACCCCTCAAATTTTATTTTAACACATTGTTTTACTTTCTAATAATATTATTGCAGGAATAAAATGTCTGTATTAAATAATTAAAACACTCTTATTAAGGCTAAATATTACCTGCCTTTCAAATTTTGGGTCTACTCCCCAGAGGTAACTAGGATAGTTAATTTAGTAAAATTTCTATGTATATTTAGCTTTTTATGTACTTTTCTATATATAGTCATATGCATTTGGTACTGTCTTGGGTGTTATCTGTGCTTACATATGTAGTAAGTAGAATGCTAAAATGCTCCTCTAAAATTTCCTGACTATTCCCAGAACTGTGAATATGATGAGCTATCACATCCTGATTGTGTTATGTGGCAAAAGGAGTTTTGCAAATATAATTAAAGTTGCTAATGAATTGATTTTAAGTTAATCAAAAGATGTTATTCGAGTGGGCCTAATCTAATTACACATGCCCTTTAAAAGCAGAGTTTTCTCTATGTAGTAACAGAAGGGAAGTCAGAGAGATTCAAAGCATGAAAAGAGTTTGATGCATCTTTGCTGGCTTTGAAAATGGAAGGGTCCAAGGAATGCTGGTGGCTTCTAGAAGCTGAGAGTGCCCCCCACTGACAGCCAGCAAGAAAAGGGGACTTCAGTCCTACAACTAAAAGGAACCAAATTCTGCCAAAAACTTGAAGGAGCTTGGAAGCAGGTTCCCCCCCAGAGTCGCATGGTAAGAACCCAGCCTGTCTGACACCTTGACTTCAGCCCTGTGAGACCCTAAGTGGAGAACCTAGCTAAGTCCACTCAAACTTCTGACCTATATAAGGGTGAGATAATAAATAGGGGTTGTTTTAAGTCATTAAGTTTGTGGTTAACTGGTTCCACAGTAATAGAAAACTAACACCACATATTATTCTGCATTTTGTTTATATTCGAGAATATGCCTCATAAATCTATACTAATTAATCCATATGTTCCACCATATTTCATGGTATATGTGGTAAATAATTTCCAAAGATGGCTATCAGCAATTCCTGCTATCAATATACAAACCTGGGCTGGCCATCTGATGGATTTTGACCAATTAAATCTGGTGAAAATTATATTCTAGAACAGTGATGGGCAACCTTTTGAGCTTGGTATGTCAAACTTCACCAAAAAACTGAGCATAACTCGGGTAGTGTGTCACTTTGAGGAAAAAACATTATTTCGCAAATGTTTCATCCTCAGGAGCAGCAAATGTTTCATCCTAGGCATGCGGCCGCCTCAGCGGCCGCGTGTCATCAGAGATGGCTACGCGTGTCAGTGCTGACACGCATGTCATAGGTTCGCCATCACTGTAATCTAGAACTTCTGAGTTCAGGTCTTGAGAGGCCTTGAATCTTCTGCTTATGCCCTTTTGGAATCCAAGCAGCACATATAAAAAGCTCAAAATAAACTACTGAATTATGACAGACCATTCAGGGGAGGGGAGGAGAGGGAGGGAGGGAGGGAGGGAGGGAGGGAGGGAAGGAAGGAAGGGAAAGGGGAAGGGAAGGGGAGCCAGCCAGTCCCACACCAAGCTCCAGGTAATCTCAGGTGATACTATGTAGAGCAGAAGAACCACTCAGCTAAGCCCAAACAGCCCAAAGAATTGTGAGAAATACTAAATCACTATTGTTTAAGCCACTGAGATTTGTGGTAGTTTGTTATGCAACAATAGATAACATTATAGGAGGCACATGATGAATAAATAAATTATGAATATTACATTTTATCTCCTACTAATGAAAATTTTTGTTTTCTAATGATTACCTCGAACCCATGAAATCGCCTTGTCAATGAGTCCAAATTGTTCAAATATCAGAATTTCATGAGGTTTAATCATGCAAACAAAGCTGCCACACACACCCCTTCCCATGCCCCTTGTGAACATGGCGGGGCTGAGACTCTAGGGCGAACACTAAGCAGCAGAATTGTTTGGGCACAAGACAGGCACAGTCTAAACTGTAACAGATGCTACAACATTACCACTAGAGTGACTACAATTTATGGTCCTACTATCAGTATATAACACCTATCCTATATCCCTTCAGCTATATATTTCTAGAAACACATTATAATAAAGGTGGTTACCCAGGACAAGATGCAGCCAACCTAATATGGACCAACCTAAAATGAAAGATCTGTTGGCAAACCTGATGTAAGATTCCTGATAACTCATAAGACATTTCGATTTGACTTTTAAATAGTCTATTCTAGGGGATTATTTTAAGGTAGATAGATATAGCTTCCTATTTGTAGAATAGCCAAATTACTATTAAGTCAAGTAAACCTCACATAGGTGTTGGGAATGACACTGGAATAAGGTAAGTACTGGGAGACTGTGCCAGCCTAGGAGGTCATACAATTTCATTGATACTAGATGATGATGCATGTAGACACCTTGCTCCACAGATAACAATGATCTCTATACATGTGTCAACATCATGATAATTAGGAGGTTGAATAGTTAAATATATTGAGAATACATTTATTAAGATGTGTCTTTTTTATTTCATCAACTTTTAGAGAGAGAAGGGGAGAGAGAGAGAGAGAGAGAGAGAGAGAGAGAGAGAGTAACATTGATCTGTTGTTCCACTTATTGATGCATTCATTAGTTGATTCTTTCTTTTTAATCCTCACCTGAGGATATTTTTTCCATTTATTTTCAGAGTGGGTGGAAATGAGGGGGAAGAGGGAGAGAAATTGAAAGGAGAGAAAAATATCTAAGTGAGAGAGACACATCGATTGGTTGCCTCATGCATGCACCCCAACCTGGGGCCAGGAATCAAATCTGCAACCCAGGTACGTGACCGTGACCAAGAATTGAACCCATGACCCTTTGGTGTTCAGAATGACGCTTTAACCATTATGGGAAACTGGACAGGCCTCATTGGTTGATTCTTATATGTGCCCTCACCGGGGATCAAGCCTGCAACCTTGGTGTATTGGAACGATGCTCTAACAGACTGAGCTACCCCTGCCAGAGAAGAAGTGTCTTAATAAATGTTTGTCTAAGGCAGAGGCATAGTCTTTATAGTACTCATGTATAGCAGATTGTACTTGTCCCCCAATATAAGTTCTATGAACCTTCTGCAGTAAAAGAAGTTTAACTGGGCACCTGGCCACATTTCCCTCCTTTCTCACTTGGCTATCAGCTCCTTTACTGTGAACAGAATTCAAGAAGAAGAAAAATGGCAGTTACCTGAACATTTGCTGAGTTGTGACAACAGTATGGGAATTGCCTCTTAAGATAAAGAAGGCCAAAGGTACAAATGATATGACAGTAGTGGACTCCTGCTTCACAGTGGGGTCACATGTGTTTGATCTCACAGAGGCAGGGCCGGATCATGGACCCACAGTGCCCTCGCTGACTGACAGAGCTCTATGATATAAGGATGAACTAACACATGGGACTAGCCAGAGCTGGCGTTGTTGGAGATTCCTGGTTAGTAACAGGTGCATTGTCTGTATCAGGGTGACCTGGGATCCCTGCAAAACCTCCATGTGGGCAACTCACCTGAAAAGTCATTGGCCTTTTGACAATCTTTCTATTATATCCTTTTCAAAAGTTACACCCACTTAGGAAAGAAAACAATTTGCTTTCTCCAAAGCAAATATGCAAGGAAAAGAGAGATCCAAGAAAAGCACCGAAGCAAAGGAGAGCTATTCCAAAAATGGAATGAGGAGCGCCTTGTGAAATAGCAGCATAAACACCTCAAGTAAAAAAATTTCCAATGTAATGTGTTTTTAATCAGCCACATCAATCTAAAGTTTTTGCAACATCTGCAAACTTTAATGCCATTGTATAATGTGACCAAAATGCATTAAAATAATTGCATTAAGGTTTTTGGCATCAGTTTATAATAAGTGGACAGTAATTGTTACTAAATTACAGCTGAATCTCTGCAGAATTCGATATTACATCCATATTAGGATCAAATTACTCTATCATGATTAATGATACTGCAGTGAATACCAAGAGAATTAAAATGATTAGCCACTTATTCTAAAGTGTTGACATTTCTCCACAATTTTAGAGTTATATTTCAAGAAAACTTTGCAAGTAAACGTATTGCTAATGGCTACTGTGTTAAATCCAGAAACAGATATTCCTTAAAAGGTCAATTTTCTTAATGAAAAAATATTAACATTTGAAAAAAAACATATAACTGAACTATTCACATTAAATAACTAATAGCAGATGATGTGTTTAACACTCTAGTTTTATTTGAATAATACAGTCTTGTAATTAAGGATATTTGGCTATAATTAAAATCTTCATATTGATTCTTTCAAAATAATTCATGCAATTCAGACTACATACTTGTGGTAAGCTAAGAAAAATAAATTTATTATATTTCAGAGTAGCAGTTGTTATTCAATTGTCAGGGGGTTTTGGTAACTTTTTAAGAAATTATGATGAATAAAAGCATAAATTGGTATTTAATTGTTTATGGAAGATGCTTAGGTTATAAAATACTTATAATCATTTCTCTGAGAAAACTTGGTAGCGATTCATCAGAGCCAATCTTGGCAGTGTCTTAGTAAAGAAATCATGTACCTTAAAAAGGGACCTTAAACAAACATTTATGGAAAATGATTTTTCCTACTGTTTTAGTATTATTGAATATTAGTTCCTAAGACAAGCGCAATATTGTACAAGGTATTGTGGTTCTTAGAACTAGCTACTTTCCACCCCAAGAGTAATTTTGTAAACCAGTGAAAATAGCCAATTTTATTTAGGAGAGCAGGCATATAGGGAAGAATAGCTTTGAACTGATATGAAAGCAAGCACAGCTTCAAATTCTGAATTTGTTTCTAATTTACCCAATGCTCTCTCTGGAATTTATTTTCTACACATGGATTCAGTATCTTTCTGACTTAGTTTCCAACTCAAAATAATATAAAGGAGATAAATAAAACAATACCAAGAAAACATTTTGAGCTCTTCAGAATAAAGCTAATTTATTCCCTCCAGTGTTTATCATTGTGGTTAGAAACCCTGCCTCAATGTTCTCAACAACTCACACATCTAATAGAGAGAAATCAGAGCCACACTGTTGGGGCCACTGCCACTAACTAGCTACTGGTCTCTGCTAAATTTGCCACAAGTCAATTGTAATATCTAAAAACACAGAATATGGCTCAAATATCTTTGTTTTGATATTTCCAACAATGCCTAGCACAGGATGGGACAGAGAGTATATTCTCATGAAACCCTTTTTACTTGATCAGGCTTACACAATTCTGCTGGTCTTCAGCTCATCTCTAATGAATGAGCTCACCTCTTCTGTTAGCCCACCCCCCTTTCCTTACATAATTCCTGGGAGTAGGGGTTGGTCCAATGAGGCCTGCAAGCCAAATCTGTGCTGCTGCCTGCTTTTCTAAGTAAGCTGTTCAGGAACACGGGTGATTGTCTACAGGGACTTCTGTGCTACAAAGGCAGAGTAGCTGCTCCTCATCTGAGTGCAGTTGGAAATGCAGAAAATGGGCCTGCCTAACGGGTGAGTGGGGAATTACTCCTGATGAACCCTGGGCATATGTCAATAATATTCCCAACAATAAACTTAAAATAAGAATTTCAAGTAAAGTAACCATACCTGCTCCCAGTCATACACTCCCAGAGGGGAGTCACTGGAGAGAGTGAGCCTGGGTCAACCACTTGATTGACTAGGATCCCCATTTTAATGATATCTACTGATTATTGATAATCTGATCACTATATACTATTTCATTTTACTGAGCTCATTTGTTACTCTGCACCAGACACTTTATATACATTCTGTTATTTAGTCCCTCCAACAACCATATGTAGCTGGTCCATTTTACAAACAGCAAATCTGAAATTCACAGAGTTAACGAAACTTGTCTAAGGATGTATAACAAGTAAAACACAGACCTGGGATGGAGCCCAGGCAGTGGGTCCAGAATCCAGGCATGACAATGGGCTGCCACTGAGGTAATTCACCTTCCAGTTCCCCAAATATTCCTGAACTGGGGGCACTCGAATTTAAAAAGCAAAAACTGTATTGTAGCAATAGGATAGGAAATTCTTATGCTTGTAGCCAACTTGCAAAAAGCTTTCCTGTTAATTTTAAACTCCAGGTAAACTATATTCTCAAATGTCATTTCCCTTTTGATCAAATTAGATACAATACTTTTTATATAAGTGTTCAAATGAATGCTCTTCCATGGCTTAGAAAAATAAAGTTGCATCTCAAATGCTTCTTTACAACAGTTTTCCCAGTACAGACATGTGAGTCTGTACATTTTTCATATTTTGTTAATGTCTGTATTCTTAACAGTGCCTCTGGTCATGGGGATATTGCAAATGAATATTTATAAAAATAACTTTTTTTGTTTGTTTTAACTTCAAGAAAAAAATACTAAAAGCAAAGTTTGTGGCGTGTGGCAAGGCAGGCCCCTGACATCCAAGGGTATTTCTGGCTGTAATTGGAAGACTGTTCCACTGGGGCTTCAAGTCTCACAGGGGGGTGTATGCTGTGCCAAGCAGGGAGACTGTAAGAGGAGTAAGATGTCCCTGGGACACTGGGTGGCAGAGTGTGACAGAAAACACAAAGTCCTGAAACTGGTATTCGAATCAGTCACTGATATCCTCAACTGCATATAATCCAGACACCTCAGAGCATACCTTGACTCTGAAAACTGGGGAGAAAAAGGAGTTTTTTTGGGAAAATTATATATTTTTTAAAGTGACTTTAAAGATTTTGTAAAATCTTAGCAAAGAACCCAACAATTGTAGGAGAAAGCTGAGGTCATTAACAGTGAATCACACTAAGCTATTTTTTTCCATTCCTGCCCCCCCCCGCCCCCCCCCCACACTTTTCTGCAGTAGACTTCTTAGCTCTGGGAACTGACATAGAACAAAGGATAGGGGAAGGAAAAAAGGAAATATAAAGTTGTTTTGTGTTGTTAATTAATTTCCTACAAATATTTGACTAAGAAACTTCATTCAGGTCTTTCCTCAGGATCTTGATTTCAAAGTCCACATTCAAACTGTGTTTTGCTTTAATGAACTTCCCCCCACCACTTTATTCCTGCCTTCTACTGTCTCCATGAATGTGCCTTTGGCTCTGGTACTGCTAATTGGATCACTTTTCATTGATAGTTCAGACAAGCATGCACCCCCCCCCCCCCCCCACACACACACACAGATGTACACAAATACACGGGCCTCTTGAGTCATTTACACTTATAATCGTAAGACGAAATAGTACCAATTTGGACTGAGCTACTGGAGCAGTGGATTCAGGCCCCAGCAGAGCAGCAAACTCAATCAGTGATTTTGGAAATGCACCTTTCCTCCCTGAACCTCAATGTCCTCATTTGAAAAATGATGGGTTTGGATTTGAGGATGTTCCTTTCAGGAGTGATATTTAATCACCTATGAGTCCTCTCTGCTACTTAACCCTATTTCTGTAGCACTAAAAGCTCATTTCTCTTCATTTTCCCCATGAGAATGATTGATAGCTTTCCCCTTAGCAATCTCATTACACGTTTTTACATATTTGTTGGTTATTATGTTTTCCTTCCATCACTTATCCACATGAATGAACGATATAAGTTATCATTATCTTCAAAAGTTCTACCTTCATTTTTCACTATTTTCTCTTATGTCTACCTTTTGAATACAATTTCCCGAAACCTGTGCAGGGTAGTGGTTAAGAGTGAAGCTCTGGGCTTACTTTAGACTGCCTGGGTTTCAAGCTACTTGCTCAAGGTGAAATGTTGGACAGGTCACTTATATGGTGAAGTTGAAGCATACTTATTTAAAAATGAGAGTCAGAATAGTGCCAAGCTGTTCAGTTAATGTGAGGCTTAAAAGAGTATGCACCTTCAGTTCACACTGGATGGCAGGCACATAATGGACACTATTTGCATTATTATTTGGGGCATTGGTATTGTTGTTTCTGACACCTCTTCTCCACAATGTCCCAGAAAACTAGTGCTCTCAATAGAATTTATCCAAATGTACACTAATCAAGGCTAAAGAGAAACCATTCCATCCACATAGGGAGATTGGTACTTTCCTTTTGACAATAAACTAAACGACTGATGTGACTTCTATTTTTGGTCATACCCTTTGCCCTTGTTTCAACTGATCTTGACTGTGACCCGAGGAACAACCTTTCAGTACTTCTGGTTAAGCATTGACCCTTCCAAGTGGGTATAGGGCTTTTGCCTTCTTGACATGAAACAAAATTATTTTAAAAACACACACACAAAGAAACCACTACAAATCTACGAAAAAAGTCTAAGTGTGGTATCTTCTAACTGACACGGAGAAAGCTCAGCCCTGTGCTACTTCTGGTGGGACACGGAACACAGCACCAAAGAGATAGGGCTACAAACCCACCAACACTTCCATCTGCTGGAACTGAAGTTTTGCCAAATGCTTAAGTGCACATCCTTGACTATGTGCCCATCACTGATCAGGAAACTGAGATACCAGCAGTCCGTTGCTTGATAAAGGAGCTCACAGCTTCTAAATTCAAAGTTGATCATTTCCTTCTAAGCAACCAAATTTATTAGGCCAGCCTGAGGTGCAGGTTTCGGAATCTTGAGTGTTTAAAACTGTACAGGAAACTGACATCAATGTTAGGGGTTTGCAGGAGGTGAGGTAAGACTGGCCATGCTTTCCATTTAGATCTCAACTCTGCTCTTTTTTTCTTGCTGATCCCCTTCAGGACATGAGTCCATGATTCTTTACATTATTGCTCTAATCTACCCTCCCCTGTGGCCTTTTATACATTTATCTGCTGATGCAACAGCCAATGTAGTTTTTTCACCCACACACATCCTTCCTAAATACTCAAATCCACTCCACTCACTCTGCTGCACCTTCAGCTGTTTCCTTTAGGACTCTGAAGTGAGTTTCATCAAACCTCAATGATTCAAACACAGTCAATTACTGAAGTGTGTCTTAACCTGCTTGCTCCAGATGGGAACTCACCCACTTGCTCATTAACTGTTACTGTATTAGCATCCTGCGACTATTAACCTCTGCCATGAAGGCTGAAGAGGAAAGCTGTTAATGATTTCACAGCCTTCCTGCCATGTACTTGCCTCTCTCTCTCTCTCCCTCTCTCTCTCTCTCTCTCTCTCTCTCTCTCTCTCTCTCTCTCTCTCTCATAAGTCGCAGGCCTCCTCTTCTGGGAGAAATCTCTTCTGTCTTGTGGACACATGCAGCTGCTCTGTTTCACCTCATTTTCAAGAAAAATCACATTGTGTCATCTTTTATTTTCTGCTCTATACCTGTAGGCCTCCATATTTTATAGATATCTTTAGACTGTTCCTGCCAATCACACTGAAAATATGTATTTCCTCATTAAAAATTGAACATAAGCAATATATACTCATAGAACTTATTCTTTATACTTAACCTTCAACCACTAAACACAGATGCTTAGAATCATTTCATCCTAGATTTGCTAAGGGACATTACTTTTTTATTTACTTGTTGGTTTATAAGGATAATAAACACATGGGCATAGTTACTATCTTTTGCAATTTTAATTTGTGAAATTCTAATTGTTCTCATCTGTAAGAGCATAAAATGAAAAGTTCATTTAAACCTATCCATCTGACTTTATCACTCTGGGCATTTCATCCATCTACTACTGTGAACTCTATGTCCCTCCATTCGCCTGCCTCTCGAGACTGCGCTGTCTGCTTTTCCATTGCACTTGCATTAGTAGGCTCTTCATTCAAACAACCGAGGCACAAGTCAACCCACGGAGAATTCCGCCACGCTGACACGTAGCATCACCAGGCACTAAGAGGGCGTGCTGTTTCCATGGTTAAATCCAGTCCATCCCAAATGGTGTCCAACACACGTCTGAGAGTCACAGGAGCCAATGGGTGGAGGGTCTGAAAGGAAGCTCTATATAACACCTGTTTTTAAAAAATGTTTCTGTTGTTGCTTTATTTAAACTCCCTGCTTATGTTCTTGGCTTTCAAGTGTGTGTGTGTGTGTGTGTGTGTGTGTGTGTGTGTCTTATTCTCCCAAGATGCTTATATTAAGCTTTCACTCCATGCACATAAAACATAAATCCTGTTCAGGCAAGGCAAGATATGACCACGTGTGCTCTTCTCACCTCCCACCTTCCTGACACCGTATTCCTTCTCTCCCTTGGCATCTGTCCCCTATTAAGGAAGGGAAACGCACAGGATGCTGAGTACTGGGAAAGAGCACAGTGTGGGCTATACCAGGGCATAGCTTCTTTTAGGGACAGCAAGAAAGAGGGGCCACCTTATTAGGCATCTGCCCAGGCGGTATTTTTGCCCAGTCTCCAGAAAGGAGATAAATGCTTTCTTCCCGTTCGTACTGATGCCAAATAAAGGTCACCCCATTTCCGAGCATGTGAGGAGTGATATTTGAGTTCAGCCATTTCTAAAGAATGACTTTCTCCTTTTTCTTGAATGCTGTCAGGAAGTGGTGAGAAAGAACTTGAGTGACTGTGAAAATAGCAGTTTTTAAAAATATGGTTAGAACAGACTATTGGAAGTGGGAACAGAATTGTGAAAACAACTGCTTTGGAAGTTTGAAAAATTTTATTGACTCATAAAATGTTACAGTGAGAGAGAATCCAAGAATTTATGTTAGAAATGAGGAAACCGAGGCCCCAGGAAATTAAGGAAATTGCTCAAGGTCATTCTGCATCTTAGTCATGGGGCTGAAAGCAAAGTGGAAAGTAGTCTGGTGCGGTTTCCAGTGTATGACACTGTCTGGTGTCTTTCTTTTCAAATGTCAACCTGTTTATTAATGGGGCCTTATATCGGAGAAAATTTTAGCCAACTCCACTGCTGCTTGAATCCAAAACAGTGTGGTGTGAAAAGCTTCTAAAACATTGGGTCACAGGGGTCATTTAAGGCTCTGGCTCCCTCCCAGTAAATATACAGCAAACCGTGTACACCCCACTCTGCAAAGTCCCATAGGTGAGAAGGGACCACAGTTAATTCCCACAACTTCCTTGTCATCATTTAACTTTATAGACTAAAAGGACTCCCACCAGCCATAGGGGTCATGACTGTGGCTGTGGGTCATCATGCACGCTGCACCCTGCATCTGCTTTACTTTATGGCTGTCACAGCACATTGTAGGACACAGTACAGGATTCTAGCTCCAAAGCAGCAGAGGAGTTCACAGCTTAGAGGAGCATAGTGATAACACTGCACAAAATGCAAATAACATGCGTCAATCTAATGTTAGACAATCTACATGTTCATTAGCTGAGTTTCCATATTTAGGCCTGTCTGCATGGGGCAGAGAAAATTCCCTGGACAGCCTCGCCTGCCCCCATCAGTCATGGAAGCCCGTCCTCCATGAGCACCTCCAGTCAGACCCTGACCCAGCATCCACCTGTTCCTTGGATACAGGTGTAAACAGAGCCCTTGCCCGTGGTAAGCTCAGGTCTAGTAAGGGAAACAGACCTTGAACAAGAAATTAGGGCCTCATCTAAATGGTTTTGCTGGAAATCATTTCATTATCTCATTTCTGCCCACCATATTCTTCTAAGGTAGGAAATAACCTTTAAACACCATCTAGTCCATCTCCCTGGCCTTAGGCAAAAATAAGATTTAATCATTCCACCATTTTTTTTAATGAGCCTCTTTCTAATAGTCTCTCTACCATTGATCCACCTTTGCAATTAAGACACAAGTGCATTACTTCTAGCCTAAATCCCTCATGCTGTAATTCAAGCTCTCTTCCCTTTCTTTATCGACTCTTTAAAGAAGATGACAATTCCACTAATTTAACTTGAAAACCATCTTACTTTCCTGTTTTCTGGGATTCACACATTTCATTTATAATTAACTAGGTAGTATACATAATTTTCTTCTGTGTCTGTCCTAATCAGAGGACCCTGAAAATTGTGCTCAGTAGACACTCAGATATATCTGCCAAGACAGTGAGCATTCTGGTTGAGCAGCAGTGAATGGGAGGAAAGCTAGGAGAAAGTTTCTGTGTTTACCTGCCAGCACTCCAGGTGAGCGCCCCTCTTCTGGGGACCCCCTTGGGAGATTGAGAACCATGCTCCTACGTCTCCTTAGCTCTTCCTCCAGACCTCAGATCAAACAAGGTCGCTAGCACACTGGAGGTCTTCAATCATCATGAATGAATGAATGAAAGAAAATTGGGGGTTTCCACTCTCACTATAATGACCTCCATTAACCAACCCTTCCTTAGAAAAAATACTAGAGGCCTGGTGCACAAAATTGGTGCACGGGTGGGGTCCCTTGGGATGGCCTGTGGAGATCGGGTCTGAGCTCGCGCCCCCAGCCTCTCAGCCCTGCAGCCCTGCGTGGCACCCCACTTTGGACTGGAGCTGCCCACTTGCCAGGCCCACCCCCTGCTGCTGCCACTAGTCGCCACCTGCGGGGTGACCGGCAGGGCGATCAGGGCCCCCGCTCACATCCACCTTTGCCTGGCACTGCCCGCTCACCTGCTCCACCATCCCACCATGGTCCTACTCTCACCAGGACACATCAGGGCTGGCAGTGCCTCCACTGCCGCCCACTGCCAGCACCGCATCACTAACACCCGCCATGTTCCGCGCCGCCCCCTGGTGGTCAGTGCATGTCATAGCGAGTGGTCGAACTCCCAGTTGGTCAAACTCCCACCTGAGGGGACAATTTGGATATTAGGCTTTTATTATATACTAGTAGCCCTGTGCACGAATCCGTGCACCAGTAGCTCTCTGCAGGGCCTGTCCGCTCCATGCCCGCTGCCCATAGGCTCTCTGTGGCCCAGAGGCCCATCTATGGCCGGGCATGGAATGCTTGCCTTGTTGCTGGGGCGACAATGCAAGCATCCCCCGCCCCCCACCACGGCCCAGTGCATAAAATTCATGCACTGGAGGGGCATCCCTCAGCCCAGCCTGCACCCTCTCCAATCTGGGACCCCTTGGGGGATGTCCAATTGCCAGTTTAGGCCAGAGCCCTGCCGGGGGGGGGGGGGAAGGGGAGGGAGGTTTGCTAGCCACCCCACCCTCAATTGGGGTGGGAGAGGCTGATCAGGGGTAGGACCAGGGGAGGGGCTGGGCAGAGCAGCCATCTTGTGATGGCATTATGGCGTGATGGTGAATTTGCATATTACCTCTTTATTATATAGCATGATATTTACTATTTGAGGGAAATTAATGCCATAGCCTATAATTTTTACCAAGTCTGTTTTCATTCTCTTTTGCCTTCTTCAACATCTTGTTAAAGTCCAACCATCCCCTTTTGCACTGATTTGTAAAAGAAGCAATTCCACCAAACCCTCCTTGAGATGCGATGAAGAACCCCTGATCATGCATCATGAGGTACAATTACACAGGCATTAACTTAATGTCAGCTCCCAAGCATCTCAGGAGAAGGTGCATCATAGAACTCAGACAATATATTCTTGGCTGTAATGTTTCTACAAGCTCTATAGTCAGACCTTTAAACTCAGGTGAGGTGATGTGTGCTGAAAAGCTTATAGAAACAAAATTATACAAAACAATTTGGAAATAATATGTGCTACCAAAAAAACCACCAAAATATTTTAAATTATCTTCAGTAATAAATCCAGGAATCAGCAACCCTTGTCCACTAAATCAGTAATGCTTTCTGCAGAGAATTATATCTTCCATGTGGTTGCAAATATAAACACAGCTATAACATAGTTACTGCCCAGTGATATAGAAAGGAGAGCACTACTAGGTATTACATGTATGAGGTCATCCTATTTTAAAAATATATATTTTTATTGATTTCAGAGAGGAAGGAAGAGGGAGATATAGAAACATCAATGATGAAAGAGAATCACTGATCGGCTGCCTCCTGCATGCCCCACACTGGGATTGAGCCCACAACTTGGGCATGTGCCCTTGACTGGAATTGAACATGGGACCCTTCAGTCCACAGGCTGATGCTCTATCCATTGAGCAAAACCGGCTAGGGCAGGTTGTCCTATTTTTGAAAAATTTATTTATAGTTTTTGTATGGGCTTAAAAAACTCTCGGTTTCATTTAAGCATACCCAGGTGCTACAAAAAATAGCTATAATAATTTTGAGTTATATATATTTGAAGGCCTTTTCCAAGTGAAGTGTTCTTTTGAATTAAAGTACTTAAGGGGATTAAAAGTATCAGGATTTGGTTCTATTAGGTATTCTCAATGGAATCAAGTTTTTCTAAGGGGGAAAAAAAGTAAAATCAAGGATTCAAACATTTCATGTAAATATATTAGGGAAAGTCCTATAAAATGAAGCTCAGAAAAAAAACAACACAGCAACATAAATTCAATTATTGTATCAAGTAGCCACAGAGACATGCAGAAACATGGTCATTCAAGTAAACATATTTATTCTGATTTTGCTGCTAGCTGACACAAATTACTCATTTCCTTGGACTTGATCCAAGAAGACTCCAGAGCAGAAGTAATGTAATGAGAGAGAGAGAGAGAGAGAGAGAGAGAGAGAGAGAGAGAGAGAGAGAGAGAGAAGAGCGAGCACATTGCTCATGGTCTGCAGCCTTGCAGTGATTGGCATTTACTACCACCACTCGGCGCCTCCTGCCATGCAGAAGTGCTTGAGCCAGTCTCTTACATGCCTGCATGATCTCATTCACAGACTTCACTGCCTTTTGTGGGCTGGGCAATAGTTCTCACTGGCAGCATTGTGACTCACAACCAGGTGCCAAGTGCCTTTAGTTATTAGTTACTAATAAAGTTCTGAAGTTTGCAAATGGCTTACTTTAAAAGAAAAACTAATTCAGGTTAATTTATTTTATTTTATTAAATTTGGTACATACACTGAGTGGCCAGATTATTATGCGTTCAGAGATCATAATAATTTGGCCACTCAGGGTGTGTACAATGGAACATTACCCAGCCGCAAGAAAAGATGAGATGCTGCCATTTGCAACAACATGGTTTGATTCTGAGAATGTCATGTGAAACAAAACAAGCCAGATGTGTGGATTTTAAAAGTGAGAGTAAAGGTGTTGACCAAGCCGAAAGGACACTGGCTGAGGAACTTCCGCTGTCCCTGGTGCTGGATGGTGGGGTGTCCCAGGACCAGAGAAGAGATGTTAGTGCAGAGGGCACTGAGCGGGGAGGCTCAGGAAAGCTAGGTTTTATCAACTAGGAGGGAACTATTTTGGCACTTTAACAACCTAGCATGTCTATCTGTTAGGGTGAGACAAAAGTAAGTATCTTTTTAAAAATAATCCTCACTCATGTGTTTCCTGTTGTGTTTTCTTGAACAGGAAAGGAAGTGAAGTGTCACGCTGGAAATTACACATAACCCATGGGGTTTGTCACCTGTGAACCCAAGGAATTATGCCACATACATGAGGGCAGCTGACAACTCTGCCTTCCTAACTCACTTACTGTAGTCACCTGCCAGGGCCACCATAACCTAATAACACAGACTGGGTGGCTTAAAAAATAATTTATTTTATCATAGTTCTGGAGGCGCGGAGCCCAAGACGCAGGGGTAATCAGGGACAGTTTGTGGTGAGGACTCTCTTGCTGTTTGTATATAGCCACTTTCTCCCAGTGTGTGTACACGGCCTTTCTTCTGTGTACACACCGTGTCTTTTCCTCTATTTTAAAGGGGACCATCCTATGGGATTAGGGCCTCACCCTTACAACCTCATTTAACCTTAATTATCTCCCTAAAGACTCTGAGGCTAAATATAGTCACAATGGGGGTTAGAGCATCAACAAATGAATGGGGGGGGGGGGGCGCAATGCAATCCACAACACACACATTCTCACTCTGACCAATTTAAGAAAAAGTGAACTCAGAATTAATGCTGCAGACAAGGGCACTTGAACAGCAGATCGCCACTGTAGAGTCACTGTCCATGTGGTCCTACAGAGCTAGGTGTCACTGCGGCCTGGGCCACCTGGGCTATAATCACACCTACTCTCTGCCACTGTGCATACAACTTATCAACTGGCAAATACCTACTACATACCATCTATATTCCCAGACCCAGGGGATACACAAGAAGTATAAGATCCACCTCACTGGGGTGGTAGAGTCTACATATGAATCACCCAGGGGGAAAGACCAGCTCATTTCCATCCAATCAGTGTGACCAGAGCCTTCATGACAGTCACATGGAACCTGCTCAGGGACCATCCCCCTCATACCTCTCTGCCATGATTTCCATGGAAACAGAACTGTTCCCACTACACTGGCATGACCCCAAGCAGATCTGGCCCTGGTAACTCTGGCGAAGGAAGGGCAATGTAAGTGGCACTGTTTCTTCTTCATTGTAATCAGTTCCAATTTCACTCAAGAGCCTCATTCATATTGTACTGTGATGACCATTTGGTCAACAGGATACTTATGTGAAAAACACAAAATAGTTACCACCGAGTAAAAGAAAAACTAGTAGAAAATCACACAATATATATATATTTTTTTATCATACAATATTTTAATTCTAAGGAAAGAGGGACATAGCAGAGGATGAATGGCAGAAACCCTCAACATTAGATACTAAGATATTAGGTGGATGAGGGGAGTCCCAAAGCAGAATTCTGGATGGGATTCACAAGAGCAAAATTCTCCATAAAAGAAAATGAGAAATCAAGGGCAGTGCAACATATAGAAAGAGAATAAAACTTTGGAAGTGTGTGTCAAATATGGAAGTCCTTACGGTTTTATGTCCTTTGCTCACTGGGCCTCAGTTTACTCATCTTTCAATAGGTATGGTGCTATTCATTTTATTGGTTAACTACAAGGATTAAATAAGTACACACAGAGAGAGATCATGTAACAGTGCCTGGTACACTATAAAACATCCATAAACATCTGTTGAAGAAATAGATTAACATTAATTAGTAGCTCTATTTCTGATGCTAACTTTCAGCTGAAATCACCATCTACCGTGACAGCAATGCCATCTGCAGTAAGATACAGACAGAAGTATTGGAGTCCCTCCCAAGCCTTTGTGTAGACAGATGGGTAGCAGCCACTGTTTTAATATAAAATTATTGTTGGAAATACCCCATAATTTCCTCCTATAAATGTCCAGATGCCACCAAATTGGGCCCAAGGTCACCATATTGGAGCACACTGTCCTGGAGTTGATTGTCTTATTTCTATTAGAACTGACCCAGGGCAAGATGTTCGAATGGAGTCTACTGCTGACCTTGTTACCTCTGTTCCTGTTCTCCTTGATGCACAAATTGAGACATTTTTGATTAGTAGAAGCCTTTTTCAATTCGATCCTGAGTCCTTTTAACAAGTTTCACAGTAACAATACCAACACTAGCTCCAAAAATAGGATTACTGGAAACACTTACTTTTTTGTGTGTGTTTCCTATAGATAATTGAATTGTTTTTCCATTTTTATTTATTTACTTATCATATAACATTGTATTAGTTTTAGGTATACAACATAATGTGCATTTCTTTTTGTCCTTAATATATCCTGCTATGAATGTAAAAAATCCTATGTCTTGAAGTACTTCAAATATTTCTCTGTGCAGTTTTGTCATTAAATTTGGATCCTGATTGCAAGTAGATGTAATTGTTTAATTGTGCTTCCAATTTTAGTAATTTTTAAATTAGATGTTATATGTATCATACATTCACATATTTCTAAGGTCAAATACTCAAAAATATGTATTCAGAGAAAACTGGCTTCTATTATTGCCACAAACTCTACTCTTTCTTTCTATCTATAGTTACCTTTTAAAGTTTTACTCTATCTTTCCAAATACATCTCTCACCATTTATTTATACACACACATACACACAGGCAGACAACCCCATTTCCTTTTTAGATAAAATACTGTATAATATATATCTACCTTTCGTTACCTAGTACTTTTTCTCTTTCTTCTGGTGAATTGATGATGATATTTATATGAAAAAAGAAGAAGTTAATTGAAATATTAAAAATAAGGAGGAAACCTAGATGAATATATTTTGATAAGTAGTATTGTAGAAAGAACGTTGGACTCCAAAAATCACCATATTTATATCTAGCATTCTTTTCAGATTTAACTAAAGATAAATTTCTCAGATTGTTAAAGATTCATTAATCGAGTAATTCTGGAAAAGGGTGCAATAATATTTGAACTTAATTATTTAAGGTTTTATAGGTTTTAGAGTGAGTTGGCTTGAAAATACATCCCTAAAATAATGTTTTGAATCTTACGCAAAATGACAGAGAAACTTTTCATGTAGAATATATCCCAAGCAATGAATAGGTATGCATAGATTCTCAGAGACATCGAAAGAAAACGTTCGACATATATCCAAAACATTGACTATCATACTGTGTCAAATATAGAAATTGCACTCAAGCAAATACTGAATTTTTTATGAGCTTAACATCTACTAATTGTTGTAATATACAATAGAAAGAGTGTATATCATGAAGGAAAATAGACCCAAGTTGAATCCTGGCTCAGCTGTTTACAGACTGTGTGATCCTTACAAATTATTTAACCTCTCTGGCCTTATTTTTTCTTATCTATAAGATATGGATACTAGTACTTCCTCTCACATCAATGTTTTTCTCTCTCTCCTCTCCTCCCTCCCTTCCACTCTCTCTAAAAATCAATGGAAAAAAATATCCTAGGGTGAGGATTAACAAAAAATAAAAAGTAAAATAAAGAAAGGGATTCATTTGTGATGAGCATTGAAGTGATATATAGCTGAGGATTTAATAAGAACGGACAGAAGAACATTACATAAGCAATGAAATTACATAGATACAGCACCCCAAAAAGCAACTGGGGAAAGGTCAACATTTAATAAATACTAGCTCATTTGCTCTGTTGTGGGTTACAGAAACAGAAAATGGTATACAGTAAAGGGTAAGAGCCAGGCTGTCTGAGTTGAAATCCCAGCTATAATACACCCAAGTATATGATGATGGGTAAGCTATTTAACCCATATGAGCCTCAGTTTCCTCATCTATAAAAGACAGATAATATGAACATCTTCCATGGAATGTTGTTATAAGAATTACATTACGTTGTAGTATTATGGTGCCTCCATGGTTTTGCTTCACTGCGCTCTCCCTGTACCTAGAATATTGCTTGGCACGTGGTAAGTTCCTCTTACATGGTAAGAAAAATAAATGAAGTAGACATATGCATCTCATGTGCCTGATGTCTAAAGGGTCATCGTAGAAGTTTCAAGTGTGCAGTTTTGCTTCCGTTCACATCTATGAGTTCTCTCCTAGTGCATTTGGACTTCGTCCTTCGCCTCCCCAAGTGTTATTACTTGATGGATGGTACTGTCATTGTAACCTCCCCGGCCCTGGCCTTCCCACAGCTGGGCTTCAGGTGCAGTCACCACAGGCTTGCTGCTCCCCTCCTCAATTCGTTACTCTGGACAGACGGCCTGCAAAGTCTGGGTCGGCAGAATCTTGAAGCCATTCAAATCTATTACAAAGACCCGTGGGGTACTTCCTGAAAACACAGCGTGTGCTTCGGTGATTGTTTCTGAAAAGGCAATATACTCGTAAGCGTTTATGTGTGTCATGCATATTGGAAGTATAGTAAATGTATTACTACTTCACCGGAGACTCTCTTGACAATAATGTGAATTGCTCGGGGAATAGATATCAATTCTTAAGTGTTTCTGACATCAAAGGTGACTGCTGGGCTTCAGGAAAGGAGTTTTCAAAGTTAGACTGACTTGAGTGATTGAGATATTCATAAGATAACACTGCAAAGGCAGGTCAGACATTCTTTCACTATCCAGGATGCAAGGGTATGACAAAGGCCTGATTCAAGTGGCTGGTGTGCTTGGATAAGGACCTTACAGGAATGGGGCTCCAGAAACACACTGTTAGCCCTGTCTTTGTTTTCTGGTCTCTTAACCTAAAATGTTCTTCTGCCAGTTATTATTAAATCCTCAGCTACATATCACTTCGATGCTCATCGCAAATGAATCCCTTTCTTTATTTTACTTTTTATTTTTTTGTTAATCCTCACCCTAGGATATTCTTTCCATTGATTTTTAGAGAGAGTGGAAGGGAGGGAGGACAGGAGAGAGAGAAAAACATCGATGTGAGAGAGACACCTCAATTGGTTGCCTCCCACATTTTCCCTGTCAGGTGCCTGGGTTCAAACCTACACCCAGGTACTTGCCCTTGACCAGGAAGCTAATCTGTGACTCTTCAGTGTGGGGTCAATGCCCTAACCACCGAGCAAGAACTGGCTAGGGCTGAATCCCTGTCTTGCTTGCAGAGTTTTTCTTGGGACATTTTTTTCTCCCTTTCTTGCAGCAAAGATTTGCTTTTGTCTAGTTAGTTTTGTTGCTGTTGGGTTTCTTTGTTGTTATTTTTATTGTGATGCTACCTTTTCCATTAGATCCTTAGGGACAGGAAACATGACTTCTTTTGTGCCCCACCCCACCTTGCTTAGCACAGAGTCAAACCAGTTTTATCATTTTAAAAAAATTGTCATACTGTGTTCTCATTAGTGCCTGCAAAATCTTACTCTTAAAGCAACAATATTATCTAAATAAAAATTTAAGTTGAATAAAATGAATTATAAATCTGAAAATTATTTAGGTAACTCTGATACACCAGGATGGCCAAATGCCATCCACAGTGAGGGCTCAATACATGGTGGCTTAAAAGAGCAACATGGCTCATTGGAAATATTGCTCTATTCATTTATTACAACATTTAAGGAACACCTACTATACATCAGTCTACAACCATAACAAGTTTACAGTCAATTGCAGAGGAGACATGTCATATTAAGATCCAAAAACAATAGGAAGAAAAATATAATTATGTGATTAAAGTCTGTACGGTAATTAAGTGAGGCAAGTGGACTGTTATAAAAGGCATCAGGTAGAAAGAATAACATGGAGCTCAGTTTTGTTAGCTAACTATATATTGTCCAAGTCAACTGCAAAGGGGAAATTTGGGTCTCCTTAGCTAAATTCAATGAATATCCAGTCCACATAATAAATGCAATCATAATTTGATGGCAGTCTTAATGTCTTCAAACACCAACTTAATCATGAGCCCAGCTGGTTTGACAATGCAGTACAAAAATATGCCAAGAAAGTAGGGACTATAGAAGAGGCACCAAAGATACAACAGTTACACCTTATGCATTTTGAAATAGGAAAATGGCAGTTCATGTTTTCCATTTAATTTGATGTCATTTAATTCATTCCCCTGGCCTAATTTTCTCTTGGGTACAATCTCAGTCAGATCATGATGACAGAGTTTAAAAAACACCATCAGTGGCAGGACTTATGAATTATGATTAAGACTGAAATGTGAATGAAATACAGTTTCATCCAATATCATTTAAAACTTCATTTTCTATCTTGGATAATAAACTACAAATGAGTTAATAGAAGAAATAGTTGACCAGTAGTCAAAACTCCTGGATTCTTTCTAGCTGGTTTGGCTCAGTGGATAGAGTGTTGACCGTAGACTGAAGGGTCCCAGGTTGGATTTCAGTGAAGGGCACATAACTTGGTTGCAGGCTTGGTGCCCAGCCCTGGTTAGGGTGTATGGAAGATAACCAATCCATGTGTCTCTCTCACATCAATGCTTCTCCCTCTCTGTCTCTTCCCTACCCTTCCACTCTCTAAAAATCAATGGAAATATACCCTCATGTGAGGATTAACCAAAAAAAAAAGGAACAAAACAACAACAACAAAAAAAACTCCTGGGTTCAATATGTTTCGGATCATCTACCTAGTCATGTGACCATGAACAAGTTGCTTCATTTTTTAAGTTTCAAAATTGAGTTTATTTAAATTATGATATTACAATATGCCCTGCTTTTCATGAATAAAAGTTATAGTGAGAATGGAATGAAATGATGTAGGGAATGGTACTGGAAACTGAAAAATAAAAGAACTACAAAACATCATTTGTGTAGCCATGCTAACATTAATATTAATAAAAAATGCTTATCATAAAGCCTAACAGCTTAAACTGTTATAGAAACTAACTATAAAAAGAAACTCATATTTGTATTTTGAGATAAGTCATCCTGTCACTTGCTGCTACTACAAACAATAGGTGAAAACCTTTGGTCCAGAGAAATATGAAAATAATTCTGAAACACAAGTTAATGAAAAATGCAACACATTTCTTCTGTCAAAACCCTGTAGCTTCAGTATTGCTAATTTCCTACTTTATTCTGAGAAAACATTCTTAAAAGCTTGAGGCTGTTTGTTAGTAACAGTTGTAGACATTATAACAATGACCATCTTAACTGAATTTTTTTACAAATTAAACAAAGGATCCCAAAAAACAGTTCCAAGTGTTTATAATCAGCACTCAAAAGATATACTGTGCAGGAATACCATTAATTAAACACACTGCTTAGAGACCAAAAAGGTAATCCGAACAACAGTCCTCACTACTGAGACTCCACTGTAGAAAACTGGTATAAATGTTATCTGAGGGTCATAAAACACTCTCTGAAAGTAAACTTTGTCCTAAGGGAAGTAAACTTTCAATGCACCAAATTCCATTTAGTGCCCTGCAGACAGGAATTCTGCAAAGAATATTCTGAAACAGGCAACTCATCTTTTATAGCTGAGTACTCTATCATAGAAGACCAGGAATAGGAAATTGGGTCTTCATCCTCCCAGGGCATCCTGGTTTATATCGCTAAGAATGATGACTATTATCAAATTTTTAAAGATCCCCAGAAATGGCCATTCTGCAACCTCTCTTGGAAGCAAATTTCTATCATAAGTACACTATCTTTAAAATTCTTCCATATGTGCAACCTAAGCCTTTCATAGTACAATACTGGCTCTTTCTTTCTTTCTTTCTTTCTTTCTTTCTTTCTTTCTTTCTTTCTTTCTTTCTTTCTTTCTTTCTTTCTTTCTTTCTTTCTTTCTTCTTCCTTTCTCCCTTACTTTTTCTCTCTTCAACCAAAAACAATAAATATTGACTGCCTATTGATAGTAGTACTACAGGGGTTATGGGGGAAATTAGAAAAGTACTCTGCCACCTGGATACCCAATAGCAACCTTTAACTCCTTATTTAAATCATTATTAAGAGCAATGTATGGAAATAGCTGCCAATTTGTGGAAAATATCTAGAGGACAGAGGAACATGTTGAATTATCCTAAGAATAATAATCAACAAATGTAACTGAGAAAAATCTCTTGGTCAAATGAGATCCAGAAAAACGTCAACAAATAAATCTGAAGAAGCAGCAAGTGATGGAGGGTACCTGTTGATGAAAGGAAACCTAAAAGATATAGTCAGTTTTATGACAACCAGTCAAGACTTAAGAGTGTCAGAGGATGCACATTAAATTATAAAACTATTAAAACATAGGGAGGTTACTGCTCTAAACTCGGGAAAATAGTTATTTATTGGGAACTGTGAAGGTGAGATTGAGAGGATGCATCAGGAGGGGATTCTAGGTGCTGACAGAGTTTTCTTCTTGACTTGATGTTGGTCACAAAGTGTTCACCTTAGAACAATCCATTAAGCCAAACGTTTGTTTTGTGTAAGTTTTCTGTGTCTGTGTTTTTCAGGAAGCATTTATCAACATGGAAAAACTAGATCTCCTATTACATTACTAGTGGGAAAGCAAAATGGTGCAGCCGTCTTGCAAAACTCTTTGACAGTTTCTTATTCAGTTAAAAAATACTCACCCATGCAACACAAGGATGGATCTCAAAAGACATGCTAAGTAAAAAAGCTAAGTGAAAAGACACACAAAAAAAGTCAAATTTGTTATAACTTCACTTATAAGGCTTTTGGGAAAAAGCAAAACTAAAAACTATAGAGAGAGAAATCAGAGCAGTCTTTGCCAGACTGCTTGGGGTAAGGAGAGGAAACTGACAACAAAGAGAAATGAGGGAACTCTTCAGGGGCATGAAATACACTACATCTTGGATTACATGATGGTATCTGCTTGTCAAAACTAATCAAACTCTATACCTAAAAAATGGATTTTCGGTAAATCTTACCAAAAAAGCATTTGTTATAGAGAATAACAACAAAGTTAGGTTCTAGTTAAGAAGAAACATATTCTTCTATAGTTTGCATTTATTTCTTAAAATAAAAAAAATGTTGGGGTGGGAATAGTAACGCATTCAGAATTATAATAGGTGATTGAAAAAAATGTATAGCAGAAAGACTAAGTCAATGGTGTTTTTACTGATGGCTATTTCTTCAGAAAAAAATCGGTTAAAAGTGAAAACAATTCTGGTTGTTATAAAATTCTGTTTCTTCAGGTTTTTCCCCAAACCAGTTCAAATAAATCCTAACAGAGACAACATCAGAGCCAAGAGCAATAATGGTTACATCTACCACAGAGGATATTAGCTTCCTTTGCCAGTCAAGTTCCTCAGTATTCAATTTTGACCGTCCTCAACAGAAATATTTCATCCAGGCTTGGCAGTTTTCTAATCTCGACTTCTCCAGAGTCAGATAACCAAGACAGACCCAATGAAAGCCCAGTCCCACTGAGCTCCACTGTGATGACAAAGTGGGCAGCAAGCCCTCAACACAAAAGCCTGGTTGTTAGAACTTCACGAGGCCTGGTTTATAACAGTGCAATTACCATTTCACCCAGGACCTGCATTTCAGTTCTAACATGCTCTGTTTCAAAAGGCATGAAAAGCATTGCAAAACTACAGTGCAAGTAAACTTCCTCATTTTACAAATGAGCAGACTGAGATCCAGAAAAACGTCAAATTACTTAACCAAAGTCACTAAGCTAGTTGGAAGTGGGGCTAGACTCAGGTCTTAGAAAACCCACTTAATAGGAAAGTGCTCTCTGAAATGAAATTGGACCTGTATACCCTGTGTTCATATTGTTCCCTCAACCAGCAATAACTAATAGACAATATAACTTTTGTTGTCTACTCAACAGTATATAGCTCTGTGCTGAATTTAAGGAGGAATCATGGCAGTGTCATCATGTCTCAGAAGCAGAAATGCAAAGAAATCCAGGCCCGTTCCGCACGGAGGGAATAGCTGTTCAGGGCGCTGAGAGTGGTTTTCTCTCTTCCCGTTCTCTGTACTGTTGGTGTCACCTCCCCCTGCTTTGCTCCAGAGAGCGCTTCCACACTAGGTCGTAAGATATACACGTCCCACACCCAAACATGACCAATATTAGGTTAACCAGGCATTTCAAAAAATGCCATTTTAAATCTTCCCTTCCACCCTGGTAATTTAAAGAAAACGTGTCACCTAACTGATGTCGCTTTGCCATGGGAAACTTCCCGTAGACCTGCTCAGAGGAGCCGTGCCGAGGCCCCCATTTTCATGACGTCTCCGGTGAAAATGTTGCTGACCGTGTGGAAACAGCACATGAAAAGAAGATTGCCCCCTGTGTTCATCAGGAGGGACAGGCACCCGGGAAGCCAGCCCGTGAGAAGTTCAAATTGAAGAAGGTCTGAGATGGAACAAGTGTGGAAGAGGGCAGAGGAGCTCCAGGCCGCTGGCTGTCCAAAGGCCAATTGACAACGTTTCTTATCTGGTTATGTTTTACTCCTTCTAATGATGTAGAGAAAATGTCCTTTTAATGTACCAGATAGATACAGAGGCAGCAGAAAATACGTGAGTAGAACGTTTAAGGGCCATATTATCCTCTTCAGCACACACTTCTATGCCAGGTGCCTACAGCTTCCAAATGGGCAGCAGAAAATGAACCCTAGGATTCCATAAAGTCTCTGGGAGCTGATAATGTAAACAGCAACCAGTGAACAACTTACGCAGTAAAACTATCTCCATTTCTGTCTCCTTGAAGTTCAGCATGCAGCGGACTGCAGTTAAGCATAGCAATCAACTGTGATAGGGGAAAGCCCCATTATAGAGCAAAGAAATAGCTTCAAGGCAGCAGATAACAGTGCTGGGAGAGAAGGTCAAAACAGGTGCAGAGAAATCCTGGAGGTTGGGAGTGAAAGCCTGGACTCCGTTCGGGTGATTTTTAACTATCCTAGTCAATCACGGGTGACAGCTTAATTGTTCCTTTACTTAAACGTACACTGCATGGTTTAAATATACATACAGAACACATCACGGCCACAGAGAAACGCTAATTGATTCCTGCTGATGCTTTGGGTGTAATGTGCTTCCCTAACTGTCAATAGTTTACAAAACATGTCTCCATGGTGGTGGGTCTACCAGGTTGATTGATTCTAATGTAAAGCTTCAAACACCTTGCAGAATAGAGCTGTCACATGATACACATGTGTATTATTACTCACAGCATCACTACACAATTATCAATTTCATCTGGCTTGAATCATGCCTTTGCACAGTAACATGCCCACTACAAATATGAAACCTGGCTGTCCTGAATTTGGACAAAATTTCCCTTCATTTACAGCTCCTCTACAGATGTCATTTTGTTCATATATGTACATAAGCCTTCTCTATCTGGGCTGCACATCTTTGAAGACACCGTGTTCTATCCTATTGTGCACTCAGTAAAAGTGGTTCATTGTCTGATAAGAACAGCAGCTTCCAATAATAATCTACACACTGTTTCCAAAGGAACCAACTCTAAAACATGTACAAATCATGCATGGTTTGCATGTAATCAGTACTCTGTAGACTTGCTTATTTCCTCACAAGTCTTTTTGTTTAAAATCACTGTTACTCCACCTCAGTGTGGCACACAGCCTTCCTGAAGATGCCTCTGCAGGTGAATCTGATACACAGACACTTCCTTCACTCCAGGCAGAGTAATGAGGCCGGGGTCTTTATTTCCTGTTTTTATTTTATCAGCCTGATTGTACAACCATCCTTTACATCATAGGCCACTTCACATCCTTTGAAAAAGGTAAGCTATTAGCATTATTTTTCAAAGTAACTTCATTCGATGAGCAAACTCTCATGACCTTTACAGAGGAGAGAAGGCAGTGCCACAGCCTGAGTCCACACCGGGAACCTCAGCTAGCTGGGCAATCGCTTCAAACAAAGAGCTAAAGGGAGGAGGAGACTGTGGAATTACAGGGGGTCACAAAGCTAATTGCATATACAACATGCCCAGCCATGTGCACCACACAGACGATGGGCTGAACAAGCAGTGTGGCATCTGGAAAGCATCTTTGATTTATATCAACAAAAATTAACCCAAAGGGGCAGCCCTAATGATTCCACTAGCTGCTTCTAAGTACCACCTCATCGGAATGCCCCTTCATCTATAGAGAAGGCTTACTTGGAACGTATATTTTTTTCTTTCTGTACTGAGAGTACATGGTTTGAATCAAGTTTGCAATGGCTGCCTACATTTCCCTCGGTGCAGGCAATTTCTGATTTATGAGCTTAGAGCTGATTATGTAACCTCTGGCTCATATTCCCACCCACCCCCAAATTTTAAACCACTGCTGATCATTAAAACTCACAGCTGAACTCTAATTCCCAAGCACACCTAATTGTCCCAGCTTCTCAATTATTCACTTCCCCTCCAATACGTCACCTCATCCCTGAATCTGAGACTGAGAATCTCAACTACCATTCAGATACTCCATGGCTACAACACCATCAAACATGCTAGGGAAACACCTCACCCGACTCAGCCCAGGCTTCAGCATCTCATGTCTCTGTGCCCCAGGTTCATAAAAGGTATTACAACATGTATGTATTTGGATGTTCTCATGAGCCTGCAGTATAGTGCTTGACCTGGGAACCTTGAGCCCTGGAGTTCATCTTATTTCCTGTGTTATCACTTAGGCATGAACCCAGCACTACTAAATCATGTGAAATTCAGAAGCTGCCTAACATTTTAGATATAAGTGGCGATGCAGAAGTAGTACCACTTCTAAGAATTAATCCTAATTTGCACCATCGTGGATTATTCTCTATTATGCCTTTCAATGCCATCTATAAAGGAGCCTGAGTGGTGCATTTTATTACTCTTTAAGGAGTAGTAGCCTTTGTCTGTGAAATAAGAATTACAATCCTCTTCTTTTCCTTTTTAATCTTTTCTGCCAGGAATCTTAGAGCTAAATTAAATACTCATTCTCAGAGAACATGTTGGCTGTATCATTGTGATCCCTTGCCACATTCCTTTTTCATGGTCTTTATTTTCTGTTTTTATTTTATCAGCCTGATTGTACAACAATCTTTTACATCATAAGCCACTTCACATCCTCTGAAAAAGCTAAGCTATTAGCATTATTTTTCAAAGTAACTTCATTTGATGAGCAATACTAAAAATGTCAAAATCTCAAAGTCCATATCTTAGATATCATCATGTATAAGATAAATTCAGATATCATCATGTATAAAATAAACTCAGTATGTATAAAATAAACCCCAACCCATAACGTTGGGAGAAAACTGGGAATGCACAAGTTTTTAATTCAATACAATAATTTTGATTATAGAAATTATTTATGTGAGCATATAGATGGTGAACAATCTGAGGGTTATTCACTATAGGCATGTTCTGTAACACCGAGAACTTTACAAGACTTAAATTACAAAATTACAAATTTAAATTAAATTTTGATCTTACAAATCAAAATTTAAAATGTATAAAGTAACCAGAAAATGGTTTAGAGGGTCCAGTTAAATTATTAAATTATTCTATAATAATCTTATCTGTTATACATGCTTCCCCTCCCCCCCATCTTTTGCTCATTTACATTAGTTGTTTGGCTATAATTAGACTTGAACTTTTCAGTTTCAATTAAGCTTTATATAAGAAAACATTGGGGGGCAGGGGGCAAAAAATCTTCCCAAAGGCAGTATGTGAAACTAAGCACTGTTTGATTTACATAGAATTATCTTCTCTCTCAGCCTGTGATGAAGACTTGGCTATTGTGGAACTCAAATCTGTATGTATTGCCTTTTGATTTATAGCAGAGGACCTGGCATCATATAAACAGAATTTACTGTGCCATGTGCCTCATGCCCTGGAAATCAATAGCTGGAATACAGAGGCGTCTTAATTAGACAGAACAAGGGTAGCAAGATCTGCCTCCTTCTTTCCTTTATCATTAAAATGGCAAGTATTACAAAGCAGTGCTTGTTTGGAAGTCACTTTGGAGCGGAGATCTATTAGTTCCAGTTGGGAGTTATTAAGTGAGGGTCGCCATCAATGGAATAAAAAATGGAGCACAAGGCTGTATAAGTAATAGCCTGTGAGGAGTGGGACATGAAGTTGTTAAAATATTGACTGGTGCATTTCTACAGCACCTGTGTATTATCATGGGCTAGAAGAGTTAAACAGGGTATTAAATTATGACTGAACACAGAGGAATTATCCATCTTTCCTACCAGTTCCTCTAAACCAGTGTTGCACACATACATGGTATTAGCCACAATGAGAGGAATTACCTAAAAGCTCAACTATGGTCTCTCTTTTCAACACATCTGAAAATTAAGAATTATTATAAAAGTCTCATAATGAAGAAGCTATCTTATCCATCACTATTCAAAGCGATTATCAACCTTTTTCATCTCATGGCACACATAAACTAATTACTAAAATTCCGTAGCACACTAAAACATATTTTTTGCCTATTTGAAAAAAAAATAGATTAATTTTGATTCATTCACAGTAAATAGCTATTATTGTGTTGGCTGTTGTCATTTTCTTATTTGACAATCTAAGGGAAAAGAGGTCAGTGCCCCTGACTATATAGCCAGGTATTGCCTGTTTTAAAAAAAATTCTTGTGGCACACCAGTAGAAAATTGCTGACTGATCATATCCAAATACCAGTAGTAAATTAAAGATAAGATCCACAGAGTTTGCTCATGAAAATTTAAGGGCAACTTCTCAAATTTGATTCTGCCTGGGAGAATCTCAAAAATTATTTTCTTGCTTTTGCAAATGGTGAAGTGAAATAGAAATGAAAGTACACTGTCCCTCACAGAGTGCCCATATCTGGTCCTAGGACTGTAACTGCAAGAGTTCATGTTTTATCCATGGAACTGAATAGATTTTAAATAACAAGTTGAACTTCACCTAGCCCTATGTTAACTATAACCAAAGACTAAATGATTCTGACTGTGAATTAAATCTAAGCAGAGCTACTTTTTCAGAATCCTCCTTTCAAATTCAAGTTATATTTTTTTAAAGGGAAGGAGCTTATTGATTTTTATTTTTTAAATACTCCTAAATGTTCCCTCTAAGTCATGAGTAAGAGCTTACTGGATGATTAGATTCACACACTCTACCTTAAGATAGAATTATGATGACCAGAGAAATTTATCCTCCTGGATGGCCTTTCACACAACATGCCAATGGGCCACAAAACCACCACAATGTACTGTAAGATCCTTTGGAAAGTCATCGGGAAGAAACAGGCTCAATAAAGCCAAGACTATGTGAGGTGCAAGTGAAGTTTCAGATGCAAATGAAGGTCCAAATTCAATAGGATGGCTTGGCCAGAAGACAAGGTCAAAACTGTAGGGGAATTAGCCAATCAGACGCAACAGAAGTGTGCACACGAGAAATACAAGCAGAGCTGTTACTGGTGCAGGGAAGCATGCACCCTTTGCAGCAAGAAGCTCAGGCTGTAACCATACCTTGAGAACTGCTGCTGCAGGCCACGCATCTGAATCCGGCTGCGCTCAGACTCCAGTGTTACCTCCTGCAACCTCTTCTCACTCTGAAGACGTAAGTGTCTCTCCTCCTCCAATTCATGTATCAGCTTCTCATGCTATAAAAGGCGCAAAGGAAATGACTTTTAAGAAGGTGTTTCTTAAATATTATGACAAAGAGTAATTAGTAATAGATGCCGGTTACTAAGTGCTAACTTGGATTCTATATATACATTAATTAATTCCGTCCTTGTTACAACCCCACAAAGTAGGTTCTATCATTAATATCTTATTATAGACAAGGAAACCAAGGATCAGAAACATCTAAGTAATTTGTCATTAAAAAACAGAGGATAACAGGTTTTCAATCCTGGCTGATTTGACTCTAATGCTTAAATAATTTCCACTGAACCAGGTGGCTTCCTGTGCAGATATGAAGATCTATGACCCAATAATGCCATCAAATGCATAATAATTCAAGTGATAATGACTGAGATCATTAATACCTGTCCAGAATTATTTCATCTCTTCACTCTCTGGTCTATGCTTTAAAGGGAACATTACTGTGTTTATAGAATTGACAAGAATTTCAAGTTGATTACACCATGGAGCTCATGAGAACAGGTTAAAGAATGTTTTCATTTTGTCCAATTAGGTTTTCACAGATGATATGAGGCTAAACTACCCACTGTATTTATAATCCCAGAAAACCAGCTCAGCTCACAAATGGGCATCAAAAACTAAAAGAGGGATTGGATGATCCAGAATAGATTTTCCGCAAAAATTCATTCCTGGAACTGGTAAAAAGCACACAAGATCAGATCCTCCTGACATTACCAACTGAACCATGCTAATGTTGTTTTTGTTTTGTTGCTGTTCCTGCCTTTTTTTTTTTTTTTTTGGTATGCCATGCTATTATAGTTACTGTTAGTATTAAATTAAGCACTTTGCATATAGAATATACACTGAGTGGCCAGATTATTATGATCTCTGAATGCATAATAATCTGGCCACTCAGTGTATATCCTATATGATAAAAGGCTAATATGCAAATTGTCCCCTTGACCAAGAGTTTGACCAGCAGGCAGGCCGGCCAACCACCCATGTCCCCTCCCCCTTGCCAGGTTGGCTGGACCCCACCCATGCACGAATTCATGCACTGGGCCTCATATATATATATATATATATATATATATATATATATATATATATGAGAGAGAGGCCAGATTATTATGTGTTCAGAGATCATAATAACCTAGCCACTCAGTGTATATTCTTTGATAAAAAGTACTCAATGGCCTAAATTCTTAAAGGAAAAGAAGAGAAGCAGAGACCTTAGTCTCCAAATATACTACACACTATGATGACTTTGTACCATGGATGAAACAGGATCCATTGAATGGGGCATATTCACAGGGAGTAATAGCAAAGATGGACGTTCTCCAGCTCTGACTTGTGGGAAAAGGTTCCCCTGAGGACCATGAAGAACATTAGGTCATAGTCTGCAAATGAAGGTACTCTGAGAATAGAGCCCGCCTCTGCACCTTGGACCATGCTTTTCCTTCTGCTTATAAAGCCCTCTGAGTACTGTCTCTATTCCAACCCAGGGTTCCTTCTGGCTCATGTTTAGTCATCTCCTCTGGAACTTTTCCCTTATCACTTCACTGTTCTTTCCCAACACTGAGTTTCAACAGCACCTCTTATCTTTACCAACCTCTTGGCCCTCACTTATTTTTTCTATTATTATGTATTTTAATTCTCCAACTAGACGAACACTTGCTTGAGGTTAGGACTATGTCTACTGTGCATATATAATATTTATTTAGCATAGTGCCCAATGCATATTAGCACTGGAAATATTTGCTTATTGATTATGGAGCTGGCCTTTTGCTAAGTCAGGGTTGTAATTTCTATGTCCTTAACACTTCAAAGGTCCATTTTTAACTACCACAATCAGTTGCTTCCATTAGAAAAAGTAAAATCAAAATCAAATCTATATTCTTTTCAGCAGCTTCCAAAAGGAAGAAATGCATGGTAATGGAAGAGATAGGTACTAATTAATGTCAAAACACTGTAGAACTAGTTAACGTGGCAAATTTTATTTTTACATATATTTAATCATAATAAAAATGAATTAAAATATAAATGCTTTACTTAATTATTACACACAATCAACATTACTCTCTGTATAGACATATTGGACTAATAGGAACATGAATATGTCACCTATATTCTAGAATTTGGAAAATTGTGCTTTAATTCCAGAAACAGGCAATAAAATGGTGTATCTTAAATTATTCAAAAGCATATCCTATGAACAATGTGAAGTTTTGCAGAGAAACAGCATGCTTCCTTCCTTCTAAAGTAAAGAATGTTACATAGATTCACTCCCCACTATATTGAAGAACCCCAAGCTCTATAAGAGGAGGTTTTCATATGGATAATCGTTCTGTTCAATTTGTTAATGCCTTTTCTAATGATACCTGTGTAACATAGAAAATGTTCTGGGAAATTCTAAGACTAACGGAGGCAAAAGTTGTTTATTAAAATTTATTTTCTTCAAAAGGAGTATGTTTCAGTTAAGCCAGCAAAGCTTGACAATAAGCCACATCTACTTTCCAAATCTGGAAAAACATTCTTACCTAAATTATAAAACATGGTTAACAGGAGCAAGAGAGTAAATGGATTGGCCAGAATTTATTTATTTACTTATTTTTGTATTCGCTTTTCCTGGGTGTGAACTAACTTATCTTCAAAGCAATGTTGGCTTTCTCTCACAGGTTTACTCTGCATCTTTTACAGCAGGGAGCATGAAGGGGAGGGAGAGAGGGAAAATGGTTGGGTATTATTGATATGGTGCCACTAGGTACTGAAGAGCGGTAAGAAAAGACATTGTCACAGAAACCTGGGTTACAATATCTGTGGCAATATCACTCTTTCCATTGACCCGCTGGGCTGGGCTGGCTTTGAGAAGCCATCTTAAGAGAGCTGTAAGAGTAGTTTTCAAAACTGGTTGGGCCTCACATTTGTATTTCTCCTTGTTTCATTGAGCAAGATCATGTCTTCTGTTTCTCCTCCTCGGCTTTTCTTAACCTGACACCTAAATCGCTACCCCAGGATCACAAACACAGGCCTCAGGCAGAGTCTAAGAAGGTACATTAAACAGGAGTCCACAGGAAGGTCTACAAGCCACACCCTCCTCCTCCCCTGCAGTGACAAGGACTTCATTTACTTCCACTCAAAAGGAAGGTTTGCCTAGTTTCCTCAACAAAAGCTGACTCCAAGTGTGTGAACGTCTCAGTCCCATCCTGTGTTCTTCTCCAGTTTCTGTCTCTAACTCTGACCTAGTTCTATAAGAAAAATCTTCAATTTGGAGAGCATATTACATTTTGTAAAATGTTCTCATCTTCATTGCTGTATCCAGTCCTCGGAACAACATGGCAAAATCAGTTGTTCTCAACTGCATTGAAAGATTTTTAAAACTAGGATCAAGAGAGAGAAGGAGAATGCTGAGGTTAGAAATGACAGCTCTAAGACTAGAACCACATTTTTCAGGCCCCACATCCCCATTTCCCCCCCTACTATGGTCAGTTCTAACACTTATTTTAAAGGTGCACATTTATTCCAATGCAGTTGATATACTGGGAAAATTTGAGCATCACACAAATCTCACATTTGCTTTTGCCCAATTTTATTCATGAGAAACATGAGTCAACACAGAAAACTGCATCCCACACAACCTAACACAGAAATAAATACACAAATCACCCACATCTCAGAGACCGACAGGCCCCTCAGTCCTCCCACACGTGGTGAGCCGCTGTCATCCGCAGATGGAGGTACAGCTTGCCCTCAGCACCAGCCTTCCTCCTGCTGCTTCACAGTGGCTCAGGCTGCCATGGCACGCTCCCACGAGCACACTGCATGCTTTTTCGGGGTGAAATGCCATATTTAGTAAATCACTTCTGTATTTCTTAGTCAATTAACACATGCAAAATTAGCTGCCCTTTTTATTAGTTTTTTTTTTTTTAATGCGCCACTGACAAAACGTCATTTCCCCACAAGCCCTGTGCAGGGATCTTTAGGAACGCATCTGTCACGTGATAGCAGAGCTGACTACCTCATGATGGGGAAAAAAAAAATCTGAAACAAGGGTAGAATTCCAAAGTTCAAGTCTTTGTCACCGCAGAAGAACTTGTCTGTATTTCATAGACTTCATATAGACCTTAAACTTCCTCCAATTTCATTACTATCTTCTGTTTAAACCTCCAGGGAAGGTGACTCCATAATCTCCCTCGGTAATCCATGCTATTTTTTCTAAACTCCTTTCCTGACAATTTTCTAAGACTTGCTTAAATTGTTTTAAGTATCAAAAAGCCATCTTTATATTCCCAGGAGATACAGAAAAATCTACAAGTTTGACATTATTTTCTCATTTAATTGAAAGCTCCACTTAGCAACGGAGCTATGGACACACCCACATGGACTTATTCATTTGCTCAGACCACACCTGTTTACTGAGCAGCTACTATGTGCCAGACACTGAATCAGAGCAGGAGACCAGCAATGAGCCAAATAGACATGGTTTCTGACTGCAGGAGACCTTCACACAAGCAGAGAGGGCCGGTGCTAAACAGACTGTCACAAAGATAAACATATCAGTAAAAACTAATAGAGAACTTGGGCTTGCCAAAAGAAGACGCCAAGAGGAACTGGTTCTGTGTTAGGGGAAGGCTTCTCTGGGGAATTCACAATGAAACCGAGGCCTCTGTGATGACGGGAGTTACCAGGTGAGGAGGAGGGCCCAGCACTCTAGGCAGGGGAACAGCACGTGGGAGGTCTTTAGTCACATATGGAAGAACAAAGAGACCAGTGTGCCCAGATCCTGGGGAGCAAGAGGATGGGGGCAGCATACGACAAAGGTGAGAGAGCAAGAGCAAGGCCATGGCGCACCAGGAAGCCCATATCAAGGATGTGGCATTGTATGCTGAGTAAAATAGTAACTCATGACCAAGGTTTAATCAAGTGAGTGATAGGGCCTGATGAAGATTTTGCAAAGATCATCTGACTACTGTGTAGAGAAAGAACTGAACGAAGAAGCTCAATAGCAGCATGGGAAAATATTTAAATAGAGAATGGTGAATGGTACCAGCTTCTGGTTTAGAGTCCACTGTTTGATAGTCAAGGGGTTTTGGACAAGCCCCCTAACCTAAAACTTAACTGTTTAAGCTAGTTTCCTCTATAAATCAGGGAGAGTAAAAGTGCCCAAAACAATTCCATAGTATCACCATGAGGAATGACTGAAATAATGCAAAGTAAGCACTATAACAACTTGAAAGTCCCGTATAAGAATAAGGTTTGGCTAACTGTGATTATATAGCTGATATTGTCTAATATAGTTTAGCTACTTTTGATCAATTCATACAGATTTTAGTATTGTAATGATCAGTCCATCCTATATAATAAAGAGGTAATATGCAAATTGATCATCACTCCAACACACAAGATGGCTGCCCCCATGTGGTCAAAGATGGCCGCCCCGATGTGGACACAAAATGGCCACCACAAGATGGCCAGCAGGGGAGGGCAGTTGTGGGAGATCAAGCCAGCAGGGGAGCGCAGTTGGGAGGGACCAGGCCTGCAAGGGAGGGCAGCTGGGGGCAACCGGGCCTGCAGGGGAGGGCAGTTAGGGGTGACCGGGTCAGCAGAGGAGGGCAGTTGGGGGCAACCAGGCCTGCAGGGGAGGACAGTTGGGGGGGGGGGGGGAACCAGGCCATCAGGAGAGGGCAGTTAGAGGCAACCAGGCTGGCAAGGGAGGTCAGTTAGGAGTGACCAGGCCGGCAGGGGAGGGCAGTTGGGGTGTCCAGGCCATCAGGAGAGGGCAGTTAGAGGCAACCAGGCTGGCAGGGGAGGGCAGTTAGGGGTGACCAGGCCAGCAGGGGAGGGCAGTTAGAGGCGACCAGGCTGGCAGGGGAGTGGTTAGGGGGTGATCAGGCTGACAGGCAGAAGCAGTTAGGGGCAATCAGAAAGGCAGGCAGGCAGTGGTTGGGAGCCAGCAGTCCTGGATTGTGAGAGGGATGTCTGACCGCCTGTTTAGGCCTGATCCTGGGGGGATTGGGCCTAAATGGGCAGTCGGACATCCCTCAAGGGGTCCTAGATTGGAGAGTGTGCAGGCTGGGCTGAGGGACAACCCCCCCTCCTGTGCATGAATTTTGTGCACTAGGCCTCTAGTCTATATTATAAAAGGACTGTGGCTGTAACACCGTAATGCAGTAACGACCAACGACCAGACAGGGTACCACAGGGAACCCGGTGGATGGAGGGATGGCTGGAGAGAAGCAGCCCGGGTGCCGGGTGCCTGGTGGCTGGCGGGAAGGTGGTCGGAGCGCACGCAGTTGGGTGGGGCCGTGCAGTTTTGCACGCTGGGCTTCTAGTGTTAAATAAATACTGTAGATAAATATTTCTTTTAAAAAGCTCAAAATGTGTTTTTTAAGTAGATCAAACTTTAATACTAAGGAGAAATACATTTTAAATTATATAGATAAATGTACCTTTATTGTTGAAAGTATTACAAGTGTCCCCTTTGTTCCCCATTTATCCCCTCCAACATGCCCCTGCACAACCCCAAGGCCTCCACTATACTATTGTCTGTGCCCATGGGTTATGCATATGTATATATAAGTTATTTAGTTAATCTCTTCCCACCCCCACCTGCTCACCCCTGCCTTTCATCTGAGAGTCAAGAGTCTGTTCCTGTTCCATGCTTCTATGTCTCTGGATTTATTTTGTTCATATGTTTATTTTGTTCATTAGATTCCACATATAAGAGATGAATTTCTGACTAGCTTATTTCGCTTAGCATAATACTTCCCAGGTCCCTCCATGCTGTCTCAAAGGATAAGAGATCATTCTTGTTTATACCTACATAGTATTCCATTATGTAAATGTACCCCAGATTTTTTATCCACTCATCTACTGATGGGCACTTGGGCTGTTTCCAGATCTTAGCTATTGTAAATGATGCTGCAATGAACATAGGGGTGCATATATTCTTTCTGATTGGTGTTTCAGGTTTCTTAGGATATATTCCTAGAAGTGGGATCACTGGGTCAAATGGGAGTTCCATTTTAAATTTTCTGAGGAAACTCCATACTGTTTTCTACAATGGCTGCAACAATCTGCATTCCCACCAGCAGTGCACCCTTTTCTCCACATCCTCGCCAGCATTTGTTTGTTGATTTATTGATGATAGCCATTCTGACAGGTGTGAGGTGACACCTCATTGTCATTTTAATTTGCATCTCTCTGATGATTGTAAGAAATAAGAGATTAATGTAATCACATATATTCTCTAAAATATATAAAACCCTATGTTTAGACTTTGAGAAGTGACATTATTTTTTTTTTATTTTTTTTTTTTCAGTTTTTTTATTAAGGTATTATATGTGTACATATCTTACCATTGCCCTCCCCACACCCCCCTCCCATATATGCCCCCACCCCCCAGAGTTTTGCATCCATTGGTTATGCTTATATGCATGCATACAAGTCCTTTGATTGATCTCTTATCTCCCCCACCTCTCCCTAACCTTCCCCTTGTAATTTGACAGTCTGTTTGATGCTTTACTGTCTCTGTATCTATCTTTTTGTTCAAGATTATAATGTTCTTTATTATCCATAAATGAGTGAGATCATGTGGTATTTTTCTTTCATTGACTGACTTATTTCACTTAACATAATGTTCTCCAATTCCTCCCAGGTTGCTGCAAATGATGAGAATTCCTTCTTTTTTATGGCAGCATAGTATTCCATTGTGTAGATGTACCACAGTTTTCTGATCCAGTCATCTGCTGACGGGCACCTAGGCTGTTTCCAAATCTTAGCTATGGTGAATTGTGCTGCTATGAACATAGGGGTGCATATATCCTTTCTAATTGGTGTTTCTAGTTTCTTCGGATATATTCCCAGGAGTGGGATTACTGGGTCAAATGGGAGTTCCATTTTCAGTTTTTTGAGGAAACTCCATACTGTTCTCCACAGTGGCTGCACCAGTCTGCAATCCCACCAGCAGTGCACGAGGGTTCCTTTTTCTCCGCATCCTCGCCAACACTTGTCGTTTGTTGATTTGTTGATGATAGCCATTCTGACAGGTGTGAGATGGTACCGCATTGTTGTTTTGATTTGCATCTCTCGGATAATTAGTGACGTTGAGCATGTTTTCATGTGTCTCTTGGCCTTCCTTCTGTCTTCTTTTGAAAAGATTCTATTTAGGTCTGTTGCCCATTTTTTTATTGGATCATTTATCTTCCTTTTATTAAGTTGTATAAGCTGCCTGTAGATGTTGGAGATTAAACCTTTATCAGTGATGCCATTTGCAAATATGTTCTCCCATGCAGTGGGCCTTCTTGTTGTTTTGTTGATGGTTTCTTTTGCTGTGAAAAAGCTTTTTATTTTGATGTAGTCCCATTTGTTAATTTTCTCTTTAGCTTCCATTGCCCTAGGGGCAGTGTCAGTGAAGAATTTCTTTTGGCATATGTCTGACATTTTGCTGCCTGTGGATTGCTCTAGTATTTTTATGGTTTCCCGTCTTATGTTTAAGTCCTGTATCCATTTTGAGTTTATTTTTGTGTATGGCGTAAGTTGGTGATCAAGCTTCATTTTTTTGCATGTATCTGTCCAATTTTCCCAACACCATTTATTGAAGAGACTGTCTTTATTCCATTGTATGTTCATGCCTCCTTTGTCAAATATTAATTGAGCATAGTGGTTTGGGTCAATATCTGGATTCTCTATTCTGTTCCATTGATCTATATGTCTGTTCTTGTGCCAGTACCAGGCTGTTTTGAGAACAGTGGCTTTGTAATACAGCTTGAAATCTGGTATTGAGATCCCTCCTACTTTATTCTTCTTTCTCAGGATTGCTGTGGCTATTCGGGGTCTTTTTTTATTCCAGATGAATTTTTGGAGAGTTCTTTCAAGGTCTGTGAAATATGCCGTTGGTATTTTAATGGGGAGTGCATTGAATCTATAGATTGCTTTGGGTAGTATGGACATTTTAATGATGTTGATTCTACCAATCCATGAACATGGTATGTTCTTCCATCTGTTTACGTCTTCCTCTATCTCTTTTTTCAGTGTCCTGTAGTTTTCCGTGTATAGGTCTTTTACCTCCTTAGTTAAGTTTATTCCTAGGTATCTTAATTTTTTTGGTGCGATGGTAAATGGGATTGCCTTTTTAGTCTCTCTGTCTGTAAGTTCACTATTGGTGTATAGAAAGGCCATAGATTTCTTGGCGTTAATTTTGTATCCTGCTACATTTCCGAATTCATTTATTAAGACATTATTTTTAATACCACCATCTAGTATGATTTTAAGCAGATGGCTTGGTCTGTGGTGTGCTAAAACTTCAGGGTTAACATTATGATATTAACATAATTTCAAATATAAAAATACCTCTATCCCAGGGCTCAGTATACTAGGTATTTGGTGATTCTGGTCACATCAGTGGGTGATAATACTGGCACAGTTAGTTAGAGAAGATCCAAAGCATTTGGAAAAATGGGGGGAATGTTCTTACTGTGAAAATTTTAGTGCCACCACCATAACAAGCGAGGTGCCCCACATACTCCAAACACCCCAGGTGATTCCTGCACTGTGAGTGACATCTCAGGGTATCTGTGCTGACTCAATGCCTGAAGGATACATGATAACACATAGAGAGATATATGTTCCTGCTATATCAAAAGATTTCCTAAAACATGCTCAAGTTATAATATTCTTAGTGAACAGTATTTAATCATTAAAGAATCATGGGGGACCTAACTGGTTTGGCTCAGTGGATAGAGCATTGGCCTGCAGACTCAAGGGTCCCAGGTTCAATTCCGGTCAAGGGCATGTACCTTGGTTGCAGGCACATACCCAATAGGGAGTGTGCAGGAGGCAGCTGATCGATGTTTCTCTCTCATCAATATTTCTAACTCTCCCTCTCCCTTCCTCCCTGTAAAAAATCAATAAAATATATATTTTTTAAAAAGAATCATGGGGAAAATGTTAACACCCTTAGATAATAAAATAATCTAAAAAGATAGTGAGAAAAGAACAGAGGTTATTATAGAAGGTCATAGAGATTAAATGATATTCCTGGGTGTTGATGAAAAAACATATGAACTCATTAAAGAAATGTGGAATCTGGCAAACAAGCTACATACTATGCAAGGGCATTTCAAGTTAAATATACCATTAGAAAAGATAAGTATATTAGATTCAATGATATAAATATAAAGCATGGCATTAAGACTCAATAATCAATTCAGAACTTCAAGATCAGCTTAGATTTGCTAATTTGTGTCTAGACAGTCACACATATCACCATGTGTCTACCCATCAATATCCAATGTATACTGAAACATGTTAAGGTTAGACAGGGACCCAGAACAACCATCCTCATTCTCTTGCTTCCTACTGAAAATCTAAAATTGAGAAGTGATTTCTTTTCTTCAGAAGTCCATAAACACACACCAGCAACAAAATTAAACTCTTATATTCTCATGAAAAGTATTTTAATGGAAAAACTCTATATTAACCAATTTGTATCAAGTCAGTGTAAAATGGGTCTAAATTAAGCATTAGTTATTGCACCTAATTGCAGCCTCATTTTTGCTTTTTACACAAATGGCAATATATTTTTCCTCTAAGGCACCCTGAATTCAATATTGCCATTACTTATGAAAGACTCAGTCATCTTAGAAGCAGAGAAAGAGATAAGGAACTTAAGAATTGATTTTTAAAGCCCATACTGCTGGCTGTAACAGAAGAATCAGAATCAGATTCTGAGATGCTAGGATACAAGCTGCCCAATGTACATCCGCAGTGCTGATAACATCGCCCAAGGCAGACAAAGCTGTTACTCTAACAAAAAAAGAGAAAAAAAAATATTGAGCGTGGTTTACAAAAATAAAGTGAGAGGAGGGAGGGGAGGGAGTGGAATAAAGGACGGGGTGGGGAGGGAGAAAGAAATTTCAAGGGTAAAGAAGACAGATGGGTACTTAGGAAGATCTTAAAACCATCCTCAATTGTTATACTGGAACCCTAAAAGAGAAGTGCCACAGGTGAATCACTCCATACGATTTCATTTTCCTAGGCAAAAATGAGGGATATGTTTATTGCTCAGCCAAAGGATACATATATGAACTTTATGGGAGGAGTATTTCCAGGGTGGGTTGTACAGAAAAACATGATAAAATGAAGATTGGGCATGTCAAGATAGAAATGGATTATAAAGGTATGTTGGAACAAATTATAACAAATATAGTATGCTACAAAGAGAAAAAATTAAGTTGTCTTTTGCTTATAGCTAGTGATCTTTATTATTTTCAACTCAGGCTAAAAGTGAAGAAGAAAATAGTAATATTGCATTCACAATATAAAGTAATGCAGTTTTTATTTTATTTTCATTATACAGCTGGGGAAAACATTGGACAGAAAGTTACATATTGATCCACTCCCACATTTTTCATCGCTTTAAGTGTCTTGATTTGTACCATCGTGATCCGGATGGTGGAGAAAGTGTGAGGCTGGTAACCTGGGTTATTACTGTGGACGGCAATTAGGCGTGAGCAGAGCAAGGACAATGGGCCAGATGTGGAAGATCACCAGGGAAGAAAGCCCTGAGTGCCTAGCAGTGGACAAATGTAGGGTAGAATCTCGTCCCCAGGGTGAGTCCCTGTCCCCCCATCATATCGCTGGTCATGTGGTTTAGACCCCCAGACCTTTCAGATCACTGGCCATGCAGTTCTGACTCTCCCCTGACCTTTCCTCCCCTCACAGATGGATAGTCATGCTGTAGACCCCTTTAGAGGAGGAACAAGAGGGCCAGAGAATGGCCTTGTACTACTTCCACATAAGCCTTTGCATGACCACTCCATTAAGCTTTAAGCCCTCAGGACAATGAGGTTCTGACCCGAATCAAATAATCTTAGGAACAAAGCCTCAGGTATGCTGACCACGGAGACCGAGTTTTGGTCAAACCAGAGTTAACATCAAGACATCAGCTGTGTTTCAGCTCTAGGCTAAGAAACTCCCCTGGGACCTCTCCTAAAATCTCCAACCTTAAAAGCCCTTAGGACAGAGGACCCAACATGGCTCTCTCTCTGGGGCAAGACCATGCCTTTCCTTCCCTCAAGGTGTGTGTCTTTGCTTTCTGTTTCCTAAGCTCCCCCGGGCGTTCTTTTTTCTCTGAGACTTGTTTTCTGGGCCCAAAAAGCCCAGCTGGTTCACTGGCTTTACTTCTTCTGCCTCTGTGACTTTCCAAATAAACTTTTGCATGTATTTGAGTCTTGACTCTGAATTCTTTCTTAGCTAGAACTCAAACACTGAGATTGCTGAACCAAGGTCCAATTGCCAGTACCATTCTCATTCCATTTCTTCACTAACTTTATCATTTTGGTTCTCCGATTAGCTTGCTATGCAGCTTTGGGAAATACAATTACCCTCTGTGATCATCTTTCTAAAATGCTAAGGTCCACATCAACTCTCACATTTTATGCATCCATGAAATTAGCCATAATCACAGTGATGAGGTAACATGTTTCCAAAAATAGGGTACCTTGGCATATTGAATATCTTAAACTGAAGGAGTTTGGAAAAAAAAACAGCAGAGGGAAGAAGGTCACTTGGGCCTCCCCCACCCTTCATCCTTTTTCCTTGAAGCAGGTCATAAAACCCTCAGGTGAGAGATGCCCTCCCTATACCAAGGAGGAAGGAAGACATTCTCATCACCAGAAACAGAGAATTTGAGGCTGAGAAATCTATACAAACAAACCTTATTAAACTAACCTTTATCTTCCTAGTTACTTCTTTTCCACCTGCTACCCTTGTCTAAAAGGTATAAAAGCTTTCTGCTCTGGTCACTTCTTCAGCTCTTCATTCTCTTGTGAAGGCTCCTATGTACATGTAAAAATTCAATAAAATATGTATGCTTTTCTCCTATTAATCTGTCTTACATCAGTTTAATGCTTAGGCCCAGTGACCCAAAGAGGGTAAAGGAGAAATTTTCCTCCCTGCAACATCAAGAAACATATACTTACTAATGATAAGAAGAGTATAATGATGAGATGAAGTATAATGTCTATAAGATAGGGTTAGTCATAGTATGGATTTCTATTTGGTAACAACATAGGTGACAGGCATCCCTGCATTGGTAATTAAGTGGGTGAAGCTGTAGATTTCAAAGGCTAAGGGCATTTTCCTCGTCTAGTGTAAAACAGGCACAGCGATGATAAAATGATAACATTGGGCATTATACAACTAGGAAGAGAGGTCTTGAAACAGACCCTAGAGGCATCAATTTTAATTTGGTTCTCAAACAATTACAGGTCTCAGTAGATCTTGAGGGGAATGACAGATTCTAAATGATGTTGGAGCAAGATAATTCTTCCTTAGGGTGGACTCCAGAAGTGAAAGACTACGGGAACAGGGAACAGGGACAGCAGTGACTGTTTCTTTTTTATTACTGTCATTCATTAGCAATGGTTCCTTGAGTTGGAAAAGGCCTTTCTTCTGGCTCACTGACTTTCTGACTTTGACAAGCTTCTCAGAGAGACATTTCCTCCCAAATCTGAACATCTGACAATTTGCAGGGGAGAGGGCTGACCAAGGAAAGTAAAACACTGAGTAATAAGGAACCAAGTGAGTAGTAAGCCTGGTATCCATAGTCTATCAACTGCCTAATTCGGGCACACTCTTTCCCTTATCCCAATCTTTTGCTTGAGTTATTTGGTCAAAATGCTCAATTGTCCACTTCACTTAGAACACAGCTTCAATTACCCACCATTAGGTCCTTTTATAAGAAGTCAATGACTCCCTCCAGGTCACAGAGCTCTCTCTCTCTGTTGTCATGTTAATTGATCACAATGAACAGTAACTATCAGAAGTCAATTTTATTAAGTGCCTTCCTACTTGACTGAAGTCTTGAATACTCTTTTCTGTTCTGTACAGTACATTTCATATAAGGAAGAGAGAGGGTTTCTGTCTTCTTAAGGATTTTTTCTTCCAGTTCTCTGCCCTGAACCAATCTAATAGTATGTACTTTAGAGTGAACTGCATTCACTTACTCCCCATTTCACCCCCACACTCTGTTTCTTTTCTTTCTTGACCCTATGAGGACAATTGCAGGAAGCCAATTCCAGCATGTCAGCAGGGCTGAATCATCTGGAAGTGGCTGAGGGCATTTCCCCAGACTTGAAAGGAATGCAAAAATGATTGCTTGATGCCAGACAGCTAAGGGCATCTCAATCTACATGTTATTGCCTCCTACTGGCCAAACACCTGAACAGCCATAGGCAATTCTTTCAATCTGACAATGGATTCTGTATACTAAACCCTGGCCTTTGAAGTGTATATCTACCTTGCCTTAGGACAATTGGTGTTAATAAAAAACAAGGGGTCCTGAGACAAGGGAGAACTTAGTTCCTTTAAGCTAAGTCTTCTCTGGCTCCCCATAATGCCTTCCAAAATTATGTTTCGTCTCTGGACTCTTTAATCATTTACGCACAGTGCCTTCTTCAGATTCCTGAACCCTTCTAGATGCTGGATTAAGAACCCCGGCATTAGAGAATGAGTGGACTTCTCCAGCAGATTTAGTTTCCCTTTCAAATTCTGAGTCGCTATATTTCATCTCCTTGCTCCTTACACTGCTACCCTGCTAGTGGTTCTCAACCTGTGGATTGCGACCCACAGGTTGAGAACCGCTGCTGTAGAGTCTAAGACCATCGGAAAATACAGATATTTACATTGTGATTCATTAACAGTAGCAAAATTACAGTTATGAAGTAGCAACGAAAATAATTTTATGGTTGGGGGTCACCACAACATGAGGGACTGTATTAAAGGGTCACAGAATTAGAAAGGTTGAGAACCACTGCTATAGAGGATTAAAAAATATTTTATTCTCTCCTAGGCTCTAATCTTGAACTTCAACTATATTTACTATGAATATTAGCACTTGCTTTGCCTTCTCCACATACATTGGTGCTCCTAATATTCAACTTAGTTTTTGAAAAGTTATAATATATCTTTTGCTAAACATTTTATATGTAATTATTATCCTTTCTCTTCAGAGAGCATGCTTTTCTTTAGGCAGGGACTTGTGCTTGGGAATAAAATCCCATAGAATACTAGCATATCGCTGAGCACTCCACAATGTTCAGTACGGCTTGGTGAGTGACCTCCCACTATATCCTTTTTCATAACTGACAGCCAGCTCTAGGTTTACAAAGTTTGTATCAGTTACAACTTTCAGTCTTCAATCACTGAGGATAATGCAATGAGATTTCCCTTGATTTAAAACCCCACAGATACATTTCTTCCTGATTGTCATTGTCTTTTTCTACCCTTGCTGTCGGTCTCATTCATGCTCTCCCAATAGCCCAGAGGTGGTAATTCTAAACTTCATATTCAAATCTCTTATCGGACTAGTCACTCTAATTCCTTAACTATTAAGACAAAAATGTCCTCTCAGAGGATTTGCAGTGGCTTCTTTTAAAAGAATTTATAATTCCATTTATTTTTAGGATAGCATATTTTACTATTCTTTTTGTTCACTCTACCACATTTTACAGAACCGTAGGAGGAAACACCTCTTCAGAAGAAGAATCCTTTTTTACTGTGATTGGATCTTTATAGTCTTGCCCTTCTTCAGTGAATGGGTGTAATTACGTACATGGAAAACTAGAACATTTGCTATGATAATTATTCACTCCTGTAAAATAGGAGAATAATTATAATGTCAACAACAGGCTGCACTAGGTACTACTGGAGCTTTCTTTTTTACTCTGCCAGAGCAATGGCTTCCGGGACCCGAGTAATTAATATTAATTTCTCATAAATACTTCTTACTCATTTGAGAAATACATTAGAATGCCTTTGTCCTACAATTTAATTGTTGAAAAGTCTCTCCAAATAGTTTTTTAAACAAGGCCCTGAGAACTTCTGGAATAGTTTTGACATAGCCAGCCTCCATTATATTTCAATACGAGACCATGTGAGAAACCTGAAATTTTAAAACAATGTGATATTTAGCAGTTTGCCTTACCCTTGTTAGCAAATGCAAACCTTAACATTCTATCATTCTATGAAAAGGTCAGCTATAATATTTAAAAGACCAATGTGGAACTAATCTCAAGTTTGGGTTCAATGCTTTAGTATTTCATTTCATACAATTACCAAAGTTAGAAGAAATTGAAATACATATTGAATAATTAGAGTTTATATTATTTTAGGGATATAAGGTTACCCAGAAATATAATTTTCATGGGGAAATCACTAAAGATCTATATCTGAGCTGAGGGAGCACAGTTAGTCTGCAGTAGGGAAAATGTATATTCGTAGAAGACAATCTGCACTTCTTTCAAGATGCACTTTACCCATGGCTAGTCACATAAATAGGGAGGATTACAACAGATAATATCAGTTTCTGAGTGGCGATCGTCACAAAAGGAAGCAAACAGAAAACATGGTCCTACATGGTACAAATAATAGTCATGAAAAAATAGGCCAATGTAGACTATAATTACCTCTAATCAAAAGTCTGTCTGACATATGGCTGCATATAGAAAAGTGCACAGTAGAAATTCCTAGGTCAAGACTACAGCTCTCTTGTGTGCAATTTAAAAATGTGAGCATCAGCCCTGGCCGGAGTGGCTCGGTTGGTTGGGACGTCCTCCCATACACCAAAAGGTCTTGGGTTCAATTTCTGGTCAGGGCACATGCCCAGGTTGCGAGTTAGGTCCCCAGTTGGGATGTGTATGAGAGGCAGCTTCTCTCTGTGTCTCTCTCTAAAATAAAATATAAATAAATAAATAAATAAAAATGTGAACATCAGAAATCGTGTTCTCAGGTGCCCTTTTTGTAACCTCCGGGCTTCTCCCCAGTTCCCACTCCTGCCTGAATGTTTCGCTTTCTCTTATTTGAAGGTGGTCTCTCCTGGATGGCTTAGTTCGACCTGAATGAACACAGGCACGCTGCCCAGCTAGGTTTCCCCAGGGACACATCAATATCTTTCCCTTCCTACAGGTCTCAGAATCAAAGGGAAACGGAAGTCTTTGCACATGGAAAGGTACTTTAGATCATGAGGTACAACTGAGGTCCTGAAAGGTGCTCCCTGCCCAGGGTGACCCAGTCCATCCTCCGTCTTTGTGGCTGTGAGAGGAAACCTCCTCTTTGAAGTCTCCTTTCCCAGGGAGTTGAGAGAAGAGCAGATTTTCAAGAGCTTGGTGGAATTTTGCTATTGGACCAGTAGGATTTATATGAAAAACTTTTATGTACATCTATAAATTACTTTCCTTTGCAATATAAACCCTTATGTTGAAGCACAAAATTAAACCCCTAATGAAGATAGAAAAGCAATTGGCAACATCATAAACCTTTCTAATCATTATACTTTAGTGTATTTAAAAGTCCTCCTAGAAAATATGCCTCCTTCTTCAGAAAGCAACAGTGTTAAAGGCTAAGTGGTTTACCCAGCCTGGAATGTTATGAAATGTCATCCCTTCAATTTTGCAGGTACATAATATTGATGCATTGCTCCACATGTGTATGTTTTTGTACAGGCTAGAACTCCCAGAATTTTTGACCAATGAATGGGGTTCAACATGTACAAAGAAAATGAGATTTAACTGCCATTAGTTACTATGGTCAAGCAAAATGTGTGCCATTACATAGGCACACTGAGTCATCACATGCAAACGCCAGAACAGCAGCCCTCACCTCTGAGACCAGGAGGAACTGCACATCGTCCAAAAATTGCAAAGGGTTCAGTACACTGGACATTACTTATAAGCAGTTTCTGAATAAATAAAAGCACAACTACAATAACACAGGGAGTCTGAGGCTTTATTTTATTTTACCTTTTATGTAAAAAGGTCCATCTACTAAACAGGATTGCAGCATCTGAGCCATGGGAATGGCTACAGCCTCTATGACATATAGGACAAAGAAACATGCACATACACTTACAGAGCACCTGCATTGTCAAGAAGAAGTTACAAAAGCGAATCTAGAACAAATCAAGTGGATGAAAGTAACATAGGAAGGAAAAATAAAATAAAAATATTCCTATAACAAAAACGAGAGTGATGTTGATGATGCATTCTGACTGTTGTAAGCACTTTTTATGTCGTAGTCACTGAATCTCCCCAACAACACTAGACAGCTGGCACTATTTCCAAAGCAATCTGTTTAGGATTATAGAGCTACAGCCATTGGACACAAATAGCAGAGCCAGAGTCTGTGCTCAGGCGCCTGCTTCCAGGGTTATAGAGCCTGACTGCCTCCCTTACCAGTAGGAAGAAAGGAGTTTCTCTCCTGGTCTAGTGACATTTTACCTCGCCCAGTGAACCAGCTGTCACTAAGCCTCTCCCTTTCCATGACCTATTAGAAATTGTGGGGTATAAAAGATTTAATAGATAGTCTTCAGAAAAGACATGGTCTTTGTCACTAAGACTATTGTAATGATCACATATCGAACAATGAGCTGGCAACGCATGACAGTCTGGAGCAGGGGTGGCAACTTCTCTGTATGAGACCACCTGGTAACTATCTCCAGCAATAAGGGCCATACAGTCTCTGCTCCACCTACTGAGCTCTTTCCTTCTCGAATGAAAGCCGGCATAGGCAATACATTAAAACCAGGTGTGGACACATTGCAATAAAACTATTCACAAAGACATGCAGGGAAGGGGGGAGCTCAGCCATAGTTCGGGAACCTTCATCTGGATTACCAGTTGACATCTCATGAAACAGAATCAACCTTAATCATTTATTTTTCAGGAGGTGGTATTTCTTCCCCTTCCTCCCCCCCAATTTATAAACTCCCCAGAAGCCATGGGGTTGGGGGACTGTCTTATTAGTATTGAGAAACAAATATGATTTGATATCCCTTCCCCCAAACATAATGAAATTATAGCCACTGTCAATGATCAAAAAGTTCAGTTTGCATTTTCCAGAAAGGATGACCCCAGGCAGCCATTCTGTAAATCATGTGATATTTGTGCTTGTCAGTGTGCTGGGAGCAGATCTTCTAATCTACCCCTGTGTGATTACATCTCTGTGCAAAGGCACCGTCTTTGTGTCACATGTAGAAATACATTTCACCTTTCAGGGCTGTGCCATCAGCCAATGTCTATTCTTATTGTCAACTAGGAATAGACAGAATCTGGTCACTGGCTGCCAGTGTTATTTAGTGTTAGAGATTATTCCAGTTACCGTAACTCAGCAACAATTTACCATGGGCCTACTTCATGTCAAACCAGTCTCAACATTAGATGGTTCTGAATATTGGTCATAGCATCTGTATAGATAAATGACTATTTAGTCATACAGACAGACATTTTGTTTTTCTTTAATACTCCAGGAGCCTCTCCGATTTAGTGGTGACAGGAAATGACATCATTAAATGTTTTTCTATCAGATATTCTCAGGTGCTGGAATAAAATGTTGAGTCTAACCAGTCATTAAAATCAAACAACTCAGAGTGTAGAGTAACACCCTTCAGTATGTAGATTATAGGTTGTAACAGAAAAATCCTGTCTCCATCTACCAAAGTTTTATATTTACTTTGTGCTAAGTGAGTTTTCACTTTCTCCCACAGCCAATAATTAAGACCCTACTCACAGCATCTCTGTTGACTGAGAAGAGGAGGAGGAAATTGGCTCTCTAGAATCCGTAACAGCCCTGGGTCAGGCCTCCTTTACTAATAATTTAACTCCCCACATTGTGTACTTAGTTCATATTTTAAAGACTTCAAAACTTCAAATGTCATTTTGTCTGTTATTCATCGATTGCTGTTAAGCTAAATGTTTTCCACGCTGTAATCAATACTTTCTTATGAAAATGACGCAGGCATTGACAAACACTCTGCAGCATCCTGCAGCTTTCCCGGGGCTGACAGCATGGAAGCCACTGCCCCAGGAATGAAGGAGAGTGCACTGACTCCAGTGTTTATTACAGTTTTATAAGTTCTTACAGCCGAATCATCCCACTGTAACAAGACTTGATTAAATTAGACAGCTTTCGAATCATAAGCTTCCTGAGAATTACAATTAGCACGCCTCTGTCCTTTATTATTGTTTCGAACCATTGCAACCATATGTTCCCTTCTTTTTTACATCTTCTCTGGTGACAGTTATTAAAGAGCAATGGCTGGATGAAATGCAGATACAAAATGTAAACCATGATGACTTTGTGATTCATGTGACTACTGTTCCAGGACAACTTTAAATGGCGCTATTATTATTATTATTATTATTATTATTTTAATAATGTTGTACTTTCAGGTCCTGAATGCAAAGGCATGTTTTTATGTGGGACTTTGATTTTACACCCTCTAAGCAGTGAGTGGCCTGGCTTTAATAAACACTTGCCTTCCAATTATTTGCTCATCGTATCGTCCACACCCTTAATACAACTTCCAGGAGGAATCTACGGTGGGTGTGCGCATGAGCAGCCAGCAATACATATAAGACTGCACCGACATGTGCCATGTGTAACCCTCTCCCTCCAATACTGACCCACTCAAACACCACATTCCTGAGCTTATAACCCAAGTTTCCATCCATAAGTATTTAGTGGTCTGGGTAAAAGCTATAGCAAGTTAAGAATAAAACTAAACACTTTCAAATACAATACACAAAAACCAAGCCCTTCAAATGCACACACCTTAAATAAGTTATGGCATTTCCTCGCCTTTGTGTTTATTGGCAGAAAAGAACTCAAGGAACAATAATTTTAAATCACCTGAAACTTGCATGTGTTTATCTGTGACAAACAGCAACAGAGGCATTTACAATTTTTATTAGCACAGTTGAGATTTCCTGCCAACAGAGATGGCTTTGCATTCCAGTGAAGCAATTCAATGAACAATCCCAAGGTTTTTCAAAGGATGCTTTCTATTTCTTGCCCAAGATCGTACCTCTATGCCTTAACTCAAAGCTGCCACCAAGTGCAGGGACAAACACTGGTCTGGTTGTAGCTGTGCAGCACATGGAGAGTCCAACAAATCCCATTCACCAGCATTTACTGAACACCTGCTACTCACAGGTGCTCTCCCAGACGCTGCAAATGAAACACATTCTGAGTCTGAGTGCGAAGGCCAATGCCCTACTACGGGCCCTGCACTACAGGTGCCGATCTCTTCTAGACCTCAATATGCAAACTATTTCACTCTTTATACACTCTAGGGCGAAAAATAACCTACTAATGCTACTGTGACTTAGAACAAGGGCGACACCCAGCTTGGGGAAAGTTTTCTTGCTGGCCATAACTGTTTCATTATATGAACACAGGAAATTGGAGTCACTTCTAAAACCACTGACAGTATTTAAGAGACCAATAAATTGGAGGTTATGTGTATCCCCTCCCTCTTTCAATCCTTTATGGAGATACTTCTCTAGACCCGATAGTGGTGACAAGTAACTCACTGTAGGACTATAGCAAGGGCTACGCATGAGCACCTAATGAGAAACATCTGCACTCCCACTTAGTAAGCTGCCTCTGGCCCCACAGGCACACCCTGACCTTTCACACCGCAAAGCCTGGTGTATATAATAGCTCAAAGGAAGATAAGCTGCAAATGAACCAATTCATTTAATGAAATATCTAATCTATTCAAATGAGTAATTCTAAATCCTACTTAGGCTGGTCCTCAGCTTCTAGCATTATTTATTTTGCACTCTGAGATGTATCCTCTCTCCTGCAAGTATGGGCACCCAAGGGAGGAACAGTAACTTTTAATGGGTGCAGTTAGAACTTGAAATTTTTTATCTGGAAAACCATAAAGCTTTTAAAAATGAATTTGCAAATGTAATTGAGCTTCTAATAGCTACTACTGATGGTAATTAAAGAAATCTCATTTCCCTAAATTAAACATAATGAAATGTTTTTCAAGATCAAATAAAACTAGAAAATGCCATGAGGGAGACAGAATTTGCCTCTGAAAGTGGCGTTTTGGAGTTTGCAGCACATGCCAGTGGCTTCTAGGGTTATGGGTAATGGGGAAGCCATTTCCACTGTAGCACAAGGACTTTTACTGACTGATAACCAATCTGAAAAGCAGAACATTGCAAGTCTCCCCCTTGCAGTGCTAATGGAAATGTTACAGACATGCTTTAAGCTCCTCCATCAGGCTCTTTAAAAGTTTGCTATTTAATTAAACATCAGATGTCCTCAGTTCAACTTGTGCCTTTCACTCATTAATGCTTAATTTTCACATTACGTTGCATTTTCTTAAAGTAAAAATGGCACTAGGGGGCCATAGAGACTGTTTCTGCTAACAGGCAAGGATGGGTTTCAGTTGCTCAGGACTGACCCCTGTCTTCCTGTTACCTGATAGGCTCTGCGTAAAAGACACCCAGTTCCCTCTTACTTAGGCGTTTGTCATCCTGGAAATACAGACACATTTCCTTAAGTTTGATCAAAATATTTTATGTCTTAATTTAATTCTTTGTCTTACTGGACTTCTACAAATCTAACAAACAATTAGTTTTCCAATCCTTCATAAAAATGCTTTATTAATAGACATCTCACCTCTTTTATCTTCATACTTATGTGTGGTAGGAAATTGACATATTTGCGTGGCTTGTCACTAGGTTTTGATCATTTTGGCACTTTTCTCAGGCATTTTCACATTCCCTTTAAAAATGATTGCCCAGATCAGATTTAAAACTATAACAGGATTAGGTTAATGTCAAGCTCAGGCAAATAACCGTTGGTTGATCTTACTAAATCCCATTGCTCTATGCTGCCTCCCCTCTCCTCCCAAGTGCCACCCCTCCCCCTCCCATCAATAATCCCTCTCTACTGGGAGATCCTCATTTGCTTGCTGAAGTGCATATAACATGTGATCAACAAATAATGACTGATTAATGATTTTTTAATCTAACTTTTGGTCTATAACAGCCCCCAATTTTTTCTCCATCATTGGTTCCTTGATTATCTTGTCCATACAAATGATTTGTTTTCTTAACCCTAATACATCACACCGCTTGCATTAATTCATTCCTCCATTGACTATTTAATAATGGCTTACTCTGTGCCAGGCACTCAATAGGTGTTGGCAATTCAATTCAGAATTAAGACAAGGTTCTTGTCTGGAAGATAATTAAAATCTAGTCAGTAATACCTCTGTGAAGCCGCACTGTAATTTCCAAGCATTTTACTTTGTGTTTCTGTTGTTCAAAGCTTCAAGTAACTGTCCTGTGTTAACATTCTTTTCAAACTGATAGCTGAGCACTGGGTAATATCCTATTGGTTGATTTACATGCTCGTTCACAGGTCTCATTTGTGAAAATGTAGTTTTATCAATATGTGCACTTTTCTGTATGCTCATATATTTCAATAAAAAGCTTTAAAATAGTACAAACAATACCTAAAGCATGATCCATGCAAGAAAAATGTGTATTCTAAATTTAATTAAAATTAAAAACTTACGTTCTGTAAAGACACTGTTAAGAGAATGAAAATACAACTCACAGACTGGGAGGAAATCTTTGCAAAATACATATTTGATAAAGAACTATATCCAAAATATTCAAAGAACTCTTAAAACTCAACAATAAACAATCCAATTAAAAAGATCTGAGCAGACACCTCACCAAAGAAGCTATACAGATGGCAAATAAGCATATGAAAAGATGCTCAGCCCCATACATCTTTAGAGAACTGGGATAATTCAAAGTGCAATAAGATAAATCTACACACCTTTTATTTTTTTATTTTTTTACATTGTTATAATTATGACTTTATATAATTTTAAGTTTTTTAAAGAATCTGAGATTTTGTTCACTTGTGGTTATTCTTTTTCTTTCTGTCACACCTTTTAGAATGGCTAAAATCCAAAATACAAACAACATCAAATGCTAGTGAGGATGTGAAACAACTGGAATTATCATTGCTGGTGAGAATGCAAAATGGTTCAGCCAGTTTGGAAGACAGCTTGGCAGTGTCCTACAAAGTTAAACCTAGGCTTAATATATAATCCAGCAATCATGATCATGAGTAGTTATCAAAATGAGTTGAAAACATATGTCCACATAAAACCTGCACATGAATGTTTATTGAATTCTTACAATTGCAAAAACTTGGAAGCAACCAAAATGTCCTTCCATAAATGAATGGAATAACAGACTGTAGTACATTCATACAGTGAAATATTATTTGATGCTTAAAAGATATGAACTATCAGGACATGAAAAGACATAAAGGAACTTTAAATGCATATTATTAAGTGAAAAGACCAATCTGAAAAGGCTACTATATATATATATATATATATATATATATATATATATATCCTACATAATAAAAAGATAATATGTAAATTATCATCACTCCGCTACGCCCATGATTGGGCCAGCAGGAGGCCGGGGTGGTGATTGGGCCGGCAGGACGCTGAGCTCGCGTCGCCAGCAGCGCAGCAATGCAAGCTCAGCGTCTGTTCCATGGCTGTGCTGCGGCACAGAAGGGGCCTCTGGGGCTGATGAGGCCGCGCAGGCGGGCGGGCGGGCGGCGCGGCTCCCGGGGGAGGAGTCTATCAGCAGTTGGGCCACAGGAGAGAACAAGGGTTTCCACGCAGGCCGGCCGAGGGAGGGCTCATGAGGGAGCCGGAAGGCAGAGGAGGCAGCGGCAGCCCCAGCCTTCCTGGGAGGGAGGCGAAGGCAAGACCCCGGCCTGGGCTCTGGCCGCCGGAGGACCAAGCCCCCGCCCTGCCTCGCCCTAGGGGCCCAGGGACTTAGGAGCTGCCGGCCACACCGGGTCCCGACCAGCAGACAGACAGCCTACACGTGCATGATTAAATCATGCACTGGGCCTCTAGTATATATATATATGATTCCAACTATGCAACATTCTGAGGGGAAAAAATCTTATAAAGACAGCAAAACTATCAGTGGTTGCTAGGGGCTTAGGGGTGAAGGGATGGACGAACAGGTACCACATGGTGGATTTTTAGGGCAGTGAAAGTATGCACGCTATGATTCTGTAATTATGGATATATTTGTCAAAACCTATAGAACTGTACAACACAGAGTGAACTGGCATGTAAACATTAGACTTTAGTCAGTAATAATGCAGTCGTATTGGTTCACCAATGGTTACATATGTACCACACATATGTACCAAGCGGTTAATAACAGGGGAAGCTGTGAGGGGTGTGTGTGTGGTGGGGGGGGGGGGAGTAATATAGGAACTGTACTTTTTGCTCAGTTTTTTTTTCTGTAAACTACAACTGTTCTTTTAAAGTAAAGACTATCCATTTTATTTATTTATTTTTATTTTTTTGAAATAGAAAATGCTTTATTGATTTGATATCTTCAAAATATCAAACCTGCTTCACTCAAATCGAATCAGATTAATCTATGGCTCCTAATCTTTAACGTCTCCCTCACCTTCAGGATGGAGTTCAGACTCCCGGGCAAGCACGATAAAGCCTTGGTAATCTAGTCTTGTCAATTCACCCGGTTTCCAGCCACTCTCTTCTGCCCTGCTCTGCTCCAAGCTCATCTCCAAGCTTTTCCACAGTTGTTCTTCCTCCTGTGTTAACATTCCTGGGATAGCTGCTCTCCCAATACATCCACATCCCTTTGTCTATTGGGCAAACTCCTACTCATTATCTGAGCCACTTAAATAGTTCCTCCTCCATGAAGTTTTCTTATGTCTCTTGAGTAAAATGAATACCTCCTTCGGTCTTTTGTATTATAACTGTTTCTGTTTCATTTGCTGGAGTGTGAAAAACCTGAGGGCAAGGACAATGTAATAATTATTTTTCTACCTCTGGTGCCCAGGACTGGTGGAGAGTAGGTGTTCAATAAGATTTTACCAAGCAATCAGTTAATTAATGGCATAGAGAAGGTCTTCAAATTTTATTATTATTATTATTATTATTATTATTATTATTATTATTATTATTACTGGAGGCCCAATGCACGAAATTTGTGCAAGGGCTTTGTCCCCCGCTGCCACAGCGGCCGCCTCTGCCTCGGCCCCCACCCGACGCTGCTTTATCCAGAAGGAAGGACGCCTGGTCTAATTAGCATATTACTTTTTTATTATTATAGATTATTATTATTATTATAGCCCATGCAAACTAAAGGTATCATGTTAAATGTTAATACAGTACAAATTTTTATGAGGATCTGAAATAATTCTGGCTAGGTATCTGACATTCTGATTATGTGTATAACTTACCACTGCAATGACACTTAAAGGTCACAATGGAATCACTTGTCCATAGACACACTCTCTCAGGGACCAGATGTCTCAAGCAAGACGGATAAAGTCTGGGCCACAATCAATTCATGGCTGAATTCTCTGATGAGCACCACAAGGATAGGATTAGATAGAGATGTACATGCTTTCCATGCCAGCCATGTAGAAGTCAGAGATAGTGTTCTGTTAGGGAAATTAAGGATTCTCACCTACAGGCAAAAATCAAACTTAATTCACCAGCCTGAGAGTCAAAGGTGAAATGTGATTCCAGAAGAAAAATCACAGGGCATTCTCAACATATAAACATGTGCATTAGGTTTAGAATCTACATCTGACCTACTTTTTTTTTCTTCTTAAAAGTGTCTGCTTTAGCAATTCCAATTTCTCTAAAATCCGAACCATTATTTATCTGTGATGGACTTCCTAGTCTGCAAGTTTTTTCATGCAGGGGCAGGCTATTTTCCATGTACCTTTCCTGATTTATTTTCTACACTTTTCCCACACTGATCCTGCCCTGGGAGGCTAACCTAGCTGAACTTCTTTAATGGGTTTTGATCTGACTTCCTATCAGGTCTGGCCCACAAGGAGTCCTAGCAAGAGATCACAGGGAGAAAGCTAGGAGGGAAGTGTATTTATTGACCTAACTCAATTGTTCTCCCAGTGCATCAAAATCACACAGAGAACTCATCAACATGCAGATTGCTGTGCCCCACTCCTAGCATTTCTGATTCAGTAGGATGAGGAGGGAGAGTCTTGAAAATTTGCATTCCTAATAGTTCCCAGGTGCTGCTGATGCTGCTGGTCAGAGCACCACTTTGAGAACCACTTTCATGGTTTCCTCCCTGAAAGGTTACTTCTAAACCACTAATGTTTTTCCACCAAAAGTCACGGTTCCTCTCAAAGTGACCCTCTCTTGTAGGACTGCGATAATTAGTTTTATGTGTCAATTTGGCTAGGACATCTTAATCAGATATTTAGTCAAACATTATTCTAGAAGTTGTTGTGAAGGTATTTTTAGATGAGATGAACATTTAAATCAGTAGGCTTTCAGTAAAGCAGATTACCCTTTGTCATGTGGGTGGGCCTCATCGAATCAGTTGAAGGTCTTAATAGGAAAAGACTTACCTCCCCAGAAGAAAAAGTCATTTTGCCAGCAGACCACCTTTTGACTTGAACTGCAACTATTCCCTGGGTCTCCAGCATGCCTGTCTGTCTATCCTGCAGGTTTTGGATTTGCTTACCCGCTAAATCACGTGAATTAATTCCTTAAAATAAATCTCTACGTAGGTAGATAGATAGATGGTAGGTAGATAGAGAGATAGATGGCAGATAAAGAGATGACAGATAGATAGACACATACACTTCCTGTTACCTGCGGTTTTCTGGAGAACCCTGAATGATAAAAGGCTTAGTTACCACCAGATTCTAGGAACCATTCCCTACATGGGCACATGTTTCCAATACGCCTCTTCAGACAGGCTGATAACACTTTGCTTTGCACTGTCTCTTGTAGTGTCCCTCTCTCCACACTATCGTCAATAGCCCCTATGCAATGAGTCTTTCTTGAATTATCCTATTTCAAATTCATCACCTATTTCCTGTTGGAATCCCAACTGGTACAAAGCATCTTACAATCAAGGATTGAAAAGTCAACTTTCCTTCATTCTTTCCAAGCCTGCTGCTCCTGCGATGCTCCCTCCTGAGAATAGTAGCACCACTTCCTACCTCTCAGGCACCCACACTTATAAGCTCATCACCAGTTCTAATTTCTTATCATTATTGGTTCAGTTTCCAGGTTCTCTATAATTCTGAGAGCCCTTTAGCAGAGGGCATGTATCCTTTGTTTTTGGCTGCACCACAGAGGCTAATAGAACACGTGTCAGGCATTTTCAGGTGGCCATAATTATGTGCTAAAGATATAAATAATTTATAGTTTACATGGAGCCTTATAGATTACAGCTTCTCATTGTTCCCAGACTCCAACTGCTCTCTCCAACACTTTGCTCCAACAAGCAAAGATTCACCACTAACATGCTGGGTATTGGTTCTTCTCCCACAATAACACTTGTGTCTTCTCCATCTCCATTCCCACAACACTGCTTCATGCTTAAATTATTCCAGAACTAGGTTATTGTATTAGCCTTCTTACCTGTTCCTTTGCTTCCAATATCCCATTCTTCTCAGCAATTTTACATCTTAACTCTCTGATTATGATTTTCTCCACATGTGATGGCATCCTATTATCCAACTAACATAATCCACACCTCTTAGTGATTACATGTCAGGCTTCACAAACTGGTCCAAAGCTAACTTCTCAATTCAATTCTTAACACTTCTTTTATTTTCACTTTCCACTCCAGGTGCTTTTTACCTGTGCTTTGCAACATTCTGAACATCTCCAACTCTGTCATACTATCCCCTTGCTTGAAACCATTTGCTACTCCTTTTCATACTGTGGACAAAAGGGGCCACATGCTAACCTGACAAGCTCAGGGAAGGCCTGCATGGTGGTCTTGCAAACTCAGAGACCTAAAGTAACCACAAAGGATGGTCTGAAATTAAACTTTTAACTAAAAGCAGTTATGGTGGGTAGTTATAGCCTAGGCCAGTATCTTCACTGACAAGGTCAACCTTTACCTTAACTGAGCCTATCTGTCTTTTTGCATCTATGATAACATACCCTTGAAGTGTCTGGGTAACTTGTAACTTCCCTTTTTCTGGATCCCTTGGGGCACAGCCTAATGTGCTAGGCACCAGGACAGATACCACAAATTACTTCATTGTTTTCAAGTTCCTGCACCCACCTAAGTATGTGTCTATCATTTTACTTTTTATCAAATCCCAGGGGTTTCCCCGCTTTGCTTTCTCCCGCCTCTCTAGTCTATCACCAATGGATTTTATGTAACCCACCTACATCCCTTCCTTTGATTGCAAATGTATAAAAATAGATGTAACCCTCCATTCTCTGGAGCATTATCTCAATTGGTTGAGCTTCTGCTTCCCAGCATATGTTGACAGTTTGGCTCAAATAAACTCACAAAAATTCTTTACAGGATTCACTGTTTTTATGTTAACAACATGCATTTGTCAGAACTTGGCTCCTGTCTTATTTCTGCCACTGTGCCAACCTACAATGATTTCTCATTGCCTCACATACATTTTAATAGTTATTGCCTATACCTCACATCTGGAATTTACCAATTTCATTGCTATTAAGTGTATGTATGTTTCATCTCTCAAATTAGGCTGTAGGCAACCAAAGGGTCTACCAAAATGGTGTTCTATGTCCTTGTATCCACCCAACCTCAAGCATAGTTATTGTCATAGTACAATAATGGCACTCAACACATTTTCCTTCAATGTGTATACCCACTGCCTTTGAAAATGTATGCCTCTAAGGAGCCAGGACTTACTGTGCTCCTGCATTGGGACAATAATAACACATAAAGAAAAGGGTTCCCATCTGCATGATGTTTACTGACTGCAAAAGGAGAGCTATTTTTATTGAGTGTTTGTTGTGAAAAGAGCAGCTGAACTGTGTACTTTGATTTATGGTTTTCACACTTTTTTGGGGGAATATTTTGCTGTTGATGTTGTTTTAAGAAGTTTATTCAAGATGTACTCCCAGAGAATATAACTCAAAAGGTATGGATGTGGCCCAGGAATCTCAAATGAGTGAGCATATTACGTGTTTAAAATGCTGATGGTTTTCTGCTTGGCTCTCACTTTGAGCAATACTGGGATAGTGTACAAAAGAGGAACATGTACAGAAGACAAACGAGGTCTTCATGTCATTGATGGAACAGTAGTAAATAATACTACTAAAAATTTCCTATTAATGAAAGTGCTTATTCAACTAATTTTGATATTTTTTAAAAAAAGATCCATGTAATCCAATGAATTAAAGCACTTTCAACTAAGAAAATGGTTCTCCATTTGCCTTACAAGTCCCCCAAGTAACTGAAGGTACACTAGGTAATTCTTTACCTCACTGAGGGGTTAATATGGCTGCTCTATGACACAAAGCACTTTATGTAATTCAGTTAAAGGGTGGAGATTATTCTAAATGAAGGAGGGTAGCCAGAGAGGAGTATTGCTCAATCTATACAAAGCTAAGCAGAAAACACACAATTATCCTTTAGGAGATTTAAGCTATTCCCTCTCTCTGTTGGCTTCTGGTGAGGGAGGCTTCCACTGAGCCCATGTGAGGCACATGCTGAGTGTATCTGCCATCATGTGCTCTTTGATCTCAGTGTATCTCAGGCAGCCATAGAAATGTGGGCAAATCCGAAGAAAACAAGCTGCTGTCTGTGGATCATTTTTTTCTGAGCTGTTAAGGAAAATCCAAGATGATTACAAATTTCCCTCCATTTAATTTTAAGAATATGAATAGCAACACATACTTCAATCTTCAGAATGGAGGTTTCACCTTTTGAACTCACATTGAATTATGAGTTAAGAAAATTCATTGTGCTATATTCATTCATTTGCTCTTTCAAAAATATCATTGAGATTTTGTGCCAGACACATAAATAGGAGGCCACCTCCTCTAAAGTTCCTATCCAGGAGCCCTACCCACCCCTCAGAAGAGTGGCACTTCTCCCGTCTCCATTTCCACAGCACCCCAGAGTTAAACAATTTATCACCTCACTTCTCAGTGAGCCCCACCACTTGCCAATCTATTCACCTTCAGTATTTTATGGTCTCAATCCATTTTATATTCAATCAACAACACAATCTTCCCAAATATAATTTAGACCATTAGCCATTGGTTTAATAACACAACATGATGCCTCACTGATGATCAATCATTCAATTCATCCATCAACAACTAAAGTTACTGAGAACTAACTGTTCTAGGCAGTGGTGATGGGGGTACAGGGGAGAGGGGATGAAGGGCAAATGTAACTCTTGACTTGGGCTCTTATACACTGGATAATGGCTCCCAAAGATGTCTCAACCTGAATCCCTGGAACCTGTGAATTTGCTGATGTATTTAAGGTTACAGACTTCAAAATAAGATTAACCTGGGTTACAGGGTGGGGCTAATCTAATCCCATAAACCCTTACCAGAGGATTTTTCTGGCTAGAGGCAGAAGGCAGAGAGCTTCCCAGTGGGAGGAGGAGTCAATGTACTGCCACTGCCACTCCCTCTGGGATGCAGGGGCCGCACACTAGGACTGGGAAGAGGCCTCCAGGAGCGAAGGGTGGCCACTGGTTGAGGGAAAACGAGGTCCTCAGTCCTACAACTGCAAAGAACCAGGTTCTGCCAACACAATGAACTTGGAAGTGGACTCGTCTCACAGCCTCCCAATAGGAGCTCCGCTGAGCAGCACCCTGACCTGGGCCCTGCGAGACCAGGAGCAGAGAACCCGGTCCAGCCAACACAGAGTCCTGACTTTCAGAACCTACAGAAAGGATATACATCTTGCCTTGAGCTGCTTGCTGTGATTTGTTATGGCGGCAACAGGGAACTATTACAAAGGCCTGAGTGATCTCCATGGAGGGCAGTACTGCTCTAGACAGCAACGCATTCCATAATTAAGTAGAAGACGCAGAGTCTGCTGAGAGCCACCGACAGGGTCCTATTAGTTCTGAAAGGATTCGGAGAGAAAAGTCAATGAGGCTTATAGAAGTCACAGAAGACTTTATGCAGGAAATACACTTTTAAATGGTTTTAAGAAAGAAAGCACTAGATAAAGAAGGAAGAATTTTTAAAAAGAGAAACAACGTGGCAGGGGCAGCGACACGCAAGCTGGGATGACTGTGGAAAACCAGTGCAACTGAAGGAGCAAACACTGTTGTTAGCACGGGAGGGAGTAAGGCTGTGAGTGACACGGTGGGTCACCGGAGGGAGGGGGGGCTGGGCACCCAGGGGAGGAAAGCTGCCCCTGCGTGTGATGAGCCCCTGAGCCCTCTGCCCACGCCTTCCTCCACGGGAGCGTTTCCAGGCAGACAGGTTGTAGATGTTACATGCCCGGAGAGGACTGCATTGGCACAAGATTCCACGGCTGCATTTTTCCCGGAGCTGCCCTAACAAAGGCCCACAAAACACATGACAGCATACATGTATTCTCTCCAGTTCCAGAGGCCACGTCTTAAATCAAGGTGTCATCAGGGCCATGCCCCCCCTGAAAGCAGGAAAGAAGGACCTGTCCCAGGCCCCCTCCTGCCCCCTGGAGTCCTTCAACTTGTGGCAGCGTAACTCCAACTGTCACATGCAAACTCCCTTTTTCACAAGGTCGCTAGTCATTGGATTAGGGACCACTCCATCGCATTAGGAATTCACCTTAATTAATTATACTTCAGTGACTCTATCTTCAAATAAAGTCACATTCTGAGGGACTGGGTGTGAGGACTTCAACATATGAATTAGGTGGGGGTGGGGACATAATTCAACCCATTCCAATGGCTAAAATAAGGCTTAAAAATGATCTGTATTAAATAACAACTCTGACCAGCACTAAAAGCCCAGCTGCATACCTTCACCAATAACCTACCTTGCACTGCATGCACACTGGACCTCGTAAGCATGCAGTTTACTCATCTGTCTTCCTACTGATCACCTCTTTCCTCTCTTAGAACTTCCTACACCCGGTCTCAAGGCTCAGTTCAGAGTTTTCTCCATTAGGAAAAAGCCATTCTATAATCGATTTCTAGGGAGGCTATTCTGCTTTACACATTATTGTATCACAGATAAAGTGTCTTTTGCTTATTGATAAATTGCTTCATAGGCAATGCACTGACATCCTCCATGAAACTACAGCCAAGACCCATGACTCATATAATCGGCCTATACCTAAAACTGCTCTATGTTCACCATGAACCCTATATGTGCTTATTGAAAACCAGCCCACCTGAAGAGATTCAAATACTACACAGCTAATAATAGTGACTTCAAAGCTAAATTTGGACTTTGTCCCGTAGAAATACACTTGTAGCCCCAGATTTAACTCAAGCATATGGGTCCCTCGTGCATCAACCACTTTGACTGGCAAATACTACATGTACCCCTACTGGTGATGCTCTGAGGCCCAGCATTCCAGCCAAAGCTGAAAAAGCACCCCCTAGCGTCCCAGTGCCAGCATTACTTGTCAGCACACTACTGAGCAAACCACGGGGTTTTTCCTGTAGCCCGCATATTCCTCAGCTGAAAATTTAAAGACATAAACCATTTTAAAAATTAAGTCTTAGAAACTCCCAAGTGAGAGTCAAGTTTTAGAAAGTGATTTCACCCCCAAAGCTCAAGGCTGGTCTGAGGGAGCTTCACCTAACTTTCTCTGCCAGCAGGACCCGAGGTATGTGGAACCCCAGAACTATGCCCAAAGACATCTCCTATGGGCACCAAGGTCTAAGCCAGGGTGGAAGTACAGATCATAATGTCTAGGAAAACCTTTACCCATAGGTTCAGACTCAAGAAGCTTCACATGATTCTCTCCCTCCCGGAGGGACAATTTGGATCAAATCTGAGCCTATTTGTTCTTATTTTGTGGCCTCCTGCAGAGTTTATATACAGAACTTCTAATTTGGCACTCACACTCACCACTTTCTACCCCTGCAAGCATGTCAAACTCGTGGCCAGCGGGCCGAAAGTTTGACATGCTTGTCCCAATCATATCACCAACCTCCTCAGAAGGGAGTTTCTACATAAACAGGCCAAAGGCCAAGAAGAAACAGCTTTGAAGTTTTCGATCATTTCTGTCACAGCCAAGTAGCAGTGCTAGCTGAGTATTTTTATTTTTTGTAAGAAGTCATTTAATTACGGCGTTTAAAATTCACATAAAGCACTGTGCTGAAAAGTAATCTTCATGGAAAAACATTTTGAATTAGAAAAGTACTGTGCCCACATTTACAAGAGTTATAGCATCTAAAGTTGAAAAGATTGTTGTTCTGTGGGAAGTAAAAGTATAAACACAACACTTGAAGCTGCAGCATCATATTTATTTTGGAAAAAGGAGTAGAGCATTGATTTATTGCTGCAAATACAGAAAGTTACTCTGAGAGGGAGAAAAATCAAAAGTGACCTATAGGAGCCCCAAATTCTCTCCTAAAACCTTTGGGGTGTGAGCTATCGCTCTCATCACCCTCCACACACTGGATGCCTCCCTTTTACTCTTCAGGAAACACTGCATTGAGTTATTGGATGCAATCCTTTTTTTTTTTTTTTTTAAATAACGTCAGCACTATTCCATTCAAGTCCTCAGGTCTTACTACAGTCTTCTAAAAGACAGGCCAGCAAATTGAGAGCTTTCAAAGCCACTTGCGACTCCTCCTGAATGACTTTGTGCTGTTAAAATGTTTGTAAACCAAGTGCTTTGCAGCAATCGGATCCCCCAAACAGCCATCTGTTGCTGTTTCCACGTAAGAAAATGCATCACTGTGAAGGTTCAATGACATAAAGATGGCACCGGGGACTGAGGGTGGTGTTAGCACTTCCATAAAAGGCGGAGTATAAAGAAAACTGCCCAAGGAAACGCGGGCGCCATGTTCCATCTCAACAGAGGCGAAAAGTGTTCTAAAATGCTCTGCCTTTATGTGTTTAAAAAACATGGAAGATTAAGTTTCACGGAACTTAAAAAGTAAACAAGAAACACCCCAAAGAGCACTGTGAAAACCTCGGGGGGATTGAAGGGCCATCCCTGCGGATGACTGCATCCCAGCATTCCGGTTTCCCTGCTTCTGCCCTTGTGAATGCCCCAAAGGCCCACAGGCTCTGGTGTTCTCAGACCACGATGGCTCTGCGCTTTAACTCAGCCACCTCCACGACAGAGGAGAAGGGCGCTGAGCCAAGTCCCCATCTATCAGCCTGGCATCCGTGGAACCTAAGCCTTCCTGGTTCCCCAGCTGCCACGGCAATGATGGAAGCCCATCCGAAAGGAAAGGGGCAACACAGATGTAACTCGCAAACAATGCTCAGACATCGTGGAAAACCTTATTATTGAACCTCCTTCCCAGTGGCAGTTGTTGGTCAACACCAAGTGACCCTGGCTTTGTATTTTCTCGGCAGTAAAACTTCAGCAGAAAAAGCATTCGGCACTGGACCTCCAAGTGCAGAGCTTCAGCCGAGGACTTTGACAATCAGAGAGGCTGAGATGATGTTCAGCTGTGTGTCCTTGAAAAGGTTTACTGAGGATTAGAGTTTCATTTTGTTGTTATTTGTTTGCTTAAACAGTCCCCACTGTCCTATTGGCTTCTATTCTCATTTCAAAGGAATTTTTGTCATTTCTCGGTTACTTTAACACCTTAATTTTTAGTTTCTCTGTGAGCAGTAATTGAATTAGATGAATTCCAATTAAAGAGCCCTGTTTTGGGAGGCAGCCTTGTAAACTGGGTGAGAACCTTTTCTTGTGTATCTAGACTGAATAATTTCTCTGTTTTGTAAGTTTGGGTTCTCAAAACCTACGTATCTTAAATAAGGTATAACTCAAATGAACAAAACAAGTGTCAACCCAACACCTGTTTTACACTCCGCAATGCCTAAGAAAACAGACAATATAAGGGAAGTTAGGTACCACAAACAATGAGAAAACAATTCAAACCCAAAGGCAAGCACTCAGTTTCACACGGCTCACTGTGCACAGATCCACGCTATGGGAATGCGAGGCACAGAAACGCTCTCCTGGACGCAGGCAAACACTTTCTTCATGATGGATTACACAATCGGCAGTGGCCACCCACAAAAACAACTGTGGTGCCGAAAGTTCTTCCTCCACACTGCTGCTTTGCTTCCATGTTCACATACAGCTCATCAGCACACCAGGGGGCGGGCAGTAGACAGTAAAATACTGGGCTCTGGGGCAAAAGCTGAGTTTGAATCCAGGGTCTGCCTTTTTCCAGTTGAGGGGCTGGATGATGCTGTGTATTTAACTCCTCAACCATCTTCTTAATAAAGTGTACTTTAATGTAGGATAGTCATTTTACCCGGTTCACACTTTACAGAGATGTAGTCATAATACATCTACAATTTGGTAACTTGTTTAACATTATATCATGCATGATTATTTCATGTTGCCACATAGTCTTCTTAAAGATTTAAATGGCTGCATGATATTCCATACATTGGCTATCCAGTAGTCTCCCCATCCTTTGGGAATTCCAAGATCTCCAATGGATGCCTGAAACCACAGACAGTACCAAACCCCAAACATTCTGTTTTTTTCTTATACATATAGACCTGTGATAAATTTAATTTATAAATTAGGCAAAATAAGAGATTAACAACAATAAATAATAAAATAAAACAATTATAACAATCCTATATAATAAAGAGCTAATATGCTAATTAGACCGAACAGCAAAATGACTCTCCAGATGACCTTCCGGACAAAGCCAGGGCTATGAGGGCCGGCCGGGGCTGCGAGGGGCTGCGAGGGCCGAGCCCCTTGCACGGATTTTGTGCATCGGGCCTCTAGCACACTATCATAAAAGTTATGCAAATGTGGTCTCTCTTTCTTGCTTCCTTTCAAAATATCTTATTGTAGTGTACTCAGCATTTTTCTTCTCATGGTGTGAGATGATAAAATGCCTATGGGATAAGATGAAGTGAGGTGGGTGAGACGCTATATGGTAAATAAGGGTGACTTGGACACTAGCACTGTGATACCTGGACAGTTGATCTGCTGACCTAGACATCTGCCTAGTGACTAATGGCAGGTAGAGTATACAGTGCAGATACACTGGACAAAGGGATGATTCACACCCCGGGCAAAACAGAGCTGGAAGGCACAAGATTTTATCATGCTACTCAGAATAGCTCACCATTTAAAACTTACGAATTGTTTATTTCTGGAATTGTCTATTTAATATTTCTGGACCACAGCTGACTATAGGCAACTGAAACTATAGAAAGCAAGACTGCGGATAAGAAGGAAATACTGTACCATATTTTACTTAATCACTGTTGTGGTTTTCATTTATATTACTCATAATTTTTGCCCTTTTGAATAGTGCTGAAGTGAAGGTTTTTCTTTACCTTATTGTTTCCTATGTCTTTAGTATTACTGCCCTAGGCTACTTTCCCCTATCTTAAATTTAAAGACACATATGCACAGTAGAAGAGTGAAGAATCTTTTATCTTAATCACTTTTATATTTAAAACCTGTAAGTCTGGAGAATAGCTCACGTTATCCAAGCCATTAAAACGTCTTTCATTTCAGCATAGTCTTGAGTATCTTCAAAATTCATCAAATACATAAACTAGAGAGCTGAACAACAGCTACCAAAAAGACTTTAAAACTTGAAATCTGGTTTGAGGATGTTGACATTTCTCCAGCTTGTAATTTAAAATATGTTTTTCCTTTCTGAAGTCTTTGGCAGTCAACCTTACATATTTCCCCTTTGAGATGGTTTATGATCACCAGGCCATATTTATATGACAAGTTTACCTGGAGCTATCTTTGAATTAAACACCACTATCCTGAATTATGAGAAAATTTAAAAATTCGGCTCAAATGCTTTCCTGTGACCCTAGCACCTTTTAGATCTTGAAGTGAACAGGTTGTGGTCAGTAAAGAAATTCCCCCCATACCCTGGCCTCTCAGAAATCCACTGACATAAACATAACAGAGTTGTGTGGAAATATCCAAGTGCTTTTGTGGTGATAAAATTTTAAGTGACAATACTCAGTATTGGAATTACAGGTGATAACATGAAAAAAAATGTCACATAACCTGCTTGACCCATTAATCTGAATATCACTGAGGGGGTTCAAGGCAGTGCAATGATTTACCAATCATCCAATGATCTAAGGTAAATCATTATAATAAATCATATCTTTGCCATTATTAAGATCAATCCCAGTGTGGATCATTTCTAAACTACTTCATGTTGCCACATAATCTTCATAAAAATTTATGAAGACCATGAAAGGTGCTGCAACAATAATCAATGCTTACATTTGCAGAGTTCTTTAAAGTTCATAAATCATTTTCATGTATTTGACCCTCCCATCCTGAAGGGTAGGTAGGATAGAAGCCTTGTTATTTTATAGATGATGAGAAAATAATTTCTTCAGAGTTTGAGAGATCTGCTTGAAGTAGTATATACTGAAGGGAAGTAATGAAATATGGTCTCCTTATTCCAAATCAACTGTTTTGCACTATGAAACCCAGGATCAAAAACATGCTGAAAAGGGATTAGTGTCTAGTTTCATTTTTGGCATCAACAAACCATGTTACCATGTGCAAGTCCTCAATTTCTTTATTTGTAAAATAACATTGGCTTGCATGACCTCTACAGGTTGAAAATTTATTTTTAATTTTTTAAATTATGAATTATTCAAATTATTTAAACTAAGAAAAGAAAATCACCCATTTCTTCCACCAAGACCTATGTCAAGAGGCTTACTACAGCTAATAAATGGGTCCTATTTATTTTATCCATTCAATCACTCCATGGCTTCTGACTGTAGAATTTAGTCCATTTACATTTAAAGAAATTATTGGTAGGTATGTGCTTATTCCCATTTTGTTAATTTTCTTCTCTTTTTGTACTTCTGTTATTTTCTTCTTCTCTTCCTCTCTTTCTTTGTGGTTTGATGGCTTTCTTTAGTGTATGATTATATTTCTTTCTCTTTGGCTTTTGAGTATTTATTATAGACTAGAGGCCTGATGCAAAAAATTTGTGCAAGAGTAGGCCTTTCTTCCCCCAGCTGCCAGCACTGGCTTCCCTCTGGCACCTGGGACTCAGGCTTCCCTCATAGCCCCGGCTTCATCTAGAAGGTCGTCAGGAAGGACATCTGGTCTAATTAGCATATTATGCTTTTATTGTTATAGATTACTGCTTTGTGGTTACCATGAGGCTTGCATATAACAACTTATATCTATAGCAGTTTATTTTAAGTTGACAGCACTTAAGTTTGATCCCATTCTATATTTCAACATTTTTATTTACCCTACATATTTTATGGTTAAATTTTTTGTTTGTTTTTTATGGCAAAGACTTTATTTTTTATCTTCCCAGAATGAGAGAAAGTATTTACATTCCATTTCTCTCAAGCAACAAAACCACTGGGTTTCCAAATCAGGAGTCAGGATGCCATATTCATACACCTCAGAGACTCCGAAATGAGAGACATGGCTGGCATCTGAGGAGCGCCTTAGGTCCGAGTACCAAATGGGACAGGGCACTTTGGCACATATGAACCCCAACATCACTGGTTCTTAACATCCTGGAAACATTTTCCAAAGGGGTGAGAGGTTCAGAAGTGCTGAGATCCATGAACATTCAAACACTCACTAAACTGCTGCTACAAGTGATGCAGAGAAGAGGTTACATCTGTGTGGACTACAACTGCTCCACCCTGGCATGAGTCTGCCCACAGGATGGCTGGAGTCTTCACCTACGTCATCAGGTGACAGGCAGCAGACAGGTGGTCCTTCCCAGGCAGGGGCCCTTCTTTCTGTCCCACTTTAGCAACAGTGAAAACAGGAGCCATAAGGAAGGAAGGCCCAGAAATTCTCAGGTAGAACTAGGGGAGGCAGAAGGCAGCTATGGGGTCAGCTGGTGGCTATATTGATCATGAGGTTCCCTCTGGTGGGTTTGCAGCTTCTTGTTTACATAATGCACTCTGGAGCCTGCCATGCCAGGCCCTGTACCCGCCAGGGCTGCCATTCTGGATCCTCCCTACCGGTTAGAACATGCACACCGACCAGAGCCAACCTCCACATCGGATGCTGGGAGCAGTTCCACATTTTATGTTTTTATCTTGTGTATCCCATAACTAATTGTAGTTATTTTTACTACTTTCATCTTTTAACCTTCGTACTAGCTTTATATGTTTGCAACCAGATTTATACTTTTATGTGTTCCTGTTAAAAGAATTATGACCCTTGCCCTAACCAGTTTGGCTCAGTGGATAGAGCGTCGGCCTGCAGACTCAACAGTCCCAGGGTCGATTCCGGTCAAGAGCATGTCTTGGTTGTGGGCACATCCCCAGTAGGGGGTGTGCAGGAAGCAGCTGATTGATGTTCCTCTCTCATTGATGTTTCTAACTCTCTATCCCTCTCCCTTCCTCTCTGTAAAAAAATCAATGAAATACAATAAATAATTATGATTCTTTCTTTTCATCTTAAAGAAGTCCCTTTAACATTTATTGTAATGCCAGTTCAGTGTTGATGAACTCCTTTAGCTCTTACTTATTTAAAAACTTTTTATCACTCTTTTGATTCTAAATAACTTTGCCAGGTAGAGTGGTTTTTGGTTGAAAGTTGTCCTTTTTTCCATCAATACTCTGAATATATCCTGCCAATCCCTTCTGGCTTGTAAAATTTTTACTAAAAATTCTGATAGCCTTATAGGGGTTCCCTCCTATGTAACAAATTATTGTTCTCTTGATGCCTTTAAAATTCCCTCCTTGTATTTAACCATTGACATTTTATTTATAAATGCTTTGGTTTGGGTCTCTTTTGGTTCATTTTCTTTGTAATCTCCTGGTTCCTGGATCTAGGTATCTGTTTCCTTCCCTATGTTAAATAATTTTTCAGTCAATATTTCTGAAAATAAGATTTCTGCTCTCTTTTCTCTGTCCTCTCCTTCTGGGAGCTCCATCATGTGCATGTTAGTCCATTTGATGTTGCTCCCAAAGTCCCTTATGCTCTCTTGACTTTTTTTCATTCTTTTTTTTTTCTTTATGTTGCTCTGATTGGGTGATTTCCACTGCCCTGTCTTCAAGTTGACTGATCTTTTCTTCTGGTTCATGTAGTTTCCTGTTTAAAACCCACTAATGTATTTTTCAGTTCAGTTACTATACTCTTCAACACTGTTACTTCAATTTGGTACATTTTCATATCTTCCAAGTCTTTGTTGAAGTTCTCACTTTGCTATCAATTCTTCTTCCCAGTTCAGTGAGAATCTTTATGATCATTACTTTCAACTCTTCATTAGGTAAATTACTTACCTCTGTTTCACTAAAGTTTTTTCTTGAGGTTTTATCTTATTATTTCACTTAAAACACCTTCATTTGTTTCTTTTTTATATATATTTTATTGAGAAGGAGAGAGATAGAAATATCAATGATGAGAGAGAATCACTGATTGGCTGCCTCCTGCACGCCCCCTACTGGAGATTGAGCCTGCAACCCAGGCATGTGCCCTTGGCCGGAATCGAACCTGGGAACTTCAGGCTGACGCTCTATCCATTGAGCCAAATCAGCTAGGGCACCTTCATTTGTTTCTTATTTTTTCTTGACTCTCTGTTTTCTATGAAGTTCATAAAATAACCACCTCTCACAATCTTGAAGGAGTGGTGGTCTTTAAGAGATGAACCTTATTGTTTAACTCTACTCCAACTTTCAGTCTCCTCTCAAACTTTTGTATTTTTTCAAGCAGCCTATTATATTTTTAATAGCTTCCAGGAGTTGAGGTCCTATCAGTGTTCAAAGGTGAGGATCTCAGCATGGAGATACAGGTTGACTGGAAGCTAGACTTTCAAGCAGCAGCTTTGAAAAGTATGCAAATATATATAGACTACAAACAGAAGCCCCACTAGCTACCAGCGCCAGGCGATCTGGAGGTGTCCCCTGGGCAGCAGGCATAAAAATCTGGCCTTAGACACATATATGAGGTCTTTATGGGGAGATACTGTTGAGCTGAAGCAAGGTAGAGAGTGAGCACCTAGTTGGAGTCCACAGTGTAAGTTCCTGGGGGCAGATCCTGAGGCTGCTAGATGTGTATCAAACCAGGAGCCTACTCCTCAGGCTGAAGTTCCAGGATAAAGAAGCCTCCACTGCAGAAAGACTAGGGGGTGCTTCATTCAGATGTCTGTGAACTGCCCTGGGGGGTGGCAGCTTGTCAAGAACCATCTCATTGCCAGAGTCCTGTGAGACCCAGGAATGCAACAGCCTTGATCACCAGAGCCAGGCTATCAAGGGGCATCTCCTGTGTGCCAGCCATAGAAACCAGGATGCCAGACATAACAAGGAGGGCAGCAGACATGCATAAATCTCCCTTCGGGGACACTGAAGCTATATAGCACAGCAGAGCCCTCCCAAGTCTCAGGGAAGGATTAGAGTCAGCCCCTAGATCTGTGTTTAGTGTTTAATAAGAAGCCTTCCCCTCAGCTCATAACCATGATAATTAGTTAATAGCCTCTGTTACAGAATGACCTAGCTCTTGGGTCTGTTGCTTGTGGCTGTACCCTGGGGTTGGCGGCTGTTGAAAAACTCTTTCTCAGTTGGTTTCCTGTAGGACCCAAGAATATAAGGCCCAATGGCCACCAGAGCCAGAAGATGTAGAGGTGTCCCCTGGAGGCAACTGGAAAAATCGGTTCACCAGATAGGAGCATGAACTCTTTTCTGGATGACGCCAATTATTACAGTTCCATTGGAATGGAAACTACCATGGCCTCCAGAGCCAGGTGATCAAGAGGTATTTCCTGGGCCGTAGCTCCAAAAATCAAGAATCAAAATGCACATAAAAGCTCGCTTCTGGAAGATAATGGTGCTCTGAAGCACAGCCAAGAAAAAGCACAGGGATGGAGCTCACCAGTATATGTTCAGGAGTGTTCCAGCAGGCTCCTAGACGTGTTTGTTAAATTAGATGCCTGCCCCTCATGGCAATGCTGTAATATTAGCAGATGAGCCTCTGTCTTTTAAAGTCTGGCCGCCATCTGCTGCCTCTGAGCTGGACCCTTAGGCAGGTGAATCGGAATGCCTAAACCCCTTCAGAGCCACTTCTCTTAAAATGAAACTAAACCACTTTATTACACCACATACAAAAATAAAGACTTAAATTTAAGACCTGAAACTATAAAACTCCTAGAAGAAAACAGGTAGTAAACTGTTTGACATCATTCTTAGCAATATATTTTTGAATATGTCTTCCCAGGTAGGGGAAACAAAAGAAAAAATGAACAATTGGGGCTACATCAAACTAAAAAGTTTTTGCACAAGAAAGAAGCCATTAATAAAATGAAAAAAACAACCTACAAATAGATTTTGCAAATGATATATCTGATAAGGAGTTAATGGCAAAATATATAAGGAACTTGAACAGCTTAACACCAAAAAACATCTGATTGAAAAATGAGCAGAATTATATGCATATATGGACATAGACAATAGACGGCCTGGGAGGGGCAGGTGCGAGGTGGAAGAAGTCTCTGGGAAAACAAACAAACAAACAAAGGGACATCTGTAATACTCTCAACAATAAAGAAAAAAGAGAAATAAAAATGAGCAGAAGACTTGAATAGATATTTTTCCAAAGAGGACAGACAGATGGACAATAGACATATGAAAAGATGCTCAATATTACTAATCCATCAGGGAAATGCAAATTAAAACCACAATGAGCTATCATCTCACACCTGCAGAATGGCTATCATCAATAAATCAATAAACAAGTGTTAGCAATGATGTGGAGAAAAGGGAACCCTCATGTACTGTTGGTGGAATTGTAAATTGGTTTGGCCCCTCTGGAAAACAGTATGAAAGTTTCTCAAAAAATTAAAAATAGAACTACCATATTACCCAGCACTTCTACTTCTACATATTTATTTGAAAAAATCTAAAACACTAATTCAAAATGATATTTGCACCCCTATATTCATTGCAGCATTATTTATAATAGCCAACTCATGAGAGCAACCTATGTGTCTATCTATATATAATTGGATAACAAAAATGTGTTATACATTTATGATGGAATATTACTCAGCCATAAAAAATGAAATATTGACATCTGTGACAACATGGATAGACCTAGAGGGTATTTTGCTAAGGCAAGTACATCAGACAAAGAAGGACAAAAACCATATGATATGACTTTTGTGTAGACTCTTAAAAAAACAAATAAATGAACAAATAAAACAGGAACACATTAATATAGAGAACAAACTGATGGTTGGCAGATGGGAGGAGGTTGGGGGAATGAGTAAAAAAGGTGAAAATGATTAAAAAGTACAAACTGCAAGTTATAAAAATATTCAATGGGGATGTGAAGAATAGCATAAGAAATATAGTCAATAACACTGTAATAACTATGTATTTTGCTAGATGGCTACAACAGTTATTATGGCTATTATTTCAGTATATACTTGCCTAATCACTACAATGTGCACCTGAAATTAATATAATATTGCATGTCAACTAATATAAATATATATATTTTAAAAAGAACCATTTCAGATCACTATAGTCTTATGGGTCTTGGGACATGAATACCATTGTTTTTCTTTTATTATTTATTTATTTATTTATTTATTTATTTATTTATTGTTTAAAGTATTACATGTCTCCTTTTTCCCCCATTGGCCTCTCCCCGGTCATTCCCACTCCTCATCCAGCACATACCCTCACTCCCCTACTGTCTGTGTCCATTGGTTATGCTTATATGCATGCATACAAGTCCTTTGGTTGATCTTTCAACCCCCTCCCCTCCACCTTCCCTCTGAGGTTGGATGGTCTGTTTGATGTTTCTATGTCTCTGGGTCCACTTAAGTTCATCAGTTTATGTTGTTCATTATATTCCACAAATGAGTGAGATCATGTGATATTTATCTTTCTCTGACCAGCTTATTTCACTTAGAATAGCTCTCCAGGTCCATCCATGCTGTTGCAAATGGTAAGAGTTCCTTCTTTTTTATAGCAGTGTAGTATTCCATTGTGTAGATGTATCACGGGTTTTTAATCCACTCATCTGCTGATGGGCACTTAGGCTGTTTTCAAATCTTAGCTTTTGTAAATTGTGCTGCTATGAACATAGTGGTGCATATGTTCTTTCTGCTTGGTTTCTAGTTTCTTGGGATATAGTCCTAGAAGTGGGATCACTGGGTCAAATGGGAGTTCCATTTTTAGTTTTTTGAGGAAACTCCATACTGTTCTCCACAGTGGCTGCACCAGTCTGCATTCCCACCAGCAGTGCATGAAGGTTCCTTTATCTCTGCATCCTCTCCAGCACTTGTCTTTGCTGATTTTTTGATGATAGCCATTCTGACAGGTGTGAGATGGTACCTCATTGTTGTTTTGATTTGCATCTCTCAGATGATTAGTGACTTTGAGCATGTTTTCATATGTCTCTTGGCCTTCTGTATGTCCTCTTTCAAAAGGGGTCTATTTAGATCCTTGGCCCATTTTTTATTGGATTATCTTCCTTTTGTTAAGTTGTATAAGTTCCCTATAAATTTTGCAGATTAAACCCTTATTGGATATAACATTGGCAAATATGTTTTCTCATGCAATGGGCTCTCATTTTGTCTTGTTGATGGTTTCTTTTGCTGTACAGAAGCTTTTTATTTTGATGTAGTCCCATTTGTTTATTTTCTCCTTAGTTTCCATTGTCCTAAAAGCTATATTGGTAAAGATAATGCTATGGCATATGCTGATATTTTGCTGCCTATGGATTCTTCTAAGATTTTTATGGTTTCCTGTCTTACATTTAAGTCCTTTATCCATTTTTAGTTTATTTTTGTGAATGGTGTAAGTTGGTGGTCTAGTTTCATTTTTTTGCATGCATCTGTGCAATTTTCCCAACACCATTTATTAAAGAGATTGTCTTGACTCTATGAATTCAATGCAATCCCCATTAAAATACCAATGGCATATTTCACAGACCTAGAAAAAACTCTCCAAAAATTCATATGGAGTGAAATAAGACCCAGAATAGCTTCAGCAATCCTGAGAAAGAAATCAGAGTTGGAGGGACCACAATACCAGATATCAAGCTATATTACAAAGCCACTGTTCTCAAAATTGCCTGGTACTGGCAAGAACAGACATATAGACCAATGGAACAGAACAGAGAACCCAGAAATCAACCCAAGCTATTATACTCAATTAATATTTGACAAAGGAGGCAAGAGCATACAACCCATTGTTTTTCAAAGTTACATGTCTTGGGGGCTTCTCTCTCAGGTTTATCTCTTAAGTACTGGAGTGCCAGATGTGGGTTTGAATCTTTTGTTCCTCAGGGAGAAGCTCCAGGTTTTGAGTTTCCTCCTGGTTGTGGGTCATCACACCGGAAGTGGATTTATGGTGAGATTGTGTCCCAGACTCTCCTGCCCTTTGATGTGGTTTTTCTTCTGTTTGCCCAATGTCTAATTATCATTCAGTCAGCCATTAGGAAATTGTTCCACATGTAGTTTTAGACTCAGCGTGTCCATGGGAGGAAGTCAGTTCAGGATCTTCCTACATTACCATCTTCTGAAAATTTCATTTTCTTCTTATTTACAAGAGAATAGTGTAGTTCTCTGCTACACATTCCTGCTCCCCAGCTCTCCCTCAATTACACTCACATCCATGACAAGTATTTAGATATGATCTGATGTAGTAAGTCAGCTTCAATGCCATAATATTATAGTGATAATAGAATATTACTATCTATTTTAATAGTGTGCTTACTATTTTCAGTGCTTTACATGACAACTCATTTAATCCTCATAATGGCCCTCGAACTGGATAAAATTACTATCCTCACTCTATAATTCAGGACTCAGATCTAGACAGGTAAAGCAATGTGTTCAAGCTGACCAAGCTAGAGTCAAGATTCAAAGCCAGACAAGTTCCTAGAGCCACGTAGTTAACCACTATTCCATGAAGCCACATTCCTTGACTTAAAATTTTATCACAATATTCTTCAAGAGTAAATTTCAACTGATAAAAAATTTTGACCACAGATTTTACCTCAATTTACCTTGTCCAGAATAGTACCTTATAACCACGTGAAAAGCCTCCAACAAGTATTTCCCTAATAGATTAATTCCTGTCCATTATTGACAAAAATACCTGTACCATTTGTGGGGTCCCTTCCATGACAGGGACCCCCAAACCAAAGGTGTTACTTGGGCAATGACTCAATGGAAGAGATCTACCGCAGTGGTCATCAGAATGGTCCCCCTACCTCTCCTGCTGGACTCTCTGGAAAGCTCACTTCCTCTTTTGAACCAGTGCAGTCACTCAACTCAGACTGCTGTAAACTCATCCACTCTTAGGAGGAACTTTGAGAATAGAAGCTCTGACTAATTTGTACTTCTTTGACTTCAGGAAGAAAACAATACCATATGTATACATGTTTACTATCCATGTTTAATATTCACCAAGAGTAATTTTCTTGCATTTTTGTTAAGGTCACATTTATTGTTCATGTTAATGGTGCAATTTTCATAGCAAAGAAACTGAAACTACCGCTCAGATAAGGAGTGTATTCCTCAGTCAGAACACTGGCAGCCTCAGTACTTCTTTGCCCCATGGACAGTGTCCCTGTCTTCTGAACACAGCCCAGCAAATGGAAAGGCTGCCCCCTGCCCTGGCACTAAGGGCCAAAGCGCGGCATTCCTCTCACCATTCATCATCAGTGCCCTTGTGATCCTGCCCTGCACCCAGCATCCCAGCCTCAGGGTGACTATACAAGAAACACGTATCAGCATTTGTCAGGAGCAGCAGATGCATACAATAAACACCAAAAAGTCTGGACAAAGACTTCCAAACAGCCCTCTGCAATCTCATCTAACTACTCTGACCTTGAGAGGCTGAAGTTCACTGCAGCCTAGGAGAGCGACATATCAAAGGCTCTGACTGCTGGTCTCTTTCTAGAATTCTACCACCACCCCCACCTTCAAACCACCGAGATGTTGCTACAGTTCATTTCATTCCCACTAATCAAGACGGAAGTATTTTCTTTCCCAATTAGGTCCAATTGCACGAACGCAAGAGCACATCTGCTTGCCTTTCAAGAAGGCTCACACCCAGGGGACGGTGGAGCATTACTGACAGAACAGCTACATGGTTTGCCATCTAGCTCTTCCTCTCGCAGTGCTTCTGCCATCTTTTATCAGTGCTTATACGCAGCTTCCTTTTAACCTAGGACTGCTGCTGTAAGCATCTAGACTCCGCTTTGCCTGCAGGGACTTCGGATGAGAGTTTATCAGGACTGGGGAGCCTGAGGCTTTTACGTGGACGTGGTTCCCACTCATAGTTATTAGCATCCGTGTGTGAGAAGCCACACCCACCGACACTTCAGGCCAGCTCCCCACAAGAGCGCCACCTAGAGCGGTGGAAATCTATCTCCAGTTAGAAAACAGGATCACTTTTGTGCCGTTAAAAAACTAATCTGATATGAGGCTAACCTTTAGAGATAATAGCAAACACCCAATGTGGCTGCCACAATAGGCATTACAGGGCCATCAAGCATAAGGTATCACTGTGCCACTTAGGGTTGTTTGTAAAGCAATAAAGAAACCAACAGATGGCAAAAGATGCACTATATTCCCACTTACAGCATAAGGAACCTGCAATAATCCGACACTGACTTTTAGAAAATGTTTTCCCTTGGATGACTTCTTTTTAAATAATTTTAATATGGGCCTAATATTCTATATTCTATATAGGTCTTAGTGAGTCACGCAAAAGTGATTCTCTTATGGCTAAAAAGACACAGGCATTTCAAGGGAAAAATACTGGGGGAAATGTATCATTTCATTGCTCCTTGTTAAAGGATAGAAGGCATATATTTGTAAACTTGGGCTTTGTGGTCAGAAGGAGTTCAAAAACCAGTTATGCACTTTCCTAGGATTTGTGCAAGTCATTTAACTTCTCTGAAGCAGTGTATTAATAATAATAGTTACCTCCATGGGTTGTTGTAAAGAGCTTATGCAGAGTCAGTGCAGAAAAAAATGTTCCACAGATATTAGCCTTGTCATCATTCTTCATAGTATATTGTAGTTGCTATCATTGTGGGCTCTCAAAGAACTCTGCAATGACTATAACAAGGACATCTGCCCAGTGGTTTCTGGTATCGTCTCTACATTTATGGCTTTCCTATCCAACACTATGTTCATATTACTGTAATGGGTGGAAAAATGGAGAAGAAATAGCTAACACACTACCCTAGTGAGAAATTCTAGCCTGTCCTGGTAACAATGGAAATGTGCATAGTTTATTGTTTGAAGGCTGTTAACAAGATTCCATTCAGGGCAATTGTGCAGTGGATGAATAATCTGAAGACAACTGTATTCTTCTCTTCTTTTTTAAGCTTCCTTTCCATATTGTCTTTGTTGAGGAATACTTTCATTTTGGCCCTGAGACACTTCTCAACATAGGAATAACCTCTACCCATTACCATCTCATTAGTACTGCCATGTGCATTCCAGCACTATTCACAATAGCCAAGATGTAGAAAGACCCTAAATGTCCATCTATTTGTAAAGAACATCTTAAAACATTATTCAGCCTTAAAAAGGAAGGATCTACAGTATAGATGAAACTTGAGGTCCTTATACTAAGTGAAATAAACCAGGCACAAAAAAGATATGCTGCATGATTCCAATTTGTGAGATATCTAAAATAGTCAAATTCAGAGAATCTTCCTGAATAGCCACATCAATCTTGACAAAGAAGAACTAAGTTGGAGAAATGGCACTATCTGAAATCAAACTATACTATAGGCCATAGTAATCAAAACAGCATGGTACTGGCATAAAAACAGACATATACAACAATAGAATAGAATAGAGAACCCAGAAATAAACCCACGTGTACATGGTCAGTTAATATTTGACAAGGCAAGAACATAAAATGGGGTAAAGACAGTGTGTCTATTCAATAAATGGCATTGGAAAAATTGGACAGATACGTACCCAAAAAATGAAACCAGATCACCTTCGTACACCACACATAAGAATAAACTCAAAATGGATTAAAGACTGAAATGTCAGACTAGAAACTATAAAAATCCTAGAAAAAAACGCAGTAAAACCTCAGACATTTCTCTTAGCAATATTTTTTCTGATATATCTTCTTTGGCAAGGAAAACAACATTAAAAAAAATGGGACTATATCAAACTAAAAAGTTTCTGAACAGCAAAGGAAACCATCAACAAAAAAAGACAACCCACTGGATAAAAGAACATAGTTTCAATGATATATCTAATAAGGGGTTCATATCCAAAATTTATAAAGAACTTCTAAAACTCAAAAAAAATTTTCCATTAAAAAATGGGCCACGGACCTCAATAGGCACTTCTCCAAAGAAGATATACAAATGGCCAATAGCATATGAAAAGTTGCTCAATGTCATTAATCATCAGAAAAATGCAAATTAAAACCACAATGAGACATCACCTCACACCTGTCATAATGACTATCATTAACAAATCAACAAATAACAAGAGTTGGTGTGGATGTGGAGAAAAGAGAACCCTTATGCACTGTTGGTGGGAATGTAGGTTGGTAAAGCCACTGTGGAAAACAGTATGTAGTTTTTTCAAAAAATTAAAAATGAAATTGCCTTTTGACCCAGCAAGTCCACTGCTGGGAATGTAGCCAAAGAAACCAAAAAAATAGCAATTTGAAATAATATATGCACCCCTATTTCCACTGCAGTGTTATTTACAATAGCCAATATTTGGAAGCAACCAAAGTACCCATCAGTAGATGAGTAGATAAAAAAGTTGTGGTACATTTACACAATGGAATACTACTCAGCCATAAAAAAGGAAATGTTATCTTTTGCAACAGAATGGATGGACCTGAAGAGTATTATGCTAAGTGAAATAAGCCAGTCAGAGAAAGACAAGTACCATCTGGTTTCACTTATATGTGGAATCTACTGAACAAAGCAAACTAACAAACAAAATAGAAACAGACTCATAGATACAAAGAACAGACTGACACCTGTCAGGTGGGAGGGTGGTTAAGGAGGGGGAGACTCAGTGAAAAAAAAGTGAAGGGATTAAGCAAAAAACAAACAAACAAAAAAACCTCATAGTCACAGACCACAGCATGGTAATTACCTGAGGGAAAAGGGGGAGAAGGGGAGGTAGAAGAGGGTAAAAGGGGAATAATGATAGAAGGAGATTTGACTTTGGGTGGTGAGCACACAATACAAAGTACAGATGATGTATTCTATAATTGTACACGTGAAACCTATGTAATTTTATTAACCAATGTCACTCAAAAAATTGAATTAAAAAATTTTAGATAGTTATAGTCATGGAATCAAAGAGTAAAATGGTTGTTTCCGGGAGCTGGGGTGGAGGTGGAATTGCAGGTTACTAATCAGTGGGACAAAGTTAAATGAGACAAACAAGCTCTAAAGATCTGCTGTACATAACTGTGTCTACAGTCAGCAGTACTGCATCGCCACTGAAAAATCTGTTAAGAAGGTAGATCTCATGTGTTCTTAGCAAAATTAAAAAAAAAACACTAAAAACCACATAACCAACTCCTAGTTTAATCACTAAGATGACAACCTTCCTAAGTTTAATAAACTAATCTAGTATGCACAGTTACATGGCTCTTGATAGATTAATATATTACCAGGCAGGGAATGTTTATAATTTTAAGACTCTCTGAAGCAAAATATAATAATCCAAGTGAATTAATTTTTCACACTTAAACTTTAAACACTTGAGCAGGTAGGTAGAGAGATAAGGGGAGAATTTTGAGGCAGGATGCTTTTGAAGGCATCTCTCAAATTGTAATATAAAGGCTACAACTTATTTTTCATACCGTAATATCAACCCTACAAAAGAAGGTACAGTTGTTTTGTGGAATGATAAGGAAAAGTAGGTTACTACATGTTTAAAGATCCAAACCTTTTAATCCAATAGAGATGTGACCCCCACCCAACTGAGTAGAAATGTGGGCATTGGAGATAAGCATACTTTAAAAAATTTGTTTGTTTTTGTTGTTGTTTTAATAGAGAAAGGCATTAGAACATATCTACTCATCATTATAGGACTGGAAGCATCCTCATGTCATCTACCTCCGATGCTGGTTCCCTAGGCAGTCTCCCTCCCACCACAAGGCAAGGTCTGGTCCCACCACCCCTAGAGTACCACAGGCATTCCATCTGGAACTTGCAGAGAAAAGAAAGACATCAACTTGGCTTTTAAATGAATGTGGCTCCCTCTCCTGGTAGAAAGCCTGAATCAATAATAAAATTCTGAGGAGGGCAGCAGGGGATTACTTAGCCTCTCTATCTCCAGCTCCAGAAATATTTGTCAACACAACACCTCTAATACATGAAGCCACACATGCCCTCCATGATTCTTGTATTCTGATATTCCTGCTTTAGAAGAGGGGAAAAGGATACACTAATAAAGGAATTCTTAAAGAAGACATTTGGGGTTAAAATAAATAAGTTTTTCTTTAAATAATAAGAAACAATATTTTTATCCCTGGGTCTATTAAAAAGAGACCATTCCTACAAAGGTGTACTTGGATGTAGGGACTGAGAGAAGAACTAAATACTGCTTTGAAAGACAACCATTAACAGCATTCTTCTGAGACCAAGTAAATATGTTAACATGCCAAAATGCCTATTTGTCATCCTAACTTTTAATGAAGTAAAACCTACAATATTAAAAGTATCTTTCATCACAAGTCTACAGGAAATCTTATAAAGGGACACTTTGAGCAACAGCATTTTGTTTATTAGAAATAAAGACTTGAGCCCCAACTATATATTTCTTTATCATTAATCCAAAAATGTAGATAACCACAAGAGTGGTACCAAATATCTATATTTACATGAATTTCAACAGCAACACAAAATGATATATTGATGATGCACAGGTGTGCAATTTCCTAAATAAATCCTAATTGGTTGAGCACTACAGAAGTCTAAGAAATAATTAAACACAAAGACAAAATAAAACAAAAAATAATCCTAACATTTCAAACAGAAGAGCTCATTTAAACCATCACATTTTGTCTCTTAATACTTCATTGATTGCTAACTTTTATTCTCTCCCTAATGATCCCAATGTTTCCAGATCACAGATCCTGCCACCCGCTGGAGGCTACAACCTAGGTTATCACACCATCTGCAAGAGTTTCAGTCCTGGAAGCAATACACTATGGTTCCATGCAGAAGGGTCAAGTTCAGGAAGCCAAAGGGCGGTATCCTTATACCAGAGGCAACCAGGGAAGACCCAGATAATATTTTGTTTTGTCTCTGAAGATGGCTCCCCTCAATCTTCAATGAAAGTTAGATAAACTCTAGATTTGGGAATGATGGGAAGTTGAGGTGGGAGATTTTCAAAGACAACTTGGGCAGATGTCATATTTTCTGTTCTTTCTTATAAAGACATATATTTCAACTCTGGGGGGAGCTGGAAGAAAGGAAATGGATGTGGAAATATTGAGCATCATTCATATCCACATATGATAGATTTCCTAGAAATCTGGAAACCAGAAAAGGGAATAAGGAGATTGGGGTGAAGACAGAAAATTATGCACTACATATTTTCAGTGTTACAAAATGCGTGCATGTAATTAACATTGCTATAATACTATTGCCTAAATTAAAGAGAGCTCATTTGATTTCATCAATGTTTTTACTAATATCCTTTCCCTTTTGCAGGACCCTAATCAGGAATTCTTCTAGTTTGCAACAGTTCCTCAGTCTTCCATTGACTTTTATAACCTTAAAAATCATAAAGAGTACAGGTCAATCATTTTGTAAATGAGTTTCTTGGATATTTTTTTCATTACTGGAAAGAGGTTATGCATTTTTAGGTGGGTATACCACACACACACACACACACACACACACACACACACACACTTACACAAAATATGTTCTTCTTAGTGTATCATATCAAGAGGTTCATGATGCCACTATATCTTAATACTGGTGGATGTTTATCTTGGTCACTTGTTTGATGTAGTATCTACCAGGTTTCTCTACTGTAAAGTTGCTATCTTCCCTTCATATTTAATATATATCTTGGACGAGACATTCAGAGATTACAAATTCTATTTTTCCTCAAATTTCTGTCCACTAATTTTAGCATCCATCAGTATGGACTCATGGAAATTGTTTTATTTTAGAGCTTAAAATTCAACACTGAGTTTCCCTTTCTGACAGTACATTATTAGTGTATAAAAATGCAACTGATTTCTGGATATTTACTTTGTATCCTGCTACTTTACTGAATTCTTTTATCAGTTCTAGGAGTTTTTTTGTGGAATATGTAGGGTTCTCTATACACAGTATCATGTCATCTGCAAATAATAACAATTTTACTTCTTCCTTTGCAATTTGAATGCATTTTATTTCTTCTTCTTGTCTGGTTGCTGTGCCTAGGACTTCCAGTACTATGTTAAAAAAAAAAAAGAGTGGTGAAAGAGGACATCCTTATCTTGTTCAAGATCTTTAGGGAAATGCTTAGTTTTTTCACATTGAGTATGATGTTGGCAGTGGGTTTGTCATAGATGGCATTTATTACATTGAGCTATGTTTTGTCTAAGAAAACAATCTGATCTATAATTGCTTTAAAAAATGTAGAAATAAATTTAACCAAGGATGTAAAATACCTGTACTCAGAAAATTACAAGACACTAAAGAAAAAAAAACGAAGAAGATACAAATAAGTGGAAACATATACCATGTAAATGGATATAAAAAAATTAACATCATTAAAATGTCCATACTACAAAAGTAATCTATAGATTCAATGTGATTCCTAACAAAATACCTATGGTGTATTTCACAGAACTAGAACAAATATTCCTAAATTTAAATTTTATATGGGACTACAAAAAAATCCAAAATACCCATAGCAATCTTGAAAAAGAAGGACTAAATGGGAGTAATAATGCTAAATGACATCAAATTATACTATAAGGCCATATTATTCAAAACAGCATGGTACTGGCATAATAACAGACATACACATCAAGAAAACAGAATAGAGAGCCCAGATATAAACCCATGTCATTATAGTCAATTAATATTTGACAGAGGAGGCAAAAACATACAATGGGGCAAAGACAGTCTACTAAAAAAGTGGTACTGGGAAAATTAGACAGATACATGCAAAAAAATGAAATTAGACCACTTTCTTATACTACACATAAGAATAAACTCAAAACTGATTAAAGACTTAAATGTTAGAATCAAAACCATAAAAATCCTAGAAGAAAATATAGGCAGTAAAATCTCGAGCATTTCTCTTAGCAAATTTTTTTCTGATATATCTCCTTGGGCAAGGGGCAAAAATAAATAAATAAATAAATAAATAAACAAACAAACAAACAAACAAACAAATGGGATTGCATCCAACTAAAAAAACTAATAAGTTTTAGCTCAGGAAAATTCAAATCTGAGGTTATTTACATTATTTTTTGCTCAGGCTTTCCCAGCTTTGGTCATTAAGAGTTCCTTCAGGTTAGACCCTGTGTTCTTTTGAAAAACTTCCATCTCTCTGGGGGTATTTCCTTACTTCCTGACACAAGAAACTACTTCAAATTCATCTTGTATTTCCTGCTCCAGCTCTGGAATCAATCACTTCTCTAAAGAGTCTCAGTTCATTTTATTGGAGAATAGTTTTTAGAAGCCAAGACCTACCTCTAGTTACATCATTGTTTCTGGAGTGTCATTGTTTAAGCCCTTTCAGTGTACAGATCTAGGAAATATATGTATATATAGAAACCTATGCATACAGATATGTCTACATTTCTGTATATATCATCTGTGTGTATCTATATGTATAGGTATACATACATACAGTATATATATGCATGTGTGTGTGAGTTGAGTGTACAAAATATGTGTGTACATGTAAAAAAGATACACACACATATGCATAACCATGAGTTTTTACTGATAACCTCTGACCCTAAATACCACACAGTACATTTTAGCATTCTCCCTTTCCTTATTCATAACTTCTTTACCCGAGAATAAAAACCTAGTTCTCATTCTCTATGATTATTTACAATATAATTATTTGTTTAATGCTAATAAGCAAACTCAGTAGTTTCAGAATTTATAAAACATACCCTTGTGAGAAACATCTTAGCTACTTGGTTACGGCATTTATGTACCATTTTCTGTCTTTCACTTTACAGTATCCAATCAAAATATTGTATTTTAGTTACTTAGGTTGATTATTTTCTCTACCCACTTCAGTTTATTAATAATCTATAACCTAGTTACTATCTCTATCCCACTTTGGGTTCTCCTCACATCCTGATTGGTTTTAATTATGTGCTTATCTTGGGATATGTGAAACATTACTATGACTCTAGGAGTCAGAGCTATACAAAAATGCCCTGGAAATTATTCCAGATCAATTCACAGAGATCCACCCCCAGCAGCTGCAGAGACCGCCAGTGTCTATACTATAGTCTATTCAACCAAAATCCTATGTATGGGCAGTTTGCTTGTCTCCAGTATTTTTCAATCACACAAAAGGGCTGAAATGAATAAGTTTTGAGCATTTGTACTTTTGTATTGTTGCAGGTGTATCATAAGAATAGACTTCTAGAATTATGCTTGCTAGGTCTAAAGGTAAGTGCATGTGTAATTTTGTTAGCTGTTACCAAATTTCCCTTCAGAAGGATTGCACCAATTTACACTCCCATCAGTAAGCATGAGTGTTTCCCCACAACCTCACCAGCTGAATGTGTTGTAACATTATCTCGTTTTTACCTTCTGATAGGTGAGAAATGACATATCAGTAGTGTTTCATTTTGCATTTCTGTAATTATGACTGAGCTTGAATATATATTATCAAATGCCTGTGGGTCATGTTCATCTGAGTTACATGTGCATATCCCTTTCCTATTCTTTTCTATTGGATTTTTGGTCCTTTGACCCTCCGTTTTAAGGCTTTTTATATACTAGGTATATTAGCATATACATTCTAATGTGTGTTCTAATGTTGTGCCCCAGTATATCAGTCATCTTTTGACTTTGTTTACAGTGTTTTCAGTCAGCAAAATTGTTGAATTTTCATGTGAAATGTTTAAGACTTTTATTGCACCTGGAGTTTGAGTCATAGTTAGAAGGCTTTTCCATCACCAAAGTTGAAACATCTGTTTTCTTCCAGTATGTATATCATTTATAGCCCTAATCCATCTAGAGTTCATCATTTAAAGACAGAATTTTTATGGTCATGATTTAAGACCTCTTATCCATTTATTCTCATAACATTCTGAGAATTGTCTTGATTTTCCTTCTGTGACCTAGACCAAGGCTAGCTCCAGTGGTCATACACGGAGTCACTAGTGGAAGAGAAACCCCATCGAAGCTTTATGTAATCCAATCATGTTTTCTTCTTTCCCTTATTTTGTCTCTTCTGCTTGGGTCTGCCTCTGTCTGTCTCACCATCTCTCCCCCTACAGATGGGAAGCTAGAACTCCAATGATAAGCCTAATTGGGTTAGAGGCGGCAACGGAATGACTTCCTGACAGCCCATTCTTTATTTGAGGGCACGATCTGAGCTCCACACACCAGCCCTCATTGTGAAGTGTGGATGCCAGTGACCATGGTAAATCCATTAATAGGACTTGCTTCCCATTATTGGCACCATCTGAGTCTGTTGAAAATCTTAACTAGGAGTTTAATTTCTCTACAGAAGGCTTTAAATTAATTAGGGGTTTACATGCTAACAAAGACCCTGATACATCCATAAATCAATCCAGTGTAGGAGGACTATGCAGGGAGGACGTCTATTCATTGGAGACCTCAAATCCAGGATCCCTGTCGGGCACCCAACAAAAGGGTGCAGGTGTGGAATAGGCCACTGTGACAAGGGAGCCCCAATAATTATTTTGCATCACTTAAACCACAGCAGGTAATATGGCAAATCAAAGTCCCAGGCGCTAGCAAGTGAAACCCATGCTACCGTGAAAGGCCACATCATACCACGTTAACCTCTATAAATAAACTGCCATAACACTGTGATTTATTTTATACCAAGTCCAAGAATTAAAAAGACATTGATCAAAATGATCTCCTTTTTCCCCCTTTTGTTATAAATAAAAACTAACAGATGGAACCACTTTCTTTTTTTTTTTTTAAATGCACCAAACATCACTTTAAGACCTTTGAAATTGCTAATGCCTTTCATCAAACACACTCCCTTTAAGATTTACACTTGAGCTCTGTTTTTGGACTGAATGCCATTATATTCCTTTAGTTAAACATAGCATTTGTATTTTGAACCAACTTTAAAACTGCTTAACAATTATTCCTAACCTTACACATTTCCATATAATAGCACTTTTCTTTCCTCTGTGTTCTTTGATTAGAAAATACCTGTCGAAAGAAAATAACCACGAATTCGCTTTTAAATGACTCTGTATTTCATTTGTCACAATATTGTCTACATCAATACGAAAATCATGAGTGTGTGCACATGAAAAAAAAATAGACTATTTGTTTTAAATGTATTCTGGAATTCTGCTTTAAATGTGGATTTAGTCTCTTTGCAACAACAGCCTCCGCAGTATCTTCTTTGTCCAGCCTGTTTAGACCCGGCTCCCCTTCCCCAACCACAGGGTCTGACCTACATGCCAGAAGCAAATGCATTTAAGTCTGTGTAAGCAATATTCTCCCATTATTTCCTCTTGGGGCTGAAAACTTCGTTATTACACCCAACGCCCCTCCCCAAGGTGTTAAGATATCAGTATTTTAAAAATATAAAACTCAAATGTCCCAATATAAATATAACATCTCAAAAGTCATTGTGAGCTTAAACTAAATAACCCAGGTTGCAGATGGTTTCAGTTTGGAAGTAATGGAGTCAATACTATAAGAATTTTAGTGACACAGGAGGTTTCCCCCTATATATGATACAGTATAGTGTGTGTTTTCGGTCCACCTGCAATCATACATAGCATTTGGTTAGGCTAACAATGACTCAAGCCCTGCGGAGCTCATTGCCATTAGAAGCAAAGAAAAACAACAACAAACCAGAGCACTGTGTGCCAAAGAAAGGGGATTTACTCGCAGTCTCTATTCTGTCCCCATCCCTCCCACCACTACGCTGTGAAGAGGAATGAGAAGAAGTGGGGTCCAGAATGCTCTTCCCAAATCATTCCTGTGCAGCCTCCCTCAGCCTCACTTGACCCCCTTCAACTATACAGCTGTCTTCAGAATGAAAACAAGCACGGTGCCAGCCATTAAAAACAAAAACACCCCAAAACTTCCTTGGATCCCATACCTCTCTCCAGCTATCACCTTAATATTAGGCTGCTTCATACTACACGTTTGTGAAAAGTGATTATGTATTTGAAGTCTCCACTTCTATTCCTGGTGTTTTCTAGTCTAGCTTTCCATACCTGGGAGGCTCCAATGAGGCACCCCAAAACCCATCGGGTGGTGTCAGAGAAGGCCAGACAGGGAGCAAGGACTTTCATCCCTGTTGGGTGGTAAGGAGCTCCCAGATTCCACAAAGTGAGTGGAGACCACCTGAGAAATCTAGACTTCTCCTTCTGCCCAGAAGTAATCAGCCCTCCCCCACCAGGCTCTCCCCATGAGGGTGATGTCAAAGGAGCCTAAGGGAGAGACAGCATTTTCACCATTGCTTAGAGGTAATGAGGCCAAATACCCTTAGTGTCAGTGAGGACAATGCGGGGAACAGTAACAAGGCACTCCTACCCCTCTCGCACCAGGGTGGGGTGATATCAGGGCAGGCCGAGTGGAGAGCTGGCACCCCCAGTAGCAATGAGAAGCGCCACCTCGGGTGTCAGTGGAGGCTGAGGGGGGGCCTGGGCTTCTTCCAAACCTGGCAGCACTAACAAGGCAGAGCCTCCCGCTCCTCCTGCTGGGCAGTGTCAATGGAAGCCTGGCCACCCAGGAGGTTCCAATAAGACCCAGAGTTTCACAACACACACCCAACTGTCATTGAGAAAATGACTCTTCATACAAAAAAACAAGAGCTAAAATGGAATGAAAAAGGCAATCAATAGATGCCAACTCCTAGAAGACAACTTCTGAAAAAGAATGAAGTTGGAGGATGTACACTTCCCAGTTTCAAAACTTACCACTCAGTAGTACTTGTGTCACTTTATTACTGCAGTAATTAAGACAGTACTCTACTGGCGCAAGGATAGACATCAAGGTCAACAGGAAAGAACTGAAAGTCCCGTAACAAACCTTCACATTCATGTCAACTGATTTTAACAAGGGTGCCAAGACAACTCAATGGGGGGGAAGAACAGTCCTTTCAATAAATGACACGAGAAAAAACTCGATAGCGATGTGCAAAAGAATGAAGTTGGACCCCTTCCTTAAACAACACTAAAACTAATTCAAAGCTTTCTTAGAGATAAAACCAAAATATATGAGAAAAGAAAAAATAGATAAATTGGAGTTCTTCAAAATTAAAAACTTACATGGAATGTATAAATCACTTTGGGGTAAGTAGATATAATTATGGTATTGAGTCTTTCCCTCCAAGAATATAGATATATCTCTCCACTAATTTTGGTTTATCTTTATAATGTTTAGTAATTTCTGTATCAATACAGTCCTAAAAAGGAATGTATGCCTCTTTAGAAACTATTTTAAGCACTATCTTCTTTAAAGTATACTTAGTAAGATTTAATGACTGACAAGTAGGAATTTTGTTGACTTTTGTATATTCATTTTATATCCAACAATCCTCTAAAAATTTATCTAAAGAGTCCCTTCAATTTTTTTATTTATATGATCATTATTTTTAAATATTACAAACTGTTCTTTTATTCCCAACGCTGTTATCATTTTCTTATTTGGTTGCACTTATTAGGACCAGACACACAGCAATGCACAGAAGCAGTGACAGGAGGAGTCCTGCTCTGGTTACAGATTTTCCAAGGAATGCTTCTAACATGTTACCATTAAGTGCAATGTTTACTGAAGATTATCAATAAATTTCCTTTGTCAATAAGGAAATTCCCTTTTATTCCTGGTTGACTACATTTTTTAAAATTATCAAAAACTGATATTGACTTTCATCAAATGTTATTCTATATCTATTAAGATGGTGTTTTCTCTATTTGATCTATTACTCGTGTCAATTATATTAATGCATTGTCTAATTTTAAGCTATCTTTGCACTCCTGAAATAAATACCATTTGAAAGAAGCCTCATAAAAATGAGTTGGCACCTAGCACTCAGATCTCGGTTTTAAATACCTTTGTGCATTAAAAGGAACCAGTGCTCCTTGGAAAATGGCCATTTCTAAGACTGTAACAGGAAATACACAAATGAAGCATCATGTATGCCAGAAAATAAGAAAATACTGAGATAAAAAACAGAAAAGGAAGGGAAGAAAAGGAAGGGAGGAAAAAGAAGGGAGGGGGAGGGAGGGAGGGAGAGAGGGAGGGAGGGAGAGAGGGAGAGAGGGAGAGAGGGTGGGAGGGAGGAAAAACAACACAATGGTAGGAGTATGTCAGAGAGATAAATTTGCCAACTAAAAGAGTTCCTAATGGCCAAAACTGGAACAATTTGAGCAACACAATAAAGTAGTTTATATTGGTTTAAATTCCAAAGTATAAAGTAAATAGCTATGCATGCATTGTGATATAAATAACTGAATAAATAAATAAGGAGGAATATACAAATGTTCCAGGCAGAAGAATTCAAAATAATTTATGCAGATACTTCACCCTCAAGGAGGTGAAGCACAATGCTCTCCATCTCAAGTATGGGCTGTGCATGGTAACTTCTTCCAAAGAGAACAGTAAGAAGGGGGTGAGGGGAGAGGTACGTCACAGTGGAAACCTGACAGACATTGCTTCAGCCAGGTGACCATGCTCACCTACACAGTGACAAGTCCAATTGATAATATGCAACCTTGATAGGATGTAATTAAAAAGACATTTTAACTTGTGGTCTACTTTCCAAAAAATATATCCCAATCTAATCATGAGAAAGACATCAGACAACTTTCAATGAGACAAATCCCCCCAAATACCTAACCAGTTCTCAAAATGTCCAAGTTCGTCAAAAACAAGGGAAGTCTGAGTATCTGTCACAACCAAAAGATCTTAAGGAGATATGACAGGTAAGTGTAATGGGTCCTGGATACGATCCTGAAATGGAAAAAGGACATCAGGTGAAACTGTAATGTATCAATATTGGTTCATTAGTTGTGACAAATGTACGATGCAAATGCAAAATGTTAATAATTGGGGAATCTTGGTACCTTGGTATGCGGCATATGGGAAATCTCTGTACTATCTTTGCAATTCATATATATATAAAACTTTCCTAAATGTTGTTTATTTTAAAAAGTGAGTTGGGGATAGTTTTCTCATTGTCTTTTTCAGCACCAGTTTGTATAAATAGTATCTCCACACTAAAGGTACGCTTGAACTCCGCTGTAAAATCATCAGAGCCTGGCAGCTTTTAGGATGCATATTTTTAAAAAATAGCATATAAATTTTTAAACAACTATAAAAGTAGAAAGAAAAGCATAATATAACTTCTACAGTTATAAAATATGGCCTTTTTTTTCATCTAAACTCACCTACTTCCCTTTTCTAAAATTATTTTGAAGCAAACCCAGACATTACAGCATTTCACTGGTAAATATTTCTGTATGTACACCTAAACAATGTGGACTAAGAAAACCACAACCATAATACCAAGAATATAAATGAATATTAATGATAATCCTTAATATCATCAAATACCCAGTGCTCACATGTCTAATTGTCTTATGATTGTTATGTGTATGTGAATAAATTAGTATTGCTAAAATGTTTTCTAGTTTCTTTCTTCATTTTCAGCTTCATTGGCTTCTGTTTTGTTCCATTATTTCTTTCTCTTCTTTCTTGAGGTTTATTTTATTATTCTTTATTAGTTCTTGAGTTGGAGATTAATCAATTTAAATCTTTTCTTTTTCTATCTACTCCATGCATTTAAAGTGATACATTACACCATAAATATTAATTTTATATCTCATAAGTTTGTGTATATTTGGTCTTTTCAGAGTCATTCAGCTGAAATACTTTTAATTTCCCTTGTGTTTGTTTAAAATGAATTACTTAAAGTATTTTACTGAATTTTCAAAGTGATCCATTTTTTGGCTGTTACTGATTTCTGATATCATTGACTAAAGTCAGGGATCATGAAAAGTATGACATTGATGCATTTGTATAATAACTATTCTATGTTATAAATTTCATGGAGCTAAGACTCCATTTATTATTCTCTGCTGGATATGTTCTATAGATAAATGAGTAAAGCAAAATGCAGGGCCTATTTCCAAAATTTAGTAAATATTCCAAAACCTGTCCTAAAGTTTGGTACCTACCATTCTAAACTCTTAGAAAGTCATGTCCACTTGGCTTTCTAACTTACTAAGTTGGCTTTTGTAAGAAAGAAAAAAAAAAACACACTCCTGGCTCTTTTTCCAAATATATATTGTGGGTATATTTTAGCCAATGTAAACCCTGAGAATGATGCTTTTCTCTTTGGATGAGACTTTAACCTGAGCTGCCTTGACTGTTTTTAACACCAGTAAATTAACAAAAAGAGACAAGTGCAAACTTTCCATGCTGATAAAATCCCAGTTTTTTTCCAAAATAAGTTGCATTTTTATACATTGATAGTAACAAACTAGCAGGAAAAAAATTAAGAATACAATCGCATTTACAATTACATCAAAAAATAAAGTGGGGGAAAAAAAGAGACATATGTACTACTATTTGTAATACCATAAACAATAAATTTTTTTAAAAAAAGAAAAGAGCTAGGAATAAATTTGACCACGGGGGTGAAAGAACTGTACACTGAAAAGCATAAGACCTGATGAAAGAAATTGAAGAAGACACAAAGAAATGGAAAGGTATTCCATGCTCATGGATCAAAAGAAAGAACATTGTTAAAATGCCCATACTACACAAAGCAACCTACAAAGTCAAGGCAATCCCTATCAACATTCCAATGGTATTTTCCACAGAAATAGAACAAACAATTCTAAAATTTGTATGGGACCACACAAAAAAAAAGAAAGAAAAGAAAAGAAAAGAAAAGAAAAAGCCCAGAATAGCCAAAGTAATCTTGAGAAACAGAACAAAAATGGAGGCATCAAACTTCCTGATTTCAAATATTTTACAAAGCTACAAGTAATCAAAACAATTGTATTGGCATAGAACATAGATCAATGGAATGAAATAATGAGTCCAGAATTAAACCCACATACATGTGGTAGATTGATTTATGACAAAGGAGCCAATAATATAAAATGAGGAAAGGACAGTCTCTTCAATAAATGGTGTTGGTAAACCCAGATATATAAGAACCCAAATATATAAGAATTCAAAAAACTCAAAAGCCAAAAAATAAACAATTCAATTTTAAAAATGGGCAGAGGATCTGAAAAGACATTTTTCCAAAGAAGGCATACTGATGGCCAACAAGTCCTTGAAAGGTGTTCACATCAGGAATCATGAGGGAAATGCACATCCAAACCACAATGAGATAGCACCTCTCACCTGTCTTAGTGGCTGTCATCAAAACACAAGTAAGAAGTGCTGGCAAGGATATGGAGAAAGGCAACCCTTGTGTACTGCTGAGAGGAATGTAAATTGGTGCAGCCACTATGGCAAATAGTATGGAGGTTCCCCCCAAAATTAATAATAGACCTACCATATGATCTAGCAGTTCCACATCTGGGTATTTATACCAAGTTGATAAAATCACTGTGTTCAAAAGATGTCTGCACCCCCATGTTCACCGCAGCATCGTTTGCAATTGTCAAGGCATGGAAACAATCTAAGTAAGCTGCCAATGGATGAATAAACTAAATAGCCATACATATTATACATATGCTATATAATAAAGAGGCAATATGCAAATTGACCATCACTCAAACACACAAGATTGCCACCCCCATGTGGTCAAAGATGGCCACCCCCATGTGGACACAAGATGGCCACCACAAGATGGCCGGCAGGGGAGGGCAGTTGTGGGCAATCAGGCCTGCAGGGGAGTGCAGTTAGGGGTGACCAGGTTGGCAGAGGAGGGCAGTTGGGGGGGGACCAGCCCTGCAGGGGAGGGCAGTTGGGGGGAACGAGGCTACCAGGGGAGGGCAGTTGGGGGTGACCAGGCCTGCAGGGGAGGGCAGGTAGGGGTGACCAGGCCAGCAGGGGAGGGCAGTTGGGGGTGACCAGGACTACAGGGGAGGGCAGGTAGGGGTGACCAGGCCAGCAGGGGAGGGCACTTAGGGGCAACTGGGCTGGCAGGGGAGCAGTGAGGCATCAATAAGGCTGGCAGGAGAGTGGTTAGGGGGTGATCAGGCTGGCAGGAAGAAGCGGTTTGGGGCAATCTGGCAGGCAGGCAGGTGAGCGGTTGGGAGCCAGTAGTCCTGGATTGTGAGAGGGATGTCTGACTCCCGTTTAGGCCTGCTCAGAATATTATTCAGCCATAAAAAAGTAGGAAATCCTTTTGTTTGCAATAACATGGATGGATCTTGAGAGTATTATGCTAAGTGAAATTAGTCAAACAGAAAAGACAAATTCTGTATGATCTCACTTATATGTAGTATCTTAAAAAACTGAACTCAAAGATATAGAGAACCGATTAATGGTTGTCAAAGGTGGGAGAGGGTCAAAAAGTAAAAATTTTCAGTTATAAAATAAAGAACTCCTGAGTGCATAATGTATAGCATGGTGACTGTAGTTAGTAATAGTATTTTGTATCTTTGAAAGTTGGCAAGTTTCTTGCGATGAGAGCTAAAGAGTTCTCATCACAAGAAAAAAAATGTGTAACTGTGTGAGGTGATAGATGGTAACCAGACTTATTGTGATGATTACCTCAAATCCTAATATTATGTACCCAAAACAAATATGCCAACTATACCTCAATTTTTTAAAAAGCTTAATTCACCTTTCCCTATCCAACCTTGCGTCCTGGACTACCAGCGGTTAGAAAGTAAGCTGTAGCACACACTGGGCTAATGTGAAAACCCATTTTCTAATTCTACCAAAACCCAAGACTGACCCTAAGAAAGCTAGGAGAATTGGCATTTTTAGGGACTATAGCTTCATGCCCCTCTTACTCCTGGATTTTCAAACTCTGACTTTCTCCTTCTTGGTGGCCGTCTGTCTGTCAGAGGCCAGATCCTACAGCTGTCTAAACAGCTGTCCAGCAATGGCAAGGAGAACGGCACACTGGGCAAAGTCCTGATAGTTCACCAAGGCAATGACCCTTGGCTTTTGTGCAGTGTTCCTGTTTTCATGTGTCTCTTAAGTTAAAAGAAATTATTTCTTCCTTTTTAATTAACAAGTATTGGACACTGTGACTTTTGCTTTTTACAAGTTACTCAAAGGAAAAATATGCTCACATGTGTTGAGGGCAGAGAACAGCAGGTTAAAAGTAAGACTAGGTGGAAACCTCTCAAACACTATGCAGATGTTAGAAGAGACCCCGGGTGTTAAACAAAGATCCCCTGGAAACCAGGAACAGATACAGGCCCAGGAGTGAAGTTTCTTCCAAGTGGTTCTGTCCACGTTAGTATCAGCTAACCCAGCCAACTCAGGACTAGTGCCATAGCTGACTGTCTACACCGAGGCACTGAAGAGCAAGACCTGGGGAGGGCTACTGATACTGCAAGTCTGCCTCATTCTCCAACAAGGACGGTCCAGACGTCCCGATCTCCCTACATCCTCAAGCTCTCCTTTCTCTCAAATTCTTTATCCAACTATCAATATCTCAACCTTTGATCATTACTCCTTGGATGTGCATTGTGCAAAATAAACAAAAAGGAGGCATGGTTATGAATTTAGCTGGTAGGACAGTAGGGTAACACCAGGCCAGTGTCTGAATAGGTGGATGCAGGAAAGAGGGCATCTTCTAACCAGGTAAGCAGGGACCCTGTGTCTCCTTAGTGCCTTTAGATGTGTAATGAAGAAATGGTATCTTTATTTTTCCCAAATAGAAAGTAGTCACTGGATGATAAGAAACCATAGAATGCTGAGGTACTGAATAATTATAGCCCAAGCATTTTAATAAAATTGTGCTTGGTAGGATATTAGTGCTCTGCAGATACAAATATCTCTTCAATCAAAAACAAAGATGAACTAACAGTGGGGAGAAGTAATATTCTTCTAAAATAAAACAAAATAAACATAAGAAAACAGCAATTCTATTTAAGCCATCCTATCTAATAAAAGGGTAATATGCAAATTAACCATCACTCAATCACAAAGATGGTACCACCCATAGCAGCTGGGGCATTGGACGCTAGCAGCATCACCCTGGCAACGAGTCCCATCATCCCATGTGCCCTGGCCCACAGAAGGAGGGAGGGCGGGCCTCTGGCCAGAGGCTGGCCGGGGCACAGGACACTGGCATCATTGCAGGCCAGGCTGAGGGACCCCCCCCTCCATGCACAAATTGTTTATATAACTTGAAATACTCTAAGATATTTTATTGTATCATAAGTACATATAAAATATTTTTGCTATTTAACAAATACATATTACTAACTCTTACTTCTATTCAATAAGTAAAATTGTCTTTATCAGTTTGCAGAAAAAAATATGATCACAAGAGCTCTGGATGGTATGTTCAGTGGTTAGAGTATTGGCCCAAGCACCAAAGGGTTGTAAGTTTGATTCCTGGTCAAGGTCATGTACCTGGGTGGCTGATTTGATCCCTGGCATGCAGGAGGCAGCCAGTTTCCCAGTCTCTCTCTCTCCCTTTCCATCTCTCTCCATAAAAGTGAATGGAAGAGTATGGTTAGTCCAGTAATTGATCTATATTGACATCCATATTGACATAGGTATTTGGACTATGATAAAGGTTAAATGGCTCAATAAATGATGCAAAATGACTATTGATTTGCAAAAACATTATTTTTAATCCTTACCTCACACCAATTTAACTCTACCCAGAATTTTCAAAGATTTACATGCAGAAAATAAAAACTATATATATTCTAGAAGATCATGAGAATGAATATCTTTATAACTCTTGGGTGGAATGGACCTTTTCACATATAACAAAATTTAAGATGACATTGGAGTCTGAAGGACAGAACAGATCTTGCAGTAAACCGAGCCTGTGAGAGGAAGCACAAGCTGAAACACAAATTTCCCAGAATTAAGAGAAATATAATCTTATAGCCATTTGTGAAAAATACTGAAAGGTAAGTATGTAAACAATGTTTGTAGTTATTTCATGGAAGGAAGAGTTAAGAACAAAGGAAGCAAATCTGAAACATCTAATATTGAAAGAAAGCCTCCCCAAAGACTTGAGTTAACAGAACAATAGAGCATGCAGAATCCATACAAACCAATAAAATACCATGTCCAAGTTCATACAACTAACAGCTGGTAGAGCTAGGCTTTGAATCCAGACCTATCTCATCCTCAAGCTCGTGTTCTTCCTCCCACACATGTGTCAACTTGTCATCAAAAGGGAACCTCTCTGCGGGCAGGGTGGTGCCCTGGAGTGCATCCAGATCAGAAAAGGAACATTATTGGAAAACCTGGTGAAATTCTAATGAAGTCTGGAGTTTAGTTAATACTAACATGGCAATGTTAATCTCTTAGTTTTGATAATTATATTATAGTTACGTTCAGATGTTAACACTACAAAACTGGTTAAATAGCATGCAGGTGTGCAACTTTACTGAAAGTCTAAAATCATTCCCCAATAAAAAGTATGTTAACAAAATAAAACAAATATCAAAAGAATGGTGCCTTGGGTACTATTCCTAAAACGTATAAGTAAAGAGATTTATTGCATTAAGTCAAATTGTAATAAAGGCATGCTTTGCAATAAAGACATTATTTATAACAGGTTCATTGATTATAACAGGTTTAATGATTTTAAAAATAACTACAGTAGGTCCTCAGGTTACATCGGAGATCCTTTCCTACAGCGCAACGTAATGCGATTTTCGCTGTAAGTCGGAACCCACCTACATAAGCACCTAGGTCACTCACATGGAGCACATGCACAGCAGTAATGAAGTGAAACAGCCAAAAAAATTTAAAAGAAAGATTCCTGACCTTTACTTGTGGTAAATAAATAATAAAAAAACATAAAGCACATATGTACATACGTCGAAATGATGGAACTTTTTTTTTTAATAAATAAATGGGAGATGGCGACGTAACCACGAAAGGACATACGTCGAGTCCGACGTAACCCAAGGACTGCCTGTACCTGCCTCAATTATATAGCTTTTTTGAAAATATTGTTTAAATAACTTTTTGAACACCATTTCTCTTTTCGTGTGGATCAAAATATAGAATTCTCTATATAGTAGTCTTTTAAAACAAGAGGTGATCTAGTTGTGATGAAGTCTTTTCCATTTCTGCTACAGGCATGACAAAAGTCCTGGGCTTGGAACAGCAAGAATTAAATTTGGAGGATTAATAGAACTGCCTGATTTAAGGAGCTGTCAGATGAAAGAACCAGGACTTCAGAAATAAATGAATCCTAAGAGCAAAAAAGCTCAAGCCTATAATTAAGTAGAAAACTCAGGGGGGTTTGACTAGGTAAGGAAAGAGGAAAAAATATTGAAAAACAAACAGAATAAAGGACATTAAAAAAAATGAGGGCTTATGGTGTCTCTATGGAATGGAAGTGTGATAAATTATGAAAGGGGGAAATAACAGTAATAAGAAGAGCGGTAAATCCAATCAAATCACAGGCTTCCAAAAGCGCCAGTCACCCAGAGCAGGAACCAGGGAAGCCCGGGGACATGGGTGACTTACCCTCTGCCCCATCACTGCTCTGACATCATCTTCTCCTGTTTGCCCTCTCCCCCACTCCCCTCCAGCCATCCTGTCCCATGCTTTCTCAGGCAGCAGCCTTTGCACTTGCTCATCTCTCTGCCTGGAATGCTCCTCCTGGAAGGGGGTGCATGGTTCACTCCTGCACCCACTTTGATTTTTGCTCAAATACTAATTTTTCAGTGATTTAATACTGAAATTAACATAGCTATGCCCTAAACTCCCCACGCCCCCTACCTTGATATTATTTTCTCATGGCTATTCCCACTATCCAACACTCTAATTACATGGAATGTATGTTTCCACAACTTCTAGAATGTAAACTCTCAGACTCTTGCCTGTTTGTGTTTTTGTGTGTTTTTTTTTTTTTTCACCACTGTTTCCCCAGTGCCTAGAATGTTACTGGACACATAATGGGTGCTAAATCAATCAATGCATAAATGTGACTCTTTCATTACCGCCGTTAAATTAAGAGTAATAAAACACCGGAAACTTTTCCAAAGTTATTTGATAGCAATCAAAGTTACCTTTTTGTGTGTGTTTTCTGCACTGAACAATTACTTCTATAATGTTTTAAAAGAGGGTTTTGTTTTGTAAAAGACAAGAGAGTTAATCTGTGATGATTTCATCTCCGGCTCATTCACTGTCAGAGTCAGAAAGATATACTCTTCAGAGGCCTGTTCTTTTTATGAGCTTAAGTATTATTTAGTTATTATCAGAAAGGGCTCACCATCATACAATCTTTCTATGAAAAAATGTCCAGTGGCATGATCCACGAAGCTGATGGGATCATGGATCATACAATTCCAACCTCCTAGTTTTAAAAATGAAGCAACTGAGACCGGAGAAAGCCTTCCTCACTGTCAGTGGAGCACAGCTGAGGAATAAGAATAAGCCCTGAACAAGAGTGAAATACTGAGGAATGGCCTAGCCCTCGACGTTTTGCAGTGCAGGAAAACACCAGATTGAAGGTTTTCAGTTTACCATTAGACTAAACCTTCATTTTCTCCAACTTATTTCCAACTCATTACTCAAAAATGCTTGTGAGCAGTTGCTTCGTATTATTTGAACATTCCTCGTTGCGTTAAGATCAGGAGCAGAGCAAACCACATGATCCCCTGAGTATTTTAGCTGCTCCACAGCCAAGGTACCTTCCAGGGCCCAATCAAAATGGAGCCCCTTGCTGTAGCCCGTTGCTATCCCTCTTCAGAGAAGTTTGAGGCCAGCATATTTTTAAAATCTTACTCTTCAGTGGCTTGATTATCAATGAACTCTCATGAAATGAAATGGCAGCAGCTTTCAGGATCTAAAAATGCATCACTTCCCTTTTTCAAAAAAAGCTAATTCTTTTGCTGAAAAATTGTACATGTGCTATTGTATTGTCATAAGTGGGGAAAAATCTGGCATGAAATTTCCCCCCTCAGAGGTAGCAGCAGCAGTTAATCCACATATGCACATGGGTCGCCAGACAGCTATCTCCGATGTTAGAGAAGAATACAGGCACATACTCTGGCAAAGACCATACATAAAATAAAGTTGAAATGGACCAAAAAACCACACTGACTTTTAGTACAATTCAGAACGCAGTTTTCTAAATGACACATGCTGAAAAGGACAGGGAGAGATGCCCTTCGAACAGCGAGAAGAAAAGAATAATATACAATGACATTAGCAAACATCTAAGTGTCCCTTAGTGTGGTTTGTATTTGAGGTCTGAAGAACTGAGATGCTTGACTCAGGTTGAACTGTCCTTATCTGAAAATCTAAGATTGCTCATTTATGGATATTGTGCTCACAGCTGGAAGCCTGGGCATTCAGTAGACCAAGAAAATGAAGCCTTATTACCATGTGAACATTTGAACATCCTCTTCAAAGCCCAAATAGTTATTTTTCATAATCTCTTTGTCTCTCCCTCTCTCTCTCTCATTCTCCTCTCTGTAAATGGCAGAGCTGTCTATACTACATTATAAACACATTACGTACAAATACAGCATTCAGTTTGCTGCAAGCAAATATTTTTTTAGCTTTCCTTCATGAGACAAAATGCCTTTCAAACCAGGGACCTTTGGAGGGGGTGCAGGATCAGGGTGGAGACCTTAGGAAGGGGGTGCAGGATCAGGGTGGAGACCTTAGGAAGGGGGTGCAGGATCAGGGTGCAGGCCTTTGAAAGGGGATACAGGATCAGGGTGGAGGCCTTTGGAAGGGGGTACAGGATCAGGGTGGAGGCCTTTGGAAGGGGGTGCAGGATCAGGGTGCAGGCCTTTGGAAGGGGGGTGCAGGATCAGGGTGGAGACCTTTGGAGGGGGTGCAGGATCAGGGTGGAGGCCTTTGGAAGGGGGTGCAGGATCAGGGTGCAGGCCTTTGGAAGGGGGGTGCAGGATCAGGGTGGAGACCTTTGGAGGGGGGTGCAGGATCAGGGCAGACCAGCCAGGACTTACCATGGCCCCCTCACTTCTCCTTTCGGCAACTTCTCGCTGCAGTCGGGCCACAGCCAGCTTCTCCCTGGAGAGACAGAAGGGCAGGGTTACTTGGCCATTCTTCTGGGGTGAGAGGTGCATTGGCATGGCTCAGAACATTCTTTTGAGGCCTCAGAGGAACTCCTTCCTTGGTTTAGCTCACTTCCTCCACTACACTTTCTATAAATATTTAAAGTGAATGGTCATTAGTGCATTGTTTTCATTGAGTGTCATGAAAGAGATTTTTTTTTTTTTTGCCTGGGATTCAAAAATAGCCAAAGAAATGTTGAATAAAACTTTAAGTTCATTAACTTATAACATTTGTAAATAAATTTTCTGTGTCCTTTCTGTACCAACTTTGCTCATATATATTTTTAATTATCTTTATATCTTTGTTGCTTTATATTGATACTGAATTTTAAAAAACAAACAAAACATAACTGTATCATTCTTGAAATAATAAGAGAAAATCATTTGCAGCCTTGCTACGTATTAGGCACCCTGTGGAAACTTTTACCTGATCTTATATGAGCCTGATAATAGTAGGTTTTATTATCCCCACTTTATAGATGTGGAAACAGGGGCTCAGCGCAGCTAAGTAACAAGCCAAGCCCCCGCTGGCATGTAGTATATTAGGATCAAAATTAGGTTTTCCTTACTTCAAAGGCTAATAAAATGTTTACATATCACTTTTCAGGAGCCAGGAAAAATTCTGCATATAGTATTTCAGGATCTAGGACATATGTAGAATGAAAAATCAGGTTATTTATATTAGTATTCTTTATTTTACAATGGGGTTCTTTTAGTATCTTTCATAATTGTAATTCTGATTTCACTTCCAAAAAAGCTAATATCCCAAGGGATTTTAAAAATACTTTAAAAAGATAGATATCTGCATTTTGGACAGCTTTTCAGTTATTCTTTAAAAGGTTGATAAATGAAAAAAAGGGTGAGTGAGATCTTCCAGTAATCCTCAGATTTTAGTTTTCACAAGGGGGTGCAGGATAAGGGTAGAAACCTTTGGAAGGGGGTGCAGAATCAGGATAGAGACCTTTGGAAAAGGGGTGCTGAAATGTTCCTACTTGTCACTTAAATGTGTCTACTTCTATCAAGATGTTAAATTACTAGTATTTGAATGATGTTACATCCCTCAGCTTTCCCTCTACCCGGGATTAGCTACCTGCAATGAGGAAGCAACTCAATTCTCAGATAGTGAGAGGGTTTCTCCCCTCCTAACTGGGCCTTTGAAATGCCTATGACTGCCGGAAAGGCATGTGCTGGGTTCCGGCCAAGATGGCAGTGCGGGTAAATGTGGTCCTCAAGTCCTCCCACAACCACATCAAAATTACAACTAAACTACAGAACAACCATCATTCAGAACCTTCTGAAATCTAGCTGAACAGAAGTCTTACAACTAAGGATATAAAGAAGACACATCGAGATTGGAAAGAGGGGTAGAGAGGTGGAACAGCTGGTCCCACACCCATGTGTAAAAAATCCAGAGGGATATCCCAACTGCAGAGGTCCCTCTTGAGGGTCGAGGGGACCCAGCCCCACATCAATCCCCAGCATTCCAGAGCCAGGAAGAGAAGGTCCAATAACTTGTGACTGTAAAAACCAGTGGGGATTGTGGCTGAGTGAGACAGAGGCTGCCGGAGTCCCAGCGAGTTCCTCTTAAAGAGCCCATTTAATGACTTATTTGTATTCACTCACTCTGAAGCACTGAGGCAGCAGCTTGAAAGGCATTAGGAACAGCAGGGAGGAACTGAATTACCTGGCATCAGGATGAGAGCTGGGTAATGGCAGCTTTCTTCCAGACATAAGTGCTGGCAGAGGCTATTGTTCCTTTGCTGAGCCCTCCCGCAACAGAGTGGGTGGGCACCATTTCTGAGTCTCCATCAACCAGGCTACCACTGGTGATTACCCAAGACCCTGCGTCACCCACCTTACAGGTCCACCCAAGCTGTTACCAGTGGCTTTTTCATGCCAATGGCCTGTCTTGGCTCATGTTTCAGACTTTCCTAAAATTTCTCAAAGAAGCAGCATTTGGCCTCAAGATTCTTTGTACCTCTTGCTAAGTGACCCTAGGCCTGGGACTAGCAGCAGCCAGCTTTGGTTCTTAGCTTGGCCTCTCCTAGACACCTCCAAGACCAGCACAAGTTGCAGCCATCTGCAGATCACTTTAGAGCTCAGGCCAGGTGGTACCAGGTAGGACACAGGTAATGGATGACCACAGCCTGCACCTCCTGGGAGGCCCTGGAGCCACCTCCACAAGTGACACACTTAAGGGGCAAACAGAGGAGGAACCAAAGCCCCAATGAGGTAAGTTCTGTTCCTTGGAATGAGCCTGGCACAGCTGATCCTTGACAGTGGTTTCAGCCAGTTTTTACAGCCGATTGTCTGGGGGTAAATCCCTCCCATTGATGAGCCAATGGCAGTCAAAGCTTAACTATAACAGAGGGTGTATACAGATTACTTTGAGTGCCCAGCTATAGGAAGCGGTTATAGAGTTAAGCCTCAGACTGACCTGTGGCAGGATCACAAACACTTTCTTTTGGAGGGCAGACCCCTCCCAGCATAATTAAGCCTGATCCTGTAACTAATCCCTAGATCTTTCCTGGGTAGCTAGTGGGCTGTGGGAGGGGCAGCAAGTGCTGCCAAAACAAGTGAAACTTACAAGAACATTGTTAATTGCCCTGTTTGTCCCTGATTATAAATAAAGCCTCAGCTTTGCAGTCTGGATCTGTTCTGTGGCCTCAGCCAGGCACAGAAAGATCCACCCATCCCCAGCTTTCAAATCTATCTCTCCTCTCTTTATTTCTAATATTTCTCAATCCCTGGCCGCCTCCACTTAGAACCGGTTTGTTCATCTCTCTTTCCGCGCGGGATGCAGAAAAGGGAGATCCCCGCCAGCCATGTTTGGCCCCCGCCGCATCAGGCCCCCACACCCAGCTCCAGTGATGGGGAGACTATGCCACTGGACCCTATAGGACACCTACTACATAAGAACACTCTTACCCAGGAGACATAGCAGCTTTGCTTAATACATAGAAACAAAAACAGGGAGGTTGCCAAAATGAGGAGACAAAGAAACATGTCCCAAATGAAAAAACAGAACAAAACTCTAGAAAAATAACTAAACAAAATGGGAACAAAAAATCTACTAGATGTAGAGTTCAAAACACTAGTTCAAAATACTTACTAGTAGATGAAATTAATGAGAACTTCAACAAAGAGACAGGAAACATAAAAATGGAATTAGAAAATATATAAAAAAGTCAGAAAAGAAGAATACATTAACTGAAATGAAGGCTACATTACAGGATATCAATAGTGGAATAGATGAAGCAGAAGGTCATGTCAGAGATTTGGAATATAAGGAAGCAGAAAACACTAATCAGAACAGAAAAAAAAAAAGAATCCAAAATAATGAATATAGTTTAAGAAGCATTTGGGACAACTTCAAGCATACCAACATTTGCATTATGGGGATGGCAGAAGGAGAAGAGAGAGAACAAGGAAATGATAACCTTTGTGAAAAAATAATGACAGAAAACTTCCCCAACCTGGTGAAGGAAATATACATACAAGTCCAGAAAGCACAGCGAGTCCAAAACAAGAGGAACCCAAAGAGGTCCACACAAAGATACATCATAATTAAAATGTCAAAGATTAAAGACAAAGAGAGGATCTTAAAAGCAGGAAGAGAAAAGCCATTAGTTACCTACAAGGGAGCTCCTATAAGACTGTCAGCTGATTTCTCAGCAGAAACTTTTCAGGCCAGAAGAGATTGGTATGAAATATTCAAAGTGATGAAAACCAAGGACCTGCAACCAAGATTACTTCACCCAGCAAAGATATCATTTAGAATCAAAGGTCAGATAAAAACTTTCCACCAATCAGATAGATTATATGCACCTATGTTCATAGCAGTGCAATTTACAATAGCTAAGATTTACAAACATCCCAATTGCCCATCAGTAGATGAGTGGATAAAAAAGCTGTGATACATTTATAACATGGAATACTATATAGCAGTAAAAAAAGATATCTTACCCTTTGAGACAACATGGATGAACCTGAAGAGTATTATACTAAGCGAAACAAGCCAGTCAGAGAAAGAAAAGTATCACATGATGCCAATCACATGTGGAATCTAATGAACAAAATAAACTGATGAACAAAATAGATCCAGACATAGAAGCATGAAACAGACTATCCAATCTCACAGGGAAGGTGGAGGTTGGTGGGTGGATGGGAAAAGATCAACCAAAGAACCTGTATGCATATATGCATACCCCATGGATACAGACAATAGTGTGGTGAAGGCCTGGGGTAGAGGGAGGGGGCAGGCTAGAAGTGGTCAATGGGGAAATAAAGGGAATATCTGTAATACTTTCAATAATTAAAAAGAAAAAAAAAGGCAGAGACTCTAACAGACATTTGTACACCAATGTTCATAGTTGTATTATTCACAATTGTCCAAAGCTGGAAACAACCCAATGCACATGGTAAATAAACAAAGTGTATTAGAAATAAAAATAAAAAAAGAGTTTCCTAGACAAGAAAAAGCTACAGGAGTCCATTGGCATCAAACCAGTATCACATGAAATGGGTCTTCTTTAAGATTCGAGGGGAGTTGGGTGAAAAAGGTAAAAGGATTAGAAGTATAAATTAGAAGTTATAGAGTACTCATGGGGTTGTAAAGTACAGCATAGGGAATATAGTCGATAATATTGTAATAGGTATGTGTCAGATATGTACAGATTTATTGTGGTGATACCTTTGTAAGTTATATAATGTCTAATCACTGGGTTGTACACCTGAAACTAATATAATGTTGTATATCAACTACAATTGAAAATTAAAAAAATATTGAAGTTCAAAAAAAAAAAGAGAAGGCATATGCTCTAGTTTGATTGAAGTTTAATAGCTTTTTAGTAGGAATAGTTCTGTTTGAATCAACATAGATTAGAAGAGGAAAACAAGTCCCAGGAGACTGTTGAGGGAGACAATTTTGGAAGCCCAGGGCAGGAGTCCCATGAGAGGGGGCAGCACAGCAGACAGGAAGAAGCCCTAAGAAGATGGAGTCATCACCTCTTCCTTTGATAAGGAAAGCAGAGAGACTACTTGTGTTCTCTGACCCAAGTCCTAATGCATAGAGCAAGGAATTAAAAGGAAAATATGACTGACTTCTCGTTTTGTTTGTCTGTTTGTTTTGTTTTTGTTTTAATCCTCACCCGAGGATATTTTTCCATTGATTTTTAGAGAGAGTGGAAGAGGGAGGGAAAGACAGAGAGAAATTTTGATGTGAGAGAAACACATCAATTGGTTGCCTCCTGCACGCGCCCTGACCAGGGCCCAGGCTGGGGAGGAGCCTGCAACTGAGGTACTTACCTTGACTGGAATTGAACCCAGGACCCTTTGGTCCATAGGCCGACGCTCTATCCACTGAGAAAACCAGCTAGGGCTGATTTCTTGTTTAATGTGAAAATTAAACACACAGTAAATACTCGTAAGGGTAAAAAAAAAAAAAGGAAAGTAATATATCCTCTATACTATGACCCAGAAATTCTACTCTGATGTTTAAACCCAACAGAAATGCACATAGCAGACATGTGCTAGAATATTCATAGAAGCACAGTTGTAGCCGTCTTAAACGGAAAATGCACATCCCTTCAACAATGGAACTTGGACATAGTCATACACTGGAACACCATAAAGTACGCAGAAGGAATAATTTATACTTAATCATGATATACGCAATACCACAAACTACTGTTGAGTGAAAGAAGTAAATGGAAAACAGTATAGACTTTATGGTTCATGCATGTAAAATTCAAAGACAGGCAAAACTCTTTCCCAGGTCGATATGGCAAGAGGAAGAAATAAAAGACACAAATATAAAAAAGAAAGAGGTAAAGCCACCTCTATTCACAGATGACATAATTATATATAAATCCTACAGAACTTACAAAACAACTATCCAACTAATAAGTGAATTTAGCAAAGTCACATAATACAAGCCAATATACAGAAATCAGTTGTGTTTTTATATACTAACATCAACTAATTTAAAAATTAAAATTTTAAAGTTTATTTATAATGGTATCACAAACAAAATACTTAAGAAATAAATTTAACTTTTGTTACACAGCTACACTGAAAACTAGAAAACACTGCTTAGAACAATTAAAGGAATACACACACACACACACACACACACACACCCCGCATTCATGGGTTAGAAGGCTTAATATTGTGTCAAATTTTGTATCAAGCTAATCTATAAATTCTTTCTCACTGGGAAGTATACCTCCACCCAAAAAAATAAAGAGGAAGCCATGAGTAGTAGGTAACAAACAGCTCCGTAGTAATCCAGCTATAATGCTGGACAAACAGCTACATAGGAATCTAGAGAACAAACAGTCTCCAGTGGATGACTCCCAGAAAAAACAAAGCTGTTAAAAAATAAATTAACCTATGTGTGTTTGTAAATACTGAGAGAACTTTTAGACTTTTAGTGGAAAAAGTCTTTTAAGGACCTGGGATTAGAATATGAAAATCTAAGCCGATGGCAACTAATAACCCTTGGAAAGAGTGAAGTTATTCCAGAAACGCAATACTAGAATTTTATCAGAATCAGCTGTGAATACTACTTACTCAAATTTTATTGTTATAATTAATTAATTTAACTAGTTAAGTTATAACAATGAAAACATTTGGAAGAAGGGGAAGTGTGAGCACTAAATCCTTATCTTCATACTAGAAAGGCAATTTAAAATGCCAAAAAGTGATAAAATCTAGAAATAAAACACAGATATATATTTTGTAGATATAAGGATGAAAAATACAGAAGATAGAGCTAAAACATGGAAAGTGGTTTGCAGGGCAAAGATCTGGAGGTAGGGAGAGAGGGGTGGTGTACAACTTGTAAATATTATGTACATTTATTACTTTGATTAAAAACTTTTCAAAAATGTGTATTTTTAAACTGGTTGGATTACTTCCTTTTATTTTTACTAAAATCTTTATAATACAGAGAGAGAGAGAGAGAGAGAGAGAGAGAGAGAGAGAGAGAGAGAGAGAGGAGAGATGGAGATTTTATTTTTACTAAAAACATTATAATACATAGAGAGAGACAGAGCTAGAGCTAGAGATGGAGATGAGAGATGGGGATGAGAGATGGGGATGAGAGATGGGGATGGGGATGAGGGTGGGTTGAGGATGGGGGTGAGGATGGGGATGGGATGGGGGTGGGGGTGGGATGGGGATGAGGGTGGGTTGAGGATGGGGGTGAGGATGGGGATGGCCATGAGAGAGGAAGAGAGAGCGACTTCATCAGATTATTTACAAACTGAAAACTCAGCACCAACTGATTCACTGCCATGGTCCTGAACAAAGGACCCACCGAAAAGCTTTGTAGATGGAAGAAAAATAAGGACTAACAATAAGCATCGAGGAGCCTTCACATAAATATTTTAAAGTACATACTGTAAGCAGTTAACATTGTACAGTGATATGTTAAATTTAAGATTTTTAGCTTTTGTACGTTTTTCATTAAAATATTACATATAAAGATTAAGAAATCACAAGCGCACATCTTGATGAATAACCATGACGTGAACTTGCCCTAGTTGCCACCACCTAAGTAAACCACTAGCACATTACTGGAGCCCAGAAGCTCCTATGATGCCAGGATGACACTAAGGTTAGTATAACAACACCTGACCTCATCTGCCCTGGATTCCTCTGTATAGTGAGTACAGACCCATTTAACTCTAGTCTAAACTATTTTCTCCTCAATTGTTTATTCAGTGATATGCTTGCCTCCTAATAAGCCAATAAACTCCTCCTCAACCACAATAGTAGCAGCTAAAAAACAAAAAAAGCTCATTAATGTACTTTTGTGCATGGTCAGTTGTGGTGTAGTTAATACCTCATAGCTGCTTTCCTGGATGCTGAGATCATATTTCGTTCATCTCTGCAACACCTACTAAGGGCCATTGTGTAGGAACAAAATAAACGTTTGTGATTTTCTGAATGAGGAATCAGTCACCCAATCAAGTACCAATTGCCTAGTATAATAATGCTACCATTTTGCATTTACATGATGTACAATATGCATGGTATATGGTATACAACACATACACTTACATACACAAGGATACCCACAGGGTACGTTCTAGTTCTGGTGGCCCCAAAAGCTTGTTTACATACATTTAAAATTATGAAAAGTACAGACTCCACAGGTGATCAGGTAAATAGTAAGCTTCAACAATGTGAATTTCTGTGTAAGAATGTTGAATAGGGGGCTAATAGAATAGTAATAGTCAAATATTTGAGGCAGGACACCCTATACACCCTGAAAAATTACTGAGGTCCCAAAGAGCTTAAGTTTATGTGGTTTGTATCTATTGACATTTGCCACATGTAGATGAAAACAGATAGTTTTAAAAATATTTAATAATTCATTAAAAATAAAAATAATAAACTTATATTCACACAAGTAAAACATTTTAATGAAAAAATAAGCCTATATTCCAAAACAAAAATAAATGTAATGAAAAGAATGGAACTGCTTTAAAATTTTGCAAATATTCTTGAAGACTGGCCTAAAAGAAGACAGTGGGATTCTCAAACCTGCTTCTGCATTCAACCTACTGTGATGGCACCCTGTGGAGTCTGCAGGAAATTCCACTGAATTCCCATGTAAGAACGTGAGTGGGAAATGCAAATAACACCTTATTGTGGTTACAAAAGTAATTCTGAAGTCGCAGGTTCCTTGAAAAGCTCTCGGAAGTACCCAGGACCCCAGGACCACACTCTGAGAACTCTGCCCAGAAGATACAGAACTAGAAATGGAGGAATGTTCTGAAAATTTTCCTGGCATCATCATTCATCATTTCTGATGGCTGAATTTCCAGAGAAAGATTATACACACACACACACACACACATACACACATGTGTGTGTATATATATGTGTGTGTGTGTGTGTGTGTGTGTGTCTGTATCCTATATAATAAAAGGCTAATATGCAAATTGGCCGAATGGCAGAACGACCAGTTGCTATGACACACTGACCACCAGGGGGCAGATGCCTCTCCCGCCTCTGTGGCAGTGCTAAGGATGTCCGCCTGCTGTCAGTCGGACATCCCCTGAGGGCTCCCAGACTGTGAGAGGGCACAAGCCAGGCTGAGGGACTTCTCCCCCACAAGTGCATGAATTTCGTGTAAAAGGCCTCTAACATACATATATATACACATACATGTGCTATACACACACATATATGTATATATATACATACATGTGCTATATACACATATACACATATATGCTAATGGCATGATAACTTTTTACAAGAGCAGTTTAGCATAAAGAAGACTTTCTAGAAACACCGAGAATCTAATCTTAACACGAACTTCCTTCAACAAGATGAGTCCTAATGCAGTTTAAAGGTTAGAAACATTGCTATTTTATCTTTAAAAGAGATTGCCTTTGTAACACTATTTGGCAATTATCACACGGTGCAGGTGCTTGTCAAATCTCATTCAATTCAAGAAAACTGCAATGGTTTTAGCCATTACATAGTTTTTAAGTGGAAAAATATGAATAAATCAGAAAATTTTGTGATCAGCCCACACATTATATTTCTGGCATTCAATAAAGAAAGTGTGAATAAGCCAACATAAAAGGGTCATCTCTAAAGTGGCTGCATGTCAGCCATTTGATTTGGAGGAACAGAGAGTAAAATGTGAAGAAACTAGAAACATCAACTGTAGCTACGAGCTGACCTACCACTGCGTGAACAGAGATGTGCCCAATTTCAAACAGCCATGTGGAAGTGTGTGATGTAAACACGGAGAATCTCCGAGTAGTCTGGATCACAGGAAAGGCAATCCCTAATCCTAGCTCTGCAAACTAGTCCTCCTCAATTACAAGATGGGAAATTGCCGAAGGCTGGCTATGTGATGCAAAGTAGTTAGGTGGTCAAGGAGCACAATTCCTAAAAACAGCAAATACAAGCAAGTGTCTCTTTAATTGTTTTAAATCATTTATTCAGGAAATGTAATGCATATTTCAAAGACCACCTAAGGGTTCCAAGTAACAGCCCAGGGTTGGGGGCAAGGGCTGTGCCAACTAAATCCCACTACAGCAAGGGCGTCCCAATTTTGAGCTACTTCATGTGATAGGCTTCTAAAATAGTTCCCTTGAAAAGAGGGTTTCAAGACTAAGCAACAACAAAAAAATTCTTTTTTTGAGGTGCAATTTTTGAAATCCTTGAGATTCCATGTGTGTATATTTTATGTTAGTAGGACTTTTTGTCAGTGGAATTGTATTTTTATTTGGTATGAAAGAAGAGTTATCACTATCTATTAAAATTGAGGAAGTGATGGAGTTGTTGATACAATTCTCAGGATTTCTAGGTATTAACATTTCTGGGCTCAAATAATCAAGTTAAAGTATTAAAAATAAATGGATCTGTCTATTTTTTTTTTTTACAGTAATCTCATTTGCCTGTGGTTTACCAGTTCCTTAGCAAACTATATCTTCAAACCCCCATGGTTCCAATATATGTGTGAAACCAACTGGGACCAGCATCTTTTTCATGCAAATTCAGGGTTCTTAAAAACAGCTTTGTGTGAAATATAAAGAATCCTTGACTGGCATGCTACCCAAGGAAAATTAAACACACTCACACTCCTGCTCCTGTTTGAAGGCCTGAGCTCATCTGCTAGAAACTGACAACTGTGCCTTTGCCATGCATCACTGTTTTGTTTTGATTTGTAGCAGAGCCAGTAGCTCATTATGAAGGGGATACTGACTTCATGACTGCAAAACAAATGCCCAGGGATATTTCACTGAGAGCTGTGGACGCTTATCGCAGAATAGGAATAAAAGAAGGATAAAAACAATACACACACAGCGAAACAAGAGAGACAGTACTTACTTCTCTGTCCGTTAAAATCAGAGTTTTCTCTCCAAGAAAAATGAAACAGAGCTATTTTTTTCTTATTTAATTTTATGCCCAAATGGCGAATTAGTCCCAAGTTTCTAAAGTCCTACAATATAAAGACCCAGACACTCTCAACTAAAGATGATAATAAATAACAACAAAATGATTGATGAGAACCCTGGATCTTCAGGATATCGCTGATGCTTCTGCAAGTTAAGCCTATGGTAAGGCTGTCCTCAGTGATGCCAAGGGGACGTTGGCATTTGTAAAACCCAGAAAAGACCCAAAACGTCTGCACGTTTAGAAAAACGTTCCCCAAGAGGAAGCAGCCTGCGAAGGGGGGATACATTGGGTGTGGGATGTGTGGAGACCTCCACGGAAGGGCATGCGGAACCATCTGTTGCATGAGTGTGGAAGGCAGGCCGCCTGGAGACAAACCAGTGTTCTGTTGCCACCAAGGAAGCCAGCATGCGCCCTGAATGGGGGAGAATAGAGCCACTGCGCGGCCCTGCTCCCCACCAGGCAGATGGTCCCCCTGAGGATGCCCTGGAGCAAGAGCAGCACCAGCACCCGGTGAGCGTGGAGAATTACCCCTACGCTTCCTCAGCCCCACTGCCCAAACTACTCCACACCAATGGTATTGGAAAGGTGCGGCTCTAACGGCACATCAAGCAAGTGGCCGTTATAACAAATACTCCGTGAGACCTGATGACACAGCCAGCTCATCTGTGCGATTTCTACTTCACTTTTCTAAAAAATAAAGTATAGCATGCTCATATATATATATATTTTTTTAAATGCCCTGGGCCTCGTATAAACCCAGTCAGAGTCCTTTATTGTAATAAAGACATGTGGTATTAAAGAATCCTATAATAACATCCCAAATTGTGACTTCTGTTAGTTCTGGTTGCTAGGTTAAACTCCTATATTCTAAAGTATTTAAAACTCTATTTTAATTATTTATAATATTCTGCTAACTGTGACTATAACATCCAATGATGATGAAAACTTTAATTCACTCAGCAAATACTTAGTGTGAACTTACTCTAGGTCTGGCCCGGTTCTAGGCAGTGGGATATAGAGATGAATAAAATGTTTTCAAACTCTAAGAGCTCAGGGTCTCGTAGACAGAGAGCACACCCAAGCAAGCCACATGCCAAGATGCAGCCAGCGCAACAACACAGTGCAAAGCCGCACTGAAAGCTGCGTACAAAAATAAATATCATGTAATAATTTCATCACAAAAATAAAACTTAACCTTTTTTCAATGGGAAGGTGCATTCTGCTGTTTCTAAGAAAGTTATTTTTAAAACTAGAGGCCTGGTGCACGAAATTCGTGCACGGAGGGGGGTTGTCCCTCAGCCCAGCTTGTACCCTCTCCAATCTGGGACCCCTCAAGGGATGTTCGACTGCCCATTTAGGGATCGGGCCTAAACGGGCAGTCGGACATCCCTCTCACAATCCAGGACTGCTGGCTCCCAACTGCTTGCCTGCCTGCCTTCCTGATTGCCCCTAACCACTTCTGCCTGCCAGCCTGATCACCCCCTAACCACTCTGCTGCCAGCCTGTTTGCCCCCAACTTCTCTCCTCTGCCGGCCTGGTTACCCCTAACTGCCCTCTCCTGCAGGGTTGATCACCTCCAACTGCCCTCCCTTGAAGGCCTGGTCCTTCTCAACTGCCCTCCCTTGCAGGCCGGGTGCCTCCCAACTGCCCTCTCCTGCTGGCCATCTTGTGGTGGCCATCTTGTGTCCACATGGGGGCAGGATCTTTGACCACATGGGGGCAGCTATATTGTGTGTTGCAGTGATGATCAATCTGCATAGTACTCTTTTATTAGATAGGATAGAGGCCTGGTACAGGGGTGGGGACCAGCTGGTTTGCCCTGAAGGGTGTCCCTGATCAGGGTGGTGTTCACTTGGGGCGTGGGGCGGCCTGAGTGAGGGGCCTGTGGTGGTTTGCAGGCGGGCCACGCCCCCTGGCAACCCAAGCGGAGGCCCTGGTATCTGGAATTTATTTTCCTTCTACAATTGAAACTTTGTAGCCTGGAGTGGAGCCAAGCCTGGGGCTCCCTCCGAGGCTGGTAGCCATTTGTGTTGGGGTTATAATTGAAACTTTGTTGCCTTAAGCGGGTGGGCCCAGCCAGGGTGTGTGGAAAGCTTTGCTTCCCCTGTTGCCGCCAGCAACCCTAGCCTGCTCTCTCAAGCTCCATTCTGCCGCCATTTGTTTGAATTTGTTTACCTTCTATAATTGAAACTTTGTAGCTTGAGTGGAGGCTTAGGCCTGCAACGGCTGGCAGAAAGCTTGGCTTCCTCTGTTACCTAGGAAACCTTGCTCTCTGTGGCTGTAGTCATCTTGGTTTGGGTTAATTTGCATACTCGCTCTGATTGGATGGTGGGCGTGGCTTGTGGGCGTGACTTGTGTGTGTCGGAGGTATGGTCAATTTGCATATTTGTCTATTATTATATAGGATGTCATGCTTTTTAGCAAAAGGTCATACAGGAAATAGGGCTATCTCCACAAATATTTTAATTGTAAAAAATATCTGTTGCAAAGGACTTACATGCATGCACATGAGCATAACCAATGGACACAGACACTAGGGGGGTGAGGGCACGAGCGGAGGGGAGGGGGGTAATCGGGGGGATATGTAATACCTTAATCAATAAAATAAATAAATAAATAAATACCTTCATTTAAAAATATATCTGTTGTATGTTTTGCTTGTGTTCTCTCAGTCTTTTGAGTGTGACAGGATGGGCTTCAGTCCCACTGTAGCTCCTGCACCTTTGGCTCATGATTTTATTCAGGCCCCTTCCTTTGGAGATACCCTACAGACTCCTTCAGCCTTGGCCATTGCAAGGCATCATGTCACAGCTTGAAAATATAGCAATGGTTACTATTTATTGAAGAGTTACTATGTCAAGCACTGTTCTAAATACTTTACAGGAAATATTTAAACCTCAAACGATCCTATGAGGAGGATACATATTGTAATCAACTCCACGACACTCAGACACAAATGATTCTGTAACTTTTTGCATTCAGAAGCTCTTTACACTCTAAAAAAATCATTGAGGACTCCAACACACTTTTGTTTATGTGGGTGATATCCACTGATGTTTACTATATTTGGCATTAAAATGGAGAGTTTAAAATATACCTTATTATATGTGAAGTAAAAATAATCCCATTACAGTTTAATATAAACTATATGTAATTATGAAATATGTGTAAGATAGATTTCAAAAGTAAAATTAGCACACACAAAAAAAGTGGCAGTTTTATACTTTTGCAAATGCCTGCAATGTCTGGCTAACAAAAACAACATCTGGATTCTCATATCTGCTTCTGTATTTAGTACATTGCAATGTCCCATGTTGAGTAGCCTCTGGCCAACCTTGTATGCCCAGGAGAGAATGAGAGCCAAAAAAGCAAGTAATATCTTAGTATTCTTATAAAAATAGTTTTGACCTGTAGATCTCTGACAATTTCACAGATCTCCTGGTTCAGAGTGTAATCACTGTTGAGTGCAGTTTCCCCTACCTTCTGTGGGGAAACTGAGGCTCAGGTAGGCTGGAAAACCTGTCTATCATGCCAGGGCTCTTAAGTTTAGATACAACGATACATTTTTTTCCAATTTGTAAAACAGTAATATATATATGTGTGTATATATATATATGCGTGTGTGTGTGTGTGTGTGTGTGTGTGTGTGTGTATATATATATATATATATAGAGAGAGAGAGAGAGAGAGAGAGAGAGAGAGAGAGAGAGAGAATATGCAAATTAGGCTGGGATGCCGTAACAGGTCACGACCAGACAGGAGGAGGTTGCGTGTGCAGGTGAGGCCCGGAGTGGAGATGGAGACAGAACAGGCACCTGGCTTGGGCCGGCCCCCCGGAGCCGGAGCAGACACAGACACGGATGTTGTCCGGCCCGCAGCCTCCGCGGCCGAGCACAGGCCCGGAGAGGCGACGGTGGCCCGCCTCCCACGGAAGCAGCGTGGGTCCCTCCCGGCTCCCACGGAAGCGGCGTGGCTCCCTCCAGTTCCCGTGGGCGCCAGCGGCTTGTTTCCGCCTCCCGTGGAAGCAGTGCGGCTCCCGTGGAAGCAGTGCGGCTCCCAGCGGCACGCTGCGGTTCCCGCCGGCTCCCATGGAAGTGGCGGGTGGCCTACTGCGCACAATATCACACGATGTTTTAAATTTTAAGCTACTAGTAAGTATATATTTAGTTAAAATCTCATTTGTTAGAACTTGTGCCTCTGCATATACCATCACCTGTTACCATTGCCTCTACTCTTAGGAAAGAAATCACAAATAATGCAAGAAATGACTATGTCTCCGAGGATAAAACACATTCTTGACCACTTGAATGCCAATCAATAGGAAAACCACTGATATAACGGTTCACAGTGAATTCCCAGTACCAGAGCCTGCATTTCTGACAGAGCAGGAGAAAAACACTAATGAGACTCCCACTATAAACCTCTGATCCAGCAGGGGCTTTGTTTCAATTAACACCCCTCCATATTTCTTCCCTACAAAGATCTCACCAAACACCCACGAGGAAATTAGATAGATGATTACTCTCATTTATTCTTTGGGGCAGAGAGTCACACTCTAAAATCTTGGGGGAAAGTTTCAATAAATCATTAGCCTTCCCCATTTCTGAGCGGGCCCAAGAATAAGCGTGTGGAGACCTGGTGTGCATGTGAGGAGAGCAGGTCTGCTCCCCCGGAGGCTGAGCACCATTCTTTGCGCACAGAGGCGGCCTGGGGAGGCGCCCACCACAGAGGCAGGACAATGCCCAGTGCCAGGTGTGCCTGTGAAGGGGGCAGATGGGGAGTCCGGTGGCAGCAGGCCTTGAGTAATGGTTAAACTAATTAGCCTTCCCAAAGCAGATTATTTAATTACTCACCCACTCAGATATTCAGGACGAGAGGGTATTTTAGCAAAACTTTTAGAGCTACAACCCAGATGAAAGAAACTTCTTCACACACACTTTTTCTAATACATAATGTCAGTGTTGGCCCCCAAACTTTCAGACACCCTAAACTGCCATTTTATTACATACTTGAGGGAATCTCTTCACATCCACAATGCATACAAGTCAGTAAGTTGAAATCGGTGACCTTTACATGACTTTGTGTGGCAATAACTAGGAGGTAACAGGACTCAAAAGGACCACCACGCACTCCCCACTGAGTTTTGGAGAGAGGGGGAGTTGCATAACGTTGTGCTGTGTTGATTAACAAGCTCTCTCCTCGCTCACACGCACAAAAAGACTGGAGATTTTTTTTTTAAAAGAATTTGATGTTGGAATACAGAGGTCATCAGTAAAAACCAATGCATACCCTCATTTTAGTTGCCTGCTTTTCTGAAGGTCTTTTATCCACATGTTTGTGCTTATTGAGCTTTCTGCAGCTTTCTAATATTGTTTCTAATTTTCTACATTTCTAGAGTATTTTCTACAAGTTCTCTAAATTTTATGCCATGTAAATATGCTCAAAATTGTTCTATACTGAACACATTCTTTCAGTCTCAAAATTGGAGTCTCACTTGCACCCATATTTTCATTTAGTGATTTATTTATTCATCAGTACAATCACTTGTGCCATCCTCTATATCGTGATTGCCTATTTCTCTCCACTACTGAGCTATCAGACCTAGAGGGCTGGGACTTTATAGTCTCTGTGTGTCCAGGGCACAAACACATCCTCAATGAATGAAAGATCATGCTTCAGAGCAAAGACATTCTCATTGACTTGAGGCAAGATCACAGGCTGCCTTCACATATACTCAGCATCAGAGGTCTGCCCCATGGCCCAGAGCTTAACAAATGAGCCAATAAAACCACACAAGCTACCTGCAATCCCTACTCCTACTGTCACGCATGTAGCATTCTGAACATTTCAGATGTACATGTTAGTAAATAAATGAACCAGTGAAGAAATGAACTTGTCATTCTTGGTTTCTTCCTTTTTTATTTCTGCTTGGAACTTAGATTTCACTACATGCTTTCATCACAACGTTTCTGATAAATGCAGGCTCTACTGATTTACTTAACACCATATAGAATAAAAGCAACCCATTTTCTCCTTCTTCTCTCTTTGTCTGGGGCACAATGAAATCCATAAACTCTCGTACCTAGTATGTTTCTGAAGTACATATCAGAGCAAAAAACTCCTCAGACTTTAGTATATAAATTTCTATTCTTAACTCTTGCAATAACTTTTTCCTGAGTGTAAAGTCAGCTCAAAGACTTCAAAAAAGATTCCCTTGAGATACACTTCTGATGAATCATTGAAGAACCACTTAATTTCTTAAACTTAATTTTCACTTCTGAAAAAAACACACAGATTGCTGAATGGCTCTTTATGTTCCCATGTTTTCTAAGAAATGTTTTTACATGCACTGCCCCCATACTTATGCCCTTTACATTAAAATTTCTCTAAAAAGACTCATATAGTTCTATCTTATTTCTGGCAATTAAGAAAAATTTGGAAAACAACATAATTTTATGAACAATATATTATTTTCTTCCATCAATTCTGACAACATTCAAAAGTAATGGACTATATGTAATTCACATGAAAGGGGCTTCTTAAGAAAACACATGGTAACCATCTTCTGAGGAGGGTTACATACCTGTGGGTGTTGGTGACAATAGCCCTTATGTGACAATTAATTTAGTTTCCATGGCTTTCAGTTATCAATGACCCTGAAATCTCATTCTGCCTCTATTTTCATGAAGGCCCCAAGACAGTTTCTGTGAGTTGATTTAAGCCATCTGTCTCGGCTCAGGAAAATAAGCTTGTGAGTTCCTAAAGGAAGAAGTCGGAGAGGTAATCAAGGAAGCACAGTCGATGCTATAAAAGCTCCTTCCTTCATTTGTGGAATCAGCCACACACACACCAGGTAAATTCTGCTCAGTAAACTGGTGGCTTTTCGGATAGATTGGCAACGCTATGAATTCATTCCGCAGATATACTGCCACAATGTTGGAGGCACTTTGACAGGTTCTCTGGAAAATAAAATGACGACTAAGGCTAACCCCTCTAGTCACAGAGCACTCTATCTCAGAAAACAAATAACGTGTCTATGCTCAGTGTAAGGGGTGGGACTGTGTGCCGCTGATATTCATGTTCAAGTCCTAACCCCAGAATCTCAGAATGTTGATCTTATTTAGATTTAGGATCTTTACAGAGATTATGAGTTAAAATGGGGTCATCCATTAGGACTGGGGACCTTAGAAAAAGGGGGCAATGAGGATAGATACACAAAGGGAGACACCATGTGAAGAGGAAGGCAGAGGTGAAGGTGATGCTTCTTCTATAAGCCAAGGGCACTGAAGACTGGCAGCGAAGCACCAGCAGCTGGGACAGAGGCATGGAACAGACACACCCTCACCGCCCTCAGCGGGAAGCAACCTGCCAACACCCTGATCTTAGGCCTCCAGCCTCCAGAGCTGGGAGGCAGTGCATCACTGCTGAAGCCACCCAGTTTGTGGTACTTTGTTAATGCAACCTTAGCAAATACATTCAGATATATTAATATTTTAAAATAAAGTCTATCAGCTATATATGTTTGAATATAATCCATCTCTATATAAAAATATACACACAAAGGGAAAATATAATGGGTTCCCTAAGCAGAGTGTAATATATTTTCAGCCGGAGTTGTTTACTTCTCAAGGAAGCCTTTATAGAAGAAATTGCAGTCACATTTCACACAAGGTAAGAACCATAAAAAGTCAGAAGCCAAACACTGGAATTTATGCCTATAGAACTATAAACTATTGCCATGCTTTTTTTTTTTAATCTAAGGAACTCACATCTTTTGCATGCCATTTCTCAAGAGAGTCAAGAAGACTATCTGAATGATTCAATGGCACACTCCTATCTAACCTCCACAGGTACCATTATCTTAGCGAGAAAAAGACATTGTTAATACATTCATATTCATCTTTGTATTCTTCTTACGAAGTCTACTGTGATGTTAAGTGTAAGATACGGCGCCGCCTTGATGCTCTAGTACAAGAATATTCATTTCAAATGCACTTCCTGTGGCCGCCACCCTCCTCACAGGGACATGCATGGTCACTTGCACATGAGAAGGAGTTAGGTGACTGTGGTCCCAGAACTCGTCTGTCTACAGACAGGACCCATCATCAGGCCCTCTTTAACTCGGGTCTCTACCCAAGTGAACTATTATCAAGCCTTATAAGCACTATACATTTTCTGATTTTGTTGTTGTTGTTAATCCTCGCCCAAAGATATTTTTCCCATTGATTTTTGGAGAGAGTGTAAGGTACAGAGGGGGAGAGAGTGGAAGGTACAGAGGGGGAGAGAGAGAAGAAGGAGAATGGGGGGGGGGTGGAGAGAGAAAGAGAGAGAGAGAGAGAGAGAGAGAGAGAGAGAGAGAGAGAGATCAATTGGTTGCCTTTTGCACATACCCCAACTGAGGCCTGGGACTGAACCTGCAACCCAGGTATAGGCCCTTGACTGGGAATCAAACCCCAGACTCTATGGTGCTGGGCCGGCCAATGCTCTGACCACTGAGAAACACTGGCCAGGGCTAAATGGCTAAATGTTCTGCTTTTTATAAACCATTCATCTTAATAACTTTCCCTATAGCATTTGGTAAGAGTAATTTTTGATGCTTTGATCATGTGTCAATTCACTCTGATGAGTCCATTACCTATCAGAACCAAGCTCGCCTATTTTTCTTTCAGAATTATTTTCACTGTTGAGCTTTGTGACTTTTCTAATCTTTCCATATGAATTGTAGGCATTTAGTTTCTCCGGGTTACAAGTAACAGAAACAAACTCTAGGTAAAATAAGAAAGGTGGGGAATTTTATTAAACTTTTTTTGATATTTCAGAAGCAATGGAACTACTAGGTTTTAGGAAGGACAGGAACCAAGGCACCTTCCAGGCTACTGTAGCAAGAATTTAGAAATCTTTTCACTAGGTGTTCTCATGATACCCTCTCTGGCTCAGGTCTGGGGCCTCCTGGTGTTCATTCCCCATCAGTTTCACAGTTTCAATCCCATGGCATAAGATTCTGATTGGCAGAGCTTAGCTAGAGCACATACTCTGGATTGCTCAGATTTGGCCTGGGGGTCAGGGTCAGGTAGCACAGACTCAGATGATCTCCTCCTTGCTGTGGGCTAGGGGCTATCCTCAGAGAAGTAAACAGTTGTTAGAGTCTACCATGTGGGTTGAGCATTTGCATTTCATATATCTTGCCCTTTCTTTGGAAAATACTTTCTGTTTATTTTCCAATTAATCTTTACTTGGGCCTGATATACAACCAGATCTTATTTTTTTTAACCCAATAATTTTTGCATTTATCTTTATTGGACTAACTCCATTTGAGATTTCTTGTCAAAACACTTGGCTAGAATTGAGCCAATATCTTGCTTTCTTCATATTTTCTTGACCCCTCCACGATCATTGTGACTTAAAATTTTATATTGAGCACATTCCTCATTTCTTCCTTCTAGAATACATAACTAGCCTGCAGTCAATATATTGCTTTCTGTATATTGTCTTATTGTTTCCACTGTCAGCGTGACTTAATTTATATTGGACATACTCCTAGAAATCATATCAACTGTGAAACTTTGTGTACATGCTCACACAATATGTATGATATTGTACCAGAGTCCACTCTCAGGAGACACAAACAAATCAGGAACTATATTCCCCCTCCACTCCCTGTCAGTCAAACCATTTACCAGCAAGACTGCTCAAAACACCAACAAAAAGGTTTCAAAAGACACGAGCATTTGTAAAGGAATGCCAATTCATAAAATCTAGAGAATAAAAGAAACTCATACTTCCCTATATTCGTTGTAAACAATCTAACTGTGGCAAAATATATATAATATTCAATTCGTTTCTGAGCTGACCAACAACTAAAAAGCAACAAAAGAAGTCAATGATATAGAATTTTAGTGGGAAAAGAAAAGGCAATGATAAGAAAGCAGAGCCTAATGTCTATGAGATGAGACATGAATAAAAACTAACCTGTGAAATCATTTGTTACACCAGGTAAGACCCTCATAGGAAGGAAAAATATTCTCAGGTTATGACCATTTAGAATAGTCTCAACAGAGGTAAAACTGTTTTAGAAAACAGGAAAGCAAACGGTATGCAAACCACAGCAGCTGTTTTTAAGACTAATAACAGCTCAACAACCTGGAGGAAAAATTAATTCTGTCAAAATAGGTCACTGTAAACTTTCTGTTTATATGTAAATAAACCTAAGCATTTATAATTATCAGCTGTTTTATTGACACAGTGAGAGAGGAAAAAACAAACAAAAAAACAAAGGAAGCTTTGGTATCTTAGACAAGAGAAGGGAAAGGCAAGCAGTGAGTGGTTCAGAGACAATAAAAAAGCCACTTTCTGAAAGATGGCAGACAGCCGCCATCCCTGCTGGCTGGTGATGGTGGAAGTGGGGAGCAGTAGCCTTTGAACAAATTTTAGTTACTTTTAAGATAGAGGAGAATATATTAATAACAAAACTAAATATTCATATAGTGATTATATGCCAAGTACTTTACAGAATCCAAATCATGAGGTAGGCACTATTATTATTATCCCCATTTTACAGATAATTAAAATAAGGCACGGAGAGATTTTTTTTCTCCCACAAGGTCTTGGAGCTAATAAGCTAAAAAAAAAAAAAAAAAAAAAAGGACTAAGGAGCTAATAAGCTCCAAAGTCCCAATTCTTACCCTTAATGCTAGTAGTATCTTATCCATGTGATTCTAGCTGGAGTTGTAATTTTTACATAGCATGCAGTTGTTCAGAAATATGGGCGCTAAAAGTTCGATATGAATTTATTAAGAAGCTCTCAAAACCCACTTAAATTCCCCTTGGGAGTCACATAGCTGAAAAGACAGAATAGAGTGATGGTTAACAAAATAGACTCGGGAGCCAGACTATATGGGTTCAAATCCTAGCTCTTGCAGTTACCACCTCACCAGCCTAGGGAAGGTCCTTACTCTCTGTTACAGTGTGTAATTGTTTACAGATATGCACTGCCCCTCTGTGTGTGTGTGTGTGTGGGGGGGGGGTTGGGGTTACTTCCCCACTCCACTGATTCCTGGCTTGGCATAGAACTTGCTTTGGCTAATGAAATGTGTAACTTCTAGGTAGAAACTTGAAAAGTGAGGACAAGGTTTGCCACTTCCTCTTCTTGGAGCAGAGCAGCAGACCAGGAAGGAATATACCATTGTTGTTATAACTCACCAGGACTCAGGGGCTGCTTGTTAAAGGCATAACGGCCTTTGTGAATCAGTATCCTATCTGCTTCTAAGGTTGTTGCAGGAATTAAATGAGTTATTTTTTTTAAGGCATGTAGAATGGTGGCTGGCACATAATAAGCTCTATAGTAGTGTTTAATTCTTAGTTATTTTTATCTATAAACTAGAAGCCCGGTGCACGAAATTCGTGCACGGAGGGGGGTTGTCCCTCAGCCCAGCCTGTACCCTCTCCAATCTGGGACTCCTGGAGGGATGTCCGACTGCCCGTTTAGGCCCGATCCTGGTGGGATCAAGCCTAAACGGGCAGTCGGACATCCCTCTCACAATCCAGGACTGCTGGCTCCCAACTGCTTGCCTGCCTGCCTTCCTGATTGCCCCTAACCGCTTCTGCCTGCCAGCCTGATCACCCCCTAACCACGCTGCTGCCAGCCTGTTTGCCCCCAACTTCCCTCCTCTGCCGGCCTGGTCACCCCTAACTGCCCTCTCCTGCAGGGTTGATCACCTCCAACTGCCCTCCCTTGCAAGCCTAGTCCCTCTCAACTGCCCCCTCCTGCAGGCCGGGTGCCTCTCAACTGCCCTCCCCTGCTGGCCATCTTGTAGTGGCCATCTTGTGTCCACATGGGGGCAGCCAACTTTGACCACATGGGGGCAGACATATTGTATGTTGGAGTGATGGTCAATCTGCATATTATTCTTTTATTAGATAGGATAGAGGCCTGGTGCATGGGTGGGGGCCAGCTGGTTTGCCCTGAAGGGTGTCCCGGATCAGGGTGGGGTTCCCTTGGGGCATGGGGTGGCCTGAGCGAGGGGCCTGTGGTGGTTTGCAAGCCGGCTACGCGCCCTGGCAACCCAAGCGGAGGCCCTGGTATCTGAAATTTATTTTCCTTCTACAATTGAAACTTTGTAGCCTGGAGCGGAGCCACGCTTCCTGCTCCCTCCGGGGCGGCAGCCATTTCTGTTGCAGTTAATTCACCTTCTACAATTGAAATTTTGTAGCCTTAAGCAGGTGAGCCCAGCCAGGGTGTGCAGAAAGCTTTGCTTCCCCTGTTGCCGCCGGCAACCCTGGCTTGCTCTCTCAAGCTCAGTTCTGCCCCCATTTCTGTTTGAATTTGTTTACCTTCTATAATTGAAACTTTGTAGCTTGAGTGGAGGCTTAGGCCTGCTACAGCTATCAGAAAGCTTGGCTTGCTCTGTTACCTGGGAAACCTTGCTCTCTGTGGCTGTAGCCATCTTGTCTGGGGTTAATTTGCATACTTGCCCTGATTGGCTGGTGGGTGTGGCTTGGCTGGTGGGCGTGGCTTATGTAGCAGAGTGATGGCTAATTTGCATATTACCATTTTATTAGAGAGGATGGCAGAAGATCAGTATTAGTGAGCCAGATACCCACCTGAAAAAAAATGCAAATAGAGAAAAGCCTGCTAGAGAATAGATTCCAAATACTAATCAAGCCAAATGCTTTTCCTGGTTCTTAAATCCTTTCCCTCAGTTCTAATGTGAAACTGATTGCCCTTGGGCATTCTACAAACGTTGCCTCTTCCCTGCTCCCCATCAACCAGTAATTTCATCTATTTGTTGACAATTCAGGGTTTAACATTGCTGACCAGAGGCTTCAGACAGTTTCCGTCACAACATTTACTCAGTCATTAGCCAGGATGGCATCTACTCCTCCGCCACTTCTCTCAGCTATCTTTTTGGAAACAGAGCTGAACACCAGCTTTCCCATCTGAGGAACACAAGTTTAGTGAGATAGTAATAGCTGCTGTCTCTTTGTTTCTGAGGGTGAAGAATTAGATAACTTTGGCAAGTTTCTTTGTTCCATGAGTTTTGAGCAGTTTTAATTTGCTCATATGAAAAATGTGATGGGAAAGCTCTTGCTAATGAATGTTCTACACAACTTGCTCTCAGGGGGTACCGCTGATGACCACTCCAGATGCTGTAATAAGCAGATGTTGGGACCTCTTATGTACAAAAAAAGGTCCATGGGCTCCCTCTAACCCATCTCAGAAATCACAAGTTACTAAAGTGGGGGCCAAAAGTGAACTTTGACAACACCACCCCCATTTTAGAGATGAGGAAATGGAGGGTGAAAGAGGTTGACTATCTCAACGACAAAAATAACTCAGTCGAGGAGCAAAAACCAATAGAACAGAGTCATTATCCTGGGGAGCCAAACCAGCGCCATTTTCAGGGCTGATTGTCTTTAAAAGAAAAACACGTGGACACATGAGCAAATTTTGGATAGGCTGAAGAAAATGTTAAAAAAGCAACCATCAATTCATCCACTCCATGTTACTGAACATCTTTCTGGGTTTGAATATGACCTATTCACAAAAGCCAAAGAGAAGGAAACAACATCAGAGCCCCATTTTTCTATATTCATATGTGAAGCAGCTGGTAGGAATAACTCAGAATTAGGCCTCAGCTAAAATAAGACATAAAACAGAAACAAAGTTACTCATTATATCAAAAAGCATTATTTGCCAGTTACATACAATGTGAATAACTCTCCAGCTATTTTCTCTTGAATAATGATGAGAATGGCTATCATATCCAACAAAAAACTGAAATAAGTAACATATATGATTAATTTTAAGAAAATAAAATAATACTAAAGGTAGCTATAATGCTTTTTACTGTTGTTAATGGCAAATACAACCAAAGTTGTTTGCAGCACTTACTGCTTTCATGTTTTCTAGATTGGCTTCCCTAAAAGAAATGTACTGGAGATTAATAAATTTCACACAAAAACAAACAAAATGTGTGAATTGCTAAGGGGTTTATTCCCTTTCCTTTTATTCCAGCTATTTTCCCAAGCCCAGAAGAAAGACATTCCTTAAAGCTTTGTGTGGCTTTTAGCAAAATCATCTCCCCTATAACTAAATAGGTAAAGAAAGGATGTGCGGTTTTAGTAGATAATGATGAAACTGCGATTTGTCGCTGAAAACATTCCTGATCACAAAAGCTTTGTGTGTTTTTTTTTCTTTGTTCCTTGGCTAAGTTCTCATGTCTAAAAGACAAAAGAGAAAACAAAACAAAGAAAAAAATGGATTCTGTAGGCACCACATACAAGAAAGGTATAACTGTTGAAAGTCACAATAAAAATAGATTGTCATGGACGGGGATTCCATTAAAGCAGGACAATATATCTGCTTTGGAGAAAGGCTCAATCCATTTTTTAAAAATGTACTGATAGACAAAGTCCAGAGCTGAAACACATTTGTAAGATCAAGGGCAAAATAGCTAACAATAGTCCTGGTTAGTCCAAAAGAAAAGCAAACCCAGCAACAAACTCTCTTGCACATGGAGAATGTCTCTAGTACAGTACAATGAGACTGTTGTAAGTGACACCTTGATAAATTAAAGAAAGAGAAACACTGTCACAAAAAGAAAAGGAAGAAAGGAAGGAAATTCACAAACAGTGCTCACAAAATATGGATAAGAAAGTTTTAAAAGAATACACACATTGATTAAAGGCAAGCAAGAAAAACAAGATAGCAGCTCTATCTAGCTAACCCCCTACTGCACATGCCTATTGTATTGTTTCCTTTGGCACTGGCTGCAGGAGAGCTTCATCCTATGTTTAATAATACTAGTATTTATAAAATAGAAGAAAAACATCCTGATAAGAATATACCTCAATAGGAAAAACTCTCCTTCTATATAATCTGATTGTAGAGATGAAAAAGAAATGCTTTTTTCAAAGTAATAACAATTACAAAGCAACCAGTGAACAAGATAAGCACTTGCAGAAAGAGCCACACTGCATCTATTCACCGGACCAGCTTCTCTGTTATGTGGGTCCAAGAATGGATAACTACTGCTCCCTGGGAAAACCTGCAGCACTGTGACAATCAGCCCATGCCAGTGTACAGCTGGGGGAAGGAACACATCACAGAAAAGAAGAAAGTTTAGAGAGAAACGGAGAAAAGGCTGACAATACAATTCTCTGTAATGCGTCATTCAACATTATATTCATGGACCTATTACATATACTAGTAAGTCAATACAGAAGACACAGGGTTTTGCAAAGTACACACATGCACAGTGGAACTGCCCTCCGAAAGCCATAATGTGTAAAATACTACTTTGGTCCATGATCTAATCAATGCCCATTTCTTGCAAGTAGAGTGTTCAGACCTCTCAGTTAATTCCACATTCTGGCCAGCATTCCCATATTAATATTATTTTGCTACTACTGTACATTAAATTATATTGACCTAAAAAATCAAAATAGAGTGAATATTTTCACAAGTCCAATTTTATAAACAATCAGTTGAATATGAGCATTTCCTATTCATTCATCACTTTATATAATGGGCACACATAACTACATTTAAATGTCAGTAATTTTACTAGTACACACTAAGTGCAATCCGATCAGGTGTTTCAAAGACTATGTTGGCATTTGTCCAGAGTTGGGAAAGAGTAAAAAGATTCATAATACAAATAGCTACTACTTACTGAGCCATTAATATGTGGCAGTTACTGTCCTAAAAGCTCCTGCATGTATTATCTTTCTAACAAAACTCTTCTTTTTATAGATCAAATCTTCCAAATGAATAACTTATACTTTAAACCACTAACTATACTTCTTCTAACCACTTAGAACAAAGGAGATTTCTGTGGAACATAGTTAGCTTTTAGCTTTTAGTGGAATTTTACTCTGCTTTTGAAATATGATCAAACTGAGGATGATTCCAGCATCCCCAGCAGGATCTGTAGCAAGAAGGCCAGCCAGCAAGGCATGCACAGAGCATGCCCAGGGATGGCAGACACTCAGGACCACTCCTCAGAGTTCACAGTAGGGCACTGAGGACAGAGCTCAGAGAAGCACACTCCGACGGGGTGGGAGAAAGGCTGGATTTGCAGAAGTCCAGAATATCATGAAAGGCAGGGTGCTACTATGGGGATTTCAAGGCTGGTGGTCAGCTGAGATTTAAAGTTCAAGGACAGAACTCCAATTTCTGCAAGATGTGATGGCAATGAGATAAGACCCTTAGATAAATGGAAGTGCATGCAGTGATTTCAAGGCCTTCACACAGAATGGAGCAAATCAGCATCAAGAACAATTTGAACACACATCTAGGTGCTTTTAATTTTACTTCTCAATAACTTAGTCATTAAGCAAAATCTATTTGTTCACAATTCTGTTCATACTATAGAACTATTAGTTTTCTGGACTCTGATAGGTCTGTTTTGAAAAGTGGCAGGTCCAGGTCTCTGTAGCATGGATCCTTCAGGAGGAATAAGCTAGCTTTAGGAACATTAATTTGCATTCTTTAACACACTGCTCACCTCCTGCTAAGTCTGTCCTGAGCATAAAAAAGTGTATATTACAGATAAAAGGCATGTGTTAGGTAAACTTCATTCAGGTATGAGTTGCTGCACTATTTACCATGAGCTCAAGGTTAACATATCAACAGTATATGTTAAATAAGGTGTCTTGAAACAGGAACACACACAGAACACACGGTTATATATCGATCACTTGAGGAAAGTGCTGGAGGCTAATTCCAGCAGGTCATAAATGCAAAAAGTTCATCAAAGGTTGATGCACCTTTGGGGCTTCAGCAGGGCTGAATCATATTACCTGCTGCTGGAATAGCTGAAAGCATTTCCCCAAACCTGAAGATCTGCATGCTATTATCTGCTGCCAGACAGCTGAGGGCAGTTCCTCCAACCTGATAATCTGATTGTTTACTAGGCCTTACCTTTAATATGTATATCTGCTTTGCTATAGGGCAAAATCTATACTAATAAAAGGGTAATATGCTAATTAGACTGGGAGACCTTCCAGATGTCCTTCCGTCCTTCTGGACAAAGCCATGGTGGTGGGGTCAAGGCAGAGGTGGTTAGGGGCAATCAGGCCAGGAGGGGAGGGCAGTTGGGAGTTATCAGGCTGGCGGGGGAAGGCAGTTGGGGGCGAGCAGGCCGGCAGTGGGGGGCAGTTGGGGGCGATCAGGCCAGCAGGGGGGGAAGCTGGGGGCGAGCAGGCCAGCGGGGGGGGGGGGGGCAATTGGGGGCGAGCAGGCAAGCAGTGGGGGAAGTTGGGGGTGAGCAGGCCAGCAGGGGGGGGACAGTTGGGGGTGAGCAGGCCAGCAGGGGGGGCAGTTGGGGGAAAGCAGGCTGGCAGCCAGAGTGGATAGGGGCTATCCGGCAGGCAGGCAGGTGAGTGGTTAGGAGCCAGTGGTCCCAGATTGCGAGAGGGATGTCTGAATGCCGGTTTACTAATCTATACTAATTCCAGCACCAGGCCACTAGTATATATGTAAAGTTTTAACTGCAAAATTGTCCTGTTAATAACAAACACAGGGTGCAATGTAAAGCACACAGTAAGAGAAGACCCTCACCAACAAGAAATTCTCCTATTTACTTTAGGAAACATCAGTGCATTGCTTAGGAAAAAAAAAAAGGCTGTATTTTGATTAATTATGACAAATTAATGACACATTCTGATGTTCCTAAGCAGAGTTCTACCATGTGTGGAAAAGGGTAACAACGTAAATCTTTCTTGGTAGAGATAAGACCACTTCAATTCAGATTTCACTAACTCAGAATCAAGAGCCTATGCAGGAATTTTTATAAAAATACTAAAGGCCCGGTGCACAAAATTCGGGCATGGGAGGGGGGGGTCCCTCAGCCTGGCCTGAACCCTCTCGCAATCCGGGACCCCTCGGGGGATGTCCGACTGCCTGTGGAATCGGGCCTAAAACAGCAGTTGGACATTCCTCTTGCAATCTGGAACCGCTGGCTCCTAACTGCTGTCCTGTCTGCCTGCCTCATCGCACCTAACCACTTGCCTGCCTGCCTGATTACCCCTAACCCCTCTGCCTTCCTGTCTGATCACCCCTAACTGCCTCTGCCTTCCTGCCTGATCAACCCCAACCCCTCTGCCTGCCTGCCTGATCGCCCCTAACCCCTCTGCCTTCCTACCTGATCGCCCCTAACCACTCACCTGCCAGCCTGATTGCCCCTAACCACTCGCCTGCCTGCCTTATCGGCCCTAACCACTCTGCAGCCTGCCTGATTGCCCCTAACTGCACACCTTCATGCCTGATTGCCCCAACCCATATCTGCCTCTGCTCCCGTGCCACAGCTTCATCTGGAAGGTCATTCGGCTGTACGGTCTAATTAGCATATTATGCTTTTATTATTATAGTTTAGATGGATAAAAGGATGATAAAGTCATATGAATGGAGGCTAAAGTTTTAGAACACTGTATTAAGACTTTTTTTTAAAGAAAAAGCTTTTCAAGATTTTGAAAGCATCTATTTACATACAACTTATTTTTCTATTCATTCAATATGCATTAATTCCACATGTGTTTATTGAGCTCCACGCTGAGCCAGCCATCAGAGATTCCCAGGGGAGCATAACACAGAACAGCCTTTCTGAAGCTCAGTCAGTGGGTGAGACAGACTGTCAACAAATGCATTGCAAGGTGATAAATACAATTGAAGATGTAACTGCAAAGGAAAAAGAATGTTACTGAAATGAGCCTCCTGCTTTGAAAATAACCCTTAAAAGGGGGTCTGTTGCCACATTAAAATAAGGCTTCTCCAGGGAGCACTTCATCAGCTCAGCTCTAGTTAACAGGAATACTTGAAAAATGATGCAGCTGCAATTCCGTAGGGTGGGAGGGCGACCTCCCTAACTCAGACTCCTTTAAACCAGCACCTCTCACCTTCCCTGTCAATCACTTTTGCCATCCAACCAAAGCTAAGCAGAAGAAAGTAAGGTAGCCGGGAGGAGCAGGTTCCTGCCTGTGGTGTTTCTGGCTGGAAGAGGCATTGGACGGAGAGCGCTTGCTAATGGAAGCTTGTCCTGTGCTCTCATGTGAGAGAACATGGCTTCCATGACCCTCAGGTCAGGTGTCTCATGAAGTGATGGACAGTTTACTCATTTTAGTTTCCCTCTAAGATGTGACACTTTAATATTATCAGCACAGATTTTTATCCCTTTCTCGTTTCCCTCTGCTTTTAATACAGTAGGTATGTGATTGCATGTCCTTTCTCAGGATCTGAATGTTCATCTGTTTGAGGCCATGGAGAGAAGTAGGATTCATTGAGAGAACTCAACCCCCCAGTGGCCATCACAGGAGCCCTGAGAGCCCAGGAGGCTGTGCTGCTGAGCACAGGGCCCGGCTCTGCCTGCTCTGACCAACAGGGCTGCGCTTGCGTGACCAGGACAGTCCATCTCTACTCAGGTTTCTCTCCTTGGTGCCCTCTGCCCTCAGAGTGCCCCCACTCCCGGCACTGGGAGATGCTAGTGGCAACCAGAGAGAAGGCAAAGGCTCAGACATCTGTACGGATCCTGGATGTATGTCACATGACAAAAATTCAATCATGATGTCAAGGATGAGCAGAAAAAGAAAGCAAAGAGGATCAAGAATCCCAATATAAACTGCATTGATATAATTTCCAGTAAACACTCATTCACTCCCGGGACAGATTTAAAACAAAGCTAGCAGCCCCTACTGAGTCTCCTCCAAAGCAAAACATGCTGATTTCCATGTGAACCAGCTCTGTGGTAGCTTATCACCTTCTGTCTTTCTTCCCTGGACACGGCCCCTAAAATCATGCTTGCGGACAGGTAGGGCCGCAGAGCACTGACCGCGGCAGAGACTCGCTCCTTGGTTCTGTTCTTCTCCCAGGCAGCTGTGTGTTTCCAGGTACATCATAACCTCTCTGGTCTCAGTTTGCTCTTACAAAGCAAGAGGAGTGAGTAAAAGAGGAATCCCCTTCCAGATCTCTAAGTCTGTGGACTGTATCTTCTATTTCAGGTTAATAACCAACCCCAACTCCTTCATTAGGTCCTTATATTATGCACAAGTCAATACCATAAAAACTAGTATTAAAATACCATTTTACAGTCAATCATGCTGGATTCCCATAAATAGGAAGTGTTCATACCTGCCAATAAAATCAGCCAAATGCACTTATCAAAATCCATTTAATACATCATGTGCTGGCATCTTCCAAAATGTGTTCACTTATTATGTTTACCAGAAAGAATTTTTAATGAGCAGCCACCTCAAAATTAATTAATGTGTACAGCTCACACTATAAAGTTACAAACTAAATCCCATTATAACTAATACATTTTCGGTGCATAGCTCAAATTGCATAGGATAGTAAAACTCCAGCTAATGGCCTATTTATTTAGAGTAGTATGTGAATCAACACATTTACAGAAGCATGAAACAAATAGTTTTGTTCTTGATGTACAATTTGAATAATATATTCTGTGAAATACTATCCTATGGAATTCTAGCAAATTAAGGAAGCTCATTTGTACTTAATTTCTTCCTGTATATTCTTAACCTTTTCCATTATAGAACTAGACTATGTGAAAATCAAGGTATCTTATTGTATCAGCTAGATTTTGACTTTTCCTCCCTCTCCCCCAATTCTCAAAAAACCAAGGAATTACAGCCCATTAACTGATTTTCTTCAAATCCTACTACTTTTCATTAATACTCTGCTCATATGCTAAATTCCAAAGCATTTTTGAAGGAAACCAAAGCAAGACAAATATAGCTGAAACCATTTGCCAACATTTAAAAAAATCAAAATCAGGTGTAAGTGAAAGAAAATAATTATACATTTTGCTGGCACTTGTTTTATTTTTTAGAACAAATGTTCACACTCACCTAGGGGATGTTTCCATCTGCTTCTCTCATTTTGCTTTCCATGCTTTAGCTTTAATTATTGTGCATAGACAAATAACTAACATCTTACTATCTGAAAACAGATAACCTTGGCCTTATTTTTTCAAATCACACACCACCAAAAATGAAATCAGACTTTCTCAAATCATATTTTAACAATTAATGTTAACTAACTTAGCAGAAAATGAAATCGTTTTACCATTCGTGGGGGGGGGGGGGGGGACGGGGGATACACATTTCACCACCATCGAAAGTATTACTTTAGAGTTGTGCACCTGTAGTTAGAAACTTAGTCATGCAGATGGAAAATCTGTTCTCCTGGAGCCTAAAATACAAAGTTAATGTGTGGATATATTTTGAAAAGGTAAAAAGCAATACCATAGTAAGGTAAAAGCATTGAGCTGATACATGGTAGACAACATTACAATTAGATACCAAGGCATATGCATCTGTGGCTTGGTAAATCCAGCCAGTACTAGTGACATGGGATCACTGATATGACAAGCCTTGACCACACCAAACCCCACTGACAAGCAAAAGCTTCCTTATAACCTCCATACACTATGCTCTCCCCATGCCTCACATCAGAGGCCCCCAAAGTAGCTCCATAACCGATTTATTTTCCATCCAGATGGCCGGCGTCCTGTAGACAGACTTAAAATGCTGACTGTGTCTTGGGCATGCTTATTCAGTGAGTCTTGAAAGCCATTATTCACTAATTTCATGTGGAAATGAAATTTCAGCTTCCCATTGTGTACAAATAACTTGGCCACTGACACCACGTACAAAAAGTGCTTTTTTTGCCAGGCAGGAGTGAACGGCTGGAATGCAAAAGGCTTCCCGCGTGCTCCCTGGCTCGGGCCCAAGCCGGCATATGGCGGTCCCAGCACACACCTCCATATAAAACACTAGGTGAAGGCTGTAAGCCCTCCCTGATAATATGATTTACAAAGCACGCACTGGATGGCGGCTGTTGGCCTCTATTTTCATTTAGGATAGAAGATTAATCTTATTTCAAATATAAGCATTTCATTACAGTTACTCCCTTGCATCCACCCTCCCCACCGTATTGACTGCTAAAATTTGGGTATATCCAGAAATTATCATGCGTTTCTAAGCTCTCTTACTTTACCATGTTCTCATGTAGAAGGTAATCCTCACACAGGCTCCGCTTTCTGTTTCAGGTCTGGGACTAGCAGGCAAAGCAAACTGGCTGCTGGAGAGCAAGCCAAAGAGCTTAGCGAAGCTCCTGCGCGTTGCTGTGGTGCCACATTCCCACGCTGTGCTTATAAACAACTATTGATATTTTCTGGACTTTCATTCCAGAAACTGTTTGCTTTCATATGTCAAAGAACTCTCTTCCCCTTCATCTTCTGGGTTTTATTTCAGAAATGCAGTGCTACTCATAAAAAATCGCATGTAGATATACATTAACGTTTCATCTGCAGCCCGGGAGCTCAGAGCCTTTTACAAACATTATCAAAGTCACTGGTGACTTCCAGGTCCGAAGTCTGACTTTTGGATCTTCCCCAGAAGATTTATTTACATCTTGTTTAAGATATAGTTTGTATTTATAAACACAGGCCTTTATCTAGTACTCGGCAAAGGGTGCAACAAGTCATATCCTGGGACTGGCATTCATTTCCAGCAGAAGTTCCCAGAGACATGAGCTATGCCTGCCTGTGACATCCTTTCTCCTCTCCTTCAGAGGAACTATGGCTTTTTCTCCTCTTCTACTTTTATTTCCCCTGCCAGTGCTCTCTGCTCCTCCCCCATATCTGCAGGGGGCTAAGTGCTCTCCTTCTCTCAGATACCCCAGGAATGTGCCTTTGCCCAATTGGCCTTCCCCAGGCTTGTTCCTAGGCAACTAAACTTCAGGATGAGATGAGTGATATGGATTATAGTGACATTTTGGACATTAAAAATAAACAGAACTCAGTCTCTATTTTGAATTATCCGATTTCTGAAAATAACCAATGCTGTGGGAATCGATTTGGTGTTTTTTTGTGTTTTTTTTTTTTCTAAACCAGTGGTCGCCAACCTTTTGAACTTCACAGACCACCAGTTGTCCGTGGACCACCGGTTGCCGACCGCTGCTCTAAACAATAAAAGTAACTGATTGTGTATTCAGAAAAAATCAACTCTGACTTGTTCCTGGAATCGCAGTGTACTATAAAGAAAGGGGGAAGGCTCTGTGCCCCACCCCAAACATAAATGTGCTTTAAAAATAAGAAACTAGCATGGAGGTGACATCCTGAGACAAACAGTGGGGACTCCAGAATTTCTAGAAGGGGCTTCAAAGGAGCAACCTGGTTGGGGCGAGAAGGCGGGGAATTTGTCTTGAAGCTGTATTCACTGACCAGCTCACACCTCTGAATTGGACTGTGGGATGACGGGTGGCCGAGGGGGTGTCTGGATTGGGTGGCTAAGGAGATGCCTCTGTAACCATTTCAATGCAAACGTTGGCATACTCCTGGAAATAACACAGCTAGTGCATCAATATCAGTCTGCTATTACCTTCTTAGAAGTTAGCTTTGATCTATCAGCTTTAAAAGAAATACAAATGATTGGAAAAACATTTTTGAAGAACAATAAAGACACTAAAGAAATCACACCATTTTAAATGGAGAGACACATCAACATTAAAGCAAGTGAATGTGGATTCCTCCTCCTCCTCTTGTACTTTGCAGGCTATTACTGGGAAGGATTTTTAATAGACGGCCTGCAGTGATCGCCAACCTTTCGGACCTCACGGCCACCAGTAGCCCGCAGATCAACAGTTGACAGCCTCTGGGATACAGCACTTTGTCCGTAAGGTCAGATCAGCATTGGCACAAATAAATGTAAGGTGACTAAAACATTAGAGTCTATGATATAACTCAATGTATAGTTTGTGTACCAAAATAAAAAAGCTAGGTCATAATAATATTTGTTTTACATTTTAAGCATATATTTGGGGGGTGAGGGACCTTATTATAATGAAAGTGAAAAGCCATCACTTTTAGGGTCCTTCGGTAAATTGTTCTTCATACTCATCTTTAAAAAGTCAGGAGCAGTGCAGCCTGATTCTTCTATAATTTCAGTGCAGCCCCTGTTTTTTGAATCACAAGGTGAAATTTTCATTGGTAGGGAGCTGCTCCAGAGAGCTGCACCTGCAGGGACCCTCTCCTTCCAGGCTTCTGTGAACAGGAAGGCAGCTCTGGCCAGCCTAGGTTTTGTGACGAGATTCTCAGAACAAAGCAAGTGCGCTTCTAACAGACGCCAGGTTGAAGCATTTTATAGCATTTCATCTTTGGAATAACTAGGCTCCCGAAAAATACTAGGCTCAGTAGCTACCATAAAGCAGTACCGGTAGCACGGGGGAAATGCTGGGACAGCATTTTCTTTTGATCCAGCCCAGTAGCTATGGAAACTATCTCTTAAAGGCCATTTGGTCCTCTTCCCTGCAAACCATATAAAATAAACTATTTCTTACCCTCACGATTCCATGGCTTCATTTTTCAACACTTTCAACTTATCTACGCCCTCTCTCGCTTCAGCTCAGGTATTTACAGGCTGAAGCTATCATATTTGATTGATACCATGGATTTAAATTAGAAAACCCACGAAGGCGTTTCTAAATAAGGCTGCAAGGAGTCATAATGCCCCAACAACAAGGAGTAAACATTTGTTAAATCTGCTTGATATGCTCCAAGAAATACAACGTTTGCTTCTTACATTGCTCTGTTTCTCCGGTTCTCTGAAGTGAGAACGAATATAAATTCCCACCACTTGTAATGTCACCGGCCGTGTGTTTTCTTTTCTGTGGCTGCACATACACCATGGCTGATTTCAGGGTCAAGATTTTCCTTCTATTTAAGATTTTTCTTTTGTGGTTCTGTCACTAGGAAAATAATAAATAAGCTAAAAAGCAAAACAAGTCTATGGTCCGACCTTTTTATCTATAAAACTTTTAATCATAATCTATTCAAAGTGAAATCTATTTCTAGATATGTTCACTCTAATTTTTTGAGGTTTATAATTTTATATCCTTAATGATATTTCCCTTTTTCATTGAGTACATGACTTGATAAAGATAGAAATCCTTTGTGCTTGTGTTCCTACTCTGAATATCACTTTAACTCATCCTTACTGTTTCTTATTTTCCTCAGTCATATCCCCTCAGAATCTATTGCTCTGTATACAATCTTCCATTACCAACAACCCCGATTTTGAAATTTGCAAGATCAAAATAGAGTAACTATAACCTTACAACATGCATGGATTTCTCTCACTGACTTTTTCATCAACATCTCTCTCTTTAACCTCCAATCACGCTCATAAAATTTATCCATGGCCTATTTGTAGAATCCTATTGTGTGCACAGTTGGCATGACACTTAAAAATTAAAGGCTATGATACCCAAGGTAACACATTGAAGAAAAGAAAGAGGTAAGCCTTCGAGTGGGAAAATATATTTGCAATACCTATATCTAATCCAGGATTTGAGTCCCGAATATATATAGAACTACTACAAATTAATAAAAGAAACTAACCCATTGCAAAAATGGGCAAATGATGACATGAACAGACAGTATCACAAAAGAAAATATCTAAATAGTAAATAAACATATGAAAAGGGGCTCAACTTCATTGGTCATCAAGGAAATGCAAATAAAACCAACATTCAACCCTGCTGCTACCCATCTAAGAGGCTAAGATAAAAGAGAAAGGAACATAATAAGTGCAGGTTGGCAGAGAAGGGAAGAACGTGAGGTCTCAGACGCTACTGGTGGGGGTGTAAGTTGGTACAACCATTTTGGTAAACTGTTTCACAGCATCTACTACAGCTGAACATATGTATATGCAAGAGCCAATTATTCCATTCTTACTAGTAGGAATACAATCAATAGAATTATTAACAATGGTCATTAAAAATACATATAGGAGTGTCCACAGCAACATTCCAGGAAAGCCACAAACCAGGACATACCCACATGGCCATCAGCAGTTGACTACAGATAAACTGTGATGCATGCAGTTAACAGAATCCTGCACAATACCTGGATAACTGATTTAAAACTACTTTGTACTCTAAAGGCAAATGTAAATACAACATTGAGTGAAAGAAATCTGAAAAAACAAAAAGTAAATTTTGAATGACTCCATTTGTATAAAGTTCAAATATGGGAACACCAATATATGGCTATAGAAATCAGGGTAATATTTACCCTTAACTGAAAGTGAGTATAAGGTAGATTCCTGGCTTCATTTCCTTGACTGGTTATATGGGTGTTTTCACTTAGTGAAAAATCAATTCACTAACACCTTTTTTTTTATCCTGTTAGATACTTTATTTTTTTAAGTTTATCTTTATTGTGTTTTTTTGTTTGTTTGTTTGTTTGTTTGTTTTTAAATATATTTTATTGATTTTTTACAGAGAGGAAGAGAGAGGGATAGAGAGTTAGAAACATCGATGAGAGAGAAACATCCATCAGCTGCCTCTTGCTCACCCCCTACTGGGGATGTGCCCGCAACCAAGGTACATGCCCTTGACCGGAATGGAACCTGGGACCCTTGAGTCTGCAGGCCGACGCTCTATCCACTGAGCCAAACCGGTTTCGGCTTATCTTTATTGTTGAAAGTATTGCCGATGTCTTCTTTTTTTCTCCAATGACCCCCTTCACTCATACCCACAATTCACTAACATTTTTGACTTGTAAGTTTTCTGTGTATATGCTGCACTTCAAAAAAAGGTTTTAAAAAATTGTAAAGCACCATTTTAAACAAACATATGTAATTTTTAAAGTCAGAGCACCGAGAGGAAAGCATGAGACTTTCAATGAACAATGCCTGACAACTAGTTTTGATCAGCACATGTTCATCAAGTTCCTATACTTGTGGCCAATATTTTGGGAATGATGGAAAAATTTATCAACATAGAAAAATGTCCCCTGCTCTTCAGGAGTTTATAACTCAGAGAAAAAGGAAGCCTAGTATTTAATTTTATCAAAGAAAAAAGGAGAGAATGACAGCAGAGACTAAATTATATAATATTGGGGCCACCGACTCTACTCCCCAGCCGCTGTGCTATAGGGAGTGAGGACTGAATGCGTCTGGAGAGGCCTGTGGAAGAGGTGGATGTGAGCATGGAATTTGTAGTCCAAGGGGAGAGCAATGAGAATGGTTCCAGAGAGGGAAAATGCTGGGGAGTGGTAAAGAGACTAAACTTCCCAGGGGAGGGAGGTATCGAGGAGCCACTAGGCCAAGAAAACACTACATACCACACTGTATTCTACTAGAAAATTAGAATAATGGCTTGTTTAAAAAGATGTATTTACTCATTCAAATGCATTACTTATAATTTTATAAATACTTTTCTAAATTGTGGGTTGTGATATATTACTGAAAAGTAAAAAATCATTTTTCTGCAACCATTTTGCTGCAAACAATATTCCTTAAAACAGAATGCCACAGTGCACTACAAGAACAAGCACATGCATATACAACTGATCCTGCAGCCAATTGTCAGGAACAGTGAGTGAGACACCGTGGAGCAGGTGATATGAGGGATATATTCAATGGCTGACTCATCAAGCTTTCCTTCATTTCATTTTGGGCTACAGCATTGTTTTATAAAACTTTTGTTTTCACAGTGTGTGTGTGTGTGTGTGTGTGTGTGTGTGTGTGTGTGTACTGTGCAGGTCCACTAATACACACAGATTTTTTTCAATAAACATCTAGAGTGCTGTAAATGCATTTCCCTTACTTATGATTTCTCTAATATTTTCTTTTCTCTAGCTAACTTTACTGTAAGAATACAGTATATAACACATATAATATAGAAAATATGTGTTAATAGACTTTATATATTATTGAAAAGGCTCCCCAGTCAACAGTGGACTATTAGTAGTTTTGGGGGAGTCTAAAGAAATACTTTGCCAAAGGCCAGAACCCCTAACTCCTATAATGTCCAAGAGCCAACTAAATATGTGCACTGTTAAAATATAAAATATACTTCTTACTGTGGTTTGCAGTTTAAAAAAAGTTGTAAAAACACTCCTATAGAGATGGAGCTCTTTAGAATGCATTTGGACAAGGAACAGCTTGAATGTGTGTCAGAGAAGGATAAATGATGAGGAGATACACAGTAAGCGAATGAGCAGCCTGGTGGTGTTGAGTCTGGAGTGAGTCTAGAGTAAAAGCCTAAAGACATTCAGACCTGCCCAGTTCCAGGTCCTGCTTAAGCCTTAGGGTTATTTACTCCTCCCTGAAAGTCCTGTACTACAGGGGCTCCGCAGTCCAGCACCCCTTTCAATAACATTATGTGAGGCTGGAATTTAACCATTTCCTACATCTAATTCTTCCCACCTGATCTACCCAACAAATGTTCAGACCTTGTGAATAGAACCATTTATTTATTTTTAAAAAGTAAATATTAATCTTTAATATCCCACATAAACAAAGAGCTCTTTGGGGTCCTTTTATTTTTTTTCCAGAGTAAAAGGATCATGAGAAGAGTAAGTGAGATAAGTGCCCATGATGTTATATGTTTTTAAACCACTCACTGTGGTTTATCCCCAGCCATCATGGGTCCATTGTGTGATGTGTGGTGACCATGAGTGATGACTTAGCAGGCATCTCTGCCAACGAAGAGTGCCATATTGGCAATTACCTCATATTCAACACCATTGGCAAGAGAGCCCTTTGCAGAGGTTAGGCTGGCCAGGCACATTGTCACCAATACAGAGGCGGCTGTGAAAGTGGTCAACTGGCAGGGTTCCTCTGATGTTCTCCAAGAGATTCATCCTCTTAAGGAACTAAATCATCCCAACATCACCAAGTTGTTTGAAGTCATTATCACCAAGGACCAAGTGTATCTCTTCATGCAACACACGGGTGAAGGAACCTTATTTGACTACTTCGAGAACTGTGGCCCCATGACAGAGAAGGAAGCCCAAGCCCTGTTCCCACAATTGCTATCAGGGGTACATTACTATCACCAGAGACCTAGATCCAGAGAACATCCATTTAGATGGTGAGATGAATGTTAAATTAGCAGACTTTGGCTTCAGTAGGGTATTTACAGAAGAGAAACTGACCACCTTCTGTGGCACTGCCCCCTATGTGGCCCCAGAGTTGTTCCTGTTGGAACCCTATGAAGGCTCGAAGGTGGAGGTTTGGAGCAAGGGGGTTGTGCTCTATGGTGACAGGGCAACTGACACTGTGGGGAAGAATTTTGAAGAACTCACTGAGTACATTTTGAATGGGTTCTTCTTTATACCATACTTACTATCTCTACAATGACAAAAAACTGTTATGAAAATTAATAACCCTTGACCCAGCCACAGACCAACCCTGGAAGATATCATGAGAGACTGCTGGGTCAACATTGGCCAATCAGAGGAACTGAGGCCATATATGGAGCCACCCTGGGGTGACTTAGACCCACAGGTAGCTCAAATAATGAAGAATATGGGATATGAGCAGCATGAGATACAGGAGTCACTCACAGGAAAAACATATAACATCATGGGCACTTATCTCATATTAGATAGTGTTGTGGAGCAAACGTGAGTGAATGACCACTGGAGTCCAGACCAAATTAAAATTTAGGGAGCCTTTATTAGCCGGCTGGCCGGCCAGCCAGCCAGCCGGCAACTGCTCTGCCTTTCTCCACGCAGGGAGTCCAGAGAGCAGCCCCGACCCTTTGTGCAGGACCACTTTTAAGCACATTAACCACATCCTGTTTTTGCAGAACAAGCAACCCAAGATAAAACAGTTTTTCCCGAGCAACGTCAGAGTCATGCCATTGACGACCATGTTATTCACAGGGTCATCCTGTTCTTCAGAAAGCTGACAGTGTTCTATGAAAGAAGGCCTACGTGCTGGGAAGGGGCCATGAGACCCTATCTCAAGGCCTGGCCTGGTGTCAGCATTGACAACTCTATCTGGGGCATAGTCCACGGCCTCAGTAGTGCTAAAAAATTCCCACTCTCTAACAATAGCAAGAAAACCCTGCCCTCCCCTGACCCCAGCATCAGTATTTCCCCAACCCAGGGGGATCAGGCATCAGGGCAGAGACCCTGGGAATTCCACCACTCAGCCTGGAGTCAAATGTGCCCACTCCCCCAGGCAGTGTGCAAGAGAGGATGACCATTCACCCAGCCAGCCTAGAAGGGAGAACAACCATTCACCAGCCAGCGAATCAGAACCATTTAAATCCCATGTACTAATGCAGGTAAGGTTTTTGTATTTGTAAACTGTGTTCCATTTGGAACACACAATATGGACAGCCCTGCCTGAGAAGGGTAAAATACCTGGCAATTTGGGGCATGACTGGGAGTTGTCCTCTCTTTAAGTTATCTTGATAGTTATGTTTCTATATCATTTTCACTATACAAATCTAGTTGCAGCGAGGCTAATGGCTGTTTTATGATAGTGCCATTAATGATGTTGATATAAAAACTGTGACAAATGTTAAAAATAATTTTACATAGAGCAATTTTATTCTATGTAAATGCCCTACCCCTTAAAATTTTGCAGCCTTTAATTAAAATAACATAAACATTTCCCAGCCCCTTCAAATTTTACAGCATTAGATTAAAATTCCATAAGCAGCCTCTACCCATGGACCCACCCCCATCACTCCAAATTAAAAAGAAAGCTCACTAGGAACCCACGGTCTTATGCAGAAAAGCACTCCATTCAGCTACACAAAGCATTTATTGTGGGACAATATCCATGAATGGCTAAAGACCCACTTAAATATATGAGTATATGTTTTCTTTATAGAAGCTTATACTGGAAGGAGAGAAGGACTTCATTCATTCTGAACCCTGGCGACCTGGAAGTAGGCAGGCCTGGAATATCTCAAGTGTATGTTCACTTCCTCTTCTGCACAGATCTGCCTTTCCCCATACCCATGGCTTTCTAGTTTTCTTTCCCTCCTCACATCCTCTTTTCTGCTCAGGCTACTTAAAGTCATGTTTGGCTCATATTACTCATTCCAGAATTGCTCTAAAATACTTTCAATATGTTACTATATTAGGAAAAGGGACCTGAACCTTTGAAAGTCCTGCCAGGGTATCACCAATTTCTCTGCCAATGAGGCCACACTTTGATTCGTTACTAATTGACCCATCACATTACTGACGAAGTGTTCTAAGCAGTTTAGTAATTCATCCCCCAAAATTCCATGACTATTCTGGATGAACTAGTCTCTTACTGCCCAGAAAGAAAATGGATCCATGCTAAAAGGGGAAACAGTAATAAACTTGTCATGGTGCCATTGCTTTCATATCAGCCAGTCACATGACCTCCCCTGACTTCAATACAGTCATCTTTGGGAAATGGTGAAATTATAACGCTACACTGACTAAGTGGGTTGAGTTCATTTGTATTTGCTTTTGTTTGGGACTGTCTATGCCTAACTCTATGCCCAGTCACACAGGGACTGTGCATGCTCCACCTCCCGCCGCGGGCTCCTCAGAAAGGGTTTCATTTTGTCCATCTCTTCCTCAAACAAAATCACTCAAGGATGCATCGGACCAAAGGCAAACTGTGGGTTCTGCATGAAGATAGTAGCCTGTGTCCTCACGCCAGGCTCCTCCTCACGCCCTTCCTCTACAAGCACAGCCCCCTCCGACCCCATTACATCTTGTACTTCTACCAGTAACCATCACAGCTCTGCTACAAAAATTATATACCCAGAGCCTTTCTAGTCACAACTCTAGTTAATATTAATGCAGGTACTCATTAGGATTACACAGAAATGGGGAATTGTATCAGACACTGAGCAGTATATGGGATGGGGACCATGTGACATAATTTCAGAGAGGAACTCTGGGATCCCGGGGAAAAGGCAGGATTAGAGCCAAGAGCCCTGGCTTCTAGTCCACATTCTGACACCAGCCTGCCATGTGCCCTTAGTCAACCCATTTGAACATTCTAGGCTTTAGATTTCTAACTAAAATGGGGGCAAGACAAGGTAAAAAGGAACTGCACTTCAGCTTTAAAACCTCCTTCTGCATACGTGAACAGTTGATAGGTTGGCTCTGACTGACCCAGCACAGAGCATACACTGAGCCCCGACTGTTCCTCTTCATTCCTCTACCAGCTCAACAGACCCAACGCTGGTCCTAGGGAATAACCCATTTCTTCCTTCCTAAATTCCAATGTCTAAATTCTCAGTTCAAAGAGAGATAATCTTCTCCTCATGTCTGAGTTTTGGGTTGGCAATATCCTCACTTGCTTCTCAGCGTCTTACTTCCAGTTATTTCCTTCCTCAGATTGTGTCAATGAAGATGCTTCTACATTCATTCATTGTGTAGCCTAGAATCAAGGACTGCCACCTGTAGCCCAGCCCTCCTGCATGACCCTGGGGGCCCCCACCACCCATAGCAGCAGCAGCAGCAGCAGCACCAGCAGCTGTGGTGGAGCCACAGAAGTTTGCCCTTCCCCAGCCCACAAGCTGTATCACATCCCTGATGGCTTCATGGCCCTGTTTAGGTAGCTGTGGTTGGCAAAATAATTCCCTCCCTCCCCCCCAAAAAGATGCCAACATTCTAGTCACCAAATGTGTGAATTTATTAATTTACGTGACAAAGGTACCTTTGCAGGTGTGATAAAGGCAAAAACATTGAGACAGGGAGATTATCCTGGATTATCTGGCTGGACTCCACGTAAGGACAAAAGTCCTTATAAAAGTATGCAGAAGAGTTGGAGCCACAGAATGAGATGTGATGACAGAGGGAGCGAAGAGAGGGATCCCACAGTGCAGGGAGGGCCACAGTCTGGGGGATGGGACCAGCCCTTCAGAAGCTGAGAAAGCAAGGAGCAGATTCTCCCTCGAGCCTCCAGAAAGAACGCAGCCCTGCCAACAACTTATTTTTAGGCCTCTGACCTCCAGAACTGTAGGATAATACATGTGTGTTGTGTTAAGCCACTAAAAGTTTGCAGAATGTTGCTACAGTGGCAATAGGAAACAAATACAGTAGCCATGATTACATTATTTATTTTTTAATCCCCCAAATAAAGAACAAGCACAGCTCCCTCCGATCCCATTACATCCTATACTTCTACCAGTAACCATCACAGCTCTGCTACAAAAATTACATACCCAAAGCCTTTCTAGTCACAAGTCTAGGTAATATTAATGCAGGTACTCATTAGGATTACACAGAAATGGGGAATTGTACCACCTACCTGCCAATGTCTCAGTCAGACAAGGGTCCCCCATGGGCAGATGAAGGGCTTAGTGAGCTGGCCCTGGAGTGACGTTTCCTTATGTGCAGGGCCCCAGAACGTCTCTTCCCAATCTTAGACCTTGCCCTGGTGGTCCCTTCTCCCCTTCATTCCCGAGAGGGCACAGTGGTCACCAACCTCTCCAAAGTGGGGAGACACATCCTGGGCAACCCCAACCTGGCCAAGGATCCGCTATGGATTTCCAGAGGGAGTCAAGTCCCACGGCACCTGGTCTAGGCTGGACTATAAAATTTGGAAGTACCCTCATTCGTCAGGGAGGCTCTATGGATGACAGGAGCTGGGTCACCGGCAAGCAGAGCATGTGTACACACTCTGGGGACCACTCAGGCCAGCCTGCCGGCCTTTCTGTGGAGCTGGACTCTGCTGGCTGTCAGCAAACCCTAGGCTGGAAGGTCTGTTTAAGTTAAGGACCTTGAGATGGGGAGATGACCTGGGGTATCTGGGTGGTCCCAATTTTATCACAGGGGTCCCTGTAAGAGGGAGGCAAGGAAGGCCAGTGTCAGAGGAGATGTGACAATGGAGCCAGAGGTCAGAGGTCAGAGGGCTGGAAGGGGCCGTGAGCCGAGGAATGCAGGTGGCCTCTAGGAGTTGGAAAAACAAGGGAATGAATTTTTCTCAAGAGCCTCCAGAGGAAGGCAGACCCGCCGACACCTTGACCTGAGAACTGGAAAACCCACACCAGACTGTGGACCTCCAGAACTGTGAGCTAATACATCCGTGCCGCCCTGGGCCACTGTGGGTGTGGTAATGTGTTCCGGCAGCCATAGGAAGCTAATCTACTCTCCCAGGCTGATCTGGGTACACTCTCCCCAGTCAGACCGATCGCGGCATCCTCTTCTGTTCTGACCTGCCCCTTCCCAGTAACCGCTTACTGAGCACCTCCTATGGGCCAGCTTTGTACTGAACACTAATTAAAGGACAACACAGTCACAGCCTACATATATGGAGCTGACCATCTGACCCCAAATCAATCACAGCCAGTGTTACGAGAGCTGCGAGGAGGCATAGGATGCCTGCTATGGAGTGAATGTTTGTGCCCCGCCCCGCCCCAACCAGTTCCATATGTTAAAGTCTTCACCCCAGTGTGAAGGTATTTGGGATTGGTACCTTTGGGAAGCAATGAACACATGAGTGCGGAGCCCTCATGAATGGAACTAGCACCCTTACAAAAAGAGCCATAAGAGAGGGCAAAGTGAGAAGTCAGCAGGCTGCAAGGCAGGAAGATTGCTCACCAGGCACTGAGTTGGCCGGCACCTTGACTTTGTACTTCCAGCGTCCAGAACTGTGAGGCAAATCGGCCACAGCTAAGACAGTGGCATGGAAGCACGTGGGCGGGCGCAGGGCTGTCCTCACCTGCAGAGGCTGGAGGCTGACGCTAGGACCTGAGAGATGATGGGCCGTCTGGCCTGGAGGAAGGACACAGGCAGCCACAATGTGCTTTGCAAGCAGAGAGAGAGGGTGCGTGGAAAAGAAGTCAGAGGGGAAGGGAAGCCAAACCAGGCCCACTCCTAGGCCACAACAGAGAATTTGTTTGTTTTGTTTTGTTTCCCTTCAGTCCAAGGGGAGAGGTTTTAAACCAAGAAACGATAGGACATCTGAAAACATCAGGTTCCTGACACGACATCAGGGAATGGGCTCCAAAGCACACGGGAAAACATGGGCCTCGAGCCTCGGGGCTTCAATGAAACGTGCAAACGTTTCCCAGGCAGAGCACAGGCTCATCCACAGCTATGTGACCGACCTTTATTAGAAACTGCTCATCTCGCAGTGAGCTAACCACTGAGCTGTCCCATGCCTGGATGGCGTGGGACAGCGGAGAGCAGCATGCCATGGAGAATGGAGGGCACTGCAGCCCCAGGGAGCCCAGGCCTGGGGTGGGCCAGCTGGTACACAGCCCAGCCCCGAGCAAGCGGGACAGGCAGAGCGTGATGACCCACTTCCCGTTTCACTCCAAGGGGAGCCCTGACGGCTGAGCCCTGTCTCGCCCGGGGCATCCACCACGCGGGTGAACATAATGTTTTCCTTGGCTGAGTCTCTGCTCAGAGTCTCAGAGCAGAGCTGAATCTGGGCGCATGCCACAGTAAAGGGGTGCTCAGAGACCGTGCCAGGCGTGCCTCCCGAGACCTCGAGGGGAAACAGAGGATGAGGCCATCTGCTCTGTAGGCCGTCTCTGCCCTCCTGGGCATCCGGCTGCCTGCTAATTCCTCAGTGGAAAAGAACCCACATTGAAAACAAACTCTCTCACATTTATTTTCATTAGCCCTGAAAGCAAATATCTGCTGCAAGTCACAGAGCAGTGGAACAGAAAACAGACACATGTTTATATTTTGACCAAGACCTATACTTGCCATTGAGCTCCACCCCCCTGCACCCCCCGCCATCCCCGGAGGCCAGGCCGGGTCTTCCCAGGACAGGGCAGGCCTTGCATGAATGTGCGGGTCCTTATGTGGTGACCTTGCCAGGCACAGGGGTTTTAAGGAGACAATTTAAGACCTCCATTTCGGAGAACCACTCAAATGAGCAAAATAGGGGGTTGATTACTCATGGGTCAGAAATATGCATTTGTATCATATCTGACCTTCATTGCTGGTAAAGGAATAAGCTTTTAAAAATAAGTATTAAGCGTTCATGTTGTACACCAACATAGCAGATGCAAAAAAAAGAAAAAGGAAAAACACACAAAATCATCCATCACTAACTCCGTATGCAAGGCACTCTACCTAACTTTAACCTAAAGCAAAAGTTTGCTACCCAATAAGAATGTAGATGTACATTAGAAAATGCAAATGAAATCAGTGTAAAGAAACATGAACGCTTAATATTTATTTTTAAAACCTTATTCCTTTTACTAGCAACGAAGGTCAGATATGATACAAATGCATATTTCTGACCCATGAATAATCAACCCCCCATTTTGCTCATTTGAGTGGTCCTCTGAAATGGAGGTCTTAGACCCTAAAACTATAAGGAAGTCTCCTCTTGTTTGGCCTTAGCTGTGGGGAACGGGCTGTAAGCTGACACGGTCCTTGCACCTGTAGGGGCTAGCAAGGCTGGCACCCTACCCGCACAGATTTCCCAGGCCTGTTTGGATGGCAACTAATCAGTATAACGAGAGCAGCCCCTGCCTACAGAGCTTTCCCAGGGTTTGTTTATATGACTGCTATCAGTAGGATAAGAGCTACTTTCATGGCTTACCAAGAAATATGTATCCAACTAGTGAGATTTATTGTAACAAGAAACCTGTCCTTCAACTTATCCCTCCAGTAGTAATTTTAGAGAAACAAAGAATGTTTTCCTTGTGAGTGATTCCCTGCTTAGTGTCTTATGTATAAAAAGCACTGTATTACTAATAAAAGTTGCCAGAGCTTCTCGAGAGTTCTGGACCTCCTGACCCCGCTGTTGTTTCTCTTGCTTTTATTTCTCTTATTCTTTCTATTTCTCAATTCCCACCTCCCTACCTCAGCCCGGTTCAATTGTCAGGCTGGACCTGACAATTGGCGCCCGAACAGGGACTTGAGGACTTAGGACACAGAAGGTAAGGAACTCCTCCGGAAAAAAGAGTGCACTCGTAAAGGTAAGGGAGGAGCATCTTTTTGATAATCGGGAGTAAAATGGGGCAGTTAGAATCTAGAGACAATGCCCTTTATGGGCAAATGTTAAAGTCTATGCTCAACAGTAAAGGAACTAAAGTTAATGACAAGCAAGTAAAAAATTTTTTTTAATTCATTCAGGATACATTTTCCTTATAGAATCTGATACGGGATTGTTTAGATCCCAGGCATGAACATAATCAACCATCTCTTAAGCCAGGAAAGAAAGAGAAGCAGTGTACTGGCACAAAAAAGGGGTCTAAAAAAGATGATAATACAGGTGTTGTTCAGGCAAAAGAGGAGGAAGATTATTTTTCTGCTAGAACTAAAGAGGGTAGTGATATAGAAGATGTGTTAGAACAATTTTTAGAAGCATTAAAGCGTCTTGGCAAGAAAAAGAGAAGCCATGAGGGCAGTCCCCGCCGCTCTCCGCTGCCCTGTGCAGCGCCAGTTCCACTCTCCCCTCTCCAGATGGCTTTACAGGAGGCACAAAAGGCTGGTGAGGACTTAGGCATTCACGCCTTCCCCGTTATGGAACGGGTGAACCCTAACTCGGGACAGCGTGAGCGTACTTATGACCCACTTCCTTTTAAAACCCTGAAGGAGTTAAAAACAGCCTGTGCTCAGTATGGGCCTACTTCTCCTTATACTTTAACTATCTTGGAAACTATAGCCTCAGAGGCTCTCCCACCTAATGATTGGAGAGCTATTGCCAAAGCCTGTTTATCAGGAGGAGATTATCTCTTGTGGAAATCAGAATATGATGAAAAGGCTAAGGAGCAAGCTGCTCGTAATCGAGCTGCCCAGATTAATATTTCTTATGAAATGCTAGTAGGAGAAGGAGACTATGCTGATACCCATAATCAAATTCAATACCCCCAGGAAGCTTATGGACAAATTAATAGAGCTGGGATCAAAGCCTGGAAAAAGCTTCCCACCTCTGGTCAGAAAACAGAGGAGCTCTCAAAGATTGTTCAAGGGCCAGATAAAAAGTATCAGGATTTTGTCTCTCGGCTGTTACAGGCTGTTGGCCGAGTAGTGGTAGATAGAGAGGCTGGCATGTTAATAGTCAAGCAGTTGGCGTATGAAAATGCTAACGGTGCCTGTCAAGCTGCATTGCGGCCCTATCAAAGAAAAGGGGATCTCTCAGATTATATCCGCATTTGTGCAGATATTGGTCCCTCGTATATACAAGGAGTTGCCATCGCGGCCGCATTAAAGGGAACCACCATTGAGGGAGTTCTTCAGCAACAGTTCAGCACAGGGAGAGGTCAGACATACAAGTGTTTCACTTGTAGAGGAGCAGGACACATGGCAAAGCAGTGTCCCTCCAATAAAGGAGTTAATAAAAGAAATGGCAGAGGTCCTAAACAACCTGGACTGTGCCCTAAATATAAAAGAGGAAAACATTGGGCAAATGAGTGTAGATTTAGGGCAGATGCCCATAGAAATTTCTTGTCTCAGCAGCAGTCGGGAAACTCCAGAAAGGGGCCAGCTCAGCCCCGGCAAATAATAAGGGCATTGTCTGTTTACCCTCCTGCCCCTGTGCAGCCTCAAGGCCAGCTGGCTGTGCAGCATCCAGCCTGCCCCAGGAGCAAAACAGATACAGGAGTTATTCCGAGCAACCCCTGGAAGTGCCGGGTTGGACCTTGGACCCATAAAGCGATATATATTAACTCCAGAATTGGGACCACAGGCCATCCCCACAGGGGTATATAGACCTACTCCTGAAGGGACGTTTAGCCTTTTACTAGGTAGAAGCAGTTTAACTATAAAAGGATTACACCAGGAGTGGCAGGAGAGGGCAGGGCTATCTGCTCTCCCGCAATAAGATTACTTACAATAAGATTACTTAAAGTTACATTTAAGAATTATAAAAGAACTTAAAGGGAAATGCGAATCTTGGCTAAATTAGGTATAAGTTATTACTTCAGAAAGCATAAAAGAAAGAAAAAATTTGAGATCTGTCTTTCTTTTAAGCATAAACAGAAATTTGGCCAGATCCGTTATTAATATTTCCCCTGAAGTAAGCAGGATATGGGGGAAGGAAGAGACACGTGACGATCCAATATAGATGCCCACTCTCCCAGTATACAAATTTAAAGTTTCCTTTCTCGCCATAAAAAAGCCTTAAAAATTTAGAAATGTATCTGGAATTTCTATGCTAGTAGGGAGAGAACTTAGCTGTAAGACAGAATGCGCGCATAGTCTGATTTCAGACATTTAGATTGTCTTCAGCTAGAATCTCTCTGCAAAAGCTATAGAAAATTAAAAACCCAGAACTAGTTATTTTTCCTAAGAGAAACGGCGAAAAAGTCTTCTTAAAAGAAATTCAAGCTAATTCCAGCAACAAGATTCGCATTTCCATAATAAAGAGCTGTTTTTAAAATGCTAATAAACCTTGTTAAAAAGTTAACTTTTAAAACCTTCAAGAATATAAGTAAATTTGTCTCTGTTATAGAATTTATCCAAAGTAAATACTTTAAAATAATTAGAATTGGATTTGAATCTCAGAAATTGTTAAAATATAAATAATATATTGATTATAAAGATCTAAGTAGCCCAGATAACTGGCTATGCCCTTTGTTAATAGAGGAAGGGGTAGATGCCCTTCCCCCAGCAGAGCTACTGGCAAATAAAAAGTAAAGTTTAAATTTGCCTCATAAAAAATCTAGAGGACAGAATTAAATCTATTAATTGATTATGTCTTGTGTTTTAGAAATTTATTCTTAAGAATATAAAAGTGTTATTAATCAAAGAACTGCTAGATGTTTGACTTACAAGCTCTAAAGGTTTAAAGTACATATGAAATTAAGAAAAATTATATAATTATGGTAATTAAATACCTAAAATATAAAAATATGTTTTTGAGAAAATAAAATGTAATGTTTTCTGTAATAATTAAGAATTTAAAAAATATTAGTTATTGGTATGATTTTAAAAAGAGGATTGATTCTATAATCCAGTTTAAATATAATTGATATTCTTTAAGATAATTTAGGTATATAATTTTTAAAGCATATATATAAATATATGCATATATATATATTTAATCTTTCCAAGTTATTTCAAGACTAAGAGTGATTTTTGAGCATCTCATAGGGCCCCGATATGTTCAAAAGTCTGTTCTCTCTTAAAAGAAATATATTTTTTTAATTAAACCAATTGATACTTGAAATCACATAGAAAGCTTTATCAAATAAAAATTAAGATTTTTTACTTATACATATATATTAAATGTTACAAAGATTTTCGCCTGTAAGAAGGGCAAAAACAATATATTTCTTAAATATAGCCATACTTTTAGATCAGACCAATAAAGTATTAAACCTATAAGTTTTACTAAATAAGTTTCTTTACTTTTTAAATAAAGAAACTTATTTATATATTAGCTTATTAAATTATAATCAAGGGTTTCAGCTTAAAGAAAAGCCAATGTCTTTATAAGCAATTTAATTAAGTATTCTATGAAAGTTACTAAGAACTTGTCTATAGAAAAAGAAATTAACAGCCAGTTTAAAGTTAAATTACCATACCTAGAACAAAGTATATCCTTACATAATATTATTCTACAATGTCATTATAATTTTTTAATATTTTACAACAGCATATTATACATTTATCCCAAACAAATTTACAAACTAATTTTTTGAATGTTTAGCAGCAATTTAAAAGGACATAAAAGGATTTAATCCCTTCCACTATATAGAGGGCCCCCTGGGAAGGCACCTGAGCATTCTATATTGGCCCTTCTTGCTCTTTTTACCAAGAGGGACCCTCTTCTCACAATCTAATTGCCCGCAGCTGTTACCTGAGCTCTCTATTCATACTGAGGTTGAAGCCTCATAGTGGCTGGTACCATAGATCTGTCTCTTTCCCAATGGCGTGAGCTCGGCCCTCTCTAGAGAAGAAACCTGGGTTCCCCAAGATATATGATCAATGCCGGGGCCCCGCCAGCAGGTGAGGGGATCCCAAGGCAGGTGCTAGGAGTGGAGGCCACAGGGGCATAAGCTACCAAGGAGACAGAACTGAACCTCACATCACCCTGCTTGGCCCCGGAGGATGGCTGGTTAGTCAAAGACGGGTAAGATTCCTCAAGGGAGGAACAACCTAAGACAGGCACAGTTGCAGAGGGGCCATCAGGAGAGAACTTGGGGGTCAACAGAGGTGGGGCACAGAACCTCACCCCCCCAACATTACAGGGGCCTGAACTCTAGCCCCTTCTGAGGGAGGTCTCCTGCCCCATGGCTGCTTCGTGCTTCCCACGCCCAGCCCAGATTGGGACCCAGGTAACAGACAGAGACTTGGCCTAGCTCAGATCGGGACCCAGATAACAGAGACATAGCTAACAGCAGCTGCCCTATATCTAAATCCAGCCTAACACCAGGAATGCTCAGGACTTTCTCAGGGATACAAATAATCCTTTCCATTAATATTTACAGGGTAAACTAAGATTGTTATTAAAATATTAAATTTTAAAAGTAAATTAATAGTCAGCTTTACTATAAAAGTACTTGTAATATAGCTAACTAGTCACCTATAGGCTCAACCTTCAAACTACAGCAGAAAACACAGAGCAAAAAACAAAGGTCCTTCAAACCCCTTATATTTCAGTAGAAATACAAGCTCTTATTTATACCTTAACAGATTTTACTATGAAGCCCATCAACATATAGTAATAGTACTTATATACTAAGTATAGCAAAAATTATTAAAACAGCTACTATAAGGCACACTAATATACAAAATTTTTTCATTTAATTTTCAGCCTTTAAAATATTATTTAACAATAACAATTTCCATATTTTATTAGAAGCAATGTTCTCAGTATATTATCCACCTTCCTATACCAACTTTAGGGGTAAATCCCCAAGGACTTAAACCTAATCATATCTAGCAGAAGAATGTCACTCAATTGTAGAAAGAACCATTCATACTCTTACAATCATTTACTAAAAAACAAAAAAGGGGAAGAGGTTGTGTTTTATATCTTTCCAGAAGGAGCAATGCAGCCAATTCGGGTGCCAGAGAGTTACATGTGTCACCGAAATGGACTCAGACAAGCTCCTGTGTCCCTTCACTCAAAAGGACTAAGTACTACCCTAATGACAGCAAAGCGGAGGAAGAAGAAAAACTGAAAGCTACGCAAGGGACTGAGGTACCAACATAGAGTCATCTGAAGAAGTTAACAACTAAAGTACAGCAGATTATGGAAAAGCAAGAAGTTGAAGCTACTTCTTCAACCATGTTCCTGCTCATGCTAGCATCTATTAGCTACCAGTCTTCTGCAAAGTTTTACGCAGGCAAACAAAAGACTCTAAGTAAATATACAACAGGAACACCAGCAGCAAAAGAGACTTTCTTTCATTTAGTAGCTAAAAATATTAATATGTCCATAGTTTTGATTTCTCTTATTGTTTTATTATTATTTAATAGCCATAGTTTTGCTCTTAACATTCAAGTTTTAAAAATGATAACATGTATATAATTTAATTTTGCATTGGCATTGTTTTAATATTAGAGCTTTGTTATTGATATTTAAATTTTACTTTTATTATTAGTAGCCTAAAAAACAGACATCAGTAGATTACATGGAAAGATTCAAGTTATTAATGATACAGGTTCTGCTCTGTTGCCTCCTAGCGAAGTGGCACAGAATATTTTTGATAAAATTCTAAGCCTTATGTCTTCTCATAGATTACAGTCATTCACCTGGTCTCTGTTAATTATTGTTATCCTTGCTCTCATTATTCTCTGTTTAATTCCAGTCTGCTTCCGAACCATTGGATCCAGCATCCGGTCCCTGCAAATAGGACTACATGAACTTCGCTTAAAAGACAGAGAAGGGGGATCTGTGGGGAACGGGCTGTAAGCTGACACGGTCCTTGCACCTGTAGGGGCTAGCAAGGCTGGCACCCTACCCGCACAGATTTCCCAGGCCTGTTTGGATGGCAACTAATCAGTATAACGAGAGCAGCCCCTGCCTACAGAGCTTTCCCAGGGTTTGTTTATATGACTGCTATCAGTAGGATAAGAGCTACTTTCATGGCTTACCAAGAAATATGTATCCAACTAGTGAGATTTATTGTAACAAGAAACCTGTCCTTCAACTTATCCCTCCAGTAGTAATTTTAGAGAAACAAAGAATGTTTTCCTTGTGAGTGATTCCCTGCTTAGTGTCTTATGTATAAAAAGCACTGTATTACTAATAAAAGTTGCCAGAGCTTCTCGAGAGTTCTGGACCTCCTGACCCCGCTGTTGTTTCTCTTGCTTTTATTTCTCTTATTCTTTCTATTTCTCAATTCCCACCTCCCTACCTCAGCCCGGTTCAATCGTCAGGCTGGACCTGACACTTAGCCATAACCCACTAAAATATTATTTTAATTTCTTTAGGAAAAAGTTATTTCACAGACCGTGAGTTCAAAATTGAAACTGCAGGACGCAGAAGGAGAGAGCTCGGTGAGTTAATCAGGCCCTTCCGCTACCCGAGGTGCCTGCTCGGAGGACGGCAGCCTGTCCCCACGTCTGACTGAACAACGGGACACAGGCTGGGTTTCAGACGTTATTAGCAATGAGGGGAGAGTCCCTCGCAGCAAAGCTATAAAATCACTTTTTCCAGAGAAGAAATAAATGCATCTGCTCATTGGGGGTTGATGTAAGCATGCTACAAGTGGGTGAAGAGAGATGATTTGAACTTCCCTTCTTAACACAGGGCTCTGTTCTAGTCACAGCCAAGCAGACACACAAAAACACAACCTCCAACAACTTCACAGCTCACAGACGTCTGTCACTGGCTGAAGCTGCCAGACACGGTCCGAGCAGACCCCCAGAGGTCTGTGAGCAGGGCTTGCTGCCATGGGAGTCACTTTTAAACTCCGAGAACGTGTCTTCTGCCCTGACACTGATTTAGGCGAAGGAAGATGCACTAACATTTTCCTACATCCTTGGGGAATGAGCTCAGCCATCCCGTTATAGACCAGAGGTTTGAGACCAGAGTGGGGATGCCTGGAAGCATCACCAAATGTGAGCAAAGAAAGCTCCTCTTTCAACGCCAGCCAGAAGGAGGTCCGGAGGTGTCTGAAGTCCCAGTGGGCGATGCCCACGCACTTAAATTTGGGGCTGATGTGCTGCTATACTAGAGGCATCCACCCCAATGTCCAGAACAGTCTTCTGCAGCAGCCGGCACAAAGCAAGCCAGCATCCCCCCGAGGCGGTGAGCGGGTGGGGAGGGTGGGCAGACTTGGGTGGCATGCGCAGTCAAGACTTGGCCGGCTGTGACGTTGAAAGATGGCGACCGGCAGGAAGGTAGGGAGAGAGAGAGTGTGAGTGAGGAACCCATAGAGGAGAGTGTAGATGTGTGTGGTGTGTGTGTGTGTATGAGATAGGGTCAGTTAGATTCTGCAGGTCTTCCAAGGGGCTCCTGAACAGGGCAGCCCTAGACGGCGGAGCCCCGCGCACAAAGCGGACACTTCTCAGCGGCTGGTGCGGACGCGGAGACCAAGCCATCTTGAGAAACAGAGCTGCCTGAGACTCGGATCCTGGCTTCTGACACAAACCAGGACCCTGGAGCCACTGGGGACAGAGAACTGCTATCACAGCTTCAGACCAACAGACAACAAGAATCCAGACTTCCCGGCAGATTTCCGTGAGTCAAAGAGCCTATCCCCCTCCTCGCAGGCGCTGATAGCGCCATAGTAACTGATAGACCCGCCCCTCCCCCAAGCTGCTGAGCGCCCACAGGCATGCGGAAAGCGCCATAGTAACTGATAGGCGCGCCCCTCGCCCAAGCTGTTCACAGGCGCGCACACAGACAGCACCATAGTAACTGATAGACCCGCCCCTGGCCCAAGCTGCCGAGCTTTGCGCAGGGACGCGCTCCCTCTTAGGGAATTTGGTGCGCGCTCGCACGCGGGACAGAAGCAGCTCCCCGTCAGGGAAATCTGTCAGTGCGCACAGAGGGCTCCCCTTCGGGGAATTTGGGGGAATTTGGCTCGCGGGTCACAGCTCCCCCTTCGGGGATTCTTAAGAGCGTGCACAGAGGGGCTTCCCTTTGGGGAATTTGGCGCGCAGGACGGACTCCGCCCCCCTTCCGGGACTTTGGGAGAGTGCACTGAGCCGGCTCACCTTCAGGATTTTAAGAATGTGTGCTCTAGCCGGTTTGGCTCAGTAGAGAGAGCACACACAGGACGCAGCTCCACTTCAGGGAATTTGGCACGCCGGACACAGCTGCCTGGGATCCCTGACTCACAGCGCATTCACACTAAGAGCCGGCGACCCCAATTGTTGGTGCGTGCACACACAGGGACCCTGATTCTCAACGAGAAACCGCACAAGGCAACAGAGACTTTGACACTCGAGTCTTGGTGCAGACACAGGGAAACTCTGACTCCTGGCACATGCTAAGGATCTCATTCTCGGCACATACCAACAGTGTGGTGCAGACAGGGCCCCTGATTCTAAACGTGCACACGAGACCACACGGAACACTGGGGACACTGATCCTGGGCAAGTCTGGTTCCCACCAACCAAAGAAAGCCACACGTCCTAGTGTCAGAGCACTTCAGTGAAACTAGGGTGGAGCGAAGTCCCCACAGCACACGGCCCAGGTCCACGCAAACGGAAGCTTGAGCTTTCTGGTAATAGCCAGAATGGGGAAACGAAATAACTCACAGAGGAAAGAAAATGTGGAGTCGCCAAGAAAGGAAATTAGTGAAACTGAAGCTTGCAACATGACCGAAAAGGAGTTCAGAGTAATGGTCATGGAATTTATACATCGGATGGATGAGAAAATCAACAACTTATGCAAGAATCAGGAAGAAATGAAAAGTGATATAGCTACAATCAAAAACACCATGGAAAGTTTCAACAGTAGACTACAAGAAGCAGAGGACCGAATTAGTGAGTTAGAAGATCAGGTACAGAAACAAGCTCAATATGAACAGCAATTGGAGAAAAAAATTAAAAAGCAGGAGGAAAGCCTAAGAGAGCTTCGGGACAACCTGAAACGAAGTAACATGCGTATAATAGAGCTGCCAGAAGGACAAGAAGAGCAGCAGGGATTAGAAAATCTATTCGAAGAAATAATGACAGAAAACTTCCCGGATATGGGAAAGATAAAAGTTACGCAAGTACAGAGAGTCCCAAGCAGGATCAACCCCAAAAGACCCACGCCAAGACATGTCATAATTTCAATGGCAAATATAAATGATAAAGAGAGAATCCTAAAGGCGGCAAGAGAGAGACAGAGAGTTACCTACAAAGGAACACCCATCAGATTGTCAAATGATTACTCAACAGAAACACAACAAGCTAGAAGTGAATGGAAGGAGGTATACAAAGTGTTGCAAAGCAAAGGACTGAATCCAAGAATACTATATCCAGCAAGACTATCAATCAAAATTGAAGGGGAAATCAGGAGCTTTGCAGACAAAAAAAGCCTCAGGGAGTTTATCACCACCAAACCAGCAATGCAAGAATTGCTAAAGGGAATACTGTAAAAAGAAGAAATAAACAGGTAAGAAGGAATACAGACACAAAAATAGATATGACTACAAACAAATACCTTTCAGTAATAACTTTAAATGTAAACGGACTAAATGCTCCAATCAAAAGACATCGAGTAGCTGAATGGATAAAAAAACACGACCCATATATATGCTGTCTACAAGAGACCCACCTCAGAACAAGAGACTCACACAGATTGAAAGTGAAGGGATGGAAAAATATCTTTCAGGCAAATGGAAATGAAAAAAAAGCTGGGGTAGCAATACTTATATCTGACAAAATAGACCTCAAAGTAAATGCCATAACAAGAGATAAGAAAGGCCACTTCATAATACTAAAGGGAGAAATCCAACAAGAAGAAATAATTCTGGTAAACATATACGCTCCCAATATAGGAGCACCCAAATACATAAAAAAACTCCTGGAGGATATCAAGGGAGAGATTAATAGCAACACAATCATAGTAGGAGACTTTAATACCCCACTATCACCACTGGACAAATCCTCTAAACAAAAAATCAGCAAAGAAACAGCAATCCTAAATGACTCACTAGACCAGATGGAATTAATTGACATCTTCAGAACATTTCACCCCAAAGCCACAGAATATACATTCTTCTCAAGTGCACATGGGTCATTTTCAAAGATAGACCATATGCTGGGTCACAGGCAAAGTCTCTTCAAATTCAAGAAGATAGAAATTATATCAAGCATCTTCTCAGATCACAGTGGCATAAAACTGGAAATCAACTACAATAAATATAATCCAAAGAAATCAAACACATGGAGACTAAACAGCATGCTATTAAACAAGGACTGGGTCACCAGAGAGATCAAGGAAGAAATAAAAAACATCATGGCAACAAATGACAATGAAAACACAACAATCCAAAATCTATGGGACACAGCGAAAGCAGTCTTGAGAGGGAAGTTCATAGCTCTACAGGCCTATTGCAAAAAACAAGAAACAATGGTAATAAATTACTTAACCCTACAACTAAAAGAGCTAGAAAAAGAGCAGCAGGAAAAGCCCAGTGTAATCAGAAGGAAGGAAATAACAAAGATCAGAGCGGAGATAAATGACATAGAGACCAAAGAAACAATACATAAGATCAACAAAACCAAGAGCTGGTTCTTTGAAAGGATAAACAAGATTGATGGACCTCTAGCCAGGCTCACCAAGAAGCAAAGAGAGAGGACCCAAATAAACAAAATCAGAAATGAAAGAGGTGAAATAACAACAGACCCCGCTGAGATACAAAGGATTGTTACAAAATACTACGAACAACTCTATTCCAACAAACTGGACAACCTGGAGGAAATGGACATATTCCTAGAAAAATATAACCTTCCAAAAATCAATCAAGAAGAATCTAAACAGCTCAATAGGCCAATAACTATGGACGAAATTGAAGCAGTCATCAAAAAGCTTCCGGCAAACAAAAGCCCGGGGCCTGATGGCTTCACAGGAGAGTTTTACCAAACATTCAAGGAAGAACTAAAACCTATCTTCCTCAGGCTATTCCAAAAAATTCAAGTGGAAGGAACACTTCCAAGCTCCTTCTATGAAGCCAGCATCACCCTAATACCAAAACCAGATAAAGACAACACAATGAAAGAGAATTACAGACCAATATCCCTCATGAACATAGATGCCAAAATCCTCAACAAAATTCTAGCAAATCGGCTCCAGCAGTACATCAGAAAGATCATACACCATGACCAAGTAGGATTTATCCCAGGAATGCAAGGATGGTACAATATCCGCAAATCAATAAACGTGATACATCACATAAACAAATTGAAAGATAAAAATCACATAGTCATATCCATTGATGCAGAAAAAGCATTTAACAAAATCCAACACCCTTTCTTGATAAAAACTCTCAACAAGGTGGGAATAGATGGCTCATACCTCAACATAATAAAAGCTATATATGATAAACCCACAGCAAACATCATACTCAATGGACAAAAACTAAAAACATTTCCCCTAAGAACAGGAACAAGACAGGGATGCCCACTCTCACCACTCCTGTTTGACATAGTACTGGAAGTATTAGCCATTTCAATTAGACAAGAAGAAGAAATAAAAGGCATCCAAATTGGAAAAGAACAAGTAAAGCTGTCTTTATTTGCAGACGACATGATATTGTACATAAAAAATCCGAAAGACTCCGTCAAAAAACTAATAGACTTAATAAATGAATTCGGCAATGTAGCAGGATACAAAATTAACGCCAAGAAATCTATGGCCTTTCTATACACCAATAGTGAACTTACAGACAGAGAGACTAAAAAGGCAATCCCATTTACCATCGCACCAAAAAAATTAAGATACCTAGGAATAAACTTAACTAAGGAGGTAAAAGACCTATACACGGAAAACTACAGGACACTGAAAAAAGAGATAGAGGAAGACGTAAACAGATGGAAGAACATACCATGTTCATGGATTGGTAGAATCAACATCATTAAAATGTCCATACTACCCAAAGCAATCTATAGATTCAATGCACTCCCCATTAAAATACCAACGGCATATTTCACAGACCTTGAAAGAACTCTCCAAAAATTCATCTGGAATAAAAAAAGACCCCGAATAGCCACAGCAATCCTGAGAAAGAAGAATAAAGTAGGAGGGATCTCAATACCAGATTTCAAGCTGTATTACAAAGCCACTGTTCTCAAAACAGCCTGGTACTGGCACAAGAACAGACACATAGATCAATGGAACAGAATAGAGAATCCAGATATTGACCCAAACCACTATGCTCAATTAATATTTGACAAAGGAGGCATGAACATACAATGGAATAAAGATAGTCTCTTCAATAAATGGTGTTGGGAAAATTGGACAGATACATGCAAAAAAATGAAGCTTGAACACCAACTTACGCCATACACAAAAATAAACTCAAAATGGATACAGGACTTAAACATAAGACGGGAAACCATAAAAATACTAGAGGAATCCACAGGCAGCAAAATGTCAGACATATGCCAAAAGAAATTCTTCACTGACACTGCCCCTAGGGCAATGGAAGCTAAAGAGAAAATTAACAAATGGGACTACATCAAAATAAAAAGCTTTTTCACAGCAAAAGAAACCATCACCAAAACAACAAGAAGGCCCACTGCATGGGAGAACATATTTGCAAATGGCATCACTGATAAAGGTTTAATCTCCAACATCTACAGGCAGCTTATACAACTTAATAAAAGGAAGATACATGATCCAATAAAAAAATGGGCAACAGACCTAAATAGAATCTTTTCAAAAGAAGACAGAAGGAAGGCCAAGAGACACATGAAAACATGCTCAACGTCACTAATTATCCGAGAGATGCAAATCAAAACAACAATGCGGTACCATCTCACACCTGTCAGAATGGCTATCATCAACAAATCAACAAACGACAAGTGTTGGCGAGGATGCGGAGAAAAAGGAACCCTCGTGCACTGCTGGTGGGATTGCAGACTGGTGCAGCCACTGTGGAGAACAGTATGGAGTTTCCTCAAAAAACTGAAAATGGAACTCCCATTTGACCCAGTAATCCCACTCCTGGGAATATATCCGAAGAAACTAGAAACACCAATTAGAAAGGATATATGCACCCCTATGTTCATAGCAGCACAATTCACCATAGCTAAGATTTGGAAACAGCCTAGGTGCCCGTCAGCAGATGACTGGATCAGAAAACTGTGGTACATCTACACAATGGAATACTATGCTGCCATAAAAAAGAAGGAATTCTCATCATTTGCAGCAACCTGGGAGGAATTGGAGAACATTATGTTAAGTGAAATAAGTCAGTCAATGAAAGAAAAATACCACATGATCTCACTCATTTATGGATAATAAAGAACATTATAAACTTGAACAAAAAGATAGATACAGAGACAGTAAAGCATCAAACAGACTGTCAAATTACAAGGGGAAGGTTAGGGAGAGGTGGGGGAGATAAGAGATCAGTCAAAGGACTTGTATGCATGCATATAAGCATAACCAATGGATGCAAAACTCTGGGGGGTGGGGGCATATATGGGAGTGGGGTGTGGGGAGGGCAATGGTAAGATATGTACACATATAATACCTTAATAAAAAAATTGGAAAAAAAATAAAAATAAAATAAATAAATAAATTAAAAAAAAAAAAAAAAAAAGACTTGGCCGGCTGCACTCTGCACAGAGAGCTTCGTCCCAAGCACCAACCCTCTTACAGAAGAAGCAGGTCTTGACCCTGTTTCGGGGTAAAGAAGCTCCCATTTCCAAAGGTGCCTCTCTCTGAAGTGAGCAACCATCACAGGATTCCTGATGGGAAAGCAGGCGAGCAACCCTCCACCTCCTCCTCTCGTGAGGACCCAAGCACATGGACAACGCTCAGTGCGTTTCTAAACATAGTCCACAGTCAGCTCTGTGCCCAAGAAAGCAGATTCCTTCAGAAACACGGGAACGAGGGAAAAAGAATGACCCTGTCCTGACAAGCAACCACTCTGCTGGACCCTTCACACAGTGTATTTCATTTAACAGGAATGGAAGCCTGCAAAGTGATAAGGCAACTATTCTTCTTCCTATTCCATGGAATAGACAAAAAAATAAATAAATAAAAATGAAAGCTATAGAACAGTGACACTGAAGGCTAGAATTCACAAAGGACAAGGCAGAATTAGGAAGCATTCTGAGCATCCACGGCTTATCTACATCCCACTCTTCCTTTCCACACCTCCACGCATTAGACTTCCTCACCTCTCCCCCCTACCACCCCCCCCCCCGCCCATTTCATCACAGTGATGCCCAGGACGGAAGCAAGATGGGGAGCCAGTGTCCCAGTGACAGAGCCCTGGGTGGGGACTCCATTTCTGCTACTCGAGCTCTGTGCCATTGGAATGGTCATTTAAACTCCTAGTCTCCGTTTCTTTATCTGTAACATGGAGATACAGGATAAACCTGTGTGTATTACAGTGAGAGAAAAAGAAGAAAATATACATAAAAAGAGGTTTCAAATGATAAATTCCAGTGTGAGGTGGTATGATCACCAAACCTCTCTCAGACGTGGGCCCACCAGCTCCTCTACCGTGTGACCATGACCTCCCAGCTGGCCTCTAGCGTGACCTTTAGAAGAATCACCAGTCGTCTGCCTTCCATTCACTCCCGAGAGAGGCATCAACCCTCTGCTCACAGAGATATGGGTGTTGTCTTATTCATGGCTCTACTGCAAAAGCCTGGGGAACGCGTCCTAAAATCTTCTAATGATGACCATGACTATGGTAGTTGGTCTCCAAAGATGGCCCCACAATGGTAGTCATGCCCTGGTGCAGTCCCCTCCCTCCCTGAGAATAGGATGGTCCTGTGAACCCCTGTAACCCACAGGCCATGGCAGGAGTAACAGCCTGCCAGTTCTAGGACTTAGCCTCAACAAGGTCTAGAAGCTTCTATTTTGCCTGAGTCACCATGTAAGAAGTGCTGTGGGAGAGACCATATGGAGGAAATCACCTGGAGTGAGGCGGAGACCCAGCCATCCCAGCACCACCCTCGGTCCAGGCTTCCAGGAATCCGCACCAAAGCACCAGGCATGTGGCTAAGTCATCACCCGGACGAGAGCCCTCAGATGACTGAAGGCCCAGCCAGCATCATGGGAAGCAGAACTACCCACCACAACCCACTCCCGGAACTGTGAGAGAGAGTACATGGTGCAGTAAGTCCTCCGGTAACATCGTGGCTGGGTTCTAAAACCTTAAGTGAAATGACGTATAACAAAACCAATTCCAGCCTGGCTGGTGTAGCTCAATTGGTTGTGTGACATCTGTACACCAAAAGGTTGCTGGTTTGATTCCCGGTCAGGGCACATGCCCAGGTTGTAGGTTCAGTTCCCAGTACGGGAGGCAACCTAGTGATGTTTCTCTCTCACATCAATGTTTCTCTCCCTCTCTCCCTCTCTTTCCCCTCTCTCTCAAATCAATAACAAACATATTTTTAAAAAAACAACTTTATCATGGGCTAATTAATATAAATAAGAGTCAAAGAACTTATAACATATATACATAGCCCATGGACACAGACAATAGTGTGGTGAAGGCCTGAGGCAGGGGATGAGTGTAGGCTAGAAGGGGTCAATGGGAATAAAAGGAACATCTATAATACTTTCAACAATAAAGATAATTTTTTTTAAAAGTTGACTTCTTATGTAAACTCATTACATTATAATAAAAGGATGTTATACTGTAGTTATTTTAAACCCAAAGTTTGGGCTTATTTATTTGCAGTAAAAATACTAGTAATAAGAAAGAAGAGGAGAGGAAGGGAGAGCTGTTATCATCTGAACCTTCACTACATGCCTTACCTTCACATGCATCCTCTAAATTAATCTTCACTACAATAGTTTGAGATGGACATTAGGAAACCAGTGTAACAGGAGGGTGGGCGAGGTTAAGTGAGTTACCTAAGGTCAGGTGGAGATGGATTTCAAATTAGCTGTAAAACTCACGTTCTTACTATGTTATTCTTTTTATAAAATGTATCACATAATTACTGGTGTCTGACAAAGCCTTAGAAAATTAGGTTGAACAAAAAAAGTGCTGCTAATTCTTAGGCACTTATTTTAAATGATAGAAATAAAGCCATGTATTATAGTCAAAACACTTTCAACTAGGAGTCTAGAGAATTGAACTCCACTTCTGACCTAACCACTGGTTGTGTGAAATTGAACAAGCAATTTGATTACCAAAAAAGTTTCCTCTTATAAAACATGAAACATAAAATGCTTTCTTAGATTTTTATAGTTGTCATGGGGCCAAAATGATATATCAAATACCAGGGAATTTTGCAAACCAAACCAAAACAATATTCTAAACAAATGTGAAGAACTGCGGTTGAATTAATTTTTCACTACTTCCTGGTTATCACAGGAGTTTCCAGTTCCAAACTATATTTTCCTGCTTCCTTCCAGGATAAATATTCATATAAAGACTGTTTGGGTTTTTTCCAGAATGTTGGGACACATCATTTATTTTTGAATGGAAAATAAAACAAACTCACAGACAGCTATTTAATGCATCATTTCCTTATTAATATTCTTGGAGGCAAAGCTGTGAAAAGCAGACAATTTTGGCTTCTAGTGAATGTCTATATTCCCTGTCCCTTTAATCCACTGGTTACGTGAGTTTTGTTTGGGAGGACAGGATGGGGTGAGCGATGGCTTTAGGGAATGTGTGTGGAGAATACTCACAGTCCTGACATAGGCAGAGAGAGGTCTCCTTGTGGTACTGGATAGCAGGAATGAGGTACAAAACCGATCATGACTAGGTAGTTTGTCTGGCAAAAAGTGAATATGTGAAGTTACCTGCTCTACAAATGAAATGACATATAAGAGTTCTCATAAAGAGAAACTCTTTGCCCATTGGGTGGGCAGTGCAACTAAGAGCATTAAAACAGTCCTTAGAAGTCATAATCTAGACTTCTGTTAGCAGCTTTTTTTGTGTTTTGGAAACCAAATGGTGTCTCTCATCAATTTATGGAACTTTCTTTTAGTTGGGAGTAAAATCCAATACCAGAATAACATAAATGCATAAAGCTTAAATGATAGCATTAAAAATAAGAGTTTTACTAATGAACAAATTAGGTACCAAATCCTGAGTATGAAATGACATGTGGTAAGGATCATGCTTTCTTTTTCTCAAAGTTTTAAAATGATACCTTTCCAAAGGCCCCAAAGCATATATGTCCTCTAGTTTATGAATAAACCAAATATTGTGACTTCTATTTCAAAGTGGAAGAAAAATAGATAAATTAGGACGAAAAGCAATCTGCTTAATGCCATAATAAAATGTTTTAAATAAACCAAGGGTTAAGTTAAAAATATCTGATATTTCTGCTCTGGCCGGTGGTCATGGGTTCTATTCCAGTCAGGGGCACATACCTCAATTTCAGGCTCTATCCCCAGCCCCAGAAATATCCTCGGGTGGGGATTAATAAAAACAATCTGATATTTCTGATATTTAACCTTTTGCACTCGGATGTCGAGTGTGACTCGACACCGTTAGCATTAGAATAAAGGAATCGAGAAAAAAGCAAGTGAGTGAAAAGGGTTAAATATGTGAATTCATTTCTGGGTAATGATATTCATCTTTATGCTAATATATAATATGTATAATACATGTATACAGTTATACTTCTGTGACATTATCATTTGTTCACTGAACAAAAGGCAACCTTACCCACTCTTCTTAAACCTAATTATATAGAAACAGAAACTATAAGTAGGAAGCCGGTTGAACCCTGCATTAGAATGAGAACCCCATTAGGAAAAGTTCTACCCACAAAATGACTGCTGTAGAGTGATCATGGTGATTTGGCCTGTCTCTGTTTCAACCTTCCTCAAATGCTGTTACAATTCCTTTATTATTATGACTATTAATAATAGAATATTCATGTTTGCTTTTATTTTTATCAAATAACATCTATGAGCCTCTAAAAGATACTCTTAAATCCATAAGTAAAATGTCAGGGTCAACATTCTCAAGAGCATATTCAATTGTGGTTTTAACAAAGAAAGATAAACATGAAAATCTTGAGTGCATTGTAACCGGCTCATTAGAAAATGAATGACCACATATGTAGATGACATATCATTATTTCACATTCATTGATGATCATTCTACAGTTAATGAAATGAACTATAGTTTGAAACAAAGAAGAAGTTCCTGTGTAAACGTAGCACACTAGAAACCATTCACTGCCCCTGGGCCCAGGTGGATATCCCCTTCTGAGCTGTGCCCTCTCTCTGTTTCCCTCATCCTCCATGCCTTCTCTCTGAAACTCATGTAGCAATAGAAGGCCACTTAATTCCAACTAAACCAACAGTAATAACAGCTGGGCAACTAGGCTGGATACATCATAACTGTCCCATCTTTCCCCTGAAAAGCCATCTCATGAGTAGCACACTCATAAAACAGACACAATCACTCCTCACAAAAGGAAAGGAGGAATTTGCAATTATAGAGTAAATTTAGCCAATGTAGACAGCCACATGGAGAATTCAGGCATTGACATAAACTTCTATAGCTTGAGGTAGTCAGCATGCTCAAGGACACTGGTATGTCTACAAAACACAGTTCATTTAAATAAGACACTAATGGGCAGAGATCTGTCAAGCAAGAAGCACAATGAAACACAACTCGGAGTTTTCAAGGCCCTTGGAAGTGCGAATAAGCAATATGTCTGGAGGAGGATTCAGATGCTTTACGGAAGCCCACACAAAAGAGAAAAATTCAGAAATATTCACAGTAATGACCACCACTACTTTGAATCATTTGCAAGCTCCCAAATACATGAACAGAGGTACAACAGGTATAGGAATGGGAAGAAGTAAATTTAAAGAATAAAGTAAGCAGCTAAACATATTTATATTCATAACTATGTAAGAAACTGGGAAGCTTATTGTAATTAACTAATTACTCTGACGAATGATTCTAGATTTATAAAAGCAAAGTTTTTCATTTTATACCATTGCTTTATACTACTGCCTTTATACTACTGCCTATTTTAAAAAGGGGTGTTAAGAACATTTCTCAAAAATAGAAAATAATCACGAGAGAAGAAAAATCGTTATTCTGTGTGATCTCATGAGAAAACCAAATGGCCAGATGCATGACCTCCTGCACACAGACACACAGAGTGTGACTACTGTGAACAGACCTATAGTCCAGTCTTTGGAGACCAAACAGGCAGAAGATGGGACTCAACATCATACACTGAAATCCTGGCATCTGTGGGGATAGATAAGCTAACGGGGGCTGGCAGCAAGCTCTGTGTGACTTCTACACTGTGCTCACTGTCATCTTCAATAAAGCTGCCCCTGATGAGGGAAACCAACGAGAGTGCCCTTAGCCAGACCAACCCAGATTCCCAACAGCGGACACAGAGTCTCTTCTCTGTGTTGCAGACACTCCCTGGGCATATCCAGATCACGTCCCAGTACAGGGAGCGCCAATGACTGCACAGAGCCATTCAGGGCAATCGTACATCTCACACGTGGCTTGAGATAGTGGGGCGATGTTTTTAGTGCATCTTTATTGAGGAAGCATGTTGACTCTAGAGAAACTCCCAAAACGGTGTGTGTCTCAAAAGACAACCTGCCTCAAGTTTGGAGTTCAGGTGGAGTACTTCATTGCATGTGACCGCATGTAGAAGATACAGACTTTCACAAATCTGTAAAGCATTTGCCTCATGAGGCTCCTAATGCAAAAGAACCTAAAAGCTTGGAACTATTCTTGATTCTCCCATCTTGGCAAATCTTTTTAATCTGATCAATCAAAAAACTGGGGTTCATGTACATGAAATACTCATGAAATCTATTGTTTCCTTTCTATTCTCACGCCACCCCCAACCTAGGCCTTTCTCATGTCCTGCTGGAGGGAGCCAGTCCTCTAATCATCCTATGCCCCACCCTTAGATTCCACTATGCACCATTTTCAGGTTCACATTCCCGATACTTTTCACCCATATAGCCTCTGAATAAAAATCATCAATAGCCTCCAAAAACATTTCCCAAAATAGGCGCCACAGTCAACTACTCTCTCAAGATGCTCCAATCAAAAATGGAATCAGTGATCAAAAATATTTGGGGACGTTTTTGAGATTAATAATTCAGGTTAGCATATTAAGGCCTCTGAGAACTCTTTCAGGAGAGAACTTTTTGAAAATTTTCAGTTCTTCTTTCTTTTCAACCATGGGAACTTGTTTTGACTAACACACCTACAACACTCAGCAGAACTACTCTTCCGAGGAGAGAAGTGCTGGGAGATGCTAGCTCAAGGGAAAAGATCCAAGTTGCTTAGTGGGTCCTCCACTACCTCTCCTTATTAGTCCCCTCTCCTCTTCTAGGGCGGCTCAGTGCAAGCCTTCTCCTGCCTGGATCTCTCCCTCTCTCTCCTCATGTCTAAGTTCTCCTGGGTCAGCTCAGGTCTCCTTCCCCAGGAGGCCCATCCCAACTAGCCTGGCCTCATTCATTGCTTTATCTTCTAACTTCCTGCTACACTTCCTTTTTCCACTTTACCAGCTCCACACTAAAGTGTTTTTGATACCTCATAGGTCTGTGTCCTATTTCTCCACATGAAATGAAAATTTCTTAAAGGCATTTGTACTTTATAACTCATTTTATAACTAACTTAGGACTAATTATGTTTTATAATGATTTCCTATGAAATCTGGGATAAGGTATTGTGTAGTGAAAGTGTTAAATAAATGATATCACAAAATGAAATTAAGGTGGATTTCTCCAAATATGTCAGTGTAGGAGGAGGAAGAGGGAGATCATGTTAAGACAGAATAAAATTCTCAGAGTAATCATAATTCAGCAAAGTGGGTGAAGGATGTCCACAAAGAAGCACAGGGTTCCAAGACTTCTATAAAATAATCCCAGTGCTGAAATTAGATCTAAGGAGGAACCATGGATGCAAGGCCATGCACACCAAACCCTAAAATGGATCATCTAGTGAGAAAGCAATCACGTCCCTAATCTGATCTAAGGGAGACATGATAATTTTCAGGAAGAATAGTAAAAGGACAGGCCTTTCTGTGTGTGTTAAATCCCAAGTCAGGTGATTTTCTAACTCCTAGTACAGTAAATTCCTAAATATACTGACTTCATTCTTTTCTTGCTGCCTCTACTCAACAAATATTTATTGACTACCTACTAGGCATTGAGCACTGAGCATTAAAAACAATTAGAAACGTCTCAGGGAAAATCAGCATAAACTCTGAGGTACAACAGAGTTAAGGTTTCTACCTTCTGTAAGTCTTAGTGAAATGAGAGAACAATTGAAAATAATATATTAACGTAATGTGGCTGAGATAATCTAAAACAAGTAATACCTAAAATCTGTCAAAAGCAGGAAGTGAGCAGAAGTACGCAGTGTCAAAGTTGTAAGTTTCTTTTCTTTATTTACTTTTTAAAGAACTAATGGCTTTCTGTTGCTAAATGTTTAGTATTAGAATGATGGACACTGGTCAGAGTCACTCTAAGTGCATTGCATTGCCTGACACATGGTAGGCACTTAATCACGGTGTGTTGTGTCAATTAATGAATGAGGAAGTGAATGCAGTAAGGCAGGAAAGGAGGCCTTGTGGTTGTGTTTGGCTGGGGGTTTTCAATGCTGTAATTCCTTTAAACTAAAACACAAAGGATGATGACTTGTAAAGACCAATCTAGTCCCTTCTTAAGTTAAACATTTTTCCTTTAAAATATCATTATGAAAGATTAAAATTCATATGCACAACCAAATGTTTAGGTGGCCTATGAGATTCCCCCTTTCATGTTACAGTAATTCAGACAATTTTAGGATTTCTAAGAAAAAAGCACCACTCCAAAAATTTAAGAATATGGCCAATTTTATACAATTTCAATAGGAAAAAAATGGAGGGTGACAGCTGAGTTTGGACACTTTTACTTAGAAAGAGGTAGGTGAAAACCACACCACAATATTAGAATATTAACATGTTTAGGCAAAAAAATACATACACACACACACACACACACACACACACACTGATTAAAAGAAAAAACAAAAGAGGAACAGCCTGGGAGAAGTCGAATTGATCTGAATTTGCACCAGTGGAAAGTGTGGTGGGAGCTATCTTCTCTAATAAAATGGTAATATGCAAATTAACCATCACTCCGCTACATAAGCCACTCCCACCAGCCAAGCCACGCCCACCAGCCAATCAGGGCGAGTATGCAAATTAACCCAAACCAAGATGGCTACAGCCACAGAGAGCAAGGTTTCCCAGGTAACAGAGCAAGCCAAGCTTTCCATAGCTGTTGCAGGCCTAAGCCTCGACTCAAGCTACAAAGTTTCAATTATAGAAGGTAAACAAATTCAAACAAATGGCAACAGAATGGAGCTTGAGAGAGCAGGCCAGGGTTGCCGGCGGCAACAGGGGAAGCAAAGCTTTAAAGCACACCCTGGCCGGGCCCACCCGCTTAAGGCAACAAAGTTTCAACTGTAGAAGGTGAATTAACTGCCACAGAGATTGCTGCCGCCCGGGAGGGAACAGCAGGCTTGGCTCTGCTCCAGGCTACAAAGTTTCAATTGTAGAAGGAAAATAAATCCCAGATACCAGGGCCTCCGCTTAGGTTGCCAGGGGGCGTGGCCGGCCTGCAAACCACCACAGGCCCTTCGCTCAGGCCACCCCACGCCCCAAGGGAACCCCACCCTGATCTGGGACACCCTTCAGGGCAAACCAGCTGGCCCCCACCCGTGCACCAGGCCCCCCACCCGGGCACCAGACCTCTATCTTATCTAATAAAAGAGTAATATACAGATTGATCATCACTGCAACACACACTATAGCTGCCCCCATGTGGTCAAAGATCCTGCCCCCATGTGGACACAAGATGGCCACCACAAGATGGCCATCAGGGGAGGGCAGTTGGGAGGCACCCGGCCTGCAAGGGAGGGCAGTTGAGAGGGACCAGGCTTGCAAGGGAGGGCAACTGGAGGTGATCAACCCTGCAGGAGAGGGCAGTTAGGGGTGACCAGGCTGGCAGAGGAGGGAAGTTGGGGGCAAACAGGCTGGCAGGGGAGCAGTTAAGCATCAACCAGGCTGGCAGCGGAGTGGTTAGGGGGTGATCAGGCTGGCAGGCAGAAGCATTTAGGGGCAATCAGGAAGGCAGGCAGGCAAGCAGTTGGGAGCCAGCAGTCCTGGATTGTGAGAGGGATGTCCGACTGCCCTCCAGGAGTCCCAGATTGGAGAGGGTACAGGCTGGGTTGAGGGACAACCCCTCGCCGTGCACGAATTTCGTGCACCGGGCTTCTAGTATTTGACTAAGATGCCTGTAGGCTGCTGCACTAATCTCTGTTGTTTCACAACGCCACACTTACTATTTGACACGTGCACACATGTGTGTAAAACTTGGTATGAATTAAATTAGAGAAAACTTTGGTAGCCTAAATCACACATATAGGAACGAACAAATCAGAAAAGTTACTGATGATAACGTGGTCTTTAGACTAAGGAGGAATCTTCTAAGGGAAGCCAGTAAGATATCTCCCCTGGAGGAATTTGCAATGAAAACGAACAAAGAGCTGAGTTCCTTGCCAGCTGGTAAATAAAGCCCAGTCTCTTCTTGCTCTCATTTCCATAATGCTGTGAACAGAGCACAGGGGTTCAAGAGATTGTTGAACCCAAATACAACCAGGGATAATGTACTCATTAAATAAATCACACTCTACATTTCTAAACAATTCATTCAAAGCACAGCAAAAACCACCTGAGGTAGGCTTATCTGGCAGAGACACTCACTCCTTTGCAACCCACAGTGTTTTGTTAATAACACCACTATGAAACTTAACTTCAGCTTATTATATAATACTAGAGGCCCAGTGCATGAAATTCGTGCACTCAGTCGGGGGGGGGGGGTGTCCCTCAGCCTGGCCTGTGCCCTCTCACAGTTCGGGAGCCCCGCGATGGATTGCGCCAAAGAGGTAGGCCCTGCCCACCAGGTCAGGGCTCCCTGACAGCTTGCCCCGACAGAGGGAGGCCCCGCCCACCTGCCGCAGCCCGCAGGTTGGTGGCCTGGGCTCCACTCTGTGGGATGATCATGAGGCGATGGCAGGGCCCCCGACCAATTGCATCGCACCTGCCTTAGCTGGCCTGGCGCCAGTGGGTGTCAAGCATGGTCGTCCGGATGGTCGTTCTGCTGTTAGGCCGTTCGGTCGATTTGCATATTATGCTTTTATTATTATAGATTATTATAGATCTCTGTAATGGAGAAAATGACATCTGTCTCATAGATATCACAACTGCTGTCTTTAATAAAGAATGTGACAGACACACATCAGGGCTTGGTAAGTGACAAGTGCCTTTATTATGATGATGCTCATTATTATGATGCTGTTACTATTATTACTTCTGTTCACATCAACCCCTCCTCTCTTCTAGCTTGAAGGCTGAGGACAAGAACTGGTTTCCATCCTGCATCCCTTGCAGCCGAGCACAGTGCTTCTCACAGGCATTTGATGGAATTTTCTAGGTTTATCTTGTAGACTAAACTACTTGTTCCTCAACCTCAAAGAGACACTGGGCACCATCTCCCATCATACTTGTGGAAGGCAAGTGCTCCTTCTGAAAGTAGCTGTAATTGCTGAAATATAACTTTCCCATATTAGTTGTTTTCTCTGGGGTGCTGGGAGACAGTTTAAATATGAGGTGAATGCAAAAAAGGCAGTCTTATTAGGGCGCAGCCAACATGAAAATAACACTAAGAGGCCATAGCAGACAGTAAATGCTAATATTCTTGTGCCTTAGCCCTTAATATATGTTAGATTTTACTCTTAACAACTTATAAACATATACAATATATGTTTCCATTTAAAGATAAGGAAACTGACATTAGTTAGAGAGATTAATAACCTTGCCCCAAATCACATCAACAGTAAATGATAGTATCAGGATTGAGCCCAGGTCTACAATACTCCCAAGTTTGAACTCTGAGCCACTTGCTATGAAACAGGCAGTTTTACTAACAATCTGAGTTCACAGTCCATTTAGAGGCCACAGTCTTACCAACAGCCTCAAGTGCTATTCGCTATTTTCAGCAACTTCCAGCACAGCATAAAATGATTAGTTTCTCTCCCTTCCTGTAAACCCTTCTCACCTGAGAATCTAGGTCCTGACATCCACCTTAAAGCACGTCGTAGGTTATGTTCATGTCAAGTAATATGAAACAGCTATGCTTTCTGAGATGAGCAACAAATTCACAGTGACTGTGTACTGAATCCATTACCACCTACTCTCTGAGAACCCTGAGCTGACAGAGACACGTGAAAACAGAGTTTACTGGGAAAAAGAAGGTGGTAAAGTGTAAATTCCAGGAAGCAAGGCCAGTGGCAGGCAGCGGCCCTCAGCAGCGAATCCTACTACTTCACTGCAGCAAGCAAGAAGGCCTCTGAACCGTTCCCTCTGCTTCTTTAAACCACACTTACAGGAACCTCAAAGGACAAGCTACTAGATATTTGCAAGGAACATGCTTATCGGCTACGCATTCAATGGCACCGTTCTGCAGAAAAAGCAAGGAGGTTTGGAATACAGAGCCTGCTGTGTAATAATTCTCCTCAACTTATAGTCATTAAATGGATGCATAAAAAAATGGAGCCCTAGCTTGGAGAGTCATAGGGAAAACTGACAACCCTGAATCAAGTGACATCAGCCATCATCTAAGTGTCCACAACTTCCCTCCACTCAAGTCTCTCATGTGAAGTAGAAAAATCAGAAGAGTCTGTCTAAGTTTGGAATCAACTGCTCCTCTCTCTAAATTTCATGTGAAAATCTCTGGGGTCCGGCAGACGATGATGAAGTTCCCACCAGAAGAGGTCCAATCCAATGTGCCAAATATATATATTTTTATATGATTTTTATTGACATCCAAGCAACCTGAAGACATCTCTAAAGAAAAGTTATAACGTCTAAAAAGTTCATCTCTAAAGAAAAATGTTATAACGTCTAAGAATGACAGCAATACACAGGAACGCCAAATACAGAGCACACTCCGCCTTCCATATCTGCGGTTTCCACATTTGCAGATTCAACCAATGGCAGACGGAAAGTACTCGGAAAAAGGTTACGTTGTTGCTGACATGTAATATGTACTTTAATGGCTAAGCATGTAGTTAATGCTTGCATTTATACTGAACATGTACATACTTTTTTTTTTCTTGTCATTCACTAAACCCGTGGTCGGCAAACTGCGGCCCGCGAGCCACATGCAGCTCTTTGGCCCCTTGAGTGTGGCTCTTCCACAAAATACCATGGCCTGGGCAAGTCTATTTTGAAGAAGTGGCATTAGAAGAAGTTTAAGTTTAAAAAATTTGGCTCTCAAAAGAAATTTCAATCGTTGTACTGTTGATATTTGGCTCTGTTGACTAATGAGTTTGCCGACCACTGCACTAAACAATACAGTGTAACTATTTATATAGCATTTACATTATATTAGGTATGGGAGCAATCTAGAGATGATTTAAAGCAGTAATCATGAGAAAGAAGATACCTACTAAGAAGGACTTCTGGTGGCTAACTGGCCTCAAATTTTAATAAACAAAGTCTAGCAGCCTTTTCTACACAGGGGCCTCTGACGCAAACTGCACTTCAGGGAGAAGCCTGTGCTAAGCTGTGTGCCTCAGCCATCTGAGCCGGCCCTTATAAAGGAGTTCCTGAAATCCTGTTTCAACCAGTAGGACTGAGGCTTTCCCCACCCAGCAGGAGCTGTGCAGCTATATCCCCATCATCTTCACCAACCAATCAAAGCAGCCCCATTTTGACCAATCAGGACAGTGCCTTTTGTACCAATCAAACTGAAAAGATTGGGAGTCCTCATTTGCATAAGGATGGACCAATCAGGAACCAGGGGTGGGAACTTCCGCCTATATAAGCCAGCTCAGCTCTGGCGCAGGGAGCACACTTTCTCTTTCTATCTAAAGTGGCCTTTCCCCGGCTGGAGCAGATCAGCACAGGGAGGAAGGAGAGGACTGGACCAGAGCAGGTGGAGCAGACCACCTGTCTAGCCAGAGAGGGGCTTTGCCCCAGAGCCACCTCTCCCCAGGGCCACCTCAAAGCCATGCTGTCCTGCTTCATAATTGAGTTGTAACACTACTGAGCTGTTCTACAACTGGGCTGTATCACAATTAAGCTGTTTGCACTGAGTAAAATTTCCTTCTTCACTGCACTCTAAATTGGGGATTCCTGTTGGGGTTGGATTGGCACCAACAACCATCAGTTGACAAAGTATACAGGAAGATGTACATAAGTTATATGCAAATATGATGTAATTTTACATAAGGAACTTGAGCATCCATGGACTTTTATATCCGCTGGGGTCTTGGAACCAATCCCCTGTGGATACAAGCAATAGGCTTGAGTAACAAATTCTTCACCAAAAAACCCACAAATGCTACACAGCTAAAAAAGTTCCTGCAAATCCATGGTACTAAATTAAAAACAAAAACAAACAAACAAAAAAACCTTCCTTGGGTATCTCTACTCTTTTCTTCTAACAGACCTTACCCTGTGATTACCTTCTTGGTTTGTCTGTTACCCAGCCATACCCACAGCCAGCCTCTCACCACCATAAGTTCCATATGACACACCACTTTGCTTGCAAAACTTTGAATAAAACTTTTGATAAACAAGGTGATTATACTGATGTTTGAAATGCCAACCAAATTTTATAAGTATCAGTTGGCCTTCTAGAAACCATTTCTGGAGGTAAGTCATGAATGGCATTCCCAGCTGAGAAGTGAAGAATGGCCGCCCTCCATTTGAAGGAGATGAGGAAATGAACAGATTTGCACGCAGGCCTTCTGCACATTCTCCCTGTACAGTCATGTGCCACACAACCATGTGTCTGCCAGTGATAGACTGCATAGAGGATGGTGGTCTCTGAAGAATATGAAGGGGCTGAAAAATTCCTATCACCTAGTAACACAGTAGCTGTGGTAACATTGTAGCTCTACACATTACTTACATGTTTGTGGGGATGCTGGTGCAAGCAAACCCACTGCGTTACCAGTGTATGAAAGTACAGCACATACATCACAGCAGCAGGCTAGACCATCAGTTGTGTAAGGGCACTCCGTGATGCTCACCCAATGGCAAAATAACCTAAGGACACATTTCACGGAACACATCCCTGTCATTAGTGGTGAATGACTGTAAATAATAAGACAGAGAGACTGCTATTTATTCACCCGAGATATATCTGGCTTTCAAGGCAATGGGTAAAAATGATCAAAATCTTGATTATCTTCATTTGGCTCAGACAAGGTACACAAACTCATTTTTTATGTTCTAAGTACAGAAAATTGCTCCATTTCTAAAGTAAATCCATACTAGAAACTTGCAAATATCTCAAGAATGCCTTGTAACTAAAGAAAGTAACTTTACTGTCTACTCATTTTGCTTAATTTTCTAGTCTCCCAGCAACTTTGTGCTAATACTTTCATCCCATTTTAGCTCCTAGCATAAGGCAACAGTCCAGAACCCTGGAAATTCTCCACCTCCAGCAGCCAGTCCTTCACTGGGGACCACCGTCTCAGGATGGAGTCTCTTCCCATGATTGCTTCCTGGCAATGAGCATGCTACATGCATTTCACTTATCTTTCCAGGCCACATTCCTGTGACTAAGCTTATTCTGAGTCACTTATTCTGTGACCTAAAACTCCATCAGTTGTGGGGACCATTTGTAAGGTTCTCTTTCATGTTGGTTAAGCAGGAATGGTGAGCATTACTGGGCCTTTTGGTGGAATCCTGCTATTTAAAATTCCTGCTGCTGAGATTAAGGGAGATAATACCTAGGAAAGCTTTTGTAAACTGTAAAGTCCTGGTCCAATGTAGTGCGCTATTATAATATCAACTATCGTGGCAATAACCACAATCCAGCAGTCAGGTGGCCTTTAAAATGCTCATGGCCATTTGTACCTTGTCTTTGCTTCATTCCCAGCCTACACTGGCGCTCAACACAGCAGAACCTCTCAAAGTTTTGTTTGGAAGAATCAACGAATAACTTTAAAACATTACATTTTTTTTCAAATTAATGTCAACAGAGCTCGGCATGCCAATTAAGGAAATGAAAATATTCTACCCAAAATACTGAGGTGCTGAGAAAAACATACTGCAGAACAAAAGTTCTCCTGAAGATAACTTCTTTGATAATGAAATCGGGCCCTTTGTGGTCACTACTGGGGGGATGGGAGGGAGAGGGGCACAGATTGGGGCAGGGATTTCTATTAGCCCAGAGCATTTGTATTAGTTCAGATGCCTAGAGGAGGAGGCTGCCCTCCCTGAAAAAGGAGGGGCGATGAGTGTGAGGGGGTCAAAATGAAATTGCACAGAAGCAGCAAAGGCGGTGTCCGCACTGAGCATTCTAAGTGCAGGCCTATCCCCATCACCCTTTCTAGGGCTGGACAGGGCAGGCCCTGTGGGAGAAGAGAGGAAGCTGAGGAAGAGATATTGATATGGAATGAATTATTTTTGAAAATGCTTTCATGAGCATTTGTGGGATTAGTTCAGATCATTAAGGAGGTGGGGGAGGGAGTGTAACGGAAAGGAGATGGTAGTGTCCCATTTACGGGACTCAGCAGAAGCCGGAGAGTGAGAAGGGAAACTCTGGTGCAGCTGCCTGTAACTCTGGGAAGCAAAAGCTGGCTCTGAATTTAACCCAAGTGATGAGGATATCCTAAGACCCCTTTTATGAAGGGGTGGGGTGGGGTGGGTGGGGCCTAGGAGGGAAGGAAGTCTGCCAGCTCCCTGGAGGTCTGTAGGGCTAAAGGGCTCCAGCAGCAGGGAGGGTCCCTCCACCAGCACCCGCTAAGCTCCAGAAAATATCGTGTTTCTGCCCATCAATCAGCATTAAGCTACTTTGGGGGCTGAGCTTTCTGCACAGGCAGTTGCCAGTAGCAACAGGGCACACACTCATAGCTCCTGGGGAGCTGGGCGGCAAGGGAGGGGTGCCAGAGCAGGAGGACCTGAGCTGTTGCACAGACAAGGTCAGGGACCCACTGGTGAGGGGGGCCGGGGAGGGGGAGGTGGCTACCGTGGCAGGTGGGGGCAGGCAGACCCTGCTGGGCCAGGCCAGGCAGTAGTCCAGGCTGCTGGCCCCTGGGGGTGGGGGTGGGGTTTTTTGGTGGCAAGGCAATGTCCCTGCCAAGTACAGCAGCCTCCTGGCCCTCTTGGAGGCGCCTTGCTCCGCTGGCACCTGGACCTGGGAGCCAAGGCCAAGAGGCGGGAGAGGCACCAGTCCTGTGCTTGGAGGGTCTGGTATTCAAGGTCCGCCCGCTGCCAGCCACCCGGCCACACCCTTCAGGAAGCTCTGGAGGGCGCCCAGGTGGGATTGTGTGTCCACGTGTGCGTGTTTTCATGTGTACTTCCAGCACAAAAGGGAGGCCCCACAGGTGGAAAGGAGGGCGTGTGTGTTGTGCTGGGTAGGAACGGCGTGGGACCAGGAATGTGGATGAGACCTCACCCACCCACCCGCTGGCCAGTGGAGCTGGCGCGCAGGGAGGAGAGCCCCTAACCTCCCACCTCCCGAACTTCGCCCCCTGCTGTTGGGATGTGGCAAGGTGGAAAAGAAGGGCAACTGTGCGGGGAAGCGGTAGAGGGCAGAGATGGACCGAGGAGACCACGGAGGTAGGAACTGAAACAGGGAGTCAGCGGGACCAGTGGGAGCAAAGGGGCCGGGAGAGGCCCCCGGCAGCCTGGAGCTGGGTGCGCGCGTGGGAGGGGCGCGGGCCGGCGTCTCCTTACCTGGCCTTTGCTGGAGCATTGTGCAGTGGGTCGGGGCTGGGTGGGTGCCGCCCCGGGGGCAGAGCCTGCAGGGCTGTCACTTCGGGAGCAGCAAGGCGCTGGCCACCGAGCCCGGAGTTGGCAAACTTGCCATGCCCGGAGCGCGCAGAGGTAGCCCGGGCCACGCGCGCTCCGCAGCCAGCCCACGGCGGGGGTAGCCAAGACACCACGCTCCTGGCTTTCTTCCGCTTTGTGTGCCACTGGCCCCCCTGCGCCTGCCTCCGGAGTCTCCGCGCCCTCTAGGCAATGGGACGTTTCACGGGCGGGGGAGCCCCTCGGGTCTGTGTGCCACTTTCCTCCCGGAGGCGCGCCTTAAACAGCTGCCCCGGAGCGCCGGGCCGGCTGCGCTGGTGCGCTCCTACCAGGCGGCTCGGCCCATAGACTCCCGCCCCCCCCTCTTCTCCCCCTCCCCGCCCCTCCACCCCCCCACCCCCCCCACCCCCGCCTCAGAAGCTGCTTAGGATGGGGCTGTCAAATCCAGCCCATCTGCTGCAATCATAATCTGTCTCAACCGAACGGTTCTGACAAATCTCCGCCTGGAGCCTGAGTTGGGGACGCCAGTGGGTGCGGGGAGGGGAGAGGAGGAGGGGGAGAGGGGGCGACAAGGACCTGGTGCCCAGAGAGGAGGGCCTACAGGCTTCTATTGTCTGCCCCAACAGAGGAACTGAAAGGGGAAATGGGGATCCCAAAGAGGAAATGGTGCTTTCCTTTCCCACTTCCTAGTGAGCAAAACCAGTCCATCCAGGCGGCCCTGGCACACCTCACCCCACGCCACCCCTCCCCGCCCCTTGCCGTGTCTGCGGAAGGAATTTCTGCTAATGGACTAAGCAAACAGGTCCTGTAGTCTTATCACCAGGCGGACCCAGAGACTGGCACCCAAACCCAAATTACTGTAACTGGCAGGTGAGAGCTGGAACCAACAGTCATTTGTCTGGAGTCAGAACTTGGTTCCCATTTGGGAATAAAGCTTCTGGAGGGAGGACTGGCATGTAACTGGCAAAGAAGCTGGGCCCTTTGCCTCCTGTTGGCTTTTGGAGACAAAACGAAAATCTGCTTTGGGTAAGAAAATGCAGAACTCAGTTTCGCTTCACTTAGAATTAAAAGAATTCTTTTTTCCTTTTCTCATGGAACTATTCTTTTTAAAGCAATCTTATTTTATTAAGGAATAATTTTAAAAAACTGATACTTTTAAAATTAAGATAGTTTATTCAATAGTTCAATAACACACTTTGAACTATTTTTATACACCACTGCAATATAACCACATGTTTCTACTGGTGAGAGGCTTATAAGGATTATGGGAATTTTTTTTAATAATAAAAATAACAGTACTCCTAGATACACATAAACAAGTCTTAAAGCATAAAGAATACGACCAATTGGATTATGCCTGGTTTTGTACATTCTTCTCAAGTGCTGGGAAATGTTCAATTATTCCGACTGACAGTATTTGTTGGGGAATAATTTGTTGGGTAAACAAATCACCAGTTGAAAAGTTGAAGGGGAAAATTTGTAAGCCATTTATTCAGATAGGTGTACGATGTAGGGAGAAATAAGTATACTTACTGTAGAAATTGAATTGAGTTTATTTTAAAACTCTATTCCAACCATTATTTTGCTTTATGCTATAGCTGCGAACTGTGGCCGAGCCACATTAAGCACCCACTTACCTAGGCAGAGACTGTGCCTTCTCCTTATTTTATAGCCCAGTGGTGCTTACCACAGCACTATGGGCACTCCATGAATACTGATGGTCTGAAGTCTCCATTTACAGGTCAGGATTAAAATCAGATACATCACTGTGACTTGATAGGTGAGGTACATTGAGGTTCAAGTGTTGCTTTCTCCAGTAAGTGAATATAAGTCAAGGACAACTTCCTAGATCTGATTGTGCCTGGCGAGGTCTAGGACAGCGAGGAAGCACAAGGGGTGGGACAGTGAGGGGAGAGGTGAAGGGGGGGGGGGGTAGGTTTAGAGGACAGATCATTGGGTTAGGCCCAACAGGCTAACTTAAGGACTTTGGTTTTTACTCTGCGTGATGTGGGAGGACACGGACACAGAGGGTAGAGAGCAGAGGAGTTTCATGATCTGACTTTTGTTTCATGGATCACTCTGGCTACCATGTTGTGAATTCATTGCAGGAGGAAAAAGAAGAAAGGGGGAGATCTGTGATTAGCCTATTGCAGGAATCTACCTGACAGGGAATGGTGTGGACAGGGCCATAGCAAGAAAGATAATGAGCACGGGTGGCAATCTGGGATTGTTTTGAATTTAGAGCTAATAGCATTTGTTCAGAACAGGGGGTTTGGAAAAAAATATCAAGGATTAAATAATAACTGCAATTGTTGGGCCTTAGCAGTTAAAAGGATGGAGATGGTATTAACTGAAATGGGAAGACTAAACAGGATAGAGAGCATGTTGGTGGAAGAAACAAAGATTCAGTTTCAGATGTATTAAGATTGGGGTGCCTACTAAGTTAAATTTTAAAAATAGTTCATTTCTGTGAAGTTCTTAGAAGAGTCCCTGACTATTAAACACCATATAAATGCTTTTGGTGTTGAGCTTGTGTTAGCAGGGTTTATGTTGGTGATTGTTATTACTGTTACTGATGTTTATCAACCAAAATGACATATTAAGTGTGCAGCCAAATAAATATTCAAGCACTGTGTTCAGGGTACCAGTCCAATGTAGAGATGTAAATTTGGGGATTGTCTAAGTATAGATGGTTAAATTAAATCCGTCAGATGGTGTAGGCCAGTGGTCGGCAAACTCATTAGTCAACAGAGCCAAATATCAACAGTACAACGATTGAAATTTCTTTTGAGAGTCAAATTTTTTAAACTTAAACTTCTTCTAACGCCACTTCTTCAAAATAGACTCGCCCAGGCCGTGGTATTTTGTGGAAGAGCCACACTCAAGGGGCCAAAGAGCCGCATGTGGCTCGCGAGCCGTGGTTTGCCGACCACTGTAGGCCATTAAGGTTGTGAGTAGTTAGAAAAGAGATGTTCAAGGAATGAATCCTGAAAGGCACTCCAACTGTACAAAGTCAAGACGATGAAAATGAACCCCAAGTGGCAGCCAGTAAGAGAGAAGGCAAACCAGGAAAATGGACTCCCTCCGGAACCCAGTACAGAGGGAGTGATTGTCTTCATAGATATGATTGATTATCTCCATAGAAAACCCAAAGAACACATAGCAAAGCTATCATAGAGTTTATCCAAGTGACTGGAGAAACTGACCATTGTCTGTTTACAGTATAACATCCAGGGTGTCCCAGCAATATAACATCCAGGGTATCCTAGGTAAGGATCAGGCACATGATAAATATTCAACATGTGCTCAATCAAGTAATGAATCATAAAGGGATTAAATGCCTTATGCTCCAAAGTATGCTGCACGACTTACAAAATCAAGCATGGCAATGATGTAGAGCAACTTAAATTCTCCTACATAGATGGTGGGAATGCCAAATGACACAGCAAATTTGGAAAACCAGTTGACAGTTTCTTGTCAAGTTAAACATACACTTAAAAATCCATCCAGTAACCCCATTCCTGGATATTTACCCAAGAGAAGTAAAAACGTGTTCACACTAAGACTTGCACAGAAATGTTTATAGCAGCAGTATTCATAATATCCCCAAACTGGAAATATCCCGAATTTCCATCAATTTGTAAATAGAAAAACAAGCTGTGGTAGATCCATCCATACCATAAAAAACTACTCAGCAATAAAAAGGAACCAACTATTGATAAACATAACAACATGCATGAATCTCAAAAGTACTATGCTAAGTGAAAGAATACCATACTTGATAACTAGCTTTAATTTGATTCCATTTGATTCTAAAAAACTCCAGAGACAAAAGGCAGTTTAATTGTTTGGGGCTGGGGCTGAGGCTGGGAAGAGAATTGACTACAGAGAGGCACAAGAGAATAACTTAGCATGTGGGAAATATTCCATATCATGATTGTGGTGGTGTCACAAAACTGTGTATATTTGTCAAACTCATCAAATTGTGCACATGAAAAAATTAAACCTTAATAAAAACATTTTTAAAAGACAAATAATTTCCTTTTTTTTTTTTTTTTTTACTTTTGGTAGGGAAATGATAGTGCTTACCCATTTGAAAAGAGGAAGCTTACCTCAGATATAGCACCAGTTTGTAATCCCCAGTAAAGAAACAGATCCAAATAAGGATTGCCAATGGATGCTAAAGCCATTACATAAAAGATTGGTGGAAAACAGAATATTCATACAGTACCAAATATCACCTCTTTTTTTTTCTAATTACAAAGGAGAAATCTTAAACAAGGGAGAGATAACCTGAATGGTTCCTCCTTATATTATGCTTCCTGAGAAGTGCATAACATCCCTACTCAAGTATTCTTGAAGAAAATAAGTTTAATCTGAATCTAGGCCAGACCTTTGACATAAATTCCATTTTGTAAGTATGGAAGCCAGAGGATCAGATACATGACACAAAAGGAAACAATGAGCCACATGCAGAACAGGATGCTCTGGAGCTCTTCAAAAAGTCAATGTCTATGGATGAAGCAAGTAGAGGGAGAAAACAGATTGAAAGAGACAAGACATAATAAAATAAAACAACTGTGATTGGATCTTGGTCTAAAATAAACAGTTATAAAAACATTTTGGAAACAATTAGAGAAAATTAAGTAAGACTGGTATTAGATATGAGAATTCTTATTTATTTTGCTAAGGGTAAATATAGCATCTATAATAATAAAAGCATAATATTCAAATCAACCAAACGACCATACAATAGAACGACTGTCCGGATGACCTTCTGGACGACCATGCTATGACACGCCACTGGTGCCAGGCCAGCCAAGGCGGGTGCAATGCGATTGGTTGGGGGGCCCTGCCACCACCCTACGATCGTCCTGAAGAGGGAGACCCAGCCCAACCTCTGCGGGGTGATTGATGGGGGTGCTCCGCAATCGATTGCCCCAAAGGGGGAGGCCCAGGCCACCAGCCAGCAATACTGTGGTGGGTGTGTGGGGCCTGTTAGCGATCACCCCACAGAGGGAGGCCCAGGCCTGCCAAGTGATCACACCCCACACCTGTAGCCAACAGAGGGAGGTGACAGGTGGCGGGGGAGGGGGGACAGTGCTGCACAGATGGCAAGCAGTGGCAGCGGTGGGGGCAGAGCCAGCTGCCGGCAGCCAGGGGAAGTAAAGCCCCGGTAGGCCCTGATTGCTGGCCAGGCCTAGAGATCCTACCCAAGGGGTCCTGGATTGCAAAAGGACACAGGCCGGGCTGAGGGACACCCCCCACTGCGCACAATTTTTGTGCACTGGGCCTCTAGTTGTAGTTATAAAGGAAGTGGTTCTTATTTTTAAAAGACGCATGGCTAAAGTGTTTAGGATTAAGTATCATGGCGTTTGCCACTCACTTTGGAAAAAACATATATGAAACAAAATGTTAATGTTTGTTGATGCTAAATTGTGGAGAGATGAGTGTTTTATTGCCTTGGTCTTTTAATTTTTCTATATATTTTGCTTTTTCTTAAAAATAAAAAATACATACTTTTAAAGCCCACTAATTAAATAAAGATCAATAATTAATTATAAAGTAGTTATTAGAAAAAATTAGGATTTTAGGTCTTAAAATTATAACACTATGTATCAAAACTCATAAAATAGAAGGAACTAAAGCAGTACATAGAAATAAATTAATTCTAGTGCATATTCTACAAGTGAAGAAAAATGGAAAATTAATATGTAAAACATCCAACCAAAGGGGATAGAAAAAGAAAAACAACAAATATAATAAAATAAATAATAAAGATAAAATCAAAGTTTAATAAAATACAACACAAAGCATTAATAAAGGATCAATAAGGCAATATCTGCTTAGATCAATGATAAACATAGGAGACAGATAGATAACCTCAAGAATAAAAATGGCTATGTAAATAAGGATTCAACAGAGATATAAAATGTTATGACTACTTTGCTATGAGTGACTTTATGACAATAAATTTTAAAACATAGGTAAAATGATCAATGTCCTAAAATTTTAAAAAAACTTTTAATAAAACCTTTCCATTGTATGCACATATCATATTTTATTTATCCATCCATCAGTTAATGCCCCGTGGGATATTTCCATTCTTTGCCTATTGTAAAAAAGAAATTCATGCACAAGTTTTTGTGTGGACACAGGTTTTCATTTCTCATATGTGTATGTGTGTATGTGCATAAATATAGCTGCTACACAATTTTGCATTCCCACCAGCAATGTATGAGGCTTTCACTTTCTGCAACTTCTCACCAACATTTATTAATATTTATTATTTTTGGTTAAAGACATCATCATGAGTACAAAGTGGTATCCCATTGTGATTCTGATTTACATTTTCCTAATGGCTAATGATGTTCTGTGTCTTTTCATGTGCTTGCTGGTCCCACCTGATCATGGTGTAAGAACTCTTTAATGTATTGCTGGATCCCATATGCTAATATTTTGTTGAAGATTTTAGCATCTCTGTTCAACAGGGATACTGGCATATAATTTTCCTTCTTTATAGTGTCTTTATCTGGTTTTGGAATAATGCTGGTCTCATAAAATGAGCTTGGAAGTCTTCCCTCATCTTGAAATTTCTGGAATAGTTTGAGAAGGATAGGTGTTAGTTCTTTGAATGTTTGGTAAAATTCACTTGTGAAACCAGCTGGTCCAGGACTTCTGTTGTTTGGGAGTTTTTTTTAATTACTTCTTCAATCTCACTACTTGTAATCTTCTCTTTCCAAATTCTCTGATTCTTCCTGATTCAGGTTTGGAAGATTGTATGTTTCTAAGAATGTATCTATTTTGCTCGGATTGTCCATTTGCTGGCATATAGTTGGTTGTAATATTTTCTTACAATCCTTTGTATTTCGTTGGTGTCAGTTGTTATTTCTCCTTTTTCTTTTCTGAATTTATTTGGATCCTCTCTGTTTTTTTCTTGATAATACTGGACAAAGGTTTGTCAATCTTGTTTATCTATTCAAAGAACTAGCCTTTGGTTTTATTGCTCTTTTGTATTGTGTATTTAGACTCTATTTCATTTATTTCTGCTCTAATCTTTATTATTTACTTTCTTCTGCTCACTTTGGGCTTTGTTCATTTTTCTTTTCCTATTTCCTTTAAGTATAAAGTTAGAAAGTTTATTTGAGATTTTTTCCTGCTTCTTGTGGTAGGCCTGTATCAATATGAATTTCCCTCTTAGGAATACCTTCACTGTGTCCCATAGATTTGGTGTTGTTGTGTTTTCATTTTCAATTGTTTCAAGGTATTATTTTTAATTTCTTCCTTTATCTCATTGTTAACTCATTAATTATTTAGTAACATGGCCTCCATGTCTTTGTGTGATTTTCAGTTTTATTATTGCAATTGATTTCTAGTTTTATACCATTGTGGTCAGAGAAGGTGCTTGATATGATTTCAATATTCCTAAATTTACTGAGACTTGTTTTGTGTCTTAATATGTAGTTTATTCTGCCCTAACCGGTTTGACTCAGTGGATAGAGTGTTGGCCTGTGGACTGAAAGGTCCCAAGTTCGATTCCGGTCAAGGGCATGTACCTTGGTTGCAGGCACATCCCCAGTAGGGGGTGTGCAAGAGGCAGCTGATGGATGTTTCTCTCTCATCGATGTTTCTGGCTCTCTATCCCTCTCCCTTCCTCTCTGTAAAAAATCAATAAAATATATATAAAAAATATGTAGTCTATTCTATTCTACAAAATGTTCCATGTGCACTTGAAAAGAATATATATTCTGTTGTTGTGGGGTGAAATACTCTGAAGATATCAATTAAATCCATCTGATCTAGTATGTCATTTGAGGCCACTGTTTCCTGGTTGATTTTTAGTCTGGAAGACCTATCCATTGATGTCAATGGGCTGTTAAGACCCCCTACTATGACTATATTACTATCCACATATTCCTTTATGTCCATCAAGATCTGCTTTTCATACTTAGGTGCTCCTATACTGAGAGCATGAATGTTTACAAGGGTTATATCCTCTTGTTTGATTGCTCCCTTTAACATTATTTAGTGTCCTCTTGCCTCTTACTAAAACCTTTCTTTTTAAATATTTTTTATTGATTTTGAAAGAGAGAGGAAGGGACAGGGAGAAAGAGATAGAAACATTGATGTGACAATGGAATGTTGATTGGCTGCATCCTGCATGTCCCCTATCAGGGATCAAGCCTGCAGCACAGGCATGTGCCCTGACTAGGAATCAAACCAGCAACCTTTTGGTGCACGGGATGATACCCAACCAACTGAGCCACACCGGCCAGGGCTATAGCATTTGTTTTAAGGCCAATTTTGTCAGATATACGTATTACCCCCTCACCCTGTTTTTCCTTTTCATTTGCATTAAATATCTTTTTCCATTCCTTTACTTTTAGTCTGTGTGCATCTTTAGTTCTGAGGATGGGTCTCTCATAAACAGCATATGTATGGTCTTTTTTTCTTATCCGTTCAGCTATCCTATGTCTTTTGATTGGAGCATTTAAGCCATTTAGATTTAAGGTTCAGCCGAAACCGGTTTGGCTCAGTGGATAGAGCGTTGGCCTGCGGACTCAGGGGTCCCGGGTTCGATTCCGGTCAAGGGCATGTACCTTGGTTGCGGGCACGTCCCCAGTAGGGGGTGTGCAGGAGGCAGCTGATCGATGTTTCTCTCTCATCCATATTTCTAACTCTCTGTCCCTCTCTCTTCCTCTCTGTAAAAAGTCAATAAAATATATTAAAAAATAGATTTAAGGTTCATATGGATAGGTATGTATTTATTGCATTTTATTCTTATAACTATATTCCTCTGTCATTATCTTATTTTTCTTGTTCTTCCTCCTCCTCCTTGTCCTCTTCCTTCCCCTTCTTCTAATTATTCTTCTCTTCTTATTCTTCTTCAAAAAGGCCCTTTAACATTTCTTGCAATACTTGTTTGGTGGTAACAGACTCCTTTAACTTCTTCTTGCCTGGGATGCTCTTTTGTTCTTCAATTTTAAATGCTAGCCTTGCTGGGTAAAGTAGTCTTGGTTATAGGTCCTTGCTTTTAATCACTTTGAATATTTCATGCCAATCCCTTCTTGGCCTTAAATGTTTCTATTGAGAAATCAGCTATCTTATGGGAGCTCCCTTATAGGTAACTGTCTTTCTCTTGCAGCTTTTAAGATTCTCTCTTTGTCTTTAACCTTTGTCATTTTAATTATGATGTGTTAGTGTGGGCCTCCTTGGGTTCATCTTGCTTATTGAGGTAGGCCTGTACCAATGTGAATGTGCTTCCTGGACTTAAGTGTCTTTTTTTTTTCCCCACCAGGTTAGGGGAGTTTTCTGTCATTTTTTTTTTTTTTTAATAAGTTCTCAATCCCTTGCTCTCTTTCTTCTTCTGGTAACACTATGATGCAGATGTCTTTATGCTTCATGTTGTCCCAGAGGTCCCTTAAACTATGTTCATTTAAAAAAATTTTTTTTTTTTCCTTTTTGCTGCTCTTGCTTGGGTTTTTCTACCTAGTCTTCCAAACAGATGATTCGATTCTCTGCTTTATCCAACCTACTGTTTATTCCTTCTAGTGTATTCTTTATTTCAGATATTGTATTCTTCATTTCTGACTGGTCCTTTTTTATGGTTTCTATGTCCCTCTTCATGCTGTAGAGCATCCTTATAACCATTGTTTTGAACTCTAAATTTGATAAATTTCTCTTCTCCATTTTATGTAGCTTTTTCTGGGGATTTCTCCTGTTCTTTTATTTATAGATGTTTCTTTGTCTCCTCATTTGGCTGACTCTTTGTGTTTGTTTCTATGCAGTAGATAGGTCTGCTAGGATGCCTGGTCTTTTTAGAGGGGGCCTTATGTAGTAGATGTCCTGTGGGCTCCAGTGGCACGGTCTCCTTGATCACCTAAGCTGGGTGCTCCAGGAATGGCCCTTGTGTCGGTTATGTGAGCCCTCCTATTATAATTGAGTCCTGATTACCATTGGCCAATTTGAGTGTGGGATCAGCCCATGGGCTGACTGACCATGAGGTTCTACCCTGACCACAGTGTGTGAACTGCTGTGCAGGTGATGACCACCTGAAGCTGAATTCACCCCAGCAGGGTGTGTAGCTTTCTGAGATCTCCTTTGGACATGCCACTGGTTAAGCTTATTGGATCCTGCTCTGATGTTTTCTGAAGCTGGCCACTGAGTGTGTTGGTTCTGAGCCTATTGGGAGAGACTCTGGTGCAGGCCAATGTCAGATGCTGCCTGTTACTAACCTGGGGAACCTGTTAGGAGCTAAAAGCAATCCACAATTTGTGGCTACCTCTGCTAGGCCTGAGTGCATGTGGGAAGGACCAAGCTGTGCATACCACAGCCAGCTTTTACCAGCACTGGTTCCAGGGAAAGGTCAGTAAAAGTCTCAAGGAGCTCCGAGATTTGCCTCTGCCTGCTGGCTGCCTGTTAGGTTCAGTCACAAAAATATCCTCTAATGGTATTTGAGTTGCATGAGGTAGATTCTCAGTGAGTCACCAAGTAGGGGTGAATGATGTTCACCAGACTGATACAGGTTCAAACTTGGCGCCAGTATTGGTTCTCAGGCCACACAGCAAATGTCTCCTGCTATACCAAGCCTAGCTGCCACCTGGGTGTTTGCAAACCTTTGTGCTGTGGCGGAGTCTCAGGGAGTTGTCAGGGTGAGGCCAGCAGAGTTTATCAGACCCAAAAAGATCAAGATTTGGTGTGTGGAGGGAGGGCTCTGCTCTGGTCGGGTATACAGGGGAAAATGGCCCCTGCCCTTTGAGGGAAGCCGCCCATTGTCTTCACTAGCAGAGTAGTGTGGACAAGGATCCCAGAATACTGGTGACTCTTGAGCTCTGGCAAAGGTCAGGGCTGTACACCCACTGTTTAGTCCAGACAATGGTAGCTGAAGCAACTTCCCCACCAGACAGTCATGTAAATCCTTACAGATAAGATAGTCTGCCTGTTACTGGAAATTGCCTGCCTAAGGGCTATAGGTGTATCCCAAATTGAATAAAAGGATGGCAAGGCCAGAGCCCAAGAGGAGTCCTTCCTCTTGAGCTGGGCTCCTGCCAGGTCCCCCAATATTCCCAAATTATTTGTCTCGTCTCTTTCATTTGCATGCGGCCCCTCTTCCAGAGCCCGAACCCTGAACCACGTGGGACATGGGCATTCACACCACATGTATCTGTCTATCCCAGATTCTGCTGGGAGGAGACAGAGCTCAATAGTATGATCAGCAGGGAGGCAGCAGAGTGGGGCTAGTGGATCTCCCCTGATGGGGAGGTGCCAGTCAGGCTTTGGGGAAGGTGTGTGTGTGTGTGTAGCGGGGAGGGGTGTTGCCCCACCCCAGAGCCACACCTCTCAGTCTGTCCCAGATTTTGCTCAGACCTCTGCAGGGTGGAGCCACTAGTATTCAGGCAGGTGGGGCCACCAGAACCCACAGAGTGGGTCTGCAGGGAGTCTGGAATATGGTTCTAGCAGATCTTCCTTTAGAGGGAAGCACTAGTCAGGTCACACGAAAGTGAGGGTATGGCCCCCACCCCAAAGCCACACAACTCAGTCGCTGACACCCCTGAGTCTGCCCAGACTTCTACACCCCAGCCACAGCAACTGACACCTCAGCAGGGCGTAAGCTCTGCAGGATGGGATAAAAAGGGCAGTGTCTCACCCACGGAATAAGGAGCCTGTGGTGTGGGAGAATGACTCAGCACAAGGATCCTGGTGGCTGGCTCTTCAGCTCTCTCCCAGAGCCACAAGCCCATACTTTCCTCACACAGCTCTAGTCCACTTTGCCTTCCCTCTGTCCTGGCTCAAGGTGAGTGGCTGAGAATGAAATTTGAGTTGGCCTTTTAAGGGAGCACCTATGTCTCTAGCAGATCCTATCTCCACATAACAGAAATAAGCTGCTGCTTTACACAGCCAGATGTTGTGTGGTGCCTCTTTCTGGCTCTGGTTCTCTGGGCTAGGGACCTAGCCTGGTATGGGGTTGAAACCCCACACTTCTCACAGGGAATCCCCCACAGCTGAAATATCCCTACTGAACCTCAGCTGCTGCCCGTGAGCTGGGCCAGCCCTTTTCACATCTCCACCTTCCTGTCAGTCTCAATGTGGCTTCTTTTTAAAAATGATCTTCTAATTCTTATAAAACAGGAAAAGGCTAAAATAACCAACTAATCGTTAAGAATGGTGATTTCACTAATATTCAAATAAGGGTGAGGCACTATACATAAAGGTAGACAATTAACCAGGTAAGAGAGAAAATGCATGAATGGACTAGAAAGAGAGCCTAGAAATAGACCAGATATAAGGAATTGAGATAATCACAGAAATGACATCACTAATTAATGGGTGAAGGATTGACTATTGAAACAATGGTATCAGGTCACATTTCTATCTGAATAAAAAACATTAGAACCTTACCTAAGGTCACTCTTTAAAAATTAATTAGGATTAAAAACTAAATGTATGACACTACCCAATTATAAGACTTATTATAAATCTACAGTAATCAAGACAGTGTGGGGTTGGCAAAAGAATAGACAAACAGATCAATGGAACAGAATAGGAAGACCAGAAATAGACTGCCATAAATACAGCCAGCTGATCTTTGACAAATGAGCAAAGGCAGCATAATGGAGCAAAGATAGTCTCTTCAACAAGTGGTGCTTGAACAACTGTACACCCACCCACACACACATACACACACACGCAAACGCAATGTCGTCAGACTTTACACCCATCACAAAAAATGACTCAAAATGGGTCACAGACCTAAATGTAAAATGCAAAACTATAAAATTCCTAGATGATAATCTACAAGAAAACCTATATGACCTTCAGTATAGTGATGCCTTTTTAGATACAATGCCATAGACATAATCCACGAAAGAAATAATTAATAAGCTGGACTTCATTGAAATTAAAACCTTCTGCTCTGTGAAATAGAATATCAAAAGAATGAGAAGACAAGCCATGGATTGTAAGAAAATATTTGCAAATGACAAATCTGATTTTTTTAAAAAAACTGTTAGTTAAGCACACAAATAACTCTTAAAACTCAACAACAAGCCCTCCCAGCATGGCTCAGTGGTTGAGCGTTTACCCATGAACTAGCAGGTCTCCATTCTTGGTCAGGGCACATGCCCAAGCTCCATTACAGGCTCAGTCCCCAATAGGAAGCATGCGGGAGGCAGCTGATAGATGACTATCTCTCATCATTTGTTTCTATGTCTCTCTTCTCCTTTCCTCCCTGAAATCAATGAAAACATATTAAAAAGTAAACAAACACTCAACAATAAGAAAACCCTATTAAAACATGGGCCAAATACTTTAAAAGACACCTCACCAATGAAGATATACAAATGGCAAACAAGCATATGGAAAGATACTATATATCATGTCATCAAGGAAATGCAAATAAAAAAATAATGAGGGATGGTCAAAATCTAGTGATAACACCAAATAATGGTGAGGGTGTGGAGTAACAGACCTCTTGTATTGCTGGGAATGTAAAATGGTAGAACCAGTTTGGAAGATAGTTTGGCAATTTCTTACAAAACTAAATACACTCTTACCATGCAATCCAGCAATTGTGTTCTTTGGTATTTACCCAAAGAAGTTAAGAATTTATGTCTGCATAAAAACCTGTACCAGATGTTACAGCAGCTTTACTCATAATTGCCAAAACTTGGAAGTATCAAAGATGTTCTTCAGTAAGTGGATGGATAAATATACTATGGTACATTTAGATAATGAAATACTCAGCATTAAAAAGAAATGAACTATCAAGACATGGAGGAACCACAGCCGCATATTACTAAGAGGAAGAGCCCACTTGAGAAGGCAATGTACTGTATGACTCCAACTATATGACATTATGGAAAGTCAAAACTATGGAGACACTACAAAGATCTGTGTCTCCCAGGGGTCAGGGGAGAGGACGAGATGATTAGACAGAGCACAGAGAATTTTTAGGGCAATGAAAATACTCCACATATATTACATAGATGAATATATTTCATTATGAATTTGTCCAATGCCATAGAATATTCACCACCAAGAGTAAACCCTAAGGTAAACTGGTCTTTGGTGAGTATAATGTGTCAATGTAGGCTTGCCCTTGGTACAATGTCCCACCCTGGTGAATGATGTAGATAATTTGGGTGGCTATGCATTAGTGGAGGCAATGGTTATATCAGAAATCTCTGTTATCTTCCTCTAAATTTTCCTGTAAACTTAAAATTAATTGCTCTTAAAAAATAAAGTATAAAACCCCCCACTAAACTTGAAAAGCAAATCAATATAACCTTTTGAAGAATTCTTTGGAGAACACTTTTATATCATCAGACTGAGGAGTATATTGAAGTATGTCACTACTTTTCATTTTTGAACCTTTGTAAGAAAACGTATCATCAAATAAAAATTCAAAGCACAGACTAGAAGAATCTTTTTGAAACATCCCCTAATTAAAAAAAAACACACAACAACACACTATTCCAAATGTATTAAGGAATTGCAAATGAGTAGGAAATATTTATAAAAAGGGAAAGTATATAAATAGGCAGTTCACAGAAGAAGATAATGAAATGGCAATAACTACATTAAAGTGTGCAGTCTCATTGCTGGAGAATTACTGCTTAAAACATACCCATCATAACAGAAAAACAATCATTCTGACTGCAGAATGCGTGGGTGAGGATGCATGTAAACAGGAACCCTTACACCTTTCAGGTGGGAACAACTGGGACTGATGTGGTCAAGGTGAAGGTGCTCATGTACTAAGATGCAGCAGCCCCGTATCTATGCATGTGCTCAAGGGAAAGTCTCATTCATATTTGAAACACACGTGGAATGACAAAAAGTCATAAAGCCTCAAAGTAAACATCCGTACGTTCTATAAAGTAGACATAATATAAGCACTCGCTGATAACAATGCAATCAAACAAATTATCGACAAAATTTAAACATGAAAAATCCCTTCATTCTGTAAATTAGAAATAAAGAATCCAAGCTAATATTTAAAAATGTCTAAAATAGAATGAAAACAACTAGCTGCATTTAAAAAGCAGTGGCCTCTCTCTCTCACACATACACACCCTAAACACATTTAACAATAAAAAAGTGTCTAAACTTAATTCTCAGCTAAAAGGCCAAGAAAGGAAAAATAACTCCCCAGAGACAAGGATAGAGCAAATTGTAACTCAAGGGGAAGTCTCACTCATATTTGAAACACACGTGGAATGACAAAAAGTCATAAAGCCTCAAAGTAGAAAGCAAGAAAGTAATACACCTCCTTAAGAAATCAGGTCCAGCTTGTGTCCTTTAAATGGATAACTTCATAACTTGATCAAAAAAATGTGGAACAGGAGAAGATAGATAAGAAGTATCAAATAAACAATAATCACTGAAACGGAAAAACACACACACAAAAAGTAGAGGCTTCTTTATAGATTTCATCTCTATGCAAATAAATTTGAAAATGTATATAAAATGTAAGAATTCTTCGGAAAACACATTTATCAAAATTGACTCGATTAAGGATAGAAAGTTTAATCAGACCAACTTTTCTAGAAGAAATAAAGAAACTAATTAATATACTACCCTGCCAAAAAAGTATAGGCCCATATGGTTTCACCAGGGAGTTTAACAAATCACCAGGAAGAGACCATCCCCATGTTTCATATTTTTTCCAGAACACGGAAAAATGAATAAAAGTGTTCTAATTATTTTTATGAGACGAGGATAACAATGACAGTAATTACAGACTGAATGTTTCCATTCGCAACAAATCCATCTACTGAAACCCTACCTCAAAAAGTGGCTATATTAGTAGGTGGGGCCTTTGGAAGGTAACTGGGGTTAGATGAGGTCATGAGGGAGAGCCCTCACTAACAGGATTAATGCCCGTATAAGAGCCATGAGAGAGCCTCTCCCCCCTTCTGCTCTCCACCATATGAGCATACATGAGCAGTCAGCAACAGGGCAGACGGCCTTCACCAGAACCCCACCATGCTGGTACGCTGACCTCCAACTTCCAGCCTCCGAAACCGAGAGAAATAAACTTCTTTTGTTGCTAAGCCTCAGACTTTATAGTATTTTGTTATAGCATCTGGAATTAAGAAAAAAAAAATTTAACCCGATTTTACACATATACTAGTATATATACATATATATGTATATAAATGCCACCATATATATATACATACATATATATACACACACACATACATATATATATATATATCAATACAAAAATACTAAAATAAATATGAGCAAAACCATATAATACCACAATAAAAATCATTTCATGACCAAAGGCCACTTGTATTTAGCTTAATATTAATATAATATACCACATTAATAAATCTAATAAGAAAAATCACATGATTTAAAAAGGTTTGACAAAATTTAACATCTATGCTCATGAAAACTCAAGAAGATAGAAATCGATGCATATTTTCTTAACATGATAAAACACACACACACACAGTTCTAACATCAGTATCTCACTTAATAGAGAAATATTTGAGGCATTTCTAGTAAAATCAAGAATAAAACAAAGATAGCCACTATCTCCACTACTTCAGTGCAGTTACAGAAGATAAAACAAGTGGAGGTATAAGAATTGGAAAAGAAAAAGTAAAATCCAAATTTGCTGATGACATGATAGTATACAAATTATATGAATCAAGGATAAAATTAACTCAAACAATAAAAAATTCATATTCAGTATAAATTAATATGCAGAAATAAATCATCTTCATACACACTAATAATAACCTGTTAGAGGTTATACTGGTATAGAAAACCTCATTTACCAAAGAAGATAAAATCAGAGGAAGAAATGTATAAAACTAGAAGAAAACTTGAAAACTCCTGAAAGTCACTTGAAAAAGTATGTCATTCACTGTTCTCAACAGAATGATTCGACATTATAAAGATGTCAGTTTTCTCTAAGTTACTATATAAAATTAACACAATTTAAATAAAAATACCAACAAGATTTGCTTTGGGAGCTAGGTGAGTTAATACTAAAGTACATATTTTACTAAGAAAAACTAGCAAGAATAGTCAGGAAAACACTAAGAAAGAAAAGCTGCAAAGGGAAAAATAACTCTAAACATATTACAAGGCTCCTGTAATAAAAACGGTGTGGTACCTGGAGCATGGATAGACAGGGCAGGAGACAGATCATAAAGTCCCGAAACAGACCCAAGTCCACCTTTATGCAACAAAGATGGGGTCTCGGATCAACAACGGGGTATTTTAATAAATCATGTGGAAACAACTGGGAGGTCATTTGACCAAAGAGTACATTACGTTCAGACCTCAAACCATGCACGAGCATAAACTCCAACTACATTAGGAATCAAATGTACAAAATGAGACCATACAAATACCAGGAGGAAACACAGGTGGATTCCTTTATAACCTGGGTTATCCAACAGTGATTCAAACTTCAAATGCAATAAGAGATTAATACATTTCTTTATTCAATTTTTAAGTAGCCTCGTATATTAGTTTTTTGTGGCTGCTATAACAAATTATCACAAATTTAGTGGCTTTAAACAACACACATTTACCACCTGGTATTATGGTTCATAGGTCAGAATTCCGGCTGGCCTAACTTGGGTCATCTAAAATCAAGATGTCAGAAGGGCTGCCTTATTTCCCAGAGGCTCTAGAGAGGATGTTTCCTTGCCTTCCCAGCTTCTTACATGTTTCTATTCCTCTTGGCCCATGGCCTTTCTGCCCTCTTCGAAGCCCGCAACCTGGTAGCTCTCTGACCTTTTTGTCCAGAGTTGCATTTCCCTCTCACCGCAACTAAGAATAATTATTAGCTTTTAGGACCCTGTGATAATACTGAGCCCATCTGAATATTCCAGAATACTCCCTTCATCTGAGGGTTCTTCATTGAATCACACCTGTAAGGACCTTTTGCCATGCAACGTAATATATTTACAGGAATTAGGAAATGGACATCTCTGAGGGCGTTAATTATTATGCTGACCTCAGATATAGCAAAACAAACAAACATGCACAAACATTAAAGGACTACTGAGAAGCTGGGAGAAAAAATTCGCAATATATCATAAATAAGGGTTAATATCTCTAATATACAAGGAACTCTTAAAGTCTGGGGGGAAATGCCAAAATTTAATAGAAAACTGGGCAAAAGTCATGGACAGACAATGCACAAGATGATATAAAAATGGCCCTTGAACATCTGAAAAGAAGTTCAAGTTTACTTAGAACCAGAGAAATACAAATTAAAATTACACTGAGATACCATTTCTCATCTATCAGATTGAAGAAAATGTACACACTTAATGACTCATTGCTGGTGAAAATATAAAGTGGTGCAACCTTCCTGGAGGAAGATTTGGCAACATCCAACAGAACTCCAAGTGCGTTTTCCATTTGACTGAACACTCTCGCTTTGAAATTAATCCTGAAAGAAAGTACACTTCCAACAATACAGAAATACTAGGCACATGGTTAGTCACTGCTGCATTGTTTGTAATTGTAAACTGTTGCTTAAAATGTCTCTACCTCATCCTTGTTCTCCTATGTTCCATTTTATCCTTGTTTTACAGTTTGCCTTATCTTTCGGGGTTGGTTTATAAACTACTGTTCAACTTTGTAATCCTTCGTTAGGCAGTTTCTACACTATTTTCTACCTAGTAGCACTGAATAAGTGGTTGCTAATTTGAAAATTATTAGGGCTAAGCAATCATTTTGTCATGAGAAATTTCCTTGTTGAATAAAACTCTCTTATATAACTAATATAATATGGCTTATTAATTTTGGATTTATTCCAGATCGTTGTCTACCATACATTTTTCATGGTTCTTAGGAAGTTTCTGTTCTCAAAGCCAGTCTTCATTAAGGAAATTTGGTTTCTTCAATCATTAAACCTCTGTGGCTAGGGCCCAGGGCTGAATATAACTCAGCAACTTACAGCAAGATTCCATAAGACTTTCCACACTTTTTCATCACAACTTAGCAGAACACTATTCTATGACAGCAATATCATCGTTAATGAGATTTATACATGGAATGCACTAAAGTAGTACCTGGTTATTCTCCTGGGGCTTGGTAACAAAGCAATAAATACATGCCCATGCTCCATCGACCATTCCACTTTTGAAACTTAAAGATTAATGTCCTTTCATTAATGTAGTTCTTCATCCAACAATCCTTCACTAAAGCAACTGTTACATCAAATATTGTGCCAGGTTTTTAAAATCAAAAGTCTATGTAGTCCTTAAACGGAAAAAGAGTCATGACCTCAATCTTTAACAGCATATCTTCAGAATATTTTGTTTGCATTCAGATTTTGTCCTTAGACTGTCTCCTAAAATTAGTTTGTGTGTATATTACAGATGTTAGCATGATGTATGTGTGTTTATACACATGAATATGTTAGTGTGTGTGCATACCATTGACCCTTGAACAACACAGGGTTAGAACTGCACAGGCCCACTTATATATAGTTTTTTCAATAAATGCCTGTATTGTGTGTTTTTTATATATCAACTACGTTAACATTTAATATTATTTTATAATAGTTCCAGGTGTATAACATAGTGGTTAGATGTTTATATAATTTCTGAAGTGATCCCCCGATAACTCTAGTACCCACCTGTCACCATACATAGTTATTAAATATTATTGACTATATTCTCTACTTTACATCCCTTTGACTATTTTGTAACTACCAATTAGTACTTCTTAATTCCTTCACCTCTTTCACCCAGTCTCCCAACCCCCTTCCCATCTGGCAACCATCAGTTTGATTTCTGTATCTATGAGTGTGTTTCTGCATTATTTTGTTCTTTAGATTCCATATATATGTGAAATCATATGGTATTTGCCTTTCTTTGTCTGACTTATTCCACTTAGCATAATACCCTCTCAGTCCATCAATGTTGTCATCAATGGTAAGACTTCGTTCTTTTTTTATTATGGTCAAGTAATATTCTATTGTATGTGTGTATATTTCTATATATAAAAGCCTAAGAGGCCCTTAAGACTGGTCGCTATGACGCACACTGACCACCAGGGGGCAGACACTCAATGCAGGAGCTTTCCCCTGGTGATGAGTGCACAGCCAAAGCCAACCTCCTGTGGCTGGCCAACCTCCCACGGTCCCTCCCTCTGGCTGGCTCCAATTGAACCCAATCAGGACAGGATTAGACAGGCCTGATTGCCAGCCAGGCCAAGGGACCCCACTAGTGCACGAATTCATGCACCAGGCCTCTAATATAGATATATAGATTAGAGATATAGATACAGATACAGATATAGGTACAGGTATAGACATAGACGTAGGTATAGGTATAGACATAGACATAGACATAGACGTAGACATAATCACATCTTCTTTATCCTTTACTGTTTTTGATCTGTAGTTGGCAGTCTGCAAATGCAAAAGGCCAATCTACGCAATTTTATATAGGGGATTTGAGCATCCTCAGATTTTGGTATCCACTGGACAGGGGTGTCTTACAACCAATCACGCAAGGATACTTAGGGAAAACTAAGTTATGGGGGAGTCAAAAGTTATATGAAGATTTTTTAATGTGCAAGACATTGGTACTCCTAACACCAGTATTGTTCAAGGGTCAACAGTGTATGTACAGGGTAGGGCAAAAGTAGGTTTACAATTGTATGTATGGAAAAGAATACAATAATTAATAAATAATAATACAAGAATAAAATCTGTGTTTCACATACTCACAACTGTAAACCTACTTTTGCCCCCATGGTACATAAGAGTGTATGTGTATATATTCCTATAAGCCCTTATGCTACTTCTGTCAGAATACCCCATTTATATTTGGGAATATATAAAGAAAGTAAAAACCTAAATGAAAAGAAGGGGAAACCATCCCCTCAAGTGTGTACATGCTTATTTTAAGTTTGCCCAAGCCCATCAAAATGAGGTCTCAGATCAGTGTCCACACACATCTGAAAGGGCTAGAGCTACATAAATGTGAAAGCAAATATAATTAAACTGAACTCAGATTTAGGAAATTCATTATGCATCCTCTACCCTAGCATTGGATAGCTTCTATAGTTCCCCAACAACCTATAGAATGCAGTCCTATAGAAATAAAAAATGTAAACATTTTTTAGGAGCACTAATAAAGAGTAATGTGGTATCTTTCTTACTAAGTGCTGAAAGCCTTTCACAAGGATCTATTAGTCCTCATAATTTTTACTTGATGATGATGTGATGTTCATGAGTTTGGACTTTTTAATGTTTATAATACTAGAATCACAGAAAGCATATGGTTGCTAAAAGGGACCAAGTACCACTATTCCTGCTTGCTTTTTATATGGAGAAATTGAGTTTACATAATATTTAGGCCCATGCAAGGGATTCCCAGAGACAACTCAGTTGTTGGCAAGGTGTTCTTATCCACTTTATTGCCCTCTAGCCACCAGAATGGAGGAGCCTTAGTGCCTTAGGCTTAGCAGAGCAGCTCTACAGGATGCCTTAGAAGGATGTGGAGAAACAAAATCAAATTCATGATGACCCACATCCTCCTTTATTTATTCAGGGTTTGGTATGCACAGTACTGCAAAACAATACAAGAAAGGTGTGTGTGTGTGTGTGTTGTTTTTTTTGTGTGTGTTGTTTTTTTTAAATACTCACTCTAGTCCAGAAATTAGCACCTATTTTTGCCTGTTTTACCAAATAAAGTTTTATCAGAACACAGTCATACCTCGATGTGGGGATGGAGGACAAGGAAATATAAGCTAAAGAACATATACTTATATGCATAGCCTATGGACACAGACAATTGGGTGGGAGGAGATGAAGGGGGGTGGGGTGGAAGACGTCTATAATGCCATCAACAATAAAAATACATTTTTAAAAAAGAACACAGTCACATGCACTCACTTATATGTAGTCAGTAGCTGCTTTTGAGTTCCAGCTACATAGTTGAGTAGTTGTGACAGTGACCATAAGGATATAGCCAGTAAAGTCTAAAACATTTACTACTGGCCCTTCACAGAAAAAGCCTGCTAACCCCCACACTATAAAATATTGCCCTCTTAGAAGCTATTATAAACATGAATAAGTATACTTTAAAAAACTGCTAATGATTATAATTTTGAATTACACTTTAAAACAATTATGGTAATTAAATAATGTTATAAATTTCAATGAGCCTTCAAGTTTCTAGTACAAGTTGTTCTACAGCATATACGCTCCTGTGGAATGTCAAAGACATTCCATTTTTAATAAGAAGAATAAGAGTCATTTTAGCTAATTAACTTTTAAACATTAAACCTAAATTAACTTTTTATAGGCAGCAATAACTACAGCTAATATTATTTGCAGATAATTAAAATACATTGCTCCTAATGAATGGATAGCTACTATAACTTTCTTTACAAAGACAATTATAGTGGCTTATATAGTTTCATCTTGTCCTCTGAGCATTCGAGATTAATGTATTTTCCCAAATCATAAACATAAAGTTTTTCAATATACTTTTATGAATTAGGAATACAACATTAACATATTTCTAGAATATCCTATAATTATATCTAAAAGTTGCAAAGCTACTATTTGGGCCATTACAGTAAATTTAAAGCAATATTAAGAAGAACAGGCCCCAGAGTTTTTAATAAAATGAATAGCATTTTGAGACAAATTCTGGAGATATACTAAAGGTAAGAGAAAGGAAAAAACTAAAGCTAAAGTTGATACTTAAGGGATTGAAATAAGGTAATACCATAATAAATTATTAATTTTTAGGAAATATATTCTAGGCACCACAGATCATCCATTCTGCCTCAATATCATTTTAGCCTATATATGGAGTCAGGGTAAGGCCAGTTATGCTATGGCAATAAACTACCCCTAGAGATCTGTGATTTGCAAAAAAAAAAAAAAAAAAAAAAGCTTATTTCTTCCTTATACCATATGTTGGCAAGGCCACTGCTCATGGTAGTCATTCTATAACTCTAGCTTTAGATAAACCATTATCTTGAGCACTCCTGGTGGTAACATGTCATGACAAAAGAGCATATTGGAGGGTTGTATACCCACAATTAAATGCTTTAACTTGAATGTCATTCTGCTAACCAGTCATAGGCTAGAATGAGTTACATGACCCCTCCCAACCACAAGGGATAGAACTGGAAATATTTACTAACAAGTCACTAAATGTTTAGGCTAACAATTAAAACCCTAACCATCAGGCTGGATTAGTCAACTGTCTGTGCTTTGCTTTCCACCTCTGTAAAATGACTTTTAAAATGCTAAAGCTCATAGCATTGTAAAGATTAAATGAATTATTGTAAAGTGTTTAGAAGAGTGTTGGCATATAGTCAAGTATTACCGCTGTTTCATTTCAAGCTTTGTATTTCCCACACTGATTTTCAGAGACAATAACAGAAAGGAGGGCAGTCAGGAATGCTGTCTTAGGCCCAGGGATGTCAATGAGAAATATTCTTGAGTAAAGGCCTATGACCAACTGAAAGAGATCAAAATGCAAGGCCTTCCTTCTAACTAATATTGATTCAGGAGGCCCAAGACAAGCCACTAGTAGGGTAATACTTAATTTAACAGAAGATGGAGAACCAGGTAAATAAAGACACCAAAACTGATAATAGGTCTTATGAAATATGAAGGTCAAAGGATGTGAACATACAACTTAAACACAGTGAGTGGAGCATGTGGGTAGGGCTAGTATATTGGATATACATTTGGTAATACAGTACATAAATGAATCCCTTCTAATATATGGGCTACAAGGCTCCCATCAGGCTAAGTATGAGAGTTGAAGTAGAAGACTGCTGCTAGAAAGGGCAGAGGCGACAATGAAAGAAGAGGAATGGAACAAAGAAAAACTGAACCAAGACCCAGAGTCTAGGATCCACAGAAACATAGCAAGTGCTGGTCTGATGGGATTGTTCATTCCTATCAGAGCTTCTGTTGCCTCAGCTCTGGCAACCCGTGCAAGTGCTCTGAATCCTTGACCTTCCACTCATGACCATCTACCCATGATCATCCATGATCACAATGACCACAACACATCCATATTAATTCAATCAGTTCTAGATTGTTGGCACCAGGTGAAGAGATAAGCAGACATGATTTCCTCTTCCAGGAGCTTACTGGTTAACCGGGGAGACAGACGACAGACAGCTCCATTTTCAGAAGAGATAAGGGAATGCTTTTGGAGAAGACAGAGAAGAAATAAGCTTTAAAAAGAAAAAGGAGCTTGTCTTTTTTTTCCTACCCACAAATAATAATTTAGCAGCATATGTTAGACGGTCTCATTCCACACTTGTCTATATTTATAAAACTTCTTGCTATTCTCCCTCCAAACTATTAATCACAATATAAAAATAATAATTACAACTCAAATTATCAATTTAATTTTATTTCAGAATCTTCCACAGTCTACATTTTCCTAGATGATCACTGATTCAAAAGATCATTGGAGCTAGAAAAGAAATTTCAGCCCATATTTCTGCTTTTCAGATAAAGGGGTCAAGTGTCCAAATGACTTACCCAATTACAGAGTAGACTAGATTAGAAGCTTTATCTTAATAATGAATGTATGTGTTGCTTTAAAACATCACGGAGTATAATACTACCCAATTTGTTCTTTCTCAAGATTTCATTGGCCATACAAAAAAGCTAAAATAATCAAAATGGTATGGTAGTGGTGTGAAACTAGATATATAAATCAATGAAATAAAATAGAGATCCCAGAAATAAATCCTTGCTTATATGGTCAACTAAGCTATGACAAAGAAGGCAAGAATATACAATGAGATAAAGACAGTGTCTTCAATAAGTGATGCTGGGGAAATTGGACAGATAAATGCAAAAAAGTGAAACAAGACCATTTTCTTAAACCATATACGAAAATAAACTCAAAATGGATTGAAGACTTAAATGTATGACCTGACACCATAAAATTTCTAGACAAAAACATAGACAGTAAACTCTTTTAAACTGGACTTAGCTATTTGTTTTTGGGTATGTCTTCTCAGGCAAGGGCAACAAGAGAAAAAAAATAAATGAATGGGACTACATCATATTAAAAAGTTTTATTCATGGTGAAGGAAACCATCCATAAAACAAAAAGACAACCTACTGAATGGGAGAAGATATTTGCAAAAGACTTATCTGAGCCCTGGCCAGTGGAGCTCAGTTGGTTGAGCATCATCCCATGTACCGAGAGGTTTTTGGTTCAATTCCCATGCACATGTGGGCTCAATCCCAGAAGGAGATGTGTAGGACCGATATTTCTCTTTCTCTTTCTCATCTATGTTTCTCTCTCTCCCTCTCCCTTCTCTCTTTCTAAAAGAATAAATAAAATCATATTTTTAAAAAGATATACCAGATAAAGATTTAATATCCAAAGTATATAAGAAATTCACACAACTTAACCCCCTAAAAAACAAAACAAAAAACAATCATTCTAATTAAAAAATGGCAGAGGATCTGAATAAACATTTCTCCCAGGAAGACATACAGATGGCCAACAGACATGAAAAAATGCTCAACATTACTGATCATTAGAAAAAATGCAAATTAAAACCACAATGAGATATCACCTCACACCTGCCAGAATGACTATCATCAATAAATCAAACAAGTATTGGCAAGGATGTAGAGAAAGGGAACCCCCATGTACTGCTGCTGGGATTGTAAACTGGTTCAGCAACTATAGAAACAGTATGGAGTTTCTTCAAATAACTAAAAATAGAACTACCATAAGACCCAGCAATTCCACTTCTGGGTATTTATCCGAAGAAAACAAAATCACTAATTCAAATAGAGATATGTATTGCTTGTTCATCACAACATTATTTACATCAACCTAGGTGTCTATCAAGAGGTAAGTGGATAAAGGAACCATGGAATATTATTCAGCAATAAAAAGCAAAGGAAATCTTGCCATTTGCAACAACATAGAATGACCTAGAGGGTATTGTGCAAATAATAAGTCAAATAGAGAAAGTCAAATACTGTATGATTTCACTTACGTGTGAAATCTAAAAAACAACACACAAAACAAAGGAATAAACAAATCAGACAGAAATAGATCCACACATACAGAGAACAAGCCAAAGAGGACGCCAAAGGGGAAGGAAATTTTTTTTTTAATTCTAAATAAAGATAAAATAATCAAGAAAACAAAAATGAATCCACATTCTGTGAGTGTTGTTGTCAGGCGCAAAGTGACTTGTGTCTATAAGCTTATAAAAAGTATGAATAAACATGGATTTACTCATTGAACCCTAAAATGTCTAATTGAAGGGGTCACCACCTGAAGCCTGTGTGTGTTTAGGCCAAATAAAAGTTAACCCTATTCCACAAAGTAGGGGTTGTGTTTATGGAACTTATTACCCAACAAGAAGTGGGAAAAGTTAGAAATACAAATAAATTTTAAATGGCTTATATAAATTAATGACAGGCCCATCCCAGTTAGTAAGAAAACATGCTACGTTTGGGTCATGTTATGAATGTTTGAAGTTAACATCAAAGAGGCCCAGCTTTGCCAACTCGGCCAAGAGAGAGATGGCCTGGGGCCAGGATGCCCCATGACAATTCTCACTGCCATGTGGGAAGTCTCCATCCACATGCTGCATTTTGGATGCCATGAGGAACTGCTAGGTCTCTGGGTTTGTGAACAGAAGGTGGACCTGGAAGGAGCCAATCTTTGACTACAAATTAATCCAGACAGTGATATCTAAGTTTTCTTGTTCCCAAACAGCAGCAAGAGGGATGCTTCCACATTCTAACTTTACATGAGGAATCGACTCTTGGAAATCCCATGAGAAAGTTTTTATAAGGATTAATCCACACTTTCTTCTTTGGTTTGCTCAAGTGAGAAGCAGGAAACCTTCCAGACATCCTGAACCTCTGACCTTTATGTGGTTTTCCCATAAATATCTGCAAAGGGCCATGCAGCAATTTAAAAAAAATCTCTTCACACTCTATGAGAGCATGGCCTTACACTATCCCTATATCTAGAGCACTCACATCTCCAACCCACTATAGAATATGGGTTCACTTGGACATTCCTTGGGAAAAAAAGATCGCATAGGTCAGTGGTCGGCAAACTCATTAGTCAACAGAGCCAAATATCAACAGGACAACGACTGAAATTTCTTTTGAGAGTCAAATTTTTTAAACTTAAACTTCTTCTAATGCCACTTCTTCAAAATAGACTCGCCCAGGCCATGGTATTTTGTGGAAGAGCCACACTCAAGGGGCCAAAGAGCCACATGTGGCTCGCGAGCGGGCAGTTTGCCGACCACGGTCATAGGTTGTCAGAAGCCCACTATCATGTATCTCATTTCCAGAGTGATCTTCTCAAGCCACCCTAACTGACCCCCTAGACTGTTTCCTGCTGACAAGTGAGTCAGCTTTTACTCCTCACTGGATCGCAGCTCATACCTTCTCTAGGACAATACTGGGACATCCATCGGACAACAGCACAGATAATTAAATTATTACCATGTCTAGCAGCATTTGACAGGAAAAATAATCTCCGATGTATTTATTGCAAGACCTTCACCAATGTGACAAAGATGAATGCAAGCTTCCCTCAATCATTTTTCAGCTGTTACAAAACTGAAAGTGAAAGTTGAAGTTGATTTTCAAATGTTAACTTTAAAATTATGAGGAGGAAGATAATGGCTCTACTTTAGAACTGCCTGAAAGTGGTACTTCTATAACAATGCTTTAGCATCAAGCCCGAAAAATAAACTTGCCTGCTAATGTAGCAAATGGGCCAGAAATAAGCCTCTCAGAGATATGGGTTGGGGGAGGAGGCACAAAGGAGGAGCCGTAGATTGGATTTCCAAAATAAAAGCTCTGAAACTCCTAGCATAATAGGTTTGAAAAGCGGTATCTTCTTTTGTAAAATGTACACCCCACTGTCACAATAAAGCTGAAATTGGGAAAAAAATCTAAATGTGAATCATGATGAACATCGGCAAAACCCAACTTTAACTCCTCTCTTCAGCAGAACATCCAATAGTGCCTTCCACGTTGGCTGTGCTCTAGGTAAATATTTTCTCAGAAGCTTTGTTTCTTCTTCCTAACATTAATCCTTCCCAACATCCCTTAACCTTGGAATGTCAATGTCAAATTAATAACTGTCCATTTCACTGATAATCTGAAGCTGGCTCCCTTCTTCCTTCTGCAGCCAGAGTAAGTGTCCAATAAAAGTTCTACCTAGGTCAGGAATAACCTAATTCACTTATAATGATTAATGCTGTTCTGACCTCTTCACCATAAATAAAGCTGTCGGATTGGGGAAAAAGGTGTGAAACTGGACAAGGCAATTAAAAAAATCATGGAATAAAGAAGCAGTAGGAAAAAAGAGAACAGATATTCTAAATTTAAAACACTCCTTGTTCTTTCTTGAAATAATGATTTATATCCCTTGAGTCCATAAGAGAGTTACTGGATATGCATGACATAGTGCTGGAATTTTAGCTATTTTGTCTAAAGGTTATTAACAATTAGTACCACTAGGGGAAAGATCATAAAGATAGAATAACAGCCCTCTCTCAAAGGATGACTGAAACTATATTTGTAATCTGGCCATAATAAAGTATATTATTTTTACATTAGAGCCCACGTGTTAAAAGGAAAATTGACAAAGTAGAATAGGTCTAGTAGGTGGCCATTATTAATGGGGTCTGGAAAATAGTTGTCTGTGGAACAATGGAAGGACCTACATTGCCTCCTTTAGAAAAGTGAAAACTAAGAACAAAGCTAAAACTGACTTCAACTATTTAAAAGGGATGGTACATAGAGGAGAAAATGGCCATTAAAAATAGAGCAGTGGCCCAGCTGGTGTGGCTCAGTAGTTCAGTGTGTACCTATGAACTAGGAGGTCATGGTTCAATTCCCGGTCAGGACACATACCTGGGTTGCAGACTTGATCCCCAGTAGGGGGTGTGCAGGAGGCAGCAGATCAATGATTCTCTCTCATCATTGATGTTGCTATCTCTCTCTCCCTCTCCCTTCCTCTCTGAAATCAATAAAAAATCAAATAAGTAGAGCAGCATTAGGGCCAGAGAGTGAAAGCCAGATGGTGAGTCATCCGACATGAGGGGTATCTGGATTCTTCCTATCCACCGTAATGATCCATTCCATATGACATCTGGAAGATAGTCATGTTGGTTTTGCTTTGACACGTGTATAGAGTTCACTATCTCAAGAACATCCTTTTCCACACGAGAGGGCGATATGTGTACCTTTCTGGTGCCCAGTTGCTTCTCTCAGGTTCAAATGTAGACAGCTGGCTTACCAGTTCTTCCTTCATGAATATCACAGGTTGGTGCTAATGCCTTTCCACAGGACAACTCATTGCATTTTAAAAACAGTTATCAGGTCCACCTCTTATTTTTCTATTTGTCAAACTAAACATCTCCAATTCCTCCCACCATTATTAACTTAGTATTCAGCACCTCATTCCATTTTAGTCACTGGCCCTCTGGACACTGCCTAGTTTGTAATGTCATTAATAGACAGATGAAACAAATATGCTTGATAGGATAGCAGGGGTTCCACATAGAACTGTTCAGGAAAATCAGTCAATGTCAGCTGAACACCTATTATGGTCAACCCTATGCTATCAACATTTTATAGAGAGCATAAGTGGAAGGCCAGGTGCTGACAATATTTGTAGAGTCAAAATTAAGGTACATGGGATAATTTTGGAGTTTTCACAATATGTAAATCACTACATATGTAGTGTAGTCTCAAGTTCGGAAGGGAAGGGAGTGGGCAGAATGGAGCTCAGGTGGGCTGAGGAACCAGGCTAAGGATTTGAACATTAGGAGGACCTAAGCTTTACCTTAAAGGGTTGGGTAGTCCTTTCTAGAATGGAGACCTGGACAAGGTGCGGGGGGGGGGGGGGGGGGCACGGGGGGGAGAGTGTTTATAGGAATAAGGAGTAATAAAAAAGATTAGGGTTGGTAGGGATATTTGTGGCTAAACATAGAAATATTTAGATTTGTAATTTTACATTTCTAATAGGACTCCTTTATTCTATTATAAACATGCTTGACTTTGCTAAGAAATTTCTAGAACTCAGATTCCCACAGGTATCTAACTTGGCAAAAGAATACTTGATAGGATACTACAGGAGCTAAGAGAGGAACTCCAGGACTCTCCTCAGGTGGCAAGTACAGATCTCATGGGTGATTTTTCTGGGCACCAATTTCCTTTATTTCAAGCATGAGAATTGTAGGCAGACTGATGAAAGAGGTATCACTGGATAAACGCGACTTGTGGTACATTTTAACTTTTATCATCTTGGTAACAAATGGCCCCAAAGGCCAAGATCCTAAATTGTGTGTCTGGTCTGTAGATTCTCTGTTTTTGAGCCTTTGTAACTGACCCCATTCATATCTTTATTTCCAGAGCAGAGATACAGGAAAATCAATTAGACAAGATAATGAACAAGTCCAGGTAAATACACATTCTGACTTTTAATTAGCCAGTGAATTCATGAATCTCCAGGGAATACTAAAGAAACATCATAAGACAATGCAATTTCCCTTAATAGGGACCATAACCGCAGAGCTACTTTTTTTTTGATACAGTGAAATTGACTTTTTTCTTTTTCTTTTTTTTTCCATTGTGCTGTGCTCATAGCTTCTGTGGAAACTTAAACATTATTCAATAGAACAGTTTCCTGGAAAACCTTTTGAAAGTGGTCACAGATGCTGCCCTGCTCTGGTGCCCTGATCTGCCAGCATGCTGTTTTATTACCTCCAGAAGGTTCAGTGCCAAGATACAGCCTAAGACTTACAGCTTAAAGAGAACTAGGTTCATAAAAATAATTTTTTGCCTTCTTTCAAGAAGGAAAATTGTCACTTTCAGCTCTCAGTAATTCCATGTATCTATCACTTCTCTTCTGGCTTCATCACCCAACCTTTCAACTATCCCTTCAAGATGACAGGTAAGAGTCATCGATTGTTAACTAACGAGAGGACTGCTGAACTCACTCACTTCTATCCTGTTCCATCGCCAATGGGAAGCAGAGGCCCAGAATGCCCACATGACCTTCACAGGACTACACAGTAAGTAGCAGAATCAGGACCCGAACTCCACTTTGCAGAGAATAAGCCGGGAATGTTTTTAACATTTAGCAACAGTACAACTCAGTCAGCAAACAATTGGAACAGAGACTCTGATTGTGCTGTGTGCCAACAAAGAGCAGCCCCACCTGGACTAGAATGGATACCAGTAAGACTTTAGGAGATAGAAAGAGCTCCTTCTGATAGTTAGGTTACCTAAAGCACTTAACTAATAAAATGATAATTTACTTTTAGTTGTTCTCCTCTTACACCTTTTAACTTTACTTTGAACTCCCCCTGACTTCAAGTGTATGTCAAAATTCTCAAGGCCGTCTCTGTAAGTACCCCCTCTCTAGCCTTTCAGGTTAAGCCCTGATTCAGTTTTTATTTTTTATTTATTTACTTTTGACATTTTATTTATTTATTTTGTTAACCCTCACCCAAGGACATTTTTCCATTGCTTTTTAGAGAGAGTGGAAAGGAAGGGGAGAGACACAAAGAGAGAAACATCAGTGTGAGAGAGATACATCGATTGGTTGCCTCCCAGGCTGAGCCTACAAACAAGGTATGTGCCCTTGACTGGAATCGAACCCAGGACCCTTCAGTCTGCAGGCCAATGCTCTATTCACTGAGCCAAAACGGGTAGGGCCTGGTTAGGTTTTTAAAGGGAACATGATCTATGTGTCTACAATTTTTCTTTAACTCACTTTATCCAAGGTAAAAAAAAAATAAATAAATAAATAAATAAATAAATAAATAAATAAATAAATAAATGTACTAGTTAAGCCTTTGATTTTTATCATGGATTTACTACTTATTTATACTGTATATTTTCACTTATCACAATCTCTTCTTAATTCCTTTCTTTCAAAATTATGAGATATTATTTCATTGCTTCTATTGATAAGGCTGTTTGAAGCTCAAGATACAATTGGTAGATAAGTCCAGTAAAATTGGAGGCAGAAATCCACAGCTGTTACTGGTCAGAGCCTTTCCTATGATGTGCAATGACTCATCATGCAGACCTGACTTGCCTTAAAACTTCTTTATGATTGACTTTTGAAAGCAGCATAAACAAGTACAGTGAAGCAAGCGTTCTTCCAGGCTTTGCACATCATTAACAGCATTTTCATTAAATGTCCCATCTTTAACTTCCTAAGAGTAACGATCTTGAAATTGTGAATCCCATTAGGTATTTGCATGCCACCGAGACAAGTCTCTTAGGTACAAAGATGACTAGAACATACATCCAATCATCTCCATGCTTTCAAGATCAGCACAGTTTCATTCTGAAGTGTTATGACTTATGCTAAGCACTCTGAGAGATAAGAGGAATGAGAGGAGTTGGCCCTACAGGTCAAGGATCTTAAGGTACAAGACTTACCCGGATGAGATAATTAGACAACAAGACAGAGTGGGATTGAGAGCTATGTATTTAGAACTGATATAGAGGTCACTGAGGGTAAGAACAGAGCCACTGTTGGGCACGTGTTGGGAGTATTTTGCTGAAGTGTCATCTGAATTGGGGAGCGGGGAGGAGGCAAGAACCGGAGCACCACCAGGTCTCAGTGAGTAGACGGATGGTAAAGCGGTTAGCGGGGCACAGTTGAGAGCTACAGTGGCTTTACTTCCTCTCTCACGCAGACTTTCACATCTGGTGAAAAACCTTGGATTATCTCCATAGAGAGTGCATATATAATCCTTCCTCAGTGAGTGTTCAGTAGGGGGTGAACCCTGAACAGTAAGTCAGTCAGTTTCCAGTAAAGCAAATTACTGAGGGTTTCGAGGCCATGAAACCAGCCACAGGTTGCCAACCTCAACCAACCCTGTGACTGAGGGTCACCTCCTTAGACGTTTTCTCTGCTCTGAGATATCTAACAGGTGCTTTCTACCCACTACTTTATAGTTTTGCCAACCTATTCCCGATTCTTTGATTCAGGCACCTTCCCACCTTACTTATTTGTGGGATTATTCATGAAGCCTAATTTGTAAGACAGAACTATACAATCTGCCATAACTAAAGCCTGTGAGGGGGGAGGTCCATTTTTAATTTCCTCCTCTCAGAGGCCCAAACACCCATCCCCAGAGCTGAGGTGAGGGCTGAAGAGGGCGGGGGGCAGAGGGGGGGAGGTCCTAGAGCTCCCTCCCAGGCCACTGAATATGAAAAGTTAAAACAATGGTAGGGAATAAGACAAAAAATAAATAAATAACTCCTTTTAGCTCCAGAGTTACCTATGTAGAGATATATGTTGAGTTAAATTCTAAAATCAATACCCTAAAGAAAATCACAAGGAGTCTCATGCCTAACAAGTTAGTGGGGAGTTTTTTTCCAGTAAAATTAAATAGAAGGCCATGGTCAATTACCCAGTTCATTCCTCCTTCCAGAAGAAAAAAAATAAAGGCGCTGTGTCCTTCCTACTGTGGGTGCACTTCACTCAGCCCGAACACGCGCATCTCCGCTGAGTGGGTCATTTATATGACTGCCTGCTGGAGGTTCCTCCTTTCAACTTAGTAGGGAATATTTGTGATCTTTATTACCCCGAATAAATCTGCAAAATGCCTTTTGCTTGAGGCTCTTTATTTTAACTTCAGATAAATAAATCACATTAGGTTCCTGGCCATCATATTAAGATAAGCATGGATCTAAAAATAACAAACATATTTCAAGCCAAATGCTTTCAGATTAAATAGTGGTAAATTTCTCTGGGTGACCCCCAAATCCTGTTGATGTTGAAATATTTTGGGTACTTTGAGAGGGCTGCTTGAAGAATGTAAACCTGTTTAAACTACAAGTAGAATGACTTTCAAATCATCTATGGACCCACTTGTACAATATTATTCAACTCATGTTGCCCTTGGCTGCAGTAAATCCATCTTTAAAGTGGGTCTATTTCCCCCGTTATATTAGAGGGCAATTTTACATCTTTGTAGGCTAACCTAATGCCTCTATCTATACTGTGGTTTACATATGAATTATAAAGAGCTCCAGACCTGCATTTCTCATCATCTTATATATATATACTAAAAGTCTTCAAGGCAGTTCAAATTTAATCTATTCAATAATCAATTATTCATCTGCCCTCAGTCCTCCAGAGCTGTTCCTACTTGAATTAAACACTAACTTCTTGGGGAAACCTTTGGGCTTTTGAAGGACAGTCTCCAAAAACTGTGTTTTATGGATAAATGCATGTTCATTTTTTTTTTTTTGCAAACAAAATTTGGAGTGAAGAAGACAAAATACAACATGATTTTAAATAGTCTATTATTTACTAGGTTAGGATCTAAGCATACATCCTCTGTTGGATTAGCAGTCCCCTTTAAAAAAAATAAGGCTGGATGGATTTGTTAAGAAACAGGAGATTGTGTATATAATCTTCCTGAAGGGTTTCAGTCTGGCATTTTTGATGTCCCCTTGCCCCAGAGGTTCTGGTTTCAAACACTAGGCAACCTCCTAAGTAGATAAAAAAGCCATACATATGTAATACTTTAAACAATAAAGAATTTAAATTTAAAAAAAAAAACAAGCAGATCAGACAGGTCATGTAAATAAACTATGATGATCAATCCTAAAGTATAAGGTGAAATATGAACCTCAGTGATCTTCTGGTTCAGTCAATCCAGACACCTACAAGCCCCTTCTGTTGCTGAACAAGTCACCTTAAAGACAGTGATGCTATTCCATCAGGACTCCAGAGATCTGAGAAGCACCCTCAATGCTGCTTTGCTCCTGTAAAGTGGCACCATCAGTCTATAATAAGTATCCCCACCACTGCCCACGGATGACATAACTGTTGAAGCATGAGGCAATACCCAATTTCCAGAGCCCTGATTTATTCTGCCTGGTGCTGGGCAGAGGGCATGACTTAGAGGCAAGACTCTTATCTTGGCAGGGGTCTGGGACTGGCTGCATCTCAGAAGCAACCCCTAGTGGGTAACTGAGAAGTGACATTGATGGGTTTCCAGGGTGGCCCTTGTGCTTACACTTGCCCACGAATCTAGCTATGATTTAGAAATCCAGCCCCAGGGTTGAGAAGAGGGGAAGATAATGTAAAGATTGCTAGCCGTGGCCTCCTTTGACCGCAGTGGAGTGAGACAGGGCTGCAGATATGGGAAACCACGTGCTGTTATTGAGCTGGCATAGCATGAGGTTTTGCTTTCAGAGCTTTTATTGCTCCTGCAGAGCACTGAGCCTGTGCTTTGTTTGCCATACATTCTGGCCCCCAGAGATAGCCTCTTTTTCTCTGGAAGGGAATTTAAAAAGCAAATCACAGTTCTTATTTTATGTGGTGTCCACCATTAAGAATTCATGCAGAGCAATTTTACTTGTTGCCAATTAAGATCTCCCAGTGGAAGTCTATGATTACAGCAAAGGCAACCTGTTTTATACTTGGCGTCTCCTTCTACATAAATTAACCCCATGAGGATAGAGACATGCTAATTCTTAAGATGTCTGGATAATACGATTCTGAGATCCAAGATGCATAGAAGGTAAATCTCCTAGAGGCTCTGGGCTTGACTTCTTGGGGCACATGTGCTTTTTATTCTTATCTCTTTTTCTTCTTATTACAAAGGCAAGACAATTTCTAGGTAACAGTAGCAAAGAATTTTCTTTTCCTGGGGATAGAATAAGCATTCCGTGTCTCAGTAAGTAATTTTAATATCACTCACATTTTATGGAAATTAAGATTAGAGCTGAAATGAACTGTAGGCAGTGGTGCCAATTATCTATCCCCCCTAATATATAAATATATCAAAATTAGGGCGTCCATGAATGAATATTTGGAATGTAGACCATTTTATTTCAATGTTCATTCTACTTAGATAAGCAATATTTTGAATCATGATGAGAATCAACAAAAAGTTTTTGCCCATTTCCCCCCTCTCTTTCCTTAGAATAAGAATCACACATAAGCCACAAAGAAAAAGTCTATTTGTAAGAATTTTGGATACATTAAAATCAAAATTTTATTGTTAGGAGGGATAGGTCTTAGGGAGCCTTAATCTAACCAGGGATCTATAGATGCTTTTCGATGAAGTGTTGTCCTCCCCTTGCTCACGTGGAAACCATCATTTCTCCTCCTGGGAAAGGAGATCAGTGCATCACCAGGGCAAACATAGCTTGTAATCACGTGTTCTTCAGATTATTGGAATCTGGTATTGAGGCTTTGGCAACCCTTCCAGAAAATGGTGAAGAACTTGGGGTTGGCTTCCCCAGATACCTACTTCCCCCTTTTACCAACAACCCAGACTTCCCACAGCACTGTTTTTTCACTAGTTACCACTAGTTACCCATCCCAGGCCAGTGAAGTAATGGGAAGGAGGGGGAACAGCCATGTTTATATTTGGCTATCAAACTGGCCAGATCACCACTTCCCAAAATGTGTTTCCTGGAACCGCAGTCAGAGTAGATACTTCAAGAAAGATATGACTGAGTTTGGCTTTAAGAAGCCAAAATTATATTGCATATCCTGTATTTGATGTATACAGCACATGTTAGCAATATAACTGGCTCTGAAAAGTTCTGCAATTAAAAAAATTTTAAAGCTTGGTTTTACTTGGTGTATTTCAAATGTGACCACAGAATACATTCATTGTTTTTAAAACACCTAAAACAGTGACCCTAAAAAGGGTATTAGTATTTCTGGGCATGTGCTTGGAAAAGTGCTTGCATCAATGATTTAGATCACTGGTTCTCAAAGGGGAGGAGAGAGGATTCTGACCTCTAGAGAACATAGGGAAAATGTCTCGGGAATTGCTTTTCTGGTTGTCACAATGAGGAGGTGTTACTGGTATGTAGTGGGTTGAAGCTGGAAATTATACTAAACATCTTGCAATGGACAGGACAACCCCACCCTTGACCCCCTCCCCCATGGTAAATCATGTCCTGGCCCCAAATGTCAATAGTGTCTCAACTGAGAAGCCCTAGCCTACACAGAGCCTGTTCCAATGTCACTTTGGTGATCTGATCTCTGTTAGCTGGCAGTTGCAACTCTGCATTTACCAGATATTGTCATTTAATTTTGCTCATGCAAACCTACTTTATTTATTTACAGGCTATTGATAACACTGTCTCCAATTTGAGCTAGGAAAATCTGAAATGAACATTTTGACATTATCTGGCTGGGTTACTGGCAAACTGTTAGGTATTTCTATCATATTATTAGTCATTTTTTACTCATATTCTTAAAAATTTCTATGATATATATATATATAACCAGAGGCCCAGTGCACAAATTTCTATGATATATATATATACCAGAGGCCCAGTGCACGAATTCTTGCACCACTGGGGTCCCTCAGCCTGGCCTGTGGGATTGGGTCAAAACTGTCTCTCCGACATCCCCTGAGTGGTCCTGGGTTGCAAGAGGGTGAAGGCCAGGGCAAAGGACCCCACCAGTGCACAATGGGGGCTGGGGAGGGACAAGGGAGGTTGGCCAGCCTGAGGAGGGACCACAGGAGGGCTCCAGGGCTTGTCTGGCACCTCTCACTCAGTCCCAATTGGCTGGACCCTAGCAGCAAGCTAACCTACCAGTCAGAGAATCTGCCCCCTGGTGGTCAGTGCACATCATAGCGACTGGTCCACTAGTCGACTGTCTGCCCCCTGGTGGTCAGTGTACTAGTCATAGCAAGAGTTGAGCAGCCTTAGCGTATCATTAGCACATTACACTTTGGTTGAACGGACACCTGGACAACCGGGCACTTAACATATTAGGCTTTTATTATATAGGATATGTATAATACAGGTTGATCATGCTGCATTAGTCAAGTATTATAGAAAAACTAGAGGCCCGGTGCATGAAATTCATGCACAAGGGGGGAAGGGGGGCCCCTCAGTCCGGCCTGCACCCTCTCCAATCCGGGACCCCTCAGGTAATGTCCAACTGCCAGTTTGTGCCCACACTTTTAAAAGATGACAGCTCCATTGTTGTTTCTTTCTTTTCATGCTTAAACCCACTAGAATTAGTAGGTATTCAAAGTGTGTATACATTTTGGGGGACACCTTGTATATCTCTAATCAGCAGTGAAAGGAATCAAAAGTGGATTTGGAACCCCCAGTCAGGGAACCTCACTCACTCTCTGCATGTCTCCCCACTCCACTTTCCACCTTTGCAAGCAGTGGGAGAATCAATGTTTTCTCTCATTAACTCGGAAAAGCACATCCTGTCACCCCCTGCCAGGCAGGAGTGCGCTAGGCTCCAAGCAAGCGAGGCTCAGTCAGGGCAGCCTTCGCTCATGGGTGCTGGCACCCAAAGTGCACATTCCTCCTCCAAAGTAGCCCCGACTATCCCACTGTTTCACTGAGAGAACTGAACTCCTCGCCTCCTCTGGGTTCCCAACCTTGAACCCTGACCAAAGGCACCTCAGCGAGGGCCGTATGTGCCTACCAGGTGTGTCTGTCCGCACCTGCTCCCACCTCAGCACCTGCATTAGCCCCACGGAGGTGATCTCATCGCTGCACTGGCCTCCACGGGAACAGGACATCACAACTTAGCCCTCTCACTGTCATCTCACAGGCGCCCACCCTCAGCACCCAGAACACCCAGACACTCTCCAAGGACGTGAGCATGCCGGAGGGGACGTGCTCACATCCTGTGGGGGATGTAGGCATGCTGGGGTTGATGGAAGTGCGGTGGAGGGGCAGGGGGGAACTTGTGCACACCATGGTCTGGGACTGTTGCAGGTGCACAGGCGCACGTGGGTGACAGTGCGCTGGGGACATTCACATGCCAGCAAGGGAGGAAAGGATGCTGGAGGCCTGTGGCTGTGCAGATCCGCAAACCCCCATGGCGCCGTCAGGAGGACGTCAATCTGGCCCGCCTCTGTGGCTGTCCCTGCGATCATGCACCTTCTGGGCCAGGAGGCGGGACTTGCGCAGCCACTCCTCAGCGCTGATGGCCTGCAGGCACTACTTCAGCTTGGCCCGCACGCTCCGCTTGGCGCACTCACGGCTGCTACTACCACCATGTGGGGAATATAGGCCGCCCTCCGCCGGCTCGCCTCCCCTGCCCAGAGGCTCTCTGCGCGCGCTGCCCACTGGCCCAAGCACGCTGGCCACCGGCCGCTCTGCGCCTGTGCGCACTGCCCACCCGCCTGGAGAGTGCTGCCCAAGGCGACGAAGGCAGGCGTCCTGCCCCGCCCCGCCCACCAGCCTCTCCGCGACTGCGCACATGTGTGCTGCCCACAGGCCCACCATCTTTGTCGGGTTAATTTTCATAATCACTCCTGATTGGCTGTGGGTGTCACGGAGGTATGGTCAATTTACATGCTTGTCTATTATTAGTATAGATGAGATTCTACATGTCTGACATATTATATAAATGTAACACTAAACGTTATGTTTCATATAGTCTCAGGGCTCTGTAATCTTAAATACTAGCTATATTGATACCTTTCTTTTACAGATATGGAAACTCAGTCTCAGATGTCACCTGACAGCCAGCTTGGCAGGCCAGGACAAGAGTCCAAGTCTCACAAACCTCCAGTCCAGTCCTGTTTGCATTGCTATAGTATCATGCTATTTCCATTTTTATACCTAATTTCACTTACAAGACATCAAAGAGTCATTAACACCATAAATATTTATAAATTCTATTGGTATTTTCCAACTGTTTGTGTTGTTCTACACTCTCAAGTTGAGGCTGCAAATGGATAAAGGTTTCTTTCAAATGTAGGAGAAAGACATTCTCAGTAACTGTTTTATTATAATCTTTATTAGTCACTGATATATTTAGTCAAATCAGAAATAGTAACAGATGATACAAAAATCATTAAGTGCAAATGAGCCTTTCCTTCTAATCTTGACTTTCCACCGTAAAACAAATAAATGTGCAGGAATATATTATCACATTTCAACATCAACTAGTAAACAAGGGGCCATGGGCTGTGTCCTTTTCATCAAGCAGGAAGGGGCAGCACACATCAAACACACCTAGCCTCCTGCTCAAACCTTAGACTATGTTCTAGATTCTGACGCTGCCCTGGTGTTCAGATGAATTCACACAAGTTTTCTGTTGGTGTCAAAAAAGACAGTTGAGCTAAATGACTGCTCATGGCCAGACAGCTATCTTTGGACTCCACAAATTCCTTATCATTTGAAAACCCAGAGATAGTTAATAGGTCTATTTCAGTAGAATACTAAGCAGGACCCCAAAATAACTAGTTATCTTGAGAGTATGATTACAACGATATATTTGTGTCACAGCAACTGGTTATGCTATGAGAAATGACTAGAAACTAAGAAAGACAAGTATCCCCCTCCACAAAAAAAAAAAATAAGGAAAGGCTTTTAAGCCATGAACCCAAATATTCTACCATTTGTCTAAATTCTTTAATCATTTAGCAAGTGTCAATAACAGAAAATGTATCTACTGTGATTTTGACCAATCCTCAAAGATTGTGGCCATAAATTAATGCTGACCATCATTATTGTTGGAAGAACTAAATATTCAGAATTTGTCCTTTCTTTTAAGTTATACCTTAGCTCAAGTATAAATGGAAGGCCATCAGTTAGAATCAGGAGCAATGAAAAGTAGCCTCCTTCATGAAAACTGAACCAGGTATAGATCAAAGACATAATGAAGTCAGAGAAAAAGTTTTATATTGAGTTATGGGAACATTTGGTTAACTTCAGATATTCCAGTTGTGTTTGTGTTCATCACATGCTATTCCCATGATCCTCTGCACACCAAAGAGTCTACCCAAACTCAAGAAAGCAGTTTAAAAATTTAATCACAACCTGAAAGAATTTCCCACAGTGCTCACTGCCATTCACATATTCTTCACCAAAAACAATTCAGCTATGGTTGCAGTTATGACACTGTAATAATATCATAAAGCCTATTACTTTAAGTAAGTCAAGATCTATTTGCAAAATATAATCAAGTATAATTTCATGATTCAATAAATAGTATATAAATCTGCTATTACTGGTTTTCATTTTCTTTTCAATACTATCCATTTCCATTTTCTTACTGGCAGTTATTCTGACTATTCAAATGCCATTATTGTCCTTTATTGTTATTCAAATGTCATTTTATTAGATCCTCTGCCACTATATATAAGGCTGGGCTTCTTCACCAGTAATAATTCCATTTCTGAAAGAAAATGGAAGCGGCTGCACAGAAAATTCCAAGCTATTACTTTATGTTAGTTTAATTCTGTGCCTGAAATGGGATTTTAACTTAATCATGTTGGAGAAGACCTGAAGTTTTTTATTAGCTACCTTGAGAAAGCAGGAAAATATTCTTTCCATGCAGGTATTGGGTTCAAAAACCCATAAAACCATTACCCCTTTCCAATGATGTGTGTAAGACACACTTACCGACCAAATTAAACTGTAAATTTCCTTTGTCATAGGACATTCATCATTTTTATGTATTTTTCTCTTGGAAAATAACAAAATGTTCAAGTAGTGGAAAGAAAGTGCTGCAATTCAGTTAAATAGCCTTTTAAATATACTTTGCAGTAGATCTATGGAAAATGTAATTTAAAAGGCACATAACCATAAATGCATTATTGCATTACTGTTGTTAATTTTATTAATACAATACACTGGCTCACAAAGGAAAACTATATCAACACCAGGTTATAGCTCTCAAACACAAATCTGGCAACTATTGCATCAAGTTACAGAAAATTAACTGGTGTGCCTGTTAGTGGCAAGCAAACTTAAAAATTATACACTTCTGTGGTACCTTGCCAGCAGTTTTTGTGTATAGAAATAGAATACTATTACCATAACCATAGACCTGTTCTCTAGTAGGAAAACTAATATATGAGCAGGACAAATGAAAGTGTCGGGCACTTTACCCACGAACTAGAATTCTTCACGAAGAAGGATGCCAAGGTTATTGGGATTTGTTACAGGATGCATAAAGAGGGGGCAGCATAGCTGGCTGCAGAGACCCATGATGATGGATTTGGATGAGGTGGGATCAAAGAGCCACCGGGTTAGCAAATATTTACCTGCCATCCCTGTGAACAGAGAGAAAGCTCTGCTCCCTGCCTCGAGGAGATAAGAAGTAGAGGACGTTAGGGGCATGCTGACCATTGGGAGTCAAAGCTAATTATGTGAAACAATTCCAGTGCAATGTCAGGCATCATATAAATGAGCACTAGTGTATTTGTTCCAGACAACAAGAGCTACAGGAATTTAGAAAAAGGAATTTAAATTCCATAGCTGCACCTGTGAACAGCATAACTGAATGGACCCTCAAGATCTAGATAATAATATCACAAACATCCTTAGCCAGTCTCAATTCCCAAGAGGCCCCAGGGGATGAATGAATTGAAAATATGACTTCTATGATACTGATCATTTTCCAACTAACCTGCACAAATATTGTCACATACCTTTCCTTACTGAGAATCAGAACCTACCACTTATAACAAAAACATTGGGATCTATACAACAGCATTCTCAAAATGTCCCCTTTTGATATGAAGGGAAGCAGGAATCTGAAGCATCCTATCTTTTAATTACAGAAAAACCTAAACAATCTTTAAGCAAGCAAGTGTCAGAAACTTTGGGCTCCAATATAAGGTTGCCAGATGGCCTTAGACAAATTAATTAATTGACCTTGACCAGTATCTGTCCAAATTTCTACCATCCTTCTAGCTCTGAGTAGGTCCTTGAGTCAAAGACAACTTTTGGCAATGCTGCTTTACTTTAGTTAGAGAAACAGAATTCTCTAGGTAGCCTCTGGTAATATTTGTCCCCAGTGATGCTTTTGGCACCAAATGGAACAAGAAACCATTTTCCAATTCCCTGCCACCAGGATCAAGATCAAAGCTATAGAGGCTGCTATAAGTTGAGGACAAGATCAAAGCTATAGAGGCTGCTATAAGTTGAGGACATGGGTTTAACTCACCTCCAGAGACTTCTGTGTTTCTCCTCAAGTTGAGTTAGCAGATGCTCAATGTATTTATTGGAGTCCATGTATTCCTGCACACACAAAGACAAATAAATCCTCATTATAATAGTCACCAGAATTCTAAGACAAGCTTTATCTCTACAAGGAAGATTTTTGACAGGAAAGCTTTATCTCTACAAGGAAGATTTTTGATAAGATAATCCATTGGACTCTAGGAGTCAATGACTTACATGCAGTTATTTGGGAATGAATAATATTTTCTCCATAGCCTGTGATCGTTCTATAAACAAGCATCGAAGAGAAATGGAGTTCTACTGAGTCAGCCTAAAACTCCTCCAATTCACAGAAAAAAAGATAAACTTCATATTTATCTAAACTGAGATCTGTGTTCTGCTGTATAAACATTAAGTGAGCTAATGTTGCTGCTGGCCTTATAAGAATAATAAGACAGACAATACAGGTCTTAACTGCATTGGTCTTACAAGAGTCACTTCCTAGCAATAACACTATTTTTTAACTTCTTAGAATGCTTATACAGTCACTGCCCACATTCAGTGGACACACCATTTCCATTGATGAAACACACCTCCCTTCTTCATCTCCTTATAGAAACAAGACAATGTAGTTTGCTTTTGTTTTCTTTGACTCTTAGAAAATAAATCTTTGGCTTCTAAGAAGACATGAAAGCAAATCATATCTCTTTTTTTAAAAAATGTGGGTAAAACTTATGTTCGCAAATAAAACCATATATTCAAGAAATATTTCTGAAGAATGAGGAATTCTTTTGTCATATATGTCTCATTCATAAAAATTCAAAGTTTATTAACATCTGATTTTAAAGAATTTTTGATTTCTGAATAAGAATGTGAGGTTCGAATGTAGTAGTTTCCATTGTTAAGCTTGATGATTCTTTCATCCTGAATCTGACACTTTTGATTTCTAGCAGAGGGTCTAGCCTGTAGGCCGTGTATAACAGCTGCCTTAGATGGAATAGTGTACAATGATTTCAGTGCTAAGTCACCCATGAATGTTACTGTTTCATTTCTTATGGATTTGAGATAAAATGTGAACTTTGATTAATATTCATACTTTTCTTTCTGAAATACAAGTTTATTTATTTAGATTAAATACTATACATAATCTATTGCTCCCGTAAGAATCCTAATATATAAAAGCCCTGGGTCCATCACATCCACAATGACCAGAGGCTTGACCTAATGCCCAGGCTGCGCGCACAGCGGGCTCTGGTGGGTGGGGACTTGTGGCAGCAGAGACTGGGAGAAGGGGATGGGGGAGGCGGGGCTGGCACTCACACTCACTCACAACTGCACACACGCAGACATACACAGTGCCCACCAGCTCACAGCCTTTTCTCCCTTTCTTTCTCTCCCTCTCAGCTCGCTCTCAGAGACTCTCTCAGAATGAGGAAACAAAACAGACTGGGCCTGAAGAGGCCTGGATGGAAGGGAGGGCAGGCAGAGGGTGGAGTGGCTCCCACTAGCCCCATCCCCTCCCAGCCAGGAAAGAGAAAGAGGGAGACAGGGAGGCCTGGAGGACTGCAGAGAAAAACAAAGAGAGACAGAGACTGGGTGAGATCAGTCCGGCAGGGGAGGGCAGTTAGGGGCAATCAGACAGGCAGGCAGGGGCAGTTAGGAGCCAGCAGTCCCAGATTGCGAGAGGGATGTCCGACTGCTGGGACATCCCCCAAGGGGTCCCCGATTGGAGAGGGTGCAGACTGGGCTGAGGGAAACGCCTCCCCCCACCCCCGTGCACAAATTTCATGCACCAGGCCACTAGTATTCACTATAATGGGATGGGGAGGGCATGTGAAAGAAGCACAGTAAGGAGTGACCTAATACCACAGAAAGGCCCCTGCTCCACGTTTCTGAACCTGGATCTACTCATGTAGCTTTTGAGAAACCTTCTTAGCAATCTACAATATTTCAGTGTGACTAGAGAGTATACTAAGTCCATATCTAGCTGAAAACTGTTACGATTATGTAACACTATTATTCTATTGCAGGTGATTAGCTAAAGAGTTTTATTCTTATTAAATAATATCAATTTTCACCTGGATGGTGTGGCACAATGGTTGAGAATCAACCTGTGAACCAGGTCACTGGTTCGATTCCCAGTCAAGGGCACATGCTCAGGTTGCGGGCTCAATCACCACTAGGGGCATACAGGAGGCAGCCGATCAATGTTTCTCTCACATTGATGTTTCTATCTCTATCCTTCTTTCTTCTTCTCTCTCTAAAATAAAATTAAAAAAACATTTAAAAATATTCATTTTCAAGTTATTTAAATAAGACCATTGGGCATGCCAAAACCAAAGCAAAAATCTATTACTGTAGGAAGTTGTGATAGTTTGTGATTATGCTAGTAAGTCAAAGTTTAAAGAAAACTTAGAGTACTCAAAATTATCACAGACATTTTCAAATACATTTCATTGAAAAAAATTTAAAGCACTGTTTTCAAGTAGAAACAAATATATACATTTCAAAATTATTCATCCAATTTTCATTTAATTGTTTTTTCCACATCTGTTAGAGCAGAACTTGACATATATGATCAGTAAATACAGTGATAACCAAGGGGCAGGAGGTTCCCGCCCTCAGAGAGCTTATAATCTGTAGGGAGAGACCTGAGAAATAAGTGAACAGGTTGATTCCAGATTGGTTACATGCTGTGACAGAAATAACAGGTGACAGGAGAAATAACAGGGGAAGAGCGGCTTCTGTATACTAGTATGCAGTGGTCAGAAAAAGAGTGAGCAAATGCTTTGTGAACTAGGACCTGGGAGAGAAGGAGGAGGCAAGCATATAAAGAGAGGGGGAAGAGGAAAGAGAACACTGCAAACTAAGGAAACAGCATATGCCAAGGTCTCCAAAATGTGGTATCTAAGGAACAAAAAGGAAGTCAGTGGGGCTGGGGCAGAGAGCCTGGGGTATGCCGTCTAAAATAAAGTTGGAGAGATAGGCAGGGGCCAAGTCATGTGCAAGCTCTGGAAAACAGTTTGGATTAAAACCAATCGATTTGTTAATTTGCTCATATTGCTTAGCTCAGTCAGAGCTTGAAGGGGAAAGGTGTAGTGATTACAAACACGATCTTTGGATCAAAGAAATTTCAGTTCAAATCCTGGTTTGGGTTTTTTGCTAGCTATGTTCCCTCAGGCAAGTTATTTAATCACTCTAAGCCTTATTTTCTTCAGCTTCAGAGGGATAAATAATACTTATTTTAGAGGTGTGGTAAGGATTAAATAAAATAGCTTAAGCAAGCATATATCATCGTTTCTGCCAGGCAGTGAGCATAGCATTTTTCATAAAATATCACACACCAGAGATTAATAGTAATAATAGTTTTTCAACCATTAAATGTAAGCATAGCTGGATTCTGGTTTAAAAGCGACTTCAAGCAACAATACTGGCTGTTTCCATTTAACGGAGCTTCACCCAATTTCCCATAAAAATAACTATGATGACAAGGCTTAAACCATGAAACAATGGGAAATAAGAATTATGAATTCTCCATCTTTCTATCTTTATTTTTCTCCACTCTTACTTCTAACATCCAATATATTTTAATTGAGTATTTATTTGGCTATTGTCTATACCTCACCAACCTCTCCCCAAACTATCTCCCTCTCCCTCTCCAACTGAAATGGATTGAGAGAGAAAATATAAGGTAGTTACATGTGCTTTTGGTTAAATTAAATCATTTTTTTTCCTACCTAGAAAACTTCAGCAGTGCGCTCACACTTCATCATCTGGCCCCTGAATTAGAGAAGTTTGTTAACTAATGAGAAATCCCTACCATTCTGTAAGTAAAAATTGGGTTGTTCTATTGGGAACCACCTTATTCATCCATTTGAAGATTAACTCAAACAAAACATGAAGGGTGATGGCAGTGGCACAGCAGAACTACAGCCACAGCAAATTCAATGTTGTAGCTACAGCACCTATAGCAAGAACTTGAGTGTGAAGCGCAATGCTGGTGTCATTTATTACACAGGGCCTCGCTATTGCAGAGTAACAAAGCACAGGCAGGAGGAAAGGGTATGGCCAGATTCCATCCCAGGGAAACAGAGCTCCCAAACTGCCTGAAGGACACTGGGTAAAGGGACAGCTTGGAGGAAAGATTTCTACAACGCAGTTGGACAGAGAGAGGAATCTACACTGTCTATTGGTGATCCCAAGGCCTGGAAGACTCATTTCAGAATGAGTCAACTGACTCATACCACACAAAGTACCGGAGCACAAGAAAACGAAAACATCACCCTCGCTCACAGGAGAGGGCATCACTCAGAGCTTTGACATGTTCAGTGGTAGCTGGGAAGATCTGGTCTCTGAAATGTGCAGAAAGGCTTAACAAATGCTAAGTAATACACAGCAGAATTAAATTTTATAAAACAACAGGATAAGCTGTAAAGATAATGAAGTAAGGAAGTGAGTAAGCTAAGAATTTCAAAGAAATATCAACTGCAACAGCAGAACTGAAAATTTGTTGGTCCCTACATTGTGATTTTACTCTGGGGTGACTCTCCCCACCATGAAATGGTGCTTCAGAGAAAAGCAAGCAATGGATTGGGTGTGTTGGCACTAAACTTGTTACACTGATGAAGTCTACTTTTCACTATCATGTAGAGATAAATCAAATCCCGCAACCCAGGCCAGATACTTAAATACTCACTGACCCTTCTGGCATTTCTATGGTATGATCAGTTCGTATATGTATAATTCAGTTAGCGAAGACTAAAAGTGCTGTCACCTAGAAGGAAAACATATAGCCACATCCCCGTTTTCCTTGTTGCCAGTGTTCACTCTCTATGACTCATTATCTATGAAGACTGTCCATTCAGCAAGCCTTGAGTCACCCAGCAGGCACTTCCCATGTCACTTAGCACTAAGACCCTACTGAGGATAGTTATTATTGTTGAGCATTCTATTCTAATAATATAATAGAACTGGCAATGAAAACAAATACACAGTCCTGTGGAGGACAATCTAAGTAAATTAAGTAAAGGACAAAGATGAAAATGAATAGAGACATGATGGATATTATGCAGAAAATGTAGTTTGACTAACAATTATAGCCTTTGAGTATTTGACAAGATTTGGAATATACACAATAATCAAAGGAATAATTAAAGCAACATTTCTGAGTAGAAGAGAGAAAGAGAGAGACTTGATTATGTATATGAAAGGGGCTAAGCACATTCCAGGTACAGTTTATGGAAAACTATCTACACATCCACTGGCACAAGAGCTGGATAACAATCCTTAGGGAAAACACTGCAAGTATCCAAACAGACAAAGGCGTTTCCTACTAAGGAGCTAATACAGCTGGCTCCATGGCTTCTGGCCACCCAGGTGTCCATTGACATGAGATACACAGACAGACCTTTGAGTCTTAATTCATAAGTATCCCTAATCAAGTAGCTGCTATATAACAATGCAACAGAAAGCTTTCCTCAGATATTTACAAATTCAGAATATAAAGCATCTATTTTAATTAAAAACTAAAATATATATATATGTGTATGTGCATATATTTTAAACGTAAAGGTATATGTATACCCATATATATACTGAATTTTCAAGAGATAAATAAAATATATGCCATTTATATATGCATATGTGTGTGCATGTGTGTATGTACACACATATCATACCAGAGTGATGGATTTTAAAAATATGAAATTTATAATATAAAAGGAAGATTCAAAAGAATTTAAGCAAATTTTATATCTAAAGATGTAAATATGATTATACAATTAAAGTAACATAAAAATCCCAGGAGAAAGATGTAGAGTACACATTCTGTGTTTTTGTGGTGGACAGAGGGAGGAGCAAGAGAAAGGGAAGCAGGGCGATGCGAAGACCCACTTGTACAAGGGACCAAAGTTATTTTCCACACTTGATTTGCTAATCGGTAAGCTTAACTATAAGTGTGTGTTTTGCCTACATATGTAAGAGTTGGGGAAATTAATTTGGTAATTTATGTCATGAAATTTAAAATATCTATGTACCTTTGATCCAGAAATCCCATGTCTAGGAATCATCTGAATAGATAATGAAATTTAAAAATTTATGACAACATGAAAAAAATGGGAATTCTTAGCTTCCAAAAATAGAGGAATGATTAAAAGAAAGCACACTTTACCAATCTGAAGAATTATAAAACTCCTTAAATTGGAAAAGACCATGTAAAAAAATGGAAAACAGAGCAAATTGTAACATGAAAATAAGATGCAAAATTGCGTAAACCTTATTGCAATGTTGAAAATATATATAAAGATTAGAAGAAAATAAAGCAAACATTATGGTAATATTAGGGGGTATTTAATTTCTTCAGAATACTTTTTCTATAATTTTAAAATAATATATGATCACTAAACAAATTTAAAAAGTGATTATTTAGAAAAATACAGCCCCAGAAAATATCAACCACAAAGATTTTATTATAATTATATTTTAGACAGCAAGATGTAAACTACCACAATGAAACAGAGTTCTTTATATTATTGTAAAGCTAAGATGGTGTTTGAAACAATTCAGCCCTACTTTTTTTTAACTTGCCCTTGTCAGTGTTTTGCTAAAACATTTCCCCCAAGTTAGGATTGAGGAGGAACACGAAGTTACACCATGACATGTAAGATGTTTGAAAAATTTTTAGGAAGGCACAACATTAAAAAGACATCTGTTCCTTGGCTAAAACTTATGTAAATTAGAATAATCTTGAAAATCTATTTCAGGAAATTTGCCTTTCACTCTGTAATGCATGTTTCAAGTGATTAGTATGAAACAATTAAAGTGTTTAGAGGTTTATAAGTATGCTGAACCTTGCATATCCATGTAACATAAGCCTATTTAATGCAAACTTTCTATTGTCTGATCTGGGTCAGTTCTAAGCAGAGCCTATTATAAATGAATTCTAATGACATGAGAATTTCATGTATCATTCATTTTAAGTAGAGTTTAAAATACTACAATACTAAATCAAAGCTTGCAGAGTTCTAAAATCCCTCCAAATACTCTTCCTGTTATAATCAGTGTAATTTAGGGCAGAGCCTGTTAAACCCTGTCAGCACTCTTGTCACCACTGATGCAGGGTTCCCAATTCACCTTTGGGCAAAGCAGCTCAGGCCAGGAGACCAGGAGGCCAGCTGTTCAAACCTATAGGACTCATACCTATGGGAATTTCCACAGTCAGGAAATGACTACCACAGTAAGTGATGTTTCCCTCAAAAATTATTCTGTCACCTTAATAAGAAGGCACTCCTGCACGGTGAATGTAAAAGACTAAAACATGCCCACGTTTGAAATTACACAGCAAGGGAATACATGGGTGCCTCATTCTTGACTGGCATCTGTTCCAACAGAAATTCCTCCAATGAGACATGTTAAACACAACAAACAAATCAATTCAGGAATACCAGCCTTAACAGCTTCATCTCAGTGCTACTAACTCTCCTTTAGCCATCTCTAATTCCCTTCCCTACTCACTCTTGACACAACTGAACCTGACTCTCACTGCAGATGCTTCAGTGGAACGGCTCCATTGCAGCCACCAAGGACAAGCCTCAGGAGACTGCTTGCTCCATCTCTCATGACCAGTTCCTGCAGAACTTGATATTTTAAATCGCACTCATTCCCTCTCTGGTATTCTCTGCAAGTGTTTCCTGCCTCCTTCCATCACTCTGGGACCATTGTCTATTTCCTTCCTCCTTCTTCCAGCCACTTTGTATCAAGAGTAAGGTTCAACCCTAGGTGCTCTTTCATTTTCCAAGGGAAAATCCAGTAGACTACGGGGCCATCAATAATTACCAAATATCCAGAGACTTCCAAATATGTATTCCCACGCCAGACCACCCTCTTGTGGCCCAATCCTGTGTATCTGGCTATAAACCAAACAGGTCCCTTTGGATGTGCCACAACTCTTCAAAGCATCTTACTTCATTTTTGTATCTTCCAAACCTGCCTAGAAGAGCACTTAGAACATCGCCAGGACTCAACAAAGGCATGTGAAATACATGAAGAAGTAATTAGTTCATTAGCCGGATGTAATCTGCTTCATAACAAGAGAATCTGAAAATATAAAGCTATCAGTCTGGTCTTCTAGTACTACTTTAAGATATATATATATATTTCCTCTCTGAAATCAATTAATATATAATCAATTAATATATTAAATATATATATTAATTGATTTCAGAGAGGAAGGGAGAAGGAGAGAGAGATAGAAACTTCAATGATGAAAGAGAATCATTGATTGGTTGCCTCCTGCACACCCCCAACTAGGGATCGAGCCTGCAACCCAGGCATGTGCCCTTGACCGGAATCGAACCCAGGACCATTCACTCCACAGACTGACACTCTATTCACCAAGCCAAACCAGCTAGGGCAGTACTACTTTTTAATTGAAAAGGTTATAACGGTCATAGACACTTTAGGCAGTTTTCCAAAATAATTGTATACCCACTTTCATTCTATGAATACAAACAAGAAATGGCATCTCAAAGATAACTATTAACAATTTTGCAAAGTCAAAGCATTCTTTTGATATAATAATCCTGAGGAAGATTTAGGCACATTGTTTATCTATTCCGTGTAAGTCACATGGATTGTCAAATATTGACTCACTGCATAAAGTCATAACCAAAGTCTGCTATCAAATGGAAGATAATGGAGAACATAATGAATAGTGAACCCCACAGAGTGAAAACATATCTATAACTTCTGTCATATAGGAAAATTGCATTAATATCAATCAACAGTGACAGAATATAGACAAGTAATAGCCATGGCAATGAAAAGGTTTATTGACAACTATTTGGTATCAAAGCAATGTAATCAATGCCAATCAAACTGTGAGCACAGTTTAGCAGAACTTTTTTACTACAATACATCTCAATTGGTCAGAGACTACTAAACTGATATTTTCCTAATTTCTTTTAAAGCCAACTCCTAATCCTCTCCAGTTTCTCCTGGACAATTGGCTCCTGAACTAGAGATTCTATTGCTCAGCGAGCTAGGTGTGAACATGTGGCTGAGTTCAAGCCAATTAGGTATGAGCAAAAATGGTGCATGCAATATCCAAGGTCTCTCTAACCTAAAAACAAGCTTCTTGGCCATTAAACATTCTTCCCTCATCTGGGAATAGTAACAACCCTGGGCCCAGAGATAGAAGGTATATGTTGAGGATGGTAAAACTGGTTGATCTGAAAAAGCAGCTAGCCACCCACCGTAATCTTTCCCTTTGGTGTCTTACATGAAAAAGACATGTCTATATCTTATTTAAAACACTGTATTTTGGGAGTCTCTTTGTTGCTGCAGATTAGCCTATATTGTAAGTAATAAATAGTAGTCATTTATTTTGAAACATAACATGGCAAGCAAAGTTAAATACTAACCAGCCAACTTAACATCTCTATGTTACCTGATTGATTTATCAATATAGTTTATAGTTTATAGTTTATAAACATAGTTTAATCAAAAGTATAATCTTTTCCAAAGCACTTTGGTGTCCATTCTCACTGGAACCTCAACATCTTTGAGTCATGGTTAACATTTCAATTTAGAAAACTAAGGCTCACATTATGGTTAAATGATTTGCTCCTGATCGAACAATGACACTCTTAAGACAATGACTCCATCTAGCACATTTTCTACTGCCCTAGGCTAGAGTAAAGCAGAGAACATCCCGCCCTCACAATAGACTCTATGTGGGTAAAATAGAGACTGGAGGCAGAATGAACCTCACTTAGGGGGATCTGGCTATACACAAAGCCACAACACAAAGTTGGGAATAAACCTCCAAAATCATTCTAATTGTATAATCAATATATGTTTGCCTTTGGTTTTGTTTCGATTCCTCTGGCTCAGCAAGGACAAGGACAGAAGTTAATTGTACTCTCACATTCAGCACTCTATTCTAACAAATGGAATGAATCCTAACATAGCATATTGTAAATTTTATCAAATTTGACAAAGATGCTATTACTGATACCTTTTGAGGAAAAGACACAAGAATTATACTTGGTTTTAAATGTAAAATTTTGAGAAGTGATTAATATATTTCTAACTGGCCTAGACTATTTTCTTATACATTGCATTTAAAAAAAATTTTAATTGATTTTTAGAGAGAGAGGGAGGGTGAGAAATAGAGAGAGAGAGAGAGAAAGAGAGTGAGAGAAATATCAATGTGAGTGTAAAACATAGCTTCTCATATGTGCCCCATCTAGGGATCGAACTTGCAACCCAGGCATGTGCCCCACCCGGGAATAGATCTGGCAAAGCTTTGGTGCATGGGACAACACCCAACTAACTGACTCACACAGGCCAGGGCTCTTACATATTGCTTTTATAAGAGTTTGGGAGATAAGCATATATTGGTCAAAAGAAGAAATTCATTTAGATGGAAAAAAAATAATAACTTATTTTAAGTTTAGGGTTTTTTTTTTTCTTGATATAGAAATGAAAAATATTTCAAAGTATCCTAAATTTCTGCCAGTCAGTAACATATCATTTATCAGCATAGCAGTAGATTGTATATAATATATATTAACCAAAAGAAAAGATCAGTCACCATAAGAATAAAAATGACATGGTTAGGAGAGTCCTCATTTCAACCTTGATTCCTGCTTTGATGGAGAGGCGCTGACAGAGCCTTATGTAAGTGGAAATCTCAACTAGGTCACCAGCTACTTTAAGTAGAAAAGTTTGGTCACACAAAGAAAGGTCAAGGACTAGTCCAAACCTCAAGATCACAGCAGAAATTGACTGATGGATCTATCACATCAATACACTGTACTTTTCACACGATTCCTTCTATTCAAATATTGGGCCACAGAAAGCCAATTTCACTCACTACAATGTGTCATGGCCCCCGAGCTTACCGTTATCAATGACCTTCAAAATCTGCCCAGTTATGTTCTAATTTTATCTCGAATTACTCCCCCAGTGATGCCCTGGGACCCTGGAAAAGCCAGGCTCCTTGCTTTTCCTGAAAGGGCCCAGATATAAACTGTCTGCAATCCCAGCACCTAGCACAAGACCTACACTTGGGTGCCAAATAGTTAGCCCCACTGCCATTCACGGTCCTCTTAAGAATTTAGTAAGACCAGCATAATAATGACAAATTCAATTATTCAACAGATATTTTGAGTGTCAATTATGCTCAGGCACTCTTCTAGGCCTGGTATCTAGCCATGAACCATGCAGGCAGAAGTCTCTAGCTTCATGAAAGTTACATTTTTGTGGAGGAGAGACTAAATGAGTAAGTGAAAGTGTTCTGTGGAAAAATTCAAGCGAGAAGGGGAAGGAGGACCTGAAGTAGAGAAGTGGGTTAACATAGACTGGTGCAGGAAGAGACAACATTTGAGGAAAGACCTATAGGGTTGGGAGGCCCATCCTGGGCAGAGAGAAGAACGAAGACGGAGATAAGAGTGTGCTGGCAAGTTCCACGGACAGCCTGAGGCCAGTTTGGCCAGAGCACAGACCCTGGGTGTGGGGAGAGGACAGAGTAGACAGGTCTCACAGTCCTTGTTGGTACACTGTCCTTTGTTCTCAAAGAAGTAGGGTGCAGTCTCAGTGGGATTTGATTTGAGGAGTGAAACATCTCACTTAAGTTTGAAAATGATCGCTCTGGCAAATGTTAACTGCAGGAATGGGCGTCGGGGAGCCAAAGTAGTAACAGAAGCCGGGAGACCAGCCGGGGGCTATTGGGAGGAGATGATAGTCACCTGGACTTGGGACAGCACAGGGAGAATAAGTTGTTGGAGTCAAGATGTGATGCGAAGGTCAATGTGACAAACTTTACCAATGGACTGAATGTGAGAATGAGGGAAAAGAAAAGAATCAAAGATAATATTTGGTTTGGGGCCTAAACAATTGGATAATGTGACATTTACAGACAGAGGAAAGACGATAGAAGGAGCATGTTTGTGCAAGGGGTGCTGAAATTGTTCTCCTTTAGGCAGATAAGTTTGACACATGGGAGAGGAGATGTGGATGAGGACATTTGTCTCCAGGCAACAGGCTTGGAAGGCAGGAATTGGGGACCCCATAGAGTTTAGGGGTAGTATTTAGAACCGTGAGACTGTAATAGAGACCACCTGAGGAAGGAATGATACTGCAGAGAAAAGGACCCAGTGATTAGAAGTTGGGAGGAGAAGAATCCTATATAATAAAAGGGTAATATGCAATCAGAGCCCCATCAGAGCAGGCTGGCTGGACCCCACCAGTGCATGAATTCATGCACCTGGCCTCTAGTAAGCCAATAAATGGAGGAGCCAGTGAGAGAACATTGAGAGGATCTTTCCAGAACAAGTGTTTCAAGAAAAAGGGAGTGTCAATTATACTCATTAATCAAGTAAGGCAGGCCCCAAACTTGACCACAGCATTTGCTAACCTGGAGGCCCTCAGTGGCCTGACATAAGCAGTTTCAGTGGGTGGGCTTCCCAAAGTCCTCACTGGGGAGACTAAAGAGAAAATGTGATGCTGGAGGTGGGGAGAAAATATAGTCAAAGCTTTCTAGAAAATATCACATGATCCTTAAAGTTCAGTGTTCCCAAGACACTACTGAGCCACTTGATAAATGGCAGATTCTGGGCCCACTTGGAGATTTTGTTAAGTCCAGGAGTGAGGTGGGGCCCAGAGATCTAATTTTAACTAAAATGAGGGAGAAAGATGTTGCCAGTTCTGCCTAGAGCACTTTTGGAGAATGTCTCCCAGATGGAAGTTTGTTATTTCTGAGGACCTGTTAGGTCAACAAAACAAAACTAACCTATTACCAACAATCATTCAACAAACCAAACGTTCCCCTGAACCACCCACAACACCTACTCCACTGAGCAGAGTTGGGACCTTGGGCCTGTTGGCATTCCCATATTATTTGGGTGCAAGACTGTGAATATAAAGATGTTTTTGAATAAGAGCAGAAGGCTCTACCCATGTTGGAGCCAGGAACTCCCCTGGGAAAACTCAGGCTGCCTAAGTAGGAAGATGCCCTTAGCCACATAGGAGAGCTGTAAAAAGATTTAAAAATATATTTTTTTCATATTCATCCTTAGTCAGGGATTCCCATCAAGAAATGGGCTATTTCCTACTGGGTGAGGGGTTTATATATTTATGGATTAACATATAAAAACCTTGTATGGATTTTATTTTCTGAGCATGAAAGCATTTGTGGATTCAAGGATTTGAGTGTGTCGTCTGCTACACTGCATCTCTCACTTGTGGGCACTGGGCATAAACTACAAGAAGGGAAAGAAGGTCCCTCCTGGAGCGAGGTGTTTCAAAGATATCCTCTCCAATGCCCCTGCGGGGGAGGTGCGGGAGGAGGGCCAGTACTCAGAATCTGATCACATGTATGTTGTTTTAATTAAGGATACCAACATTTAGACCTGTTTTGGTGAAGAAAAACACTAGCTCTGTATTGTTGTGTTCTCTAAAACAAAGAAAGGCAGAACATATGAATTAGCATCACTGCTCATCAAGTCTTCCTCTTACCGCTAAATCTGGTCTCCATATTAACATCAGCGATGTGTTAGGGAAGACCCCAGGTGTTGCTGTGCCCCCCACTCCACCCCGAAACACACATCTCAAAAGATAATGAATGCAGGCCCTGAGGAGGTCTCCCAGCAACCTTCTCAAAATGTAATATTCTGCAGGGTATATGTGTGCGTGCACACACATAGAATTGATCTATATTGTCATTGCAAAATAGGAAAGAGGACTAGAAATTATGAAGATTTCTGAGAGTCATAAAAAAGGCTTAAATGTTATTGGCAAACCTACAAAACCACAACCCAAAACATTCCCAAGAGGAAACTACCATGAAGATAAGGGCCGAACTAGAGAAACTCCAAGCTCAGATGGAACACAGAAAGAGTAAGAGGGTTCTCTTGGGCCACAGTCTGTGGGGTCCATTTAAACATAATATTCTGTGGCCACACCCCTCCCCATACATACTAACGACAAGGAGCAGGGAATAAAGAATTATGACTTCATTAGTCAGAACAATAAATAACTGTTCTCTGCTGAAGATGGATCATATCCTGGGGAGGAAGGGCCAGGAGGCTGGGGCAGGTTTGGGGACTGGGTTCTGTGTGAGGGTGGGTGCCAGGAGAGAAGAAGAGCAGAGGTTGAATTCACTGGAGACTCTGCAGCAGACACCGTGGGCCTGTTCAGTAGAACCGTCTCAGTCAGAGCCATCATCTTGGAGGCCTTCTAATGTCATATTCAGAGCCTGAGGCCAATTCTTCACTGTGCCAACCCAGTGCTGAAGACACCTGAACTTGCCCAACACATTCCAGGAAAAGGCCAACTCTGCAGAAGGAAGCTCCCTGAGGACCAGTTAAGGGGTGTTTCAATATGGTTCCCTACACAAGACCATTACGGTAGAATGGGCAGGGGGCAGAGCAGGCTGCCACTGTTCATTTTAATATCTTTAAATATGACCAAGGAAAAGCCAAACCGAGCTAGAAGATAGGAGAGCAAGAGTAAGGACCCTCTTTTGGCAATGGGCCCTGCCTTCCGAAAAGTGAGAGATTTCAGTGGGGGCTGCCTACTATTTCCACCGGGCAGCCCCCTCTTTCTAGTTTGCAGTCTTAGCTCTGCCAAGGGAGAAAGTGGAAAGGGGGAGCAGTGGGAAAATACAATTCCTCTGAAATTACATAATAATTTGCTCCTTCTACTTTGCCTCTAAAGACTCTGAGCTTACACTGCAGTTGATTTTCTATTATCAGGATAAACAGCTTCCAGGAAAAGCGGGCCTACAGAATCTACTGCTATTCATACAAGGGAGATTTTTAGCATGGTTTTAGGAGATGGAGAGAAAAAACTTATGAAGTAGAAGATACCCAATAAAAAATAAAAAAAAGAACCTCAGTAGCAACCTCTTTAATTTTTCTCAACAAAGAGCCTGGATTAAATACAATGTTTCCTGACACCTTCCACCCTCGATTCTGTAGCTTGTTATATGTGCAGAAATTTGAGATTCTCCTCCAAAATGTCTCAAATGTCTTGTGGTATGCAGTGACTAACACGCCTGATTAAAAAGTACTTCTATCTGTGGTGACCTAGAGGCTGACGGAAGGAAACAGTACTACTCTCCTTTGAAAGGTCATTAGAAAACCCTTTTGCCTTGACAGTGGAAAGTCTCTCTCTTATTTATGCATTTATTTTATTTTTTATTGAATTTATTGGAGTGACATTGGTTAATAAGTTTATATAGGTTTCAGGTGTACAATTCTACAATACATCATCTGTATATTGTATTGTGTGTTCACCACCGCAAGTCAAGTCTCCTTCCATCACCATTTATCTCCCCTTCTACCCTCTTCTACCTCCCCACCCCTCTTTCCCTCTGATAATCACCATACTGTTCTGTGTCCCTGAGTTGGGGTGTTTTTGTTTTGTTTTGTTTTTGTTTTTGCTTAATCCCTTCAACCTTTTTCACTCTGGAAAGTCTCTCTGATTCAGGAGAAAAGAAGTTTATTTTCTCTTAAAGGGCAAAACAAATTAAGGATGTGGTTTCAAGAGGCTTTAACACTCCCACTGGAAAGTCTAGAGAGAAAGATCATAACTCATGGCAACTTTTAATTTAGAGAGAGACCTTGTGCCCAGAGCTCCCATCTCTGTGCCAGCTCCTCCCTGATGAGAATTACCCAGCAAGTCATCATTGCCCATCACCTGACCACCTGCTGGCCTTCTCCCTTTGGCTTTGCCAGGACTGAGCAAAATGGTCCTGTACCAGTAGCTTCAGCTAAACAACCACTTCTCAAAAACACATTCTTCTAATAATTAGCATCTAATTCTGCGTTTCTCCCAGTGTGGTGTCCTGACCCGCAGCACTAGGATCACCTGCAAAGCTGTTAGAAATGCAAACCCTCAGCCGAAACCGGTTTGGCTCAGTGGATAGAGCGTCGCTCTGCGGACTGAAAGGTCCCAGGTTTGATTCCGGTCAAGGGCATGTACATTGGTTGCGGGCACATCCCCGGTAGGGGGTGTGCAGGAGGCAGCTGGTCGATGTTTCTCTCTCATCGATGTTTCTAGCTCTCTATCCCTCTCCCTTCCTTTCTGTAAAAAATCAATAAAATATTTAAAAGAAAAGAAAAGAAAGGCAAACCCTCTGGCCTTGGCCCACTGCCCCTGCGGCAGAAACTCTACAGGCAGGACCCAGCTATGTGGTTTAAGCAAGTCCTCCGTGAATTCTGATCCCACTTAACTCAGAGAAACAGCCCCATCAATGATAAATAAATTAATAGCCCATTATAGCCACTGATTATCCACAGAGGCCCCTGCCCAAATTTAAGTGCAACTAATCCCTTAAATCCATAATTATTTTCTTGAGTTGCCTTCAGAATAAAACCATTTGAGGTTTTTTTAAATAACTAATTTTTATACAATAACTCATTTTTTAAAATATCTCAATGCAAAACCAGCAAAGCTGTACTGCTGGGAAGCTGACATTTGTACTAATGATGAAGGTGCCATTTAAAAAATCAGTATGAGATGAGTACCCATGATAAATATAGAGCAGGTGCACCTGTGCTGTTACTTTAAACATATTTGTAAGTATTCTCTCTTAAAAGTGGTAAGTGGCTAAAACCCATCAAGGAATGAACTGTGCAACATTTGGGATCTGAAGAGTCATGAAACTGCTTGGTAGTGGGACTATCACCCAAGACAGGAACTCCATTTTTACAAATACGTGTTTGGGATAGCAACTCAGACAGTTCACTTACCAGTGGATAACAGTTTAACTATCCTAATTCTTATTTTTGATGAAAATTAGCCACACTTCGACAAGGCAGATGTGTTAAATCAATTTTCGAAAGGCAATTTACTATGATGAGGTTGTTGAGTCAAAAGAACATCAGGGAATTTATGCAAATATTTTTGGGAATTTGTTCTGAGTATGCAAATGCCACATAGTCATCATGCTTCTCATGCAAAATTAAATTTCCTATAATAACAAATCACACTCAAGAATCAGGCTAGTTAACATGAAAAGGACACTCCTTTTTATGGCTGAAGGGCTGCAAATTGAGGGTAAATTGCAGGTGAATCTAATTCCAGCCTCCATTATTGGCATTCATTCGGGTCAAACAAAACCAACTGCAATAGAGGTGGAGGACTGGGCTGACGCCTGGGCAGCACATGTATGAATGCAAAACTCACAAGAAGTAGAAGCCACGCTTTTGCTCCAGGTTGTCTCAGCTGTCACTGACCAGATGGAGTGTCTATTAGCCTCTAATTATTTTGGAAGGACTCAAGTGCTTTCATTTATTATTGACCAGAAAAACAAAGCCAAACTTCTATTTTGAAAATCTGAATGCTAGTCACTGCTCATTCCTTGCCTGCCCAGCCTGCAGGGAATTTGGACGTCTAGCATGCTGGTTCTCCCTGACTCACTCTGTGAGCACCCCCACCAGGAGGGCTCTGGGCCTCCTCTTGCTGGCAAAGTTCTGTGTCTGCGACCCTCACCAGGAAACATGGGAATCGGGTTCAAAGGCCTCCTGGACAGCTGAGCTGTTTGCCCAGGACTGAGAGGTTTCTCAGGGTATGAAGCTTTCAGCACCAACCCTGGGGAAGCTGTGGACAAACGGAGACATATTGGTCACTCTACCGTGACCTACTTTCTTCCACTACTCCCAGTCTATGTGTCCATTACTCACCACTGGGCTTAGTTTCTTTAAAAAATGCTCCCAATTTCTCCTGGGGGTGGAGGGTGAACTCAGCCCTAAACCCGAGTTCTACTCACCAGCTCTAACTCCAGGAAGCGTTTCTGCTCATCCACTCTCCACTAACGAAGGTGAGGCTTCTTCCAGGAGACCCAGTCACTGACCCAGGTTTTGCTTAATCCCAGGCTCACTCTCCCTGAGGGCTCATTCTCAGAGGGCTCCACCCCAGATCAGAGCCCCATAGACAGCTCTGGTAGCATCACAGCCATGCCCCACCCTAGCTACTGTGCTATGAGATCTGCTACTGCTCAGTACTCTGCAGTGGGACCAGGTTAGACACAGTTAAATACTTGGTTTACATTCATTCCAGGTTGATTCATTGTTGAGGTCCCATCTTGACTGCTTAAAAGATACTTTGCTGTCTCCTATTAGAAGTGAATGGTGGGAAGAACCAAGATGGCGGCATAGGTAATCACCTATACTTGTTGCCTCTCACAACCACATTAAAACCACAACTAAACAGCAGAACAACTACCACCCAGAACCGCAGGAAAGCTGGCTGAATGGAAGTTCCACAACTAGAGAGGTGAAGAAAGCTCATTGAGACGGGTAAGAGGTGCGGAGGCACAGAAAGTGCTGGCACCTGGATGTGCTGCTCTTTTAACTGGGAGGGAGATACAAGCTCCCACTTGCTATGAACTCCAGTTCCGAGTGAGACTCTGGGGGACCCGGGGACATATGGGGAGAAACTGGACTGTCTGGCATCAGGACAGGAATGCAAGGGTGGCTTACTCTTAGAGGTGCTCCCAGCAATAAGTGTTCCTGTACAAGGGCGCAGGACACGGAGAACTGGATACTCCTCTGGTTCAGCCATTGCTGTTGGCTCCGCCCTGGTGATTCCCAGAGAACCCACCCCACCCAATTTACAACCCCACCCAAGCTCTGCACATTGTCTTTTGCATATGAATGGCCTGTCCCTTCACCTAAAACCTGTCAGATAAAGAGCTTCACAGACAAGAAAAAGCTAAAGGAGTTCATCACCACCAAATCAGTATTATATGAAATGCTGAAGAATATTCTCTAAGAAGAGGAAGAAAAAGGTAAACATAAAAATTATGAACAACACAGTGACAACAAATACATATCTATCAACAAGTGAATCTAAAAATCAAGTGAATAAAAAATCTGATGAACAGAAAAAACTGGTAAATATAATAGAATCAGGGGCACAGAAAGGGAGAGGACTGACAATTCTTGGGGGGAAGGGGGTGTGGGGGGGGTGGGAAGAGACTGGACAAAAATATTACACCTATGGATGAAGACAGTGGGGCGGGGGTAAGGGCATGGGGTGGGGTGGGAACTGGGTGGAAGGGAGCTATGGGGGGAAAAAAGAGGAACAACTGTAATAATCTGAACAATAAAGATTTATTTTTTAAAAAAAGAAGTGAATAGTGTACTTTTGAACTTACATATTGTCTTTTATCAGAGGATCACAAAGCACAGGCATAATCCTGTTGCTGTAGACTCTAGAGGAGTCAAGCACTTTGTCACATTAGTATTGAGTATATAATGACAGAACCAGACTTTAGTAACATTTTTGGCAAAAAGAAAAAAAGCCAAAATTGTACTAAAGCTAGAAGAAAACTACTATTGAAAACTGCACTTATCTCCTAGACAGATTTGCTAAGAAGACAGACATGATAGAATATTTTGTAAAAAGAAAGGGGGAAATGGATGATAAAAGGGCCCTGTCTGCCTGTTGTTGATGCATGGACACATCTAGTTTCCTGGTGGGGCTGGCTGTTAAAAGCACTTGACTTCTTTGATTGCCATAGTTCAGTCACCTACCTTTTTGCTACATCCCAAACTTGACAATATCATATTCCCTAGCCACAAACAATGTCTTTAACTCTTTCCCCTCTACCCTACCTTAAAAAAAAATAAAAAAAAATAAAATCAGGACAGCAATCAGATCAACTTCCAATTCCAAAGCAATACCTCTTTAATTCACTCCAATTTAACAGCACTACTTTCTCAACATTATAACTATGCCCTTTCTTAGGCCAATGTTAAACTTGATTAGCTAAATCTTAAATTAAGTGTTAGTTTACCCAAAAGTTGTTTCTGTTAATATTTCATGTCTATCTAATTTTTATACATTAAATAGAATTAATTTTGTAAAGTGAATATCACGCTTCATCATTTTTTGAACAGCCCATTTTATATATAGTAGGTTTGCTTAGCAGAAAGTCAATAGATTTGATTAAATAGGCATAGTCCTTGTAATCTGTAAAACATCCATAGTTAAATCAACAATTGTATTAGTGCCAACGATGCAAATGATACTCTGAGCCAGGACCGGGCCCTAGGACTCACAGGAGCTATAAGGAGCTTGACTCCTCTGTGTCTCCATTTCCTTATTTATAGGATGAGGCTGTGCGGTTAGCAAACTTCACCTGGAGGACTGGTTCGAACACAGAGTGCTGGGCCCCACCCCCAGAGTTTCAGATTGGCAGACCTGGGGCACGCACTGAGACTTTGCACTTCTAATAATAAGCTCTCAAGTGATGGAGATGCTACTGGCCTCTGAACCACACTTTGAGGACCAGTGGACTACACCTTCAATCCAGGCTCCAAGACCTCTAATCTTGAGTTTGGAAACAAAGATATAATTCACAGTCTTACATCTAGACCAGCTATAAATAAGTGTTCGTTTATTTACCTATCCATCCATCCTTCCAGCCAGTTATTCAACAAACATTTATTGAACTATGTTTTCAAATAGTTTCCAGTTTGGATAAAAACAGGAAAAATGAGTTAGTAAATAAGACAATTAATGTATATAACTTATGGGTATTTCACAATTCTCCGTAACTCCATTTTGGTGATTATGTGAAAACAGTAAAAATAAGTTAAGCAGAAGAAAAAAAAAAGTAAAATCATCGAGATAATTGTCTGGCACAAAGAAAAAAAACTCAGCAAACATTAGCTGCACGGACCACTGAAATACACAATCCATGTATGTTCTCACATTTTTGTTACAGTTGCTAAAATGGGCAGAGCCAGCACAACAGGGAATCTGCGACAGAGGTAAATTAAAGTACTCATGGTGTCTGAGACCAAATCACATTTTAAAGGGTAGAGACACATGTTTTAAAATAATACTCGTAACAATAACAACATTCCTAATAATTTTCTACAGGACCCAAGCTTTAGGCTGGTCGCACCTTCTCACTGTAAGAAGTGTTTGTCCCACCCAGGGCCTGGCATCAGCAATTTAAAATTATGCCCAAGAAATTCCCAGAAACTCCTCTGGCAGTGGGCCAAGTCACCTTGGCTGAGTGAGACAGATGCTGAGCTCTGGAGAGAAATCTTGATGTCCAGGTCTGGACTCTAAAAATACCTGCCCTCACATCCATCCTTTGACCCCATTCGGTTTCCCAGCTACAACCCAAGTCTGAAATGGAAACTTCAAGCAGAGGTCTGAACTGCATTGCATTTAACTTACCTGTCCCCGTACAAACCCGCAGTTGGCGAGGAGCCGGCCTCCGGTGCAAACACCAGCTGCCCCTCCAGAACCGCACAGGGAAGGGGGACCCCCCACTTCGGGAGGTGGAGGCCTGAATGACTTCTCAGTTTCTCTGAGTTCTTCAGACTGCAAAACTGACTCACTGAGAAAATCGTTTAAAAATATTTACTTAGAATTAAGCAAAAAATATTTTAAAGGATTTTGTCAGGGTAGGAAAGTCTGTTTCACAGCCGCTGAGTCAGACAGAATGGCCAGAAAGACTCCCGGAACCCCTGAGGGGCCTTTGCCTCCCTGTAGCCTGGAGGCAAGCTTCTACCCAGGCGCAGGGAAACTCCCAGGAGCGCCTCCACATTTCACATGGGCTCCCAAGGACCGAGTTTAGTCAAAGAAAGCAACATTGTTACAGTACACGTGAGCATCAGCTCTAATCAAGGAAGAAAACAAAGGAAATGCAAATTTAAAGCACACACTGTATGCCCAGCAATTTCAGAATTCATTTATTTATTCGCTCCATGAACCCTGCTGAGCACCTGCTGTATGTAGTGCGGGAGCTACGGGATGTAATGGTGATAAAGGTAGGCGCGGATCCCTGCATCACTGCCATATGCAATCTTTCCAGCCACCTGGGAGGGAGGGGAAGGCCCTGTTACTGCAACTTCATAAAGGAAAAGCTGCTGCTTTAACATGTTAAGCCATTTTCCCAACTGGTACAGCAGAGGAATTGGAACCAGGAATTTGTCTCCAAAGCGTGCAGTCTACCCTTTGGGGAAGGATGGGTTCAAATACTGTATAGAAGTCAGAGGACTAGCTTGCAAGGAATGCATGTATCCAATCCCCTCGCATCCACGTGGGCCTGACAATAAGGACCGGCTAACAGGACCAGCTCTGCCTCTGAGTACAGGCCTTTGGGACGATGTTTCCTGAGGGGTTTTCAGGTACCGCAGCTCATTTTTATGGCTTTAACCCTGCCTTCCCTAGACTCTTGCATCCCCAGTCTGCAGCACCACTCTGTATTGACTGGCGCATGGGACATTGCTTTGCTCAATCACTATGGATGCATGCAGTGGACATGAGTGACTTTGGAGAGCAGGAAGCCCTTCACTGGGGACTCACTCCTCCTCTACCCTGTGGTTCTCCATCCCCGCCCCCAGGGTGGGACCTGTGACCTGAATGCAGGGCAGTCAGTGGCAATCACAGGCTGCTGGGCCGTCAGCTGGGGGCCAGGGCGGCTCTGAACCCAGCCGCAGGCGCTGAGGTTTTGCTGAAGGGATGTGTGGACGGCACCTTCTCTGTGAGCGCAGACTGGGGCAGCGGCTTCAGCACTGGTTACAGCCACCAGCAGCACCTGGGCCGTCACACCTGCCTTTTGTCTACCACCTCCCCCTTCTTCAGCCTGAAATGGTCACTTTCACCTGATCTTACCCATAGAGGTTGCTGCTGCTGTGCACTGCAGTCAGTAAAGGAGAGGCCATCCAATGGATGTCACGGACCAGCAATGACGCTGCCTCCTGCAGTTACAATCAATAAAGGCAACCTATAATAATAAAAGTGTAACATGCTAATTAGACCGGACGTCCTTCTGGGCGACCTTCTGGACGAAGCCAGGGCTGCGAGGGAAGCCCGGGTCCTGAGTGCCAGAGGGAAGCTGGTGCCAGCAGCTAGGGGAAGGAAGGCTTATTCTTGCACGAATTTCGTGCATCGGGCCTCTAGTGTTTATATAATAAAGAAGTACAAGCAGCTGTCTTTCTTACTGGTTCTGGCAGGGAGGCCAAGTTGGGGATGAATGGCTCAGCATTCCTGGCAGAGGAACAGCAGCTACGTAGGATGCTCTCCGTTGAAGAGCAACAGAGCCTTCCACTGAGCTGAGCAGATAGGGACGACGGCCGGAGTCCTGACAAACCAGATGACTCAACTGTCTAGCTCTTCATTTGAAATACTTTACAGATGCCGAAACCGGTTTGGCTCAGTGGATAGAGCGTCGGCCTGCGGACTCAAGGGTCCCAGGTTCGATTCCGGTCAAGGGCATGTACCTTGGTTGCGGCCACATCCCCAGTAGGGGGTGTGCAAGAGGCAGCTGATCGATGTTTCTCTCTCATCGATGTTTCTGACTCTCTATCCCTCTCTCTTTCTCTCTGTAAAAAATCAATAAAATATATTTTAAAAAAAAGAAATACTTTACAGAAACCTGTGAATCTGGACTACACGATATTAATAATGAAGAAAGAATCCTATCATTCTACACCCCATCTCCAAGGACCTCCACCCCACTTCTAACGGTCTGTCCATGGGAGCAGACATCACCCACAGAGTGGGATTAATGATGACTCATCCACCCCTCAGGCCCCCTCCTGCCCACCAGGATCTCACTTGAGGGACGTGCACAAGCCTGAAGCACCGCATCTCCTGGGTGTGATTAGAAGTGCAATCTTAGGCCCCAACTCCGACCTGCGGCTCCGAATCTGATCCTAACAAACACCCAGGTGCTGCTGCTGGCCTGTGGGTCATATTCTGGGTAGCGAGGGTTTAAATTTCAGTGTTTCCTAATCATACTTGGTCATAAGGTCACCTGGGGAGCTTCTTAAAATTACCCATTTCTGGCACAACCTCAAACCTTCTGAATCAGAACCTCCAGAAAGGACATGGGGGGTTGCCAGGCAACCCAGCTGCTTCTCAATGGCAGGCGTCAGGGGAAACTCGGGGAATAGGACTTAGGGTGCCAGGCTGTGCCCTCCAGTGCCAGCTCTCACCCTGCCCACTGGTCTTTAGCAGATGGGAACACCGCTGCTCCCACCTGGCTATTGTTTCTCCCTCCAAAAAGCTTGCACCAAATGCTGTATTTTTAGCATCTGCTATTGTTGTTGTTTCACTTTCCTGTATATTTAAGTGAGAAAGGACTTCAGAAGCATTTAAATCTCATTACTAGGCAAAGAGATATTAATAGCCACAGCTCAGTGCCCAGTGATGTTTAAAGGTCTTAGTGTTTCCAAGGGAAAATGTAAAATTCAAAAAAAAATTAAATTAATTTTAGAGAGAGTAGGAGGAGAGACAAAGAGAGAGATGGATGTGAGAGAGATTGGTTGCCTCCCACATGTGCCCCAACTGGGGATTAAACCCCAACCTGGGTCTGTGCCTTGACCAGGAATCTAACCTGCCACCTTTTGGTATAAGGGATGACACTTTAAACCATGTCCCTCCACCTCCAAAGCTCTATTCTTTCCATTCCAACAAGCTGCCTCTCGCTGCAGAGCACTACAATAATCTTTCCATGTTGATTTATAGGGTGTCCTGCAAATTGGAAATCCTACACTCAGTCCCAAAATTCACTGAGCATCGCTCTCATTAAGTCAGTTTCAGATGAAAAATAGAGAATGGAGACTTGGGGAAATGGAGGTTGCACAATACACAGAAGCCTGTCATAGGCTAGTATTTTTATGTCTTGTTTTAAACAGAGCAACTGAGCTCTTATGAGGATCAAGATATTTAAAACAATATATTTTAAGAGGAAAAATAATGAGACTCAAGGACAGAGGCAGAAGTAGAAGTAACTTGAAAGTGATTAACATTTTCTGACTTCTCTTGCCCCCAGATACAGCTTCTGGAGTTTCCCAGCCTGGGCAATACTTGACCTATTTTGACAGCAAAGTGTTAAATATTTAAGAACATTAAAAAATGAACATGGAATAGAAACATGGGGGGAAATCAGACCCTGTGAACTCAATTATGATGTGTTGGTAATAAGAAGTAAAAGCAACCAACCCATCCAGTTAGTCTACAGGTCCATCTGCAAATGAAAAAGGTATATATGAATGTTACTTGAAGAATAGACTAGAGGCATGCTGTATATTTATTTAAAATGAACTTGCATTTCAACCTCAGATGAGCAGTACTGAAATATCATTAAATGCTGGGAACTTTCATGGAAAAAAAAAAACCTTACCGCAATCATAATATTAGAATTTTATTGCCCTAGGGTGTCCATAATCATAGGACAAATGATTAAATATACCCTTTATGTGAAAATGCCCTGTAGTTACTATGAACCTCTTATTATAAAGAAAAAAGTAAGACAATAAAAAGGAATCATTTTAAGGAAGCATTTAGAGTTCCCTTTAACTATTTCCTTTACCCACATATATCAGCTATTAAAATTTTTCCATTAAGCTTTCAGAAAATAGAATCAAGTTTTTCATCAAATTGTTGAAGAAGCATGAGAAGGGGAACACTGGACTGTTAGAACAGGGGCTGCACTGAGAGAACCATTAGGATTGCTTCTGTCTTCCTGTCTCGCCTCACTAGTCACTCCCGCTCCTGTGTCCACAGGCCTGGGATGGACACGGAGCAAGCATGGAATAGCCAAGTGACAGTGGGCAAGGGAGGAGGGGCTCGGGACAGCACTTAAAAAGAAGAGGGAGAACCAGATATGCCTCAAATACTTCACAGTTTCCTAGTTGACTTAGGAAAAGAAAAACATAATAGAGATGTAAGGAGAGGAGCCCTAGGTGGAATTTACCTCCTGAAGACACCGTCGGTTTCAATAAAGAACAGCCAAGCCTTACAGAAGAGAAAGGAGAGTCACTCCAACAAAAGACGGAGGTGAGATGGGCAAGGCATTTGGAGAGAAATGGAAGGGGAGGATGGGTTGAACAATGGGAATAAGGTAAACCCACCAAATTGTCAAAATTCTGGTTAGATATGAGAGAATATTTGACAATGACACATTAAGTGATTACTCCATTGATTAATGTATTCATTAAAGCTGATGCTGAGATAGATGGGGTATACTCTGTAATGCCTGAATGTCCCAGAATTTCGGATACACTAAATAAGACAAACAACAACAACAACAACAAAACCCTGTTATGGGCTGAATTCTGTCTCCCACCACAAATTCATATGCTTAAATCCCAACCCCCAGTACCTCAGTATGTAAATATACTTGAAGATATGGCCTTTAAAGAGGCAATTAATATTAAATAATGTCTTTGGGTGGGCTCTAATCCAGTATGACTAATGTCCTTGCAAGAAGAGAAAATTAGGACAGAGACAGGCACAGAGGAAAGACCAGGTGGAGATAAGGGAAAAGATGGTCATTTACAATCTGAGCAGAGAGGCCTTAGAATGAAACCAACCCTGACAACACCTTCATCTTGAACGTTTAACCTCCAGAACGATGAGAAAATAAATGTCCGTTCTTTAACCACCTATGGTAGCCTGTGGTAGTTGGTTATGGCAACCCTAACAAGCTAAGACAGCACCCACACACTGGACTCCAAATGTGTCCAAAAGGAGTGGTCACTCAATCCATTGCTCTGTCCAACTTCGTCAGATTGCCGAGGAGTGAGTATTAAAATATGGATTTCTGGCCTTTCGATGATGGGTTTGGAACAAGTTTGTGGAATCTGTGTTGTTTAAAGGTTCTCCAATTATCCCTAAGCAGTAACCTTTGACCTGAGAGGACAATGGTTAAGATGCTATGAAAAGTACAGAGAATGTCATACTGAGCATTATTTCCAGATTTGGAAGAGAATGCAGGCAAGAAAACAAGGTGTATGTTTTTTCTTTACTGAATATATCAATTTAATTTTTTAAACGATGTGCTATGTGTTGCCTTTTAAAAGTACAAGCTTGTGGATTAATATATCTATCAACAAAAGGAAAAAAGTAGTTTGCAGGTCTCATAATTATAACTTTATTTTGATGTATAACTTTCTGCATCATATAGTGTTCAGGACAGATAAATAAATGAGCATCTACTCTATACCATGCACATATATTAACTTGTTTGGTTTACACACAGATGTGCACGCACACACACACACACACACACACACACACACACACACACCAATGTGGTATATGCTGTTATTATACATATTTTACAGATGAAGAAACTCTGGGTGGATATATGTACAAAACCACATGTGCTTACATTGGTATACTTTTAGGTAAAGTAGAAATGATATCCTAACTGTCCTTGACTGATATCTTGAGTATTTTGCACTATAATTAATATTCTTGTGCTGTGCAGATTAACTTATCAGTTCCTGGGCTGAATATAAATATTTACACTCTTTTTCCTTTTCCTGCTGGCAGGGTATTATACTTTAAGACACCTTTATGGAGGGGGTAAAAGATAAACAGCAAACAATTGAAGGATTTCTCTAAAGTTTTACATTAATGATTAAACAGCATCATCTGATGACTTACTCAGCAACTCGCAGAAAATAAAACATAACTTAATCTGCCAATTAGCATTTTCATCTTCTTTCCTGACAGAGCTTAATGGCATCTGCAAAATGCAATTTCCATCCCCGAGCTCTTTGACATTTTCTATTTGCTCCCGCGTTTCTCTCCCGTTGCTCCTGTTATGACTGAGCGCAGCGGCATGTCACACTCCACAGAGGCAAATGCATCACCGGCTGCTGAAAGGAAAGCAATTATTGTGTCCTCACTAAATCTCGGGGACAACTTGGGGACTGCTTTTCCTTTTAGGTGCATAAACAGCCAACCCAGGCTTGGCTTTAAGTGGCTGAACCTCAGTGACAGCAGCTGGCCTGCAGGTTGATGTCACCTGCGGTGCCCATTAAGGGTATGGAAAGCTGCCAGACACGAGTGCCCTTTCCTCAACCACCAGCTGTCCCTCAAGGGAAGGCGCACACCACATTCCCACACACACAGTGACAAACAATGGCTGGGAAGAGAACATATTCCCTTTCCTTTCCTGCTCCCTTGGTTTGAGGACAGTGACCCAGTGACCCAGTGACCCAGTGACCCAGGCAGGAGTGGAGGTGGGGCTGTTTCTGATGGTTTTCTAGCTGTGGGAGGGGGCGCTAGTTACACAACTGTCAGGACCTATGGCTTTCTTTCCCAGGCATGTGTCACATATGTGTCAGCTCCCATCTAATTCCGCCTTCTCTGCACAGGCAACAGCTGAGATTGGAGGTGATAGAGAAAATTGTGCCCTCAGGAACACTGCAGAGCAAGCTCGGCATCTAATGGGGAGTCTTAATTGTTTCTAAGCTGGGGAGTCAAGTGCCCTGACAACATGCTCAACAGAACATGTCCTCGGAGGTACTTTCTAAGGCATGTTTCCTCTCTGTGCTACAGAAATTGCCTTGCACACACTGTCAAGCACCAAAGGAAACACTCCATCTTATATAATAAAGAGGTAATATGCAAATTGACCATCACGCCATCACAAGATGGTGGCGCCCACAGTGGGGCGGGGCTGGCTGCTCCATGTGCCTGCTGCTAGAGTCCCCTCAGCCCTGCCGGGGGCCTCAGGTCCTCCTGCACCCCCCACCGACTGACAGCTCGCACTGTCTCCTCCAATGAACTGCCCATTCCTCTCTTCCTCCCTCCCCTGAAGCTGAAGTCTGACTGTGGAGTCTAACAAATTGGAAGTTATAACTCATGTCATTGAGAGTATCCTCCATTCCTCAGCTGAGGCCAGCCGCTCTGCACACCTGCCACCAGAGTTTCCTCAGCCCCGCTAGGGGCCTCAGGTCCTCCTGCACCCCCCACTGACTGAGGCTCAGTCAAGCAGGGCCGGCTGAGGCGCAGGCAAGCCTCAGATGACAGCTGCCCAGCCACCCAGGGCCGGCCCAAGGCACAGGCAAGCCGCTGATGGCGGCTGCCCAGCCGCCCAGGGCAGGCCCGAGGCTCAGGTAACCAGGGCCGGCCAAAGCTTGCGCTGCCGGCAGTGGCAGCAGCAGAGGTGTGATGGGGGCATCGCCTTCCCCTGATCGCCTGGGTCACCTCCCACCCCTGAGGGCTCCTGGACTGTGAGGGGGGCAGGCCGAGCTGAGGGACACCCCCCCCACACACTTCCAGTGCATGAATTTTCATGTACCGGGCCTCTAGTTCTAAATAAGTACAGCAAGCCTCTATCGACCAGACTCCAGTGACCCAGTGCACCCAATTAACAAGAATCAGGTTTAATACCCCATTTTTAGAGGAAAGAATCAATACTCAAGAGCAAATTCTCATTTCAGCCAAAGACACAAATTTCAGAGTTTTTCCTGGAGTCAGTTCTCTGATTCAGTCTCTGTCTAGCTTCTGATACAGAGAATGGGTTTTAGAATCTGCATCCTGGGGCAATAATCACATAGTCATTATGCAAAGACATAATTAGTGAAATGCTTGTGGTTATGACATGAACATTTCAGAAAAAAATTTCATGTCATTGAAAAAAAAATTCCTAAAAGAATTTTGGGGTTAGTAATAAAGTAAACAGAAGTGATTATCTATGCATAAACCCTTGGCCTCTAGTATTCTAAAATGCATTTAAAAATATTTTTTATTGATTTCATAGAAACATCAATGATGAGAGAGACTCGTTGAATGGTTGTCTGCTGCTGCATGCCCCCTACTTGGGATCGAGCCCGAAACCTGGGCATGTGCCCTGACTGAGCATTGAACCATGACCTCCTGGTTCATAGGTTGATGTTCAATCCCTGAGCCACACTGGTCTGGACTAACTTAAAATTTTTAAGTGCTTCCTTTCCCCTGCTATTTGTTTTACTTTTGAAGAGAGCTGTAACCTTCCTCTCACTTCACAGCTGGGTGACCCAAGGTGGGAGGTTAAATGACTTGCTCAGTTAGACAGTATGCCAATACCCAATGGGTGTTAGACTTGTGAGTGATGGGCCCAGCATCTCCTACATAAATCCATCATAACAGAGGTGCACCACTTGAAACCGCTTCATTAAAAGGTTCTCTTTTGAGATGAAATTCTGATTTAAAAAACAAAAACAGACCTGCTATTATCCAACAATCCAGTTCTTTTCAGAATAATTATGAGCCTAAAATTTGCCATTGGTTCTCTGAATTTTCCCATAATGTTCACTGGCAGAATGAACACAAAGCCTCTACAAATTAACTCTCCCCAGAGTTAGTTCAGAAAGTGCAATTTCCATTGCTCTGGCTAGCAGCCGCAGGAGTCTGTAGGTGATAGGTGGTCTAGAACAACTCTGGAACAATTCATTTCAGAGTTATTCTAAGCCCCCCAAAAATGCAGGGGTTGATTGTTATTTATTTTTTCTTTTAAGATAAACCTTAGGTCTTGGGGTTTGAAGAGGTCACTGCTGAGCACGTGCTGCATTGGAAGAGCACAGGCGATGGAGTCCTTTAGCCTGAGTTTGAGGCCCACTCAGGCATGGCCTTGAGGAACTCAACAAATAGAGTGGAAGTCAAGTGACACAGATACTCAATGGTCATTCATTTCCACCACTACTATCCATATTAGTCACCCACTGTCACCTTTTCAACACCATTAACTAGTAGGAGAGTTGGGAATGGTGGCAACCTAGTTGATTCTTATATGTGCCCTGACCGGGGACTGAACTCACAATCTTGGTATATCAGAACAATGCTCTAACAACTGAGCTACCCGGCCAAGGCATCTTCCTCTATCACGCTTAATCAAAGCAAAATATTTTACTTCAAACAAGCAAACTTCTATCTTCATAACAGAAATATAACCCAAATCCTATTTCCTAGAAGTCTGGAACAACACAGGTTTGAACCGCAAGGATCCACTTACACATGGATTTTGTTCAATAAATATTGTAGATGTATTTCTCTTCATTATCATTTTCTTTTCTCTAGCTTACTTTATTGTAATAATACAGTATGTAATACATATAACATAAAAAATGTATTAATTGACTGTTTGCATTTTCAGTAAGGCTTCCAGTCCACAATAGACTGTTAGTAGTTAAGTTATTGGAAAGTCAAAAATTATATGTGGATTTTCAACTGTTCAGGGGTTGGCATCCCTAACCCTTGCATAGTTGAAGGGTCAAGTGTAATTCTTCCTGTTTGACTACTAATTGGTGCTTTGAATGGGCTGAGTATACATCTTCCCTTTCCTTTAGCTGGACAGACAAATGCAAGCAAAGGCTGTGAATATTGTAATTTATGTAGAGATAGAGCTAGAGATCAGTTTGGTGTTGGGCTAGGTGTGTTGCCAAAAGAAAGCAATTACACATAGCCTCTTAATCCTGTATATAGCTTACCTGTACTGTAAATCTCCTTCATTAAATCTGTCATTTGTTCTATAAAAACACATAGAATAAGGAGCCATAAAAAAGTTAAATAAAAATCTTAGCCTAATGATATATCGATTGTGCATACATATCTTTACTTTTGCATATTCTGTATTGTCGTAAAAAGGCCTGTTAAAAGCTGAGTTTAAAAAATTATTCACATCTCACATTACTTTTGAATCAATTGCCTATTATGAAAATCATTGGCTTCTTTAAGAGTTACTTTGCTAAATGAAGTAATTAGAACTGATATTTTATTTTCTATTTCATTTCCAAAAATTGATTTTATATGCTAATCAGATTATAGAAATCGGGATATAAATTTCTTAAAGCAAAATAAATGGCTAGTCAAGCTTCATGTTTGATATTTTATACAGTATTGGGTGTTTCTCAAGGCATTTTGCTCTTAAAAAGACATTGCTGATTATTATATACAGGGTCAGGCAAAAGTAGGTTTACAGTTGTGAGTATGCAATGCACAGAGTTTATTCTCATATTATTACTTATTAATTATTGTATTAGTTTCCATATGAACAACTGTAAACCTACTTTTGCTCCACCCTGTATGTCAGCACTTTAGTTGGAAATGTCTCAGTTTTACAGCTTAAGTATCTGATAGTCCAAGAACAAAGAGGTATGGGCCTTTGACCAGTACAGAAGATTGTGAAATCCCACCATACATTTACTAAAAAGGCCATTATTTCTTAGAGCTTCCAGAAAAAAAGCAGGAACAGGAAAGAGAGAGGTACCATTTGCTGAATGTCTTTGGTGTATCTGGCATTAACCTCAATAAAACATATTTTCTCCACTCCTGACAGTTATCTGGCGAGGTCGTTATTGTTATCGCTCTTACAGATAAGGAAAGGGACTCAGATGAGGACTGTAATTTGTACTCTATCAAACAGCTGGTGAGTGGCTGAGCTGGGACTCAAACACAGGTCTGCGGGTTCAAAAGGCCATGTTTTCTTCTGTCCTTCAGCCCCGCCAAGCAAACAGTTTACGTGAATATGTTTCACCAAAGGACTGAGCCTCCTGATGGTTTTGCCCTTTGGCACGATTGTCTTGATAATGTTTCAAATCGAAGTGAATAACCTCACCTGGTTTTACACTAACTAAGGAGAATTGTAGAGAAAATGTACGAAACCACAGAAGATGCATTAGAAGCAAAGGCACGAATAATATTTTCATATATGTGAATGGAGGTAGTGAGTCGGAAGGAAAGGGAGAACCACTCAGTGTGACAGACTGTAATCCTAATTCCAAATGAGGTCATAACAAGCTGGGAGATTTGAGTCGGTTCCCCATCATGCTGGCCTTGAAATAGCTGTTTTGTGGAATGAAAGGTTATACTTTTCAGGTAAGAACTTTTCTTGTGCTGCGGAAACGGCTGATAAGATTGCTTCCCCCTCTGAAAGTGAAAGGCAGCAGGCCTCTGGTGGGCAGAGGCATATTCCTACCTCATTCCACTGCTCCAGAAATTCATTAACTAATGTCACCTGGATTTGTCCCCATAATACTAGTAGAGAGACATAAATGGCACTGCTGTCATAAATACCCAAACCACTACAATCGTCAGATTCCTATAGAGGCTTCATCATAAATCAACCAACTTCCGGCGGCTGCCCAGACGTCGGCCTGTTTCCACTGTGCTCTCGGCCTCCCACCCCCTGCCTCCCCCGCAGTCTTCTTCAATTTATTATCGTGAAGAACACGACTTACAAATAGGTCAATGCGATGAACAATTTTTATTTTCCACATGGCACATTCAGTCCATACTCGGCATACCCGGGTTTAAACCTAGCTCGGCCATTGTTTAGCTGTACTCCTTGAACTTCACCTAAACTTCTCTGGCCTTGGAGTCCTCAATGGCTTGACATTTCTTACGGCCTCATGATCCAAATTCAGGGAAACTTGGTTTATGATGAAGGTTTGCGGAAGGAATAGCTAATAAACTGAGTTCTGCATTAATGCTCTGCTAAATGTGTCTATTACAGGAATGGGTTCAAATCAGACTGATGTAGAAAGAATTGTCCTCATTGTTTTGGGGTGAACTGTGTCCCACTAAAATTAGCACTAACCCCCACTAACTCAGAATGGGGCTGTATTTGGAATTGGGGCCTTTAAAGAGGTAAAGTTAAAACGGGATTGTTAGGGTAGTCTCTAATCCAGCAGGGGTGGATGGGTGGGTGGGAAGAGATTAACCAAAGAATTTATATGCATATGTGCATAACCCAAGGACACAGACAATAGTGTGGTGAAGGCTTGGGCCAGGGGAAGGGGATGGGCTAGAAAGGGTCAATGGGGGAAAAGCTACATCTGTGTAGCTACATCTGAGAATGCATATGCTTTCAACAATAAAGATAAATTTAAAGGAAATAAAAAGAAGAGATTAGGACACAGACTGAGAGGGAACTCTGGTTCCTGCACATACAGAGAGACAACCAGGTGAACACGCAGCCAGAGGGAGCCATCCTGGAGACAGAGGAATGCTACAGAAGAAACCAAACCTGCCAACACCTTCATCTCAGACTTCCAGCCTCCAGCAAATACATTTCTATTGTTTAAGTCACTTAGTCTGTGATACTTTGTTATAGCAGCCCTAGCAAGCAAACATACTCATTACACCAACCCTCAACCTCCTTGGAGAGGATGATGAATTCTCATGATGAATTTCATGCTGTAGCAGAGAATGCATATGCTTAAACAATTTCGCCCTCAAAGTCAGTAACTTATTCTTTAGACTACAAACACTCAGATCTTTAAACAGATTTTATTCCATCAAGAACATAGGCTTGGCCGAAACCGGTTTGGCTCAGTGGATAGAGCGTCGGCCTGCAGACTCAAGGGTCCCAGGTTCGATTCCGGTCAAGGGCATGTACCTTGGTTGCGGGCACATCCCCAGTAGGGGGTGTGCAAGAGGCAGCTGATCCATGTTTCTCTCTCATGGATGTTTCTAACTCTCTATCCCTCTCTCTTCCTCTCTGTAAAAAAATCAATAAAATATATTAAAAAAAATTAAAAAAAGAAAAGAACATAGGCTTGAAACAGATTTTCAGGAAGGCTGGATTTTAACATTAGTTAATAATAATATTTTCAGAATATTTAAAGGGCATGGTTGAAAGAAAAGGTAAATTACATGGGTTTATTGAATTTGTATTTGTTTCTAAATTTAATAATTTGGTTAAGAAAAAATACAATTTATCATCACAGGCATTGGTGTTTTTAATGGTGGGAAACAGTGAAGTTCAAGACAAAGGGACAGCAACATGCTCTTCTCTAAGGATACCAATGGATGTTCAAAGATGCGGGAGTCCTATAAAAACACACCAGATCTTACTAATGAGAATGAAATTCTCCTGGGGAAAACGAGCACACGCATGGACTATCGTTGCATTCCAACTCATTAACAATAGAGAAAACGACATAAGCATCCACAGCCTAACAAAGCCTGGACTCACATACTAGCAACCCGGACAAAGCACCCTAGTCTTCCAGTGCAGCTCTAATGCTGAGAGATTAATCCTATCACACTGTCACGGATCAGTTCTTTCCATTCCCATGCATGCAGGCAAAGGTAACACAATGAGGATCAGGTCCTATTTCACAGGTAAGGAAACTGAGGCATAACTGACTTGCTGAGGCACAGTGTCTGTGAAGTGTTTAGTGGTGCCATCAAGCTGAGAACCCAAGAATTCTGTTTCACCTTAGCCAAGTATTCCTTCTTTCCAAGAGAGGGTATAAGGAAGCATGTGCTTCTTTAAAATGGAAGGTCACCTCCCACTTTCTATATGATCCTGCTATGTTTACATGCAAAAACATGCTGGGGGCCTGAGGGGACTGGGGGACTCCAGATGCAGGCGTGTGGAGCGGCTGGACCCGCCTGGGGGCGGGCCTGGCCATGCCGGCACCTGCCGCCCCGGCGGGGCTGAAGGGACTGGGCGCCACCATCTTGTGGCTGTGGGCACCACCATTTTTGAGGGTGTGGCAGTCAATTAGCATATTCCCTCCTTATTGGCTGTGGATGCTGCCATCTTCATGATGGTCTGATGGTCAATTAGCATATCCCCTCTTTATTAGATAGGATTCTTGAGAATTTAACTATCCATCTCCTTTGTTTCTCTTTCCTTAAGTCTCTTTAACAACAGAGAGAAACCTTATGTTGTATACATTTGGTAGTGGCTGTTGTTGTTGTTTTTTTTTAATGAATCTTCCAGAAGAAATGATCTTCTAGAAATAATGAGAAGTTTATAGAACTTTTTCTCTTTTGATCTTTAAAAAGAACACAAAGTTAAGTCACTAAAAAAAAAAAAAAAGTTCTATGGATCAGGTCCCTGGGCTGTGTATCCATGCCCTTGAGCTATTTTTATTTATTTATTTTATTATTATTATTATTATTTTTAAATATATTTTATTGGTTTTTTACAGAGAGGAAGGGAGAGGGATAGAGAGCCAGAAACATCGATGAGAGAGAAACACCGACCAGCTGCCTCCGGGGATATGCCCGCAACCAACGTACATGCCCCTGACCGGAATCGAACCCAGGACCGCTCAGTCTGCAGACCGATGCTCTATCCACTGAGCCAAACCGGTTTTGGCGCCCCTGAGCTATTTTTAATAACGCATATAAACAGTGGCTTTCTTCAGTCTTTGAAGCTTGGACTTTAGAACAAGGAGGAAGAAAGATTTCCATGACTTTTGACATCTTGGAATCTTTAAATTTTTTTATCTATTGATTGATTTTAGAGAAAGAGGAAGGGAGGGAGAGAGGGAGAGAGAGAGAGAGAGAGAGAGAGAGAGAGAGAGAGAGAGAGAGAGAGAGAAACACCAATTTGTTGTTCCACTTATTTATGCATTAATTACTTCTTGTATGTGCCCTGACCGAGGATAGAACCTGCAACTTTGGTGTATGGGGATGATGCTCTAACCAACTGAACCATCGGGCCAGGGGCCAGGACAAGAATCTTTATGCATGTGAAGAGGAGCTAATTGAGATAGTGGGTGGGGCTGTTAAGAACAGAGATGGAGTAGCTGTATTTTAACCAAGCACCCTAATATGCTCCACAGCAGCCAGTAATTTATTTCTTCTAAGACAGATAGCCTTCTGCTGGACACAGATGGGGAACAATAATTAAGAAAATCTGGAGGCAGAGTGAAAAAGATAGGCCGTCTTTGACAAGGTGATTCTTCAGTTTGTAATTAGCAAGTGGAAAAGAATAGTTGGTTATTTAAAAATACTCATCTCACTTTCTTTTAAAACTGCCTCTCACTGGTATTTGCCCTTTCTGCCCCATCTGGTCAGTAGGCCATACATTTTATGGAAAACAAATTAGTTAAAGGAGTGTCAGTATACACCAGCTACACTTCTTAGCATGGTCTTGGTTTTTAAATGTTTGGTTTCAGAGGCAAACACAGTGCCCACTTCTGACAATCATCTGGTTATTTTAGCTTCCTGGGGTTAGAAAGCCAATCCCCAGCCCTGCCCTGCATACTCTGTATTCACAGAACTTCCCACAATACATACTATCTGGCCAGAAAGTTATTGTGTTGTTGTTGTTGTTTTCATTATGCCAGCTGACACACACACAGACTGGCTTCATGAGGCAAAGAGCAACGGCCGAGCATCACGTCAGATCACAGTACCAGACAGCTGTTCACTACTCTCTAGAGTGGACTAGCATTCTTTCAATAGCTTGGAGGTAAATGCCTTTTTGTTTAAATTGATCATAATAGACTAGCTATCACTTTAGGAATTAAAGACAACTCTTATTTCCTTCACTTTAAAGAATATTCAGAGAACTCATTTACCCTCAAAAGCCCGTTCCTCTGGCTGTTTCCCCTACCAAAGGAGCTCATGGTATTTTAAACACTGGGACTCTCAGCCTTCCTCTTTTCTTCCCCCTCTCTACTGTCATAAATATTTCTTAAGATATAACTTTATTATGCATTAAGTTGGATCCTATATATAATTCAGCTGTTTTGATTTACGAAAATAGCTCTGGATATCTTTTGACACAGTGTTGGAAAAGCAAAGACAAGTAAGATATGGTACCTGCCCTCAAAGATCTTCACAGTCTAGTTGATGCAGCCAAGAAAGAGGTAATGAATGACAATAATAAGAGGCCTTAAGAAACATAAGTTGAGTGACATAACATAGTAAAGGCAGTATGAGTTCAGAGATGGGGAGACGGGGATTTCTTTGTAGAAAAGGGGCATCAATCTGTATCTTGAAAGTGTATTTGGAAAAACAGAAGGCACGGAAGCATTCCACTTTTCAGCCCTACTGCTCTCCTCTTTTCCTCCCTGTCTCAGTGGCCAGCGCACACCCTCAGGGCTGCACTGTTGCTGACATCTCAAGGAGCATTGAAAATTGTTTTATTTACCAGTAGGTACTATCCCATGTCACCACTGTCAATTCCTTTAACCACTATCCACTTCTGAATGAAATTACTAAGGCCACTGAATCAAATCTATTCCTTGTTACTTCCTACAACCACAACTCATACATCGCTTAAAGGAACCATTTATTAGAGTCTATACATAGTTGTAAAAATGTCAAAATAACAACCTAAGAACTTATCAGCTTGGTCAGACCTAGCCCCTATCTCTGCCTTATCACTCTGGAAGTGAGCAGTAGTTCTCAATTTTTAAAGCCACGCCCCTAGGCACAATAACTCCTGCAGGGAGTGCTTCTAAGGAGAGTGGGGGATGGGCTCTCTTTCTTAGAGTAATATAGCAGATGCTGCCATGGGAAGAGAAATATGTAATTTGATAGACCCTCAGGTGACCTTGGTTTTCATATTCTCCCCATCCTTAGATATCCACCACTGAAAATGATCCCTCTACCACATACAAGTTTCTTGAAATCAAGCTCAATGCATACCATGCTAACTTCCCTTAGTAACCTGTAATAAATCTGTCGCCTGAGAATTTATCTAAATAATTTCAACTTATCTTTATTTCACAATACTCGTGTTCAAATGTCCTTTAAAACCTACCAACTCTTAGGTAGCAGAGCACCGACCGCACCTAAGCATGCAGCTCCCTCCCTGTCTCTTCCCTGAGTGTCTCTCCACTCACACTCAACTGAAGTCAAGGACTGTTTGTCTGTGTTTGTGTTTTTGTCACAGCATGTCCAGTACCTGGGACAGGCCTGGAATTCAGCATTATTTAGGACCACATCAAATTACCATTTTTGCCACTTAAACATGGCCAGATCTTGGCAATTTCGTAAGATTCAACCTTATCATTGTAAGCAATGACAGATGAATGGGAGAATAAAAGATGAGCCTAAACATTCTTTAGGGCTTCAAGGAGAGGGAGTGGAGAAGGAAAGAAAACTCACATTTACTGAGATTTTGATGTAATGAGTCTGGGTTGGGACCCAGGCACCATTATAACTAGTATCACAAATAATCTTATGCAGATGATACATGGGCTGCATTGTGACAAACGCTGCCCTTCGGAACACAAATGGAGGAGGATGTGCTTCTGGTCAATTAGGAGGAGACAAGAGACAAGCCTGCCTCCCAGGTCTGCTTTGCCATGTGGATTATCCTCATCCCACCCAGAATCAGCTGCGTGAGTGAGACTCAGAGCCCTGGACAATTTGGATGGCTGTCCTCATCTACCTTAAGCTATTATGCTGTTTTCAAAGATATTTCATCCTTTGAAAAGTCCCTAGCAGCTTTGTGACTGTCACTCAATAATGCCTCCCCCACTCCACCCCAGTCTGCACTGAATATGCACGGGGTAGAATCATTTAGTTCCTGTATCACTGAGCAAGCTCCTTTAGGAAAAGGGTTCTCTACTGTGCTCAGAGACAAAAGCACCCAGAGGTCACTGTGTTCTTTGTTCAAATGGCCTCAAAGACTTTAAACCTAAGGGACTTTTGGACAAATTACACCATATTGCGATTAATTAGGTGACCACACCTGACAGGCTAGGGCCGTGGTCGGCAAACTGCGGCTCGCGAGCCACATGCGGCTCTTTGGCCCCTTGAATGTGACTCTTACACAAAATACCATGGCCTGGGCGAGTCTATTTTGAAGAAGTGGCATTAGAAGAAGTTTAAGTTTAAAAAATTTGGCTCTCAAAAGAAATTTCAATCGTTGTACTGTTGATATTTGGCTCTGTTGACTAATGAGTTTGCCGACCACTGGGCTAGGGGAAGGTCATCAGAGTGGTTCCCACAGGATGGTGCACCATCTCATGTAAGAACAGCAAGAGGCAGGTGAGAAGAATATCTCCAACTAAATGGGGGGAAGTAACCCTGGAAAGTGGGCTACTGGTTCACCAGATCTGAACTTCCTGTTTCCGTCTCCTGAGGGAGAAAAAATGTAAAGGTTTGTTCAGTGAAAATCAGAGACTCCAATCCTGCAAGGCAACGCATCACAGATGCAGGTGTAGTGATGGATGGACATGCTGTGCTAATGACTGCACCTGTTACTTTGAACTAGGCACTACTCACAAGGGACACACATTGAACTTATCATGTTATGTCATCAAGCATATCACACAGTGTGATGTAGTATCAATATACTACTCATTCTGTATACTTGCCGGGGTCACTAGACTTTATAGCTACTCTGTAGAATACTAAAAGTATTAATGTTTAATTTAAACAAATGCATAAAAGGATGACAAATTTTATTAACAGAAAATGACAAATATGATAAACCTACAAAAGAAAATCACATAGGAGAAGAAAGAAAGAGAAAACAAACCCTGTTCAACCAGTGCTTTGAGCAGAGGAATACTGCAGAGACCTATAGTGTAAGAAAAATATAAGGGAGAAAATATAAAATAGTCCACCTTTTGAAAAATACTATTTCTAAAAATTGGGATGAGACCACCAAAATCTGACTTCCATCTACCCACCCTGCCATCCATGCATCCATTCATTCATCCATCCAGGAAATGTTGCCTGAATGCCAACTATGTCCAGGTACTATCATAGGTAGGCTATGATCACATGCAAAAGTCATACAAAGTCCCTGTGCTCATGGAGCTTAAATTCTACTGAGGGAGTCAGGCCGGAGCACAGGAGAGTACAATCAGAATTCACGTAGTCAGGAGCAGTGGTGCAGATGTTTAACAATTTTGGGGGAAGAGTGCCGGATTTGTAGCCTTTGTTATAGTGGAAATACTCCCACCCAGGATAATTCACGCTACCAACGTGATGTCATAATCAATGTGACAATGTGTTGTGTACAATTGGCTCTTCAGAGTATTGTGTACAAGCCATATTTACCTCATGCCTGGATGTGAGGTGAAGAAGCAAAGGAGGTTAGGGACCAGATACTACAGGGAACTGTGGATCCTTTAGGCAGATGCTCAGAGTAAATCTTAGGCTAATGACATTTGAGCATAAGCTTAAATGAAGAGAAAAGAAGCCATAAAATTATGAAGTAAGTCGTGTGGGGGGGGGGGGCGTTTAGGGGAGAAACAGTGAGCACAAAGGCCCTGATGCAAGAAATATCTTGTATGTCTTAGGAACAGAAAGGCCACTGTGAGAGGAGAAGTAGGCAAGGGCTAAGTCACACACAGCTTTGTTGGCACAGGAGGGATTTAAATTGTTTATGCATGAGATGGGGGAGTCAATGATATGACCTGATTTATATTTTCAAAGAATTACTCTGGCTGTTGTGCAGGGAAACAGTGAGCTGCAGCAAAAATGCTCTGCAAAGGTGAAAACAGGATGGCCAATTTGAAGAGTGGTGTAGTAATCTAGGTAAGAGGAGTGGAGCGGTAGAGGTGGAGGTGATGGAAAAATGCTCAGTTTGGAATATGATTGACAGGGAGATCTACCAAAGTAATTTATGAATTGGATGAGAGGGGGCAAGTGAGGAGTCAAAGGCAATCTCAAGAACTTCTCTTAGTTAGATTTAGCTACTATGTGAATAAGAGGCTTAGCTACTGCATGGCCCTATTGGCTGAGATGGAGAACACTAAGGCAAGAGCAGGTACAGAGGGAAAATCAGGAGTTCAATTTTGGTCATTTTAGATGGTAGTTATTGACATCCAAATAGAGGTGTCAAGGAGGCAGCAGAATATGCAAAGTCTGTAGCTCAGGGGAGAGGTCAAGAATGAATGATCTTGCCTGGCCAGTGTGCTAAGTGGTTAAGCATTGACTTATAAACCAGGAGGTCACAGTTCGATTCCCAGTGAGGGCACATACCTTACCAGAGTTACAGGCTCGATCCTCAGGGGGCATGCAGGAGACAGCCGATCAATGATGATCGCGCATCATTGATATTTCTATCTTTCCCTCTCCCCTCCTCTCTGAAATCAATAAAAAATATTTTTAAAGAAAGAATGAATGATCTGGGTGATTATGCCATTGGAGCATCATTTGAAAACCACTATCTCAGAGAATAATGCTAGACACTCGGCCTTTAAAAAGCCCCTGGGAAGGAAGCAACCTTTTATAGGGAGATGTGTCCTCTGCTGAGCTCTCCACATTCCTGAAGTTACAGCTATTAAGGGACACTCTATTTCTGGAAAGATCCTGTTCAAATCCACACTTAATCTAAAGGAGATTCCTTCCCTATCAACTTAATTAGAGAATTGGGTGTTCTGATGTTCAGAAGATGGGGCAATGGTTCACAACCCTGGCCACACATAGTCACCAATGAGCTTTGAAAGATACATGTGGGTCCCACCCCAAAAAATCCTGCTTAATGGTTGTGCAGTGGTGGGTGATAGGGACTCATCTTCAAAGGAGTTAAATTGGACAAGGCACAGAAAGGCTGTGATGGAATCAAAAACTGAAGGACTTGGCAAAACTGAGATGTTTGCTAAATCATCTGGGAAGAGAGAAGTCTGCAGTCTGGAGTGGGATGATTACATTGTGATTCAGAAGGTGGTTCAGGATGTGACACGGGAATTGAGATGGAATAGAACAAAAGATCACTGCTGGGGATACAGGAGGTGAAGTAATTGGAGTGGCCAGGGCATTGGGAAATCCTTGGGAAGCTTGCTCAGGGTGTGAAACTTGACTTTTTAGATTCCATATGTAATGAGATCATGCAGTATTTTTCTCTGTGTCAGGTTTATTCCATTTAGTATAATGTCCTCCTAGGTTTATCCATAGGTTCACAAATCACAGAATTTCCTTCAGATTTTCTAAGAGGGTAGAGCTTAAGTGTCCTCATAAACACACATAAATAAATATATACAAGTTTTATATGCCAATTATACCTCAATAAAGCTGAAACAATCAATTCAACTTTCAAACAAGTGACTTAGAATATTACCATTTAGTAAGCAGGGACTACTCTAATATAAACTTTTTGGAGGACACTGATTAGAAATCCTTCCAATATTATAAATCTCTAGCCATTTATTTTATCCAGCTATCTAGTGTGACAAACACAAAATCTGCATTTCATTTTTGGGTGGGAGTTCTCAGAAACTATGAAGGACAATATTACAGCAACACTGTAATAATGGGCCAATACCATCACTTCCTATGTCCCCAGATGCCCACCATTGCCACTGCAGCCACCACTAACTCACATAGAGTACTGCCATCTGTATGCTCTCCATAATGAGAAATGCAGGCCCAAGCACTGCTCAAAGCAAAGGAACCTCCTTCTCTCTGGCCCCTGCCATCCCTGTGCTGTACAACACAATGCAGGCAACCACTTCCTGCTGATGGCTAATGAATGAAATTCAACAACTGGAGAAGGTGATTTATCTTCTTAGTACCATAACCTTCTACTCAATTGGGAAGGACTGACAAGAAATAAGAAGCCACACAACAAGAACTAAAGTTTAGAAAATCCCTGACGACATGTAAGCAAATAAGGAAAAATCAGTAAGTACCAAAATATTTCATGTGAGAAGTCTGCCAGGACTGGTGTCTTTTCTCTTGTGCTGAGTCACAGATAATCGGCTCCCCCAAAAATAACTCTTAAGCCCTTTTTTTCAAAGACAATTTACTTGGAGCATGCACAGGTCCTTCTCTATCATTAATCTAAAAATGCCCTGTTCACTCTTTCCTTTTCACAACTTTCTATCCACCAAAGGGAAGGGGTATATTTTAATTATTTGTAAGTGGTAAATTCAGATCTTCTAATCCCCATTCTTTTGCTTTGGGGAAATGGCATCCTGTTTCCCTAAAAAAGAAGTGAAGAGATGATAACAAGATGGATGATTTTGCTTTTCTCAGGCACCACTCTGACCGCCCTCGGAGGAGGAGAGTTTGCAGTTAACAGGGGAAACTATGTTAGTAGGATATTCCCAATGCCCCCCACCTTCTCTTCCTCTTCTAGGGTTCCTCTTGGTAGGACATCTCAGAGAGCACAAAGAAATGAGATGTTCTAAGTAGCATTTCTGTCTCAATTATGTCTCAAATCATTTCATGTTTTTCCAACTCTGCGATACTCTCTTGCCCTCAACTCTCGCATGGAGTAGAGAACTAGCTTCCTCTCTGAATTCCATGTTTCCTACTGGCCCATCACTGGCAGGATATTTGGTCCTGTTTAAACATCCATGGAGAAATCCAATCCACATAGTTAATATAAATCCTGCTCTTCTGCAATATTCGAACCCTGACCCACCTACCTCACCCCATGTGCCAGCTAGGCTACTAAGGCAAAAAGGGTTAGGATTGGCAATACAGTCACAATTTACAATCCTATATAATAAAAGGCTAATATGCAAATCGATCGAACTGCAGAACGACCGGTCACTATGATGTGCACTGACCACCAGGGGGCAGATGCTCAATGCAGGAGCTGCCCCCTGATGGTCAGTGCGCTCCCACAGGGGGAGTGCCGCTCAGCCAGAAGCCGGGCTCACAGCTGGCAAGCACAGTGATGGTGGCAGGAGCCTCTCCCGCCTCCGTGACAGTTGGACATCCCCCAAGGGCTCCTGGGCTGCGAGAGGGCACAGGCCAGGCTGAGGGACGCCCTGAGTGCACGAATTTCATGCACCAGGCCTCCAGTGGACCAATAAAGCATAAAAGTATTTTTATAGTATTTTTCATGTATTAATCCTATAAACTAAAAAGTAGATACAAACGTTACAGTTGTTTTCCAAGCATGGACATTTCGGACAGGACCAAATTCAAGGACTATTTGGTATGGACCAAATATCTCCATGGGCATTTTGGAAAGTACAAAATGTCCAGAAACTGGCCCATCTCTTATCTGTTCTCAGCAACCAGAGAAAGCTTTTTTTTTTTTTTTTTTAAATAATTGCAGACTCACAAGTTGCAAAATCAGAACAGAGAGTTCCCTGTAACCTTCATCTAGCTTTCCCAATGATAACATTTTGCACGACATGTAGGAGATGGATGCTGATGCTATACCGTTAACTCAGAGTAATCTTTTAAAAATGAAACCTGATCATGCCAACTCACCCTCCTTTGAAAAACCTACTATTGGCTTCCAATCAACTCTTACAATAAGGACTAAGATCCTTAAACTGACCCATAAATAGAGTGACCACCACTCTGTTTGGCCAAAATAGACATGGTGCTCACACGTAGCAACAACAAACTACCCCATTTAGTGTGTAGCACACTCAAGAGTGTGGCAGTTTGGATGATAAATTATGCTGCCACCCACTCTGAGCTGTGTATGTCTGGCCCTGCCGTGGAGACCTCTAGCTTTTGCTTTGCACCTCTCTAATTCCTGCCCCCGAGCCCCCATATCACAGCATCTGGGACTTCCAGGGATGGGATGCGGAATGCGCAACGTTTCATCTTGCCACAGGGCCCTTGTATATATTCTTGCTGCCTGGAAAACACCCTCCCCACCCCCGGCCTAGTTAGTGCTCAGCGAAATCATCACTCCTTCCCCAGACGGGGTCCCATTCCTGTATTAAATGTCCTCACCCCACACTGGACCTCTCCCTTGAACTGCTTACCACAGCTGTAATCTTATATTTGTTTCCATAAATAAAGAATGAGCTGTAAGAAGGCTGGGGGCATATTTCTGTTTGCACAGCAGCATATCGCCAGAGCCAGTGTGGGACTTGCTGCGTAGGAGACAATGACTTCATAGCTGTGGACGGAATGGATCAGAGCTCAGCTGACAGGTTCATGAGCCACAGAAGCAAGGTGGTTAATGGCCTCGGGAAAAAGCAAAAGCAAAAATCACTGCATAACCTTTGCTGGTTGATGCCCATGTGGCTCACTTTATCATTTAAAAACCCAGCTTTGGAGTGAGACAGACCCAAGTTTAAAACTTGGTACCCATAAACCGAGGAACTTTATGCCAGTAATTTAACTTCTATGACTCTCAATTTCTTTTCATCTGTAAATAATAGTTGTAATACATAATTAACATATGTTACAGTTAAATAATGATAAAGTTCATCTACCCTACAATAATTATGATAAATGTATAGAACAATTATAATAATTAAGTATATAATTTATAATAATTATTATTAATAATAAAGTTGAGTAAGAAATACACAGAGCTTAACACTCAGGCATCATTAGGTGACTGTTACCCCTTAGCATTTGGCTAGAGTTACTTCGGGGAATCATGCTCCCTGGGTCTAAGACGCTTCCTTGTTCCATAAAAGACACGCAGTGAAGACTTAGTGCTCTTCACCGGCCCTGTCTCCTGCTCTGCCACGTCTCCCCTCCACCTCAAACATGCCATGTGATCCTGCTGTGACCCAGCCCACATCTGAGTGACTTCTTTGACTCTCTTTCCTTTCTCTCTACCACCCAGCACATCCACTGGGCAAGCTTGTCTGCTTTTTCTTCAATATAGATCCAGAATCTTACTTGCACCATATCCACTCCCACCACCCTGGCCCACCTGGATTACTGCATCAGCCTCCAGACAGGTCTCCCTGCTGCTGCTCTTGTGCTGTATTTCGAGCAGCTAGAATGATGCTGTTATAATTACGTCACGCCAGGGCACTCCTGCTCAGACCCTGCAGGGCTCCCCACACTCCATGGGGCACAGCACAGCGTGCTTCCGGTGGGACGCCTGCCACCGGCCTCCCTTGAATTCCCTCTGGCTCCTCTCCTCCCTCCTTCACATCTTCCCTCAAAGGACAGTCTTCCTCGCCACCTTACTTAAAACCACCACCTCAGCACGCTGTACCCCCTCTCTGCTTCTGTTTCCCCACAGCAATCACCTCCTACACATTTTGCTTATTTTCTTTATAATCTGTCCTCCCCATGAGAATGGAAAGTCCACAAGGGTAGGAGTTTTTATTTGTTCTCTCCCTGCTGTCTGCCTAGCACCCAACACTATGTCTGACAAGTATTAGATGCACAATAAACCGATCTTGAAAGAATACACGGATGAATGAATGAGTAAATAAATGAATGAGGCACCACTGCTCTTAAGGCATGAGCTGTCCAGGCACAATTTGGCATAAGTTATGGGGCACGAACTAGAGCACCAAACTTGTGTCAAGAATGCGCTGGGCAGAGGCCAGGATGAGAGGGTTAGGACACGTAAGCACATGGTGAAGGCGATGTGTTGGCAGTGGCTACGCCAGCCTCACCACGTTCCGGCGAGTGGCTGAGTGCAGAAGGTGGGTGCTCCCTGCACATAACGAGAGCTTGTGCAGTGATTTATATGGACTGCCTCGCCTCAGGGAGAGAGAAGTCTGCCACAGGAGACTGGCCGGAAATCTCACTGGCTCGGGAGCCAAAATGAAGCAGGTTTTGTATTAGCCAACTTAATTTCCCACTGTCAATTTAAATGAAATTTCCAGAAGAACATATGCTGAGAAACTAGCTCAGGATCCATTGTCCAGACCTTGGCAAAATAAAAGCCAAAAGAGGAATATTTCAAGTCTGCTGCCTGTCTTGTGTCTCCACAGCTTTTTGCCAAACAAACAAGCTTGTCTTGTTAGAAGCTGAAGACAGGGCTAAGACTCCGGGTAGACAGGCCTGGAAAGAAACTTTGGGTCGGATTTAAACCAACTTGGACTCAGCAGAGAGCACTGGATTCTGAATTAGAATGCAATTGTGCATAAGCTCAAGGAAGTGAACTCCATTAAAAAAAACAAGCAAACAAAAAAGCAACCAAGAATGTTAATACTGAGACCTTGTAAAAATCGGCTTGCAAATCTGAAGTCTGAATTACGCATCACGGTCACCAAAAGCCATGGTGCAACAGTGGAAGGAACAAACTGGATTATTACCCAATAACCTAAGGGAGAAGACATGTACAGTTTTTAATGGTAAAAAGCACTTCACAGACCCTCTGGTCTGTTTCCCATATCAGTCCTTCCCTAGACTTCTGAGCACAGTTCTCCCTACAAGCTGCCCAGACAGGGTAAATTAGGGCTTTGCTATGACAGTTCTCACATTTCTCTGACTTGCCAGTTCTTCCCTGCACTCAGTATGTAACACACTCACTTCAGGCTCCTTCATTATTTGCTCAGCCACCATCCCCACCTCAGTGACCTCAGTTCTCTTTTTGATTCTTGCTACACACTCACTGGAGCTTATCATTACACACCAGGCTGGGTGAAGGACCACAATCTCCAGGGTGTTGGCCTGATCCATTCTTAGCAGTGGGCCTGATATGTCAACGAATAGATAAAAAAGTTCAATAGGAGATAAGTCAATTGTCTCCCAGCTTATTAATGATAGAAGCAATTTGACAGCCAACGCCTTCAAATTTCTAATAGAATACCTCTTCCAAAATTAGGCGAGATAAAATAAGTTAACTTCTTTTTTTTTTCTAGTTTGTGTGGAAGACCATATATGATCTCTAAAATATGCAGACATTATACTTATCCAGGAAACATGTCCCAAAATCTTAGAAAACAATAGTTGGTCAAAATAATGCAATATATGTAAGGCACAGAATAAGACCTCCTGAGGAGGATGCATTAAATGTCCCAGATCATTAATATATCTATTCTAACTGGTTTCTATGTAATGTCATCATAGCAGCTGAAAAATGAAATAATTCTGGGTAGGTAACATAGTGTAGAATAAAATATTTACAGTTCTTAGTATTTGTATTTCAAATAATTGTTGAGAACCTTCCTATGGAATCAAGAATAAAAACTTAATAGCTCATTGACCTTTATGTATATTAGTCCTAAAATGGTGGATAAGTGAAAACAGATATTTTATTCACATGAAATCACAAAATTTTGTAGCTTAAATTATTTTCTAGCTCAGTGTGGTAATCGCTTGGTACTCTAAGAGAGTGATTATGAGGCTATCTTAAACTGCAGCCACTGCCCTAAAGAATGTCTATGGCCTGACAGATAATTGTATTCTCCTATTAAATATCAGTCCTTCAGGGCTAGTTACTATTGAGTATAAATGGGCCATTTTATATGCAAATAAAATGTGCTGAGATTTGAATAAAAAGCCCTGCATATATCTACTGACAAATAATCTCATTATGCTTCATATTAACAGACAGAACTTCTCAAAACATGAGATGCTAATATCACACACAACAAAAGGTAATTTCTTGAATTTTTATTTTCAAAACGTTCACAGTTGCAAATGTTTGCTTTCCTCATAGCTACCTCAGTTTTGGGATGTGCACTCTTACTTTTTTTTTTTAATCCAATGATTTCAGAGTATTGTGATTACTTATCAAACTTTTTCCTTTTTCTTTGGTCCTTGACTTGTCTTCAATTATTTTCCAAATGCCCACACACCTGGAAAAATAACTTCATCCCAGATACTGTACCGAAAAAGAGTCTTAGATTGCAGCTTTCCCAAGAAGCCTCGTGAACCTACTGAGCAGAGGGAGGAACTTCCACAGGCTTTCTACTGGGGGTATCATCCCTGCAGGTCACACATTTGCATTGCCCCCCCTTTTTTTTTTCTTAAACTGTCTTCTTTAAATTAGATTTTTGAGTGAAAGTACCACAGGAAAAGCCAGGGTTCTGCCTTTCACATTGGAAGGAGCAATGTTTGTGTGTCTCATATTCCATTTCAGACCTTTGCCTTTTAGTTTTAGTTACCACCTCTCCTGGTGCTGTGGCACAACTATTAAAATATATTATGCATATTTTATCCCTATCAGAGCAGAGTTAACCATACAAGATGAATAAGCCTATTTAAGGGAGAACAGAGGGAAGCATTTAATCACCATTTTCACCACTTGCCCTACAGCTTTGCCTGGAGCTCCTTGCCTGGAGCTCTCAGAGGCACACCGGAGAGTTCAAGGGCATGAGCGGTAAAGACTGAACTCTGATTTTCTGGCCAATACATCTAGCTCCCTAGAGTTAAAGGATCACACATTTCAACAAGAACTAAAGGACAGGATACAAGGGTGGACATCTTAGGGCTATGTCACCTAATCATGACATTATTGCACATTGGGCAATTTAATTATTTATTCTGAAATTTAAAGGAGGTACTACACCCACAAATTAGAGAGTTATTCAACCAGGAGCCAAAATTAAATATTTATGTTTATTGAGAAATACCTAAATGTTTATGATTGATAATAAAGTTAGTATTTTGCATTATAACAACAAGGTGGGGATCCTTTAAGCTATTTTCCAAGGAATTCAGGGAGCCATGTTCATTGTCAACATCCCTTCTCATACAATTCAAAGACAACAGGTGGACAGCTGAAAAATGCCAAGAAACTGAGATTTTGATCAACTTGTAAGCAATATTTGGATAGATGGCATTATGAGATATATTTGCATGAACGGTTAAAAGGCATACATACTTATTTGATCAATGTCAGTCATCCCAGCTAGACTGTAATTTCCACAATGTCAAGTCCCCCATCTGTTCTGCACATCACTGCTTCATTCTTGCTCAGAACAGTCCCTGTCACCTAGTATACCTTCAAAAATGTTGGTTAGATGGGTGGATAAAATTTAATGAACCCATGCTTTTCTAGCCCTAGGTATTGTCCTATTCCTTGCCCATTCTTCCAAAACTATAGTCACCCAACATTTATTCCTATTACTTGGATGATACACACACACACAAATACAGAGAGATTAGTGTGAAAATATATTTTTTTGTTAAAGCCTTTAAAACAGAATAAATTTTATATGCCCGTAAAATCTAGATGTTGAAAGCAAAGAAATGGACTAAATCTGTCCTTAAAATGAGACAGTTTCTATAATACAAAATTAAACCAATTTAATTAACATCTTAATGGCAAAAAGGCATAGCTAAGATCACCCTCAAAATAATGAAGTTACATAAAGATCCGCATGGTTAGAGAAGGCACTAATGGGCGTGCATGGAGCTTGTACTTGCTTCTGTGACAAAGGGGATGGGTGGGTCCCCGGGAAGGTCTGTGCTTCAAAAAATGACCTCTTACACAATCTCCATGATTTTCATCTTTCCCTACTAATTCCACTTTCCAAATTGAAGTTCTGGTATCTATCTAAAATGCAAATCCCATCATGTTGCTAGCTTGCTTTAAACACTTTCCCATATCAGTGGCGTCCATCGCTCTAAAAGCAACTTATTTTAGCCACTTGCTTGGCAAAAAAAGGCCTGACCTGAGCTGTGTCCCTCTGACAGAGTCAACCCCATTTCCCTCCACTCTTCACCACGCTCTCATAATACGGAAGAGATAGTGATGATGTCCCTGAACACACTGCATGAGTTCACGCCTCTGTGCCTTTGCTTATGCCGTTCCCTTTGTCTGAATGTGTCCTCACCTTCTGCCGCTGGTTGACACTTCCTCCCTTTAGAACTTATCAAGTTTCCTCTGTGAGATGTTAGGTTAAAAAGGCCTAGCTATTTAGTTAAATATAAGCCTGAGCATATCTCAGTATTTACGATGTTACATTGAAATTAACAAGCTACATGTCTGTTTCCTACACTAGACTCCAAATATCCCCATAGCACAAACTATGTCAAAGTCATCTTCATGCTTCCAGCACTCATTTCGGAATCGGAGTCACAGTACCAACCGAGTTGATACGTGTTAAACCAAATTAAGTATGTAACACTATCTTGTTATTTCTCCCATCTGCAAACTTTGGAATTTCCAGAAATTATCATCTCCTTTTGATATAAATTTCTAAATTAAGCTGTTACTATCCTTCAAAATTATAGGGCAATAACACTCATTTTAAATGATTGTGAACAAAAGCCATATGCTGATACTTATCTATAAGTAAATAACTTTATATTGGGAACTCAGGTGGGAAAATAGCCAAGCATGTGTTACCTTTATGCACTAACATTTGCAAAATAAGTAAATAAATAAACAAATCTTTATTTAAAATATATTTTTATTGATTTCAGAGAAGAAGGGAGAGGGAGAAAGATAAAAACATCAATGATGTGAGAGAATCATTGATCAGGTGCCTCCTGCAGGCCCCTGGGGATTGAGCCCGAAACCCAGATATGTGCCTGGCCAGGAATTGAACCCTGACCTCCTGGTTCATAGGTCGACACTCAACCACAAGGCCACACCAGACGGGCAAAAAAATAATATTTTAAAATGCAAGGGATGTTAGTGTTAGAACATCTCAGTGATGTTTCATGGTAACTAAATGATGTTATTTTCATATTTGGAGTGCTTTTAAATTTTTTTCTTTTTAAATTTAATAGCTCAAGCAAGTTTTATGAATTCAGAAATAATTATAAAATAACTTTTCTATTTCAAGCTAGCATGCCAACATATTGCCTAGAGAAACTTTCTTATAATTGTTATAAACTCAGAAAAAAATATAATAGAAATGCTGACATTCCTTGAACAATGGAGGTTCTAGCAGGCACCTCAGTATTATCAGTAGATAGTGCAGTCTCCAGTCTCCAATTTCCAGACAATACAGTGACTTAAACAGTACTCGCCAAAGCACAAAGCAGGCAATCTTTTTGGTCCTTTGTGAAATTTTCACATCTTTGACCTGCCCCCCTTCAATTTTCCCGTGTGCCACCTACCCACATATCTGTCTCATCCAATATTACTATTCTTTACAATTTCTTCTGGGCTTAGTTTTGTTACTACACTGAAATATTATGCATAATTATGTGAAGTTGCTATGGAGATTTTGTGTGATTTGACATGAGGAAAATCTATTGTGTTTGAGATAATTCTTCATACTAATGACTGACTCAGGAATCTATTTTTTCCCCTTATTTTCTCTGGGATTACAACCAACTGCATATATTTGAATATCTATAAGCAAAAGCCATTTTATAAATAACACAACTCAAAAAGTTACTGAATTCACCAAGAAGAAGATAAAGCATTTCAGGGCAGCCAGGTTACTGTCCTTCATAATTATAGGGCATGGCTTAGAAATACTTCTGACGTGGTGCTTTTTAAAATACCAGCTGAACTCTTGCCTGCATTTTTTAGGAAATGACCCCAAAATTATATATATATATATATATATATATATATATATATATATATATATATATATATATATATATATATATATTACTAAAGTTATATACTATATCACAACTTAGAAAATAAAATTTTGGTTTGTTAAACTATTGTGCAGAATTAAGGACAGATATAGCCACCTGATTAAAAACCATTTGTGTGTCCTACTGTGGCATGAACTATTTGGAAATGAAACCTATGGATAAAATTGATTATTTGACATTAGTGAAAGGCAATTCAGACTAAGGACTGTGAGCTAAATAATAGAAAGCAAACTTCACACCACACAACAAGGTCATAACTTTAATCTTTCTTGCCTGACCTCTCCACTGTCAGCTTAGGATGGGGAAAGTCCTGATGTATAAGATTGATTATCTTTAGATAACTCGCTTGTATTTCTCTGTTGGTCCCCTGATTGGCAAAGCTGACTGTAGGATCACAGTTGATTTTTGGAGAGAAATATTTCTCAGTGGAAAGAGAATGTTGATGAATCTAGCTGTTGGCCATCAGGAAAGTGACATTCTGAGGATAAACACAGAAGTGAAAGGAGTCAGATTTCCAAGTTAATGCAGACCAATTAGGCAAAGAATTCCTAAGAGACACTTTGTTCAAAAACACAACCAAGTTACCAATTTCCCAGACAACTGATTCTGGAAAGAGAGTATGGTCAACCCAGGATGATCTGACACCAGGGGTACCCAGATAAGCAATCCAATCAGAACAGACGTAATTAGTGAGCAGGAGAGGAAGGTGCATGGAGCTGGAGGGGATGACTAAGATTCTTGTGAACAGGGAGGTCAGAGCCCTTCTGTGTGTTTCTCTGGAAGGTAGAGTTGGTATCTTTGTATAAATCAGAGTGGTAGTAACCATAAAAAATTGAGGAAAAGAGGGAGAGGAAGAAAGAGATGAGGATAGACATAATGCAAATGCTTTTATACACCCAGATAATATAAAAGAAGTATAAAAAGGAAGCCTTAATAAACATACTTAGCAAAGAGGAAGTTTACCTGTTAGGGCTCCTGTAAGAATGTTAGGTAGGCTGATAAAGGACTCCAGTTTAGCCCTAGCTGATTTGGCTCAGTGGATAGAGCATCAACCTGTGGACTAAGGGATTCAGGGTTCAATTCCAGTCAAGGGCACATGCCTGGGTTGCGGGCTTGATCCTCAGTGGGGGGCATGCAGGAGGCGGCCGATCAGTGATTCTCTCTCATCATTGATGTTTCTCTCTCTCTCTCTCTCTCCCTCTCCCTTTCTCTCTGAAATCAATAAATAAAATAAATTTTTTAAAAAAGGACTCCAGTTTAGTCAAGTACCAATTAAGTCTGAATAGCAAGGGATTCCTTTCATTGTCCTGATGGTAATGCCATGATGTGCCTTCTCAGAGTCTGAGAATCGTCCACACCAGACATGCCTATTAGTGTCAGACAAGTACCAGAGCAGGTGGGGAGAACCAGGGGATTGTTCTCTGTGCCCAAACTGGTTAATTTCCAGAAATAACAGAAGATTGTTCATGGAGGAAAAAAGGAAGAAACTTATATAAGGATGTCAATGGAAAATAAGACAATTTTCAAAAGCCTGGTGAGTGGAAGATCACGGCAAGTCAAAACAGAGCTGGGAGGCACTGAGGGTCTCCTCATGGAAGGAGAAAACAGCAGCTCAGAGGGAGGAGGCACAGCCCTCTCACAGGACAGGTGTGAAACAGCAATGGTCAAGCTCAAGCAAGAGGCAGGGACCTAGCCTGCAGCCTGGAGACTTCCTGCTGAGGTCCACAGGCATCCACAGACAGCTACCATTTGGCTAACCAGAGGTCTGAGTCTCATCAGAGATAAGAGGGAGAGCCTCACCCACCACACAACCAACACACACAACCAGCTTTCAGCTCAGGTAGAGCAATGAAACTCAGGTAAAAGCAGAGAAACGTGCAGTGAGATCTCTAGCGGCTTCGAAATGCTGCATAGAAAACGAAAGAATGTGAGAGCCCAATTAGGCATGTCCAGTTCAAGAAGGGCTAGAGGAGTGAGCAGGATAATTTGGGGCGTAAACAGCTGAATGTTTAGAAAAAGCCAAAAGGATTTGGTTGTCTCAGTCAATATTCGTTAAGCAGAGCTGCAGATATAGATTCAGAGATTTCCTCATTATACAAAGTCCTATTTTTATGGATCCACAAAAATCCCAATGAAAACCTTTAAACTTTGTATCTCATTTCAGTGGTATAAAAAGGATGAATATTAACTCTACACTGCATGTATTAATATACAACTTCTGAACAAATACTGTCATGTTGCCCAGTGTCTTCTTTGTACTTTTGATCACAATGTTCTCGTTAATCTTACCTAATAATAGACAAACATGTAAATTGACTGTACCTTCGCTAGGCCCATAGCCAATCAGAGTGAGTATGCAAATTAACACAAAAATATGGCGGTTAATTTGCATACATAGGCACCCAGCGCCTGTGTTCCAGGAACATCCTGGCACCCAGGTCACTATGAGGTAAGGCACGTGGGCCCAGAGCAGCCTGGGAAGGGCCTGAGCCAGGGGGTTCCTGGGCAGGGCCAAGCCTGCAATCAGAACGAGGGGGCAGAGGCAGAGCCTGTCATCTCAGGGAGCGGACCCCCTGCAATCGATCGCAGGGAGCTGGGGGGTCTGCTTTTGGCCTGGGCAGGAGCAGACTCCCTGCGATCGATCACCTGGTAGGAGCAGACCCCCTGCAATCGATCGCAGGGAGCTGGGGGTCTGCTTTTGGCCTGGGCAGGAGCGGACCCCCTGCGATCCATTGCCTGGGCAAGAGTGGACCCACTGCGATCGATCGCAGGGAGCTTTCGACCTTGGGCAGGAGCGGACACCTGGAGGCTTTCGGCTTGGGCAGGAGTGGACCCCCAGGCCTGGGCGGGAGCGGAGCCTGCGATTGATAGCAGGGAGCTGGGGTCTGCTCCTTCCCAAGGAGCGGAGCCTGTGATCGATGGCAGGGAACTGGGGGTTCGCTCCTGCCCAAGGAGCAGAGCCTGCGATCGCAGGGAGCTGGGGGTCCCCTGCCCAAGGCTTTTGGGCAGGAGCAGAGCCTGCGATCGATCTCAGGAAGCTGGGGGTCCCCTGCCCAAGGCCGAAAGCAGGCCTGGGCAGGGGCGGAGCCGGCGTTTAGAGGGAGCTGGAGGGCCCCTGCCCAGGCCTAAAGCTTTGGCCAGAGGCTTTAGGCCTGGGCAGGGTCCAGCCCGCGATTGGTGTGAACTATAGAGAAAACACCTTTTCTGACTGCACATTGGGTAAGCTTCCTGTATGCCACTGGTAATATTCTTAGTAACTTGGTTAATAAGAATCCAAAAAGGTGATCTAGGGTTTTTCCACCACACTTCTGGAGAAAAAAATGAAGGTCCGCTGCTGGAGGGCTAAGAAATGTCATATCCTGCCCTAGCCAGTTTGACTCAGTGGATAATGCCTCGGCCTGCTGACAGTAGGGTCTGGGTTCGATTATGATCAAGGGCATGTACCTAGGTTGCAGGCTCCTCCCTGGCTGGGGCCCAGGTCAGGGCTCATGCATGTGATCGATATGCATGAGGCAACCAATCAAAGTGTTCCTCTCACTTTGATGTTTCTCTCTGTCTTTCCCTTTCTCTTCCACATTCTCTAAAAGTCAATGGAAACATATCCTCAGGTGAGGATAAAAAAAAGAAAAGAAAGAAAGAAATGCATATCCTATGAAAGATACATCTTGAAAATGCCTAAATAAAGTTGTCATTTTTTCTTGGTGAAGGGACTGGAGTCCGTGTTGATGAAAACACCTTGGTGGCTGTGGTGACTGGCAGTGGCTGCAGCAGCGGGGTGATGGGGCTGGTGCCTTCCCCTGATCAGCCCGGTTGCCTCCCACAAAGGGAGGCCAGACTGTGGCTTAGGCCCGCTCCCCGTGGGGATCGGGCCTAAGCCATCAGTAGGACATCCCCTGAGGGCTCCCAGTATGTGAGAGGGGGCAGGTTTGGCTGAGGGACCCCCCCAAACCCCCCAATGCACAAATTTTGTGCACCGGGCCCCTAGTAGCTAATAAAGAGAGAACAGAGGTAGAATTAATGAATGCATGGCAGATTCCTGCCACAAGTAAAGGCAAAGAAGATACACTCACACAATAAATAAATACTGGGTAGCTCCAAGGGTGAAAATTGAGTCATCAACCATTACAAGACCACAGGGCAACCAAACTCAAAAGAACTCACTACTGCCTTGGCTGGGTGGTTCAGTTGGCTGGAGTACTGTCCCATGCACAAGTGGGTTGCAGGTTCGATTCCCAGTCAGGGCACCTACCTGGGTTGTGGATTTGATCACTAGGTCAGGCTCATATGAGAGGCAACCAAATGATGTTTCTTTCTCTCTCTCTCAAATCAATAAAAACATATCTGTAAGTGAGGATTTAAAAAAAAAAGAACCTACTACTACTACTACTAGAAAAACACACAAAAAACTACATTCAAATTGCAAGTCTAGCAAATTTTAAAAACAGCTATCATATTAAATTCATGTTATATTTTTTAATTTTATAGTTTTCAATTTTTAAATGTATTTTGACTCTGTGTATAAGAGAATAGTAAGCATTGGCATGTGTGGAAGATGGGACATATAATCGAAGGAAAAAGAGAAACATCTGTAAAAATGGAGTCACATGGCTTACAAAACCTGTAGAGACCTACAAAGAGTATTGAGGTAAGCCTGTCCTGAGAGTCAGATGAGAACGAGGATGGGATTGACTTACTGCCTGATGCAGAGGCTGTGATGCTAATAGAAGCAGAATCATCAATTCCTATGTCACTTCCACCTTTGCTATCCAGGCACAAGTTCTCCAAGTTGAAAACAAGAGGAAAAGATGAAGTTCAAGGTAAGTAAAGAGACCCAAGGGAGATCAGCCAGCTGTTTTGCATAAATTCAAGTCTCAGCAATAGATTACACTCAGCAAATAAAAGGACCTAAGGAGGGATGTGCAAGTACTGTTGACAATCTTGGGAGTCAAGATGAGTCAAAAGGACTATCTATCTATCTATCTATCTATCTATCTATCTATCTATTTATTTATTTGATATGTTTTTATGTTTTTATTGATTTCAGAGAGAGGAAGGGCTCTAGAGGGAGAGAAAGAATCATCAGTTGGCTGCCTCCTGCATGCCCCATACTAGGGATGTAGGCCTCAACCTGGGTATTCACCCTGACTGGGAATTGAACTGTGACCTCTTGCTTAATGGGTTGATGCTCAATGAGCAACACTGGCCAGGCCAATGTATTTATTTAAAAAAAAAGAAACATTTCAGAATGCCCTTTTTTTAATTTTCAAAAGCAAAGAGAGGTTTTTAGACTGATAATCATCCACCACAAAAAAACCCCACAACATATATAAAATGTACTATTTTAAAAGACCATATTAAAAATAAAAGGCTTCTACACAGCAAAAGAAACCATCAACACAATGAAAAGGGAGCCCACTGTATGGGAGAACATATTTGGCAGTGATACATCTGATAAAGGTTAATATTCAAAATACTAATATATAGGGAACGCATACAACTTAACAAAAGGAAGATAAACAATCTAATTAAAAAATGGGCAAAGGACCTAAATAGATACTTTTCCAAGTGGACATACAGATGGCCAATAGACATATGAAAAAATGCTCAAAGTCACTGATCATTAGAGAGATGCAAATTAAAATGACCATGAGGTATTACCTCAAACCTGTCAGAATGGCTACCATCAACAAATAACAAGTGCTGGCAAGGATGTGGAGAAAAGGGAACCCTAGTACATTGCTGGTGGGAATGCACATTGGTGCAGCCACTATGAAAATCAGTATGGATTTTTCTCAAAAAATTAAGTATGGAACTGCCATTTGACCATGATCCCACTTCTAGGCATATATCCTAAGAAACCCAAAACACTAACCAGAAAGAATGCATATACCCCTATGTTCACAGCAGTGCAATTTACAATAGCTAAGATCAGGAAGCAGCCTAAGTGCCCATCAGCAGATGAGTGGATAAAAAAAACTGTGGTACATTTACACCATGGAATACTATGCAGCTATAAAAAAGAAGGATATCTTATCCTTTGAGACAGCATGAAGGGGCCTGGAGAGAATTATGCTAAGCAAAATAAGCCAGTCAGAGAAAGTCAAGTATCACATGGTCTCACTCATATGTAGAATCTAATGAACAAAATAAACTGATTAACAAAATATATCCAGAGACATAGAAGCATAGAACAGACTGCAGAATCTCAGAGGGGATGCAGGGGGGGAGGGGTGGGTGGGAAGAGATCAACCAAAGAACTTGTATGTGTATATGCATAACCCATGGACACAGACAATATGGTGGTGAAGGCCTGGGTCGGGGGTCAGGGGTCAGGGCGGGCTGGATGTGGTCGATGGGTGAATAAAGGGGATATATGTAATACTTTCAACAATATATATATTTTTAAAAAGGCCATATGACAATTAGAAAAGAAAGCAATGGTCACTAGGAGTTATAGAGGCTACCTGAAGAAACTCTTAATATCTTTTGGAAAAAGTAACAAGACCAAGAGGCAAAGTGAGTCTGGATTTCTGCTGAGGGTTTAATAAAATACTTCTTGATGCTCAGGAAGCAGGATACAGAAACAGAGGACCCATGATCATTTTCATTAAGTGAAACTGCACAGGTGTAGTGTAGTATTCTCTGCCTCACAACAAGCTGAAATGAGGCCACAGAGAATCAGGACAGGCCTGCACTTAGCCAGACCTCTCAAGTTGAGGAGCTGCTGTGCACTGACCGGTTCAGGGGCTACAAGGCCAGCTCACTGCTTGGTTTTGTAAATGAGGTTTCATCGGTGCAGTCACACACTACCGCCTAGGGCTGCTTCCGTGACAAAGACCATATGGCCCACAGAGCTAAGACATTTACCACTGGGCCCTTTACAGAGAAAGTGTGCCCACCCCTTACTAGTCATGTCAGCTAGGATGTGTCACAACCTCTCTGGCACTCATTTTCCTCATGCTCATTCATAGAAGCTGATCACTGCAACAAATGCTTCAAAAGGCATGTAATACAATAATGTGTAAGAATGCTCTTTCTGGATTGTAATGTGCTATACACATAGAAGACATATCTTATGATCGCTCTGCCTGTTCAAGATTGACAGTAGTGCTTTTCACAATAAAGGCATGCTCATCTCCAATACACAGGAGACCCTGGTAGGCTTTTAGATGGATGGGTAGATAAAGGATGGGTAGATGGATGAGAGGAATAACTACACCTTAGTTAGCAGTGACTCTGTGTGGGACACATAGTGTTTTAGATATAATAGCTCATTTCATCCTTGTCACAAACCTGGACATTCCTTACACTTTCCTGTTAAGTAAAGGAAAATAAATGTAAGTAATAATAATTATACTATCAGGAGTGACAACTAATATTTATGAAGCATTTACTATGTTCTAGCCACTGTGCTAAGTACTTATAAATGTTATTTCATTTTATATTCTCATCTATTTCATGAAGTGCTGGTATCAGTATCATCATCATCACTATCACCATCACCCCATATTTTTAAATGATAATATTAGGCCCAGAGAAGCTAAGTAACATCCCAAGGTCACACATATGATAACTGGCAGAGCAGGAATCAAAACTTTGTCTTCCTACTTCTGTTCTACCTCTCATATTCTGGGGCAATTGGTTTACATTAACTAGCCTAAGTTTATTAAAGGTAAATGTAAACTCTTATAGGAAAATTTCAAAATAAACTCTTTGAAGTATCTGAAGGAAGCTAACAGCAGTTCCTATGAAAAATGTTTCTTGAAAACTTTATTTTCAACAAATTTTAGACTTAAAAACTGGAAGATTCCACAGAATACCATTGTATTCCTCATCTAGCTTCCCCTAACGATAAATGAAAACACAGCACAGTGGTGAGAAGCAGGAGAGTCACACTAGCACAATACTAAACTACAGATTTTGCTGAATTTCACCAGGTTTTCCACCTGTGTTTCTCTTCTGCACCAGGATCCTATTGAGGACCCCACCTTGCATGCAGTTGTTATCTCTCTTTAGTTGCCAGTCAGTAATAGTTTCTCAGTCTTACCCTGTCTGTCATGTTCTTGGCACTTTAGAAAAATATTGATCAGTTATTTTGTCGAATGCCTCTCAGTTGGTTTGTCTGATTGTTTCCTCATGACTGGTCTTAGGCTGTGTTCTCCATGCATCGTGCCAGGGTTCACAATGTCAATGTCTTATTTGTTGTAACAAACTACATTCTCAACAAATTGACATATAGCTAAGTTATTAACATATTTGCACACACACAAAATCTCTTGATAGTTCCAATTAAGAAATTGTTGAGAACCTCTAGCAAAAGTAATATCAGTTCCACCTTTCTCAACAATGGCTAGATTATTGGAACACGCACTGAGCTATGAGAACCCCAGGTTTACTTCTTATTCCTCACGGTAACCCTACTAGTAGGTGTTGAATCTCAACTGCATGCTGACTGACAGAAATGGACTCCAAATGTGTGTGTACCCGAACTCCAAAAGACAAGGCCAGCTTGGGTCATGCTCCAAATACTCATTCAGTACCTGGTATGTGCCAGGATTCCAGGCTAGCCTGACGGCCTGTCGTACCTATGAACCAGGCTGACTGGATGATGGGCACTAGGAGGAGGATATTTCCAAAATCTCACCACATCGAAAATTAATTTTCCTGAATCCCATTACATAGAAAAATATGTTTTTCAGAATCCTACCACACATAAAAAATAAATAAAAATAAATACAGGGCATCCCAAAAAGTGTATATGCCCTGATACAGCTGATAGCTCCATTTTGAAAATTAAATATATTTTAATAAATAATAAAACACTGCCTTTATAGTTATTCAAAGTATGTGCATATATTTTTGGGGACACCCTATATATATGCCTTGATTCATATATACAGGTATATAAGGCAACAGAGAATATCTATATCTATATCTATATCTATATCCTCTATATCTACATCTACATACTGCATATTTAGATTGAAAGACATAAGTTCCATGAAGGCAACAGGAGTTAATTTTCTAACATCTTGTTCAGCACGTAGTCAACTTCAGAACTGCAACATCATACAAGAAGAGCTTGCTGTGAAAGCGCTGAAGACCCATCCCTACTCACACAGGCATCCTGTGGAGGCCATAAAGAGGCTCTCTTTTTATTTATTGATCTGATTTCTATAAGCTTCCTGGGTTTCAACATTTTTCTCTCATTTTTCTTGTTAGATTTATGCCATCTGAAAACTATAGCTTCATTAAATTTGAAATGTGTTCACTATACAATTTCAGTCACTGTGAGGGGGAAAAAGCCTTTAATAATTCAAGTAGCAGAGGTGTATCCTGCTGGCACTAAGATGCTCTTGTAAGATGTTAGTCATCAGTATTTCTACTGAAAATGCCTATTCAACAATATGCTCTCATTATTTCAGTTATAGACACTTTCCTGATGGCAGGCATTTAAAACATAATAAATCAATGGAGGGAAAAGGATTGGTTCATCTTACAAACCAAGTCCTGCAGAAGTGGGAGAAGCAGTTTAATGGATAAGTGGTTTTTGATAATTTAGTTTTGCAATTTTTGATAACCATTTTAAGTAACAATTTCCTTTCTGAGAATCTTTCTTTATAAATCTCATCAAGAGTAAAATAGTAAAGAAGATAAAGTTAGAAATTTATTAGAGACTTTTAAAAAAATATTGGTAATTTACATCTAAGTAAAGATTTTTTTTATTATTATTAATCCTCACCCGAGGATATATTTCCATTGATTTTTAGGGAGAGGGAAGAGAGAGGGAGAGACAGTGAGAAACATCCAGGTGAGAGAACACATAGATTGGGTGCCTCCTGCACACTAGGGCCAGGGAACCTGCAACCAGAATAGAACCCAGGACCCTTCAGTACACAGGCCTACGCTCTATGCACTGAGCCAAACTGGCTAGGGTCATCTAAGCAAAGATTTTAAATACTTCAACTAAAGAAACATCTGTTTTGATGAAACCTCCTTTTACAGTGTTTATTAAATTCATATGACACTTAAAAATTACAATGTGTTGGAAACTGAAAAACATTAAGAAACCATAGTTAAACACTTCTTATTGACCTAGTGTCTCTTAAAGTCAGGATTTGCAGTATAAATTGGTATAACCTTTATGGAGAACAGTCTGATACTATGTACAAAATTTTAAAGTGCATATATAACACATCGACGCCCAAAATGTATCATGAGAACATGGCAATACGAATAGACAATAATGTAAGTGCATTTATGTTCACCAAGGCCTTGTTTATCATATTAAAATGATATAAATGCCCAAATAGGGATTGGCTCACACATCTGAGGTCAAGTGGTCCTCAACTCCATTATGTTCAACCATGAAATAACCTGGCTTCCATGGAGCCTTCTTACCATTCTTCCCGTGTGCTGAATGTGAGCTCTTGTTCATCTGAGCAATACAGACCATCAGAACAAAACAACAGAAACATCCACCACCAGACCCTTCCACCCATTGGGAAGACTGCGCTCCCTGCCTGGCCAGGGTTCCAGGTCCCTGCGGCGCTGGCGGCAGCCCTGCCCTCCTTGGTCTCCCGGGTCTGAGGAATTGTGGGCTTTCCCTGCATCTCTTTTCACCAGATCAGAGCAGAGGGGACTTGGGTGGTGGAGGAGGGACCCAGCAAATCCCAGAGCTCTCTTCCCTCCAGGGAGAGTCCTGACCTTCATCTTCACTTTGGTGAGATTTTATTGGAAGATATTTTCTGAAGCCCAAAAAGAAAATACAAGTTTGAAAAGCACTGTGGTAATGCTCAGTTCTCTCTCTCTTTTTTTAGTGAATGCAAACCAGAAAACGAAGTGTTAATTTTAATTACAGGGATTGTAGATCTCAAATTTAAGACAGGGCTACAACTCCTACTCAAAATACTTTGCACCACATGCATTTTTAAATTTTTAAAAAATCTTTATTGTTCAGATTATTACAATTGTTCCTTTCCCCCCCCCCCCCATAGCTCTCCTCCACCTGGTTCCCATCCAACCTTCTGCCCTTACCCACCCCCCCACCACTGTCTTCATCCATAGGTGTACGATTTTTGTCCAGTCTCTTCCCGCACCTCCCACAACCCTTTCCCCCCGAGAGTTGTCAGTCCACTCCCTTTATATCCCCCTGATTCTATTATATTCACCAGTTTATTCTGTTCATCAGATTTTTTTATTCACTTGATTTTTAGATTCACTTGTTGATAGATATGCATTTGTTGTTCATAATTTTTATCTTTACCTTTTTTCTTCTTCCTCTTCTTAAAGAATACCTTTCAGCATTTCATATAATACTGGTTTGGTGGTGATGAACTCCTTTAGCTTTTTCTTATCTGTGAAGCTCTTTATCTGACCTTCAATTCTTAATGATAGCTTTGCTGGGTAGAGTAATCTTGGTTGTAGGTTCTTGCTGTTCATCACTTTGAATATTTCTTGCCACTCTCTTCTGGCCTGCATAGTTTCTGTTGAGAAATCAGCAGACAGTCATATGGGTGCTCCCTTGTAGGTAACAAACTGTTTTTCTCTTGCTGCTTTTAATATTCTCTCTTTGTCTTTTGCTCTTGGCATTTTAATTATGATGTGTCTTGGTGTGGTCCTCTTTGGATTCCTTTTGTTTGGGGTGCTGTGTGTTTCCTGGACTCGTAAGTCTATTTCTTTCACCAGGTGGGGGAAGTTTCCTGTCATTAATTCTTCAAACACGTTTTCAGTATCTTGCTCACTCTCTTCTTCTGGCACCCCCATAATTCGGATGTTGGTATGCTTGAAGTTGTCCCAGAGGCTCCTTACACTATCTTCATATTTTTGGATTCTTGTTTCTTTTTGCTTTTCCAGTTGGGTGTTTTTTGCTTCTTTGTATTCCAAATCTTTGACTTGATTCTTGCGATACTCTAGTCTGCTGTTGGATCTCTGTATATTATTTTTTATTTCAGTAAGTGTATGCTTAATTTCTAGTTGGTTCTTTTTCATATCCTTGAGGGTCTTGCTAAATTTATCAGCCTTTCCTAGAAAATTCTTGAAAAACCTTATAACCGTGGTTTTGAACTCTATATCCAGTATTTTGCTTTCCTCCATTTCTTTCATTTGTGACCTGTTTCTTTGTCTCTGCATTTTGGCTGCTTCCCTGAGTTGATAGAGTGGCTTTGTGTGCTAGGTGTCCTATAGGGCCCAGTGGCTCAGCCTCCCCAGTTACCTGAGGTGGACACTCTTGGTGCACCCCTTTGTGGGCTGTGTGCACAGTCTTGTTATAATTAAGCCTTGATTGTTGTTGGTATCACTGGGAAGAATTGACCTCCCGGGCCAATTGGCTGTGAGGATCAGCTGTGTCTATGCTGGGAGAACTTCTGTGCTGGAGACATTCTTATGAGACAAGATTTGCAAAAGCCTCTGTGCTCAGCTTAGATGGGGCAGAGTCTCAGGGCGGAGCAGACAGCAATGGCTTCCCGTCAGCCCTGCCCTATGAGGACCCTGGGTCTCAGTGTCCTGCGGTAATTGCTGCAAACACCTCTGAGAGAAAGCCGCCCTCACATTTCACCCGGTGCCAGACAGTCCAGTTTCTCCCCGAATGAGTCTGGGTCCCCAGAGTCTCACCTAGAACTGGAGTTCAGAGCCATTGGGAGCTTTTGTCTCCCTCCCGGTTGAGAAAGCCAGCCATGTACTCAGTTGCCAGCCCTCTCCGCACATGTGCCTCAGTACTCTGCCTTCTGCAGCTCCTCTGAGTCTCAGTGTGCTTTTCTCTTTCCTTCTAGTTGTAGAATTTCCACTCAGCCAGACTTCCTGGTGTTCTGGATGATGTCTGTTTTGTCTTTTAGTTGTAGTTTTGAAATTGTTGTGCGAGGCAGCAGTTTAGGTGTTTACCTATGCTGCCATCTTGGTTTCTCCTCCCACATGAATTTTAAAAATAATAATAGTTGCATTTATTAGATAATAGAGAACATATATTCTACCAGTGACCTAGTGCACGGATTCATGCACATTGAAAGGACATTAAGTAGATGGTGGCCGAAATGGGCTGGACATGCCCTGGAGGCAACCTCCCGCAGTCCTTCCCCCGGCATCTAAGGAGTGAGTGGGGGTCCCTCTGGCAGGTGGGGTCCCTTAGCCTGGCCTGCGGAGATCAGGCCAAAACCAGCTCTCCGACATCCCCCGAGGGGTCCCGGAGTATAAGAGGGCACTCTGCAAAGTTGCTGTCGTACAGGGTGTGGAACGCAAATGCATGTGTGCAGTAAACCAGATTTGGGCCCCAGAAACAACATAACCCACAGCCAAAGGTAGAATCACGTGGCCCCATGAGGAATTGGGCTCCCTCCTCTCTGATTTTGAGGTGCACCACCTGAGAACCGCTGCTGCCAAGTCACTGTAGCTCAGCAGCTCCTGCATCGAGTGTCTGCCCCCTGGTGGTCAGTGTGCGTCACAGTGACCAGTCGGACAATTGGACACTTAGTATATTAGCCTTTTATATATATAGATATTGTGTATTACTCCCAACAAGGACTTGGGGCAGCATCTCATAGTCAAATGCATTAATATTTGTGAAGTAAAACATATAAATGTGTACACCAAATGAATTAAACACAAACTATAGGTTGCCTCACAAATTACATTAGATTTTTCTGTCAACCGAGTTGGGCCAAACCTTTAAAAAGCAAACAGAAGAAAACAGTTGACTTTTGGAGCTTTACGGATGCTGGGATGGTGTCTATGGGACTGTGTACCTGAGTGATGGGCAGAGCTGGGGTCATGAGGAGCTGAAGGTGGAGACTTCAGCCCAGACACCCACTGAACGGGACCCAGCAAACAAATGTTCAACAAGGAAGGCAAAGAGCAAAAGGACAGGCTCTGTACAGAGGGAGAAATATCTCATCAAGGATGACAAACTAAAGATTATAGTAAGACCTTTCAGCAGCCCATATGTATGTCTATCATTCTCTAAAAGGGACTATATGTTCTTTAATATCCATACAGCACCCTAATAATTTGGTAAAGTGAAAATGTGCTCACTTTGTATTGTTAAGAGGGAAAAGCTGAAAAGAAACAAGCATTTTCCTTCATTATCAGGATAGATAGATAGATGGATAGATAGGTAGACAGAGAGGTCTCTTACCCTTCCATGCACATGGATAAAAAAATATCTATGTGAAATGATAAATACCAAAATATTAATAATGTTTATCTCATAAATTCAGCTTATTTTAAATTCCTTCTTTAAGTGATTCTCTATTATTTGATGGTTTTTAGAATGAGAAAGTATTATTTTCATGAACAGGACAAAAGCTCTTTTCCTTTGGTGAAAAATGTAATTATTAGGAATTTTTAGATAATTTAGTCCCTCCAGGTTCAAGAAATTCACTTATAGTCACATTGTTAATTTGCAGCAAAATTATATTTGGACTCAAGTCCTTTGGCTCCTAGCCCTGTGTCCTCTCCTTTTTCTCATGCTACATTTCAAAATGAAGCATGAGGTATGTATGATCCCTATCTTGAAAGAGCTAATTACTAAGTAGAAGCGATAAGAAATATAGGGAGGAAGCAATGATCAGACATTACGACATTTTATCTATGTAAGTGACACTGCAAATCCTTTTGGAAGTTGTGAGGAGCACATATAAATCTGAAATGAAAGAGAGTGAAGTATAACATGGCAGCACACCTATCACAAACCCCTATGAATTCAGAGGAGTAGAAGATGAGATTTAGATGGACCAGGGAAGACTTTGTGGGTAAAAGTTGGATATGCTTTGAACAAGCTAAAGTCAGGGAAGACATTTCCCCAAGGACATATCCACACAGCATGACCAATGCTTGGCAGTGGAGATCAGACGTTGCATGTGCTGGGGAGTAGGGGGCTGAGACTGGTGGAGTGGGGCCGGATTATGAAAGCCTTCCACAGCCAAGGACAGAGTGGTTTAGATTTGATGTGGGACAACTTTCATCAAGCTATCCTGTGACAGAAGCCCCTGAGCTGGCACGCATCATCCAGCAGCGTACAGAGGGGATGGACCGGGGTAGCCTGGTGTCAAGAGGCCAGGGACAGAGCTATGGAGGTGAGGACGGGCCACAAAAATTGACAAAAGATCAGAATTAGGGGTGGAAGCGAAAATGTGAGTCGCAAAGATCCCAAGGGTTGAGTGACTGTCTCTGAAAATAATGATCTGACAGAGGCAGATAGTTTAAGGGGCCATTCACTGACTCAGGGCGGGCAAAGAATATAGGAAGCCTTAAGTGCAAGTGTTCATTAAAATTATACCATAACTATTTTAGACTTGAGCACTGAGGCTACAGGGCCAGGTTCAAACTTTCAATTTGCAATACAGTTTGATTCTGTTCTGAAGTTGAAACCATGCTCCTCTTATTTTGTACCGCTATCATAAACACAGGGCTAGGCTGAAAATGCCAATGAAAGGGAAACAACAATTTAAAAAAACAAGCAAAATTTCTCAAAATCTGAACACTAGATCAATAACACTTTTTCGCATGTTGGAATGGGATCTTACATAGCTTATTTAGCTTTTAAATGTTTTCTTCTGATTTATTTGAAAAAGGGAAAGAAGTGACTATAAAGGTAGAGGATGGACTAAAATTCCAGTAGTCTTCCCTATATTTGCTTAGGTATTCTATGTTTTGTTTGAAGTGGCTTTAAAGAAATGCTTGATTATCTTCATCCAGTCTGCCCCATCCTGAACTCCTCCACTGAGTCAGAGTGGCCTCTCTAGCGGGGACCCACTGCCTCTGATCCTTTACATAGACAGTGCTTTGAATTTCATCTTGGAGATCAGGTGACATCCAAATCCACTTAGCATTTCACTGATATGGTTTTTGATGTCATCAGAGACCTTGCTGAAATTACAATCCTATTAGTCATGATGGGGGAAGACAGAGACCTTAGCTGGCTAATGTTCCATTCATAACAAGAAAGAGACATTTAGCATTTGTAAAGGGCATTGAGTTCTGCTAGTTCCCCGAAGAACAAGGCTCAAGTGAAGAAATATGACCAGAAAAGGTTTGGGAAAGAAATGATAGAAAAGGCAAGATTACATTTATTCAAACGGCTTAACTCTGTGTACTTTTTACAACTTCGCTTGAATAAAATACTTTCGAATCATGCCAGTGTGGGTAGGAGGAAGGGCAGTGCAGGAAAGGGAGGATGTGTCTAACACAGAGATTCTGTTACTGAGAAAACTGGAAAATCACACCGAGCCTCTGATCGATGCCAAGGAGGTGCCTCTAAAAATAAAGGGTAACTGGAGGTTACATGGAAAGGGCTTTTAATCTGGGTGACAAATGGCCAGATTCCATTATGCTTAATGAGTCTCATCAATGCATTGCTAGGCTCAAGAAAATAATAAGACAGACCCCTTTCAGAGCCTAGTATAAACAAATTGGAAGAATTAATAATAAAAATCCTATTAATGTGTATGCAATTTCAAAAAGTTAATGAAGTCAATTTAAAAAGTGTGGCTAATGTATTTTTAGCATTAAAAAAAAAAAAAAAAGCCTGATCATCAAAATGGATTCATTCTTTAGCTTTGTTCTTTTTTTCTTTTTTCTTTTTTTGACTCAGTATGTCCTATGTAAGACTTAAAGGATTACATTTCTCTTGGTTAACTCTTCTCCAGGGAAGCCCTGCTTAGAAGTTATGGGGTAGGACAAAGAGTGCTGCAGGCCCCAGGATGCTTAAGATGCTTACTGACCTGAAAGTAACAAGTGAGATTCATTCAAGTGGATTTGCCAAGTCTCATTATATGCCTCCCAACCCAATGGAGACTACAGGAAGACACGCTTCTCAGTTGCCAGACTGGGAAAGCATCAATCTCTTGCTTCTCAATATAGTCTCAGGTAGCAAACAAGAAGCAGGATCTGAAAACTTCTCTGTGTGTTTCAAAATAGAAGGGGTTGTCTCTAATCAGCCAAGACCCCTGGGCCTGCACAAGAGAAAATCTGCTGGTTTTGTATCAACAAATATGTGTGCAATATACCATCAGTCATAGAATAGAAAGCAGACGCTCACTTCTGGCCATTAGGATTCTTTTAAACCATCCTTTTAAAAAGAACTTAAATACCCAAGCGTATAATCAAAGCATGTGGGAGATGGGGGAAAAAAGTTGTCCTTGTTTTGTGGTTAAATCCCTAGGCGAGAAGGCACAATCAGACATCTGTGCTTAGTTAGATTTCCATGAAAACGAATGCCATGTGCTCCTTAATGCAACGTGAAATAACATAACTCATGGCTTTCGAATGGCACCGAGGGCATGGAGGGTGCCTGCAAGGATGTCTGCTTAGGGGTTAGGCACAAGCCTGGGTATAATATTAGTAGATAACACGCAGTGTCTGGCACACAGTAAGCATCAATAACTATTTCTTCAGAGTTGAATGAGTGAGTTCTTTTATATACAATCTGCTACATAAAGTCTGTACATCCTCTATGTTACTATAAAAACAGTATATGCTCTCATGCACATCTGCTTCCACCTCTGAAGCAATCAAGACTGAGAGCCAATCTCTCAAACATCTTCCCCTGGGGCTGCGAATGTGCTGCCCTCTTCTGGTCCTGCCTCCAAATCTGAGTATTCCTTTATTGGGTTTTCTCCTCCTATCACTTGCTGCTGTCCCAGTCCTGCTCATTTTCTTTTACATTTACTCACAAATTCATTGAGTTTTGGGGCTTCAACAAATACTTCTATGCAATCCTGCCCTTAAATATTTACAAACATATTATTAAACTCGATTGTGTAAGGGGTGAAGAGTGGAATTAATCTGAGGTCTCTCTCCTCAGTGTTTACAATAGAGATTAGTAAGAAATGAATGTACACATTCAAGGTTAAATAATTATCCCAAGGCCAAATGAATGAGCAGATGCCCTAGAATCATAATCAGAGAGGACAGAGAGTTGTATTAGTGCTAGCCATGGGGATGAGATTTGAGTTGGCCTTAAAGGAAGAAGACGATGCATGTATGGACAACTCAGGGAGAGAGAGTACCAAGAGGGTCAACTATTATGAGCAAGGATGGTGGGAATGGGAAAGTACATGGCTGCTTGGAGTCAGGAAGGAGACTGCTGTGTCTGCCACGAGGGTTTCATTATAGGAATAATGGAGGATACGATGAGTAAGCAGGTGGACCTATTTTGGAGACAAAGGGGGGAAAATTGTGTGGGATTTTAAGCATTGAAGAGACTTATTAAAATGGTCTGCTCCCTATTTTCTCTTGACTTATGGGCTACTTTCTCAAAATTTCATCACTGTATGCTTATTCCAAAACCCATGTTTACTTCCCCCATGTTCAATAGCTCAGCCATTTCCATCAGTAGAAATAACATTCTTCTTGGATTTAAAGGTTGGAAGTATCTTGATGTTTGTCTCTAACTTCAACCCCAGTTGAAGATTCGTTGACCAAAAGGTCCTCGGGGATGCTTTACATAGTTCATATTTCTAGACCTTGGTCTAGAATAGGTCTAGGAACAGACCCAGATTACTACCTTTGTATAAGGTGAGTACAATTTTCAACCTTACTACTCCTTCCTTCCAAATATCCTTCAATTTTTCTATTTCCTTTAAATTCACTGCAATCACTAAAGCTCATAACTTCTTCATCCTTGAGTAGTTACTACCACAGGCATCTTCAGAGTTGCAACTTTCACTCCAATACCAGCATCTTTTTAAAAAATATATTTTTATTAATTTCAGAGAGGAAGGAAGAGGGAGAGATAGAAACATCAATGATGAGAGAGAATCATTGATCGGCTGCCTCCTGCATGCCCCCTACTGAGGATCGAGCCTGCAACCCAGGCATATGCCTTGACTGGGAATCAAATCAAGACCTCCTTGTCCACTCAACCACGGAGCCATACTGGCCAGGCCCAGCATCTTATTTTTATAACTTACTTGGGCTCTGAGAAACCAAACATAATTGTAGTTCAGATCAGTGGTACCCAGATGTCTTGGTGGTAGTGATTCTGATTATGCAAACTTTTCCCCAATAGGATGGGAAGATAGTTGAAGAAACCTTTTGGGGAACTCAAATCAGGCTCCAGTGACTCAGCTACACCATATGGATCCAGGCCAGTCTATAAGTCCTTGGAAGCAATTCTTGGTCCCTTAGACAAGCCACTCTCCAAGCAACTCCTCAATAAAGATACCTCCTGAGACAGTCCTCTTTGCAGTCACTTTCAGAGTCTAGTTCCCAGGATGATACAGATTTGTAAGTGAGTAGTAGCCCTGTTATGATTTCAAAAGAATTCTCCTCACCCAGCCCAACGCAACTATACCCAATGGGCATCTAAAATGTCTCTACCATGAGTGGTTTCAGCTCAAAGCTCCAAAATAGAATATTCATTCAACTGACTTTAGATTTGCTGCCTTAAAAATGTTTCGTTTGCCAGAACTCTTTTAAGACTTATCTGTTACTTATAATATAGTGTAAGTTGAAAGAAAATTTTCTGGAATTAGATTTTCTTGGGTTCCAGTCCTAATTCTTCTGCTTAATTCATGTGATTTGGGTTGTGTTATGTAACCTGTTCAAGTCACGATTTCCTCATCTATAAAATGGGATTGATAAAATACTACCTAGGATATAGTATTATTGAGGTTATTTAATACACATATTTGTTGAAGGGCCTGATGCGTGTCACTCAATAATGTTAGATATCATTAGAATTCCATTGTATTTTTATGCTTATCTATTAGTATAAAGGCATGTATCCAGCCTTACATTGTTGGAAACAAATGGCAAAAAGGAACTACAGGGGCAGGACATCAAAGGTAGGATAAAAGAATATTGTCAACCAACAAACGATGTACAGAAAAGATAGGCTAAGGGTGAATGGACCACAGACCTGGCCTATGTCACAATTTGGGGCAGGACTGGCCCTGCCTTGGCAGAGCCTTGTGTAAGCCAGATTAGCTTTCTGAGCAAAACAGGATTTTATCTCATAAAGACGGGTGCACACAGGCTGAGAGGACTCAGAAGACAAAGTGAGGACCCCTTCAGACTCCACCTGGACTTCATAGGAAATTTCTTCATTTCCTTGGAAGAAATATATGTTTTTAATTTTCAACCCCAAATTTTTTATTTCCAACAAAATTATTTTAGCAGTTTTAAAATGCAGTAGTATAGTGAGAAATACCACCAACACTCATAATGCAGGGATTAAGTCATATGGAGGACTAAATATAGATGCCCACACACATGCACAGATATATAAATACCATGCGAGCACCAGCGCATGATATTTCGGTTTGAAGGCTACATAGAAAATTATTGTATTTACTTTGTAAAAAAATAAACAACTGAGTAGCAGCTTAGAATAAAAGATGCGCATTAATTATTAAATAGCTTCCTCCCTTTCAATCTTACAGTCTCTAGAAAAAGAGTCAAATTAAAAAATGTAATAGTAAAAAATAATTAAGCAAGCTTTTTTTGTTTCCAGACCCCCCCCCCAAAAAAAAACCCCTCAAATTTACTAATAGAAATGTTCTTGGATTTCCATTTTATGTCTCCCTTCTTTCTCCCCAAAATACCACAAAGGCACCCACAGTCTATTCCTCCACACTTCATATGCCAATCTCAGTGATTAGCAAATGCCATGCCACCATGAAAAGCAAAACGAAAGAGATGTGTCCCTAAAGGACAGTGCTGGACATGAGAAATTATTACTACAAACCAATTACTACAACGCACTTGGCCTTAGTTTCCTGAATAAAAGTGAAAATTCACTTCTTCCCATAAGCAGCCTGAGGTGACCTCTGAACATGGCTTGCTATTTACTTGACCCGGAAAAACACACAAAATCATGAAAACCAAGAAGTTTAAATCTTCATGTTTATTTGTGTGTGTGTGTGTGTGTCTGATTTCTTTTTTTCCCTCTTTTTTATTTAATTTAAATTTTTCCATTACCATGTATCCCCTCTCTACCCTCTTCCACCCCTCCCACCTGCAATCACCACACTGTTGTCCATGCCCATGAGTTCTCTCTTTTTGTGTGCTTTCACTTTAAGAAGACTTGTGAAACTGCCCAAGCCATCAAGGGTATGCATATCTGAAAAGCCACCAAGTAACTGAAGGATGTCACTTTACAAAAGCAATTTGTGTTATTCCATTGTTACAATGGTGGGGTGGGTAGGTGTGCCCAGGCCAAACAGTGGGTCTGGATGCAAGGTGGTGGCCCAAAACAGGTATTAAACTTTTGCTGCGCATGCTTACAAATGCAAAGACTAATCCTGAGCTTTAGGGTTTAGATGTGGCTTCTCTGGTCACTGAGAACACCTAGGTGAACAAAGCTTCCAAAATGTGGCCTAGAACCTACAGAACATGGGCAGATTAACCCCCACACAAGCTCTCCCTGCCACATGTAGGTGACCCTTACTAAAGAAGAGCAGATTGTTCCTAAACCAGAAGAGGAGAGTGCACTGAAGAAAATACATCCCAGAAGAAACCGAAGAAACAAAAACTTAGGGCCCAGGAGTAAATTCAGCATAAAATAAATACTAATAAAAGTAAAAGCAGAATATTGGTCATCTTTACTAGTAAATATGTTTGAGTATCCTTAAAGATGGAGCAAACAAGTTTTCTTCTGATTAGAATTAGAAACATGGATTATTCTGATAAACAAAGGCAAAAGGAAAGCAAGTTCAGGGATCCCTGAGCAGGACCAGTGCCCATTATCTCCTTGGGTTTATCATCCCTGCAAAGAATTTTGGATGCCATGCAGGGTGAGTCCTCCACGTGGACCTGATAGCTGGCCTCTGCTCTCACAAGGCCTGGCTTGTGCAAGAGGCTTACTAATCTCTCTCACATTCATCCTCTGACCCAGCTCACCAGTCACAAACCCCAGATGGTGGTTCAGAGCCTTTGTTAGGAGCAAGTGCAGTACCAACTTCTCAACAGTGTTGACTGAACTCTCTCCTCTTTCTTTCAGAAACCCCAGTCTTCCCATTCCCACACCTCTCCTTTCAAAATCTCACTGAGCAGATCTGGAATAAAGACAATTTGTCTCTGAGGCAGGTTTGCTCCTTCTCTGTTGCATCTTGTGAGAGGTTAGGGATGAGATTCCCTGGTGTCCGTCACTGTTACTTCCTTTCCCAAGAGAACAAACTATTCCTCCTAGACTTCAACATTAATATCCATTCTTCCCTTCTCTTGTGAAAGCCTCCTCCTTTAGCAAGCCCTTCCCCCAAACAACACTGAGGACTGCCTTAGGGCACAACCTAACCCAGGCTGATAGAGTAACTGGGATACTATATCAGCTGGGCACCCTGTTGCGAGGAAGGACCAAAAAGTTGTTGCCTTTGATTCTCTGAGACCCTCCAGGATGGCGCTCCCTCTTCTCCTGAGATCCAGGGAGGACAAGTCTCTTCTGCTGGGATGCAGCTATGTTGCCATAGCTATTTCAGGGAGGAATTTTCTCCTTAACAATACACTTCTCTTCCAGATTTATGCATTCACGTAAGGCCGATCCTACAATTCTTGCACCAACCCATCTTTCCTAGGTCCCTTCTACCACCATAAATTCTCCTCACTAGCTTTTCCATGCTTCCAAACCTTTCTTAAATGAGCATACTCTAGTTGCCTTCCAATGGCTGAGAATTTCTTTCTTCTCTTCTTTTTCTATCCCTGGTCCGTTCACCATCACCCATCTCCATCCAATCTCCAGCTAACATCAGGAGGCAAGCCAATCACAAGACAAGCATGGCAGCTACTTTTCTCTGTGCTGTGGGTCTGTAGGGAAGAAACCTCGCCAGAGTCCACTACAACAAGAGCCACAGGACTGAAGAAGTAACCAGCCTCATGCACAGGCTTCCTGCTTCAGACCAAATTCACTACATTTCCCCTGCTCAGAAATACTCCGAGGGCAACTGGAATCTATTAAGGATAGATCCCAAAGTCAATGGCACTCCAACAACTGGAGTTCCAACCGTCCTAAGTGGGAAAACCCCATCTACATAAATTTCAGTCATTCTCCAGTCCTATGCTCTTCCTTTTATCTTTTGTTTTTAGGATTAAAGAATAACTTTTTTCCAATTACAATTTACATTCAATAATTGTCTGTATTAGTTTCAGATGTACAGCAAAGTCATTATAAGTCATCATGTACTTTAGAGAGTGGTGCCACTTGCTGCTTCAAGTACCTGGCCTACCTCTGGATGTAGTTACCTCAATATTATTGACTGTATTCCCTATTCTACTAACACAGAATGAGTCTATTTCTATGTTGTTTGTTTATTTTGTTCATTAGATTCCACATCTAAGTGAAATCATATGGTTTTCGCTTTCTCTGACTGGTTTATTTTGCTCACCTACGCCCTTCCTAAAATTAGGGGGAGGAGTGGTTATTCTGCCACAGTCATTCAGGAGGCAGAGATAAGTAGAGCTCATCTGACAATGGGACAAGTCGCTAAAAGGAACTCTGGTCCAATTGTACTGTCATTTGAAGTGGGGGATACTCATTCAGAAACATACTGCGCCCATAATCTTACGTTGTCTTTGGCATTTTAGATCTTACCCATCATAATTTTTCAAGTTGCAACATAATATTATATTGGTATTCTTCTAGGGCAGTGGTCGGCAAACTCATTAGTCAACAGAGCCAAATATCAACAGTACAACGATTGAAATTTCTTTTGAGAGCCAAATTTTTTAAACTTAAACTTCTTCTAACGCCAATTCTTCAAAATAGACTCGCCCAGGCTGTGGTATTTTGTGGAAGAGCCACACTCAAGGGGCCAAAGAGCCGCATATGGCTCACGAGCCGCAGTTTGCCGACCACAGAGTTAAGTCTTTGCAAGATCTTGGTGAGGCTTGGTTAAGAGAGAAGTGTAGATGTATGTACTGACCGGATTCCAAGATGGCAGCGGATTAAGTGGAAGCTACACTGACACTCTCCCAGGACCAAACTGGAATTACAACTAAAATACAGAAAAACTTCCTGAAAAATCAACTGAAGACTAGTTGGAGAGAACTCTGATAACCAAGGACATAAGTGGAGACCACATAGAGACAGCATTGACAGGGGCTGGGTTCCCTCCCGGAGCTGCGGGCTCACCGGGCACCTCGCCATCTTGCAAGGAAAGGAGGATTTTATTGGAAACCTGACTTTCCGCAACAACTGCAAACACTGAACAGCTGCGAGCACCAGAACACCGGTTCCCTATCGGCGCAAACATTCGGTTTCAAAGGAACCCTTCACTGAACCACGGAAAGGTCAGATTTCGCCTGAAATAAGTGCCTTGTGTGTTGTGCCTGGTTGTGTTGTATTTTGTACCTTTAAATCAACGCTGGAGAGAGAGAACTATATAACCAGACATCCGGAGAAGAGAGACCATGGGGAAACAAAGAATTAGCCCCCCCAGGAAAGAGAAGCAGGCATCACCAGAAAAGGAAGTAAACGAACTAGAGGCAAACAACCTATCAGAGAAAGAATTCAGAGAAATGGTCATAAGGTGGCTGAAAAGGATGGAAGACAAATTCGACAATATGAGTAAGAACCAAGAGGAAATGAAGAAGAACCAAGAAGAAATGAAAAATGACATCGCTGCTGTAAAGAACTCAATAGAAAGCATCAAGAGTAGACTAGAAGAAGCAGAGGACTGCATAAGTGAGCTAGAAGACAAGATGGAAAAAAATACCCAATTACAACAGCTTCTAGAAACAAAAATTAGAAAGCATGAGGAGAGCCTAAGGGAACTTCGGGATAACACAAAACAAAACAACATAAGGATAATAGGGGTACCAGAAGGAAAGGAAACGGAGCAAGGAATAGAAAACCTGTTAGAAGAAATAATGACAGAAAACTCCCTTGATATAGGGAAGAAAAAACTCACACAAATCCAAGAAGCTCACAGAGTTCCAAGCAAAATGAACCCCAAAAGACCGACATCAAGGCACATTATAATTAAGTTGGCAAACACCAACGACAAAGTAAGAATCTTAAAAGCGGCCAGAGAGAGACAGACAGTTACATACAAAGGAACCCCCATCAGACTAGCAACTGATTTCTCAACAGAAACTCATCAAGCCAGAAGGGAATGGAATGAAATATACAAAGTCATGCAAAGGAAGGGTCTCAATCCAAGAATACTGTACCCAGCAAGGCTATCAATCAAAATTGAAGGTGAAATCAGGAGCTTCACAGACAAAAAAGGGCTAAGGGAGTTTATCACCACCAAACCAGCAATGAAAGAAATGCTAAAGGGTCTGCTGTAAAAAAAAAAAAAAAAAAGAAAGAAAGAAAGAAATAGGAAGCAAAGAAGGAACACAGGGGTATAGAATAAAAATGGTGACAAATAAGTGCCTATCAATAATAACTTTAAATGTAAATGGATTGAATGCCCCAATCAAAAGACACAGGGTAACAGATTGGATAAGAAAACAAAACCCATATATCTGCTGTCTACAGGAAACCCACCTCAAAAAAAAGGACGCATACAGACTGAGAGTAAAGGGATGGAAAAAGGTTTTCCAGGCAAATGGAAATGAAAAAAAAGCTGGGGTAGCAATACTTATATCTGACAAATTAGATCTCAAAGTGAAGGACAAAACAAGAGATAATGAAGGCCACTTCATAATACTAAAAGGAGAAATCCAACAAGAAGAAATAACTCTGGTAAACATATATGCACCCAACACAGGAGCACCAAGATACATTAAAAAACTCCTGGAAGATATCAAAGGAGAGATTGACAGCAATACAATTATAGTAGGAGACTTCAATACCCCACTATCACCATTGGACAAATCCTCTAAACAAAAAATCAGCAAAGAAACATCAATCCTAAATGACTCACTAGACCAGATGGAATTAATCGACATCTTCAGAACATTTCATCCCAAAGCCACAGAATATACATTCTTCTCAAGTGCACATGGGACATTTTCAAAGATAGACCATATGTTAGGACATAGGCAAAGTCTCTCCAAATTCAAGAAGATAGAAATCATATCAAGCTTCTTCTCAGATCACAGTGGCATAAAACTGGAAATCAACTACAATAAAAACAACCCAAAGAAATCAAACACATGGAGACTAAACAGCATGCTATTAAACCATGACTGTGTTACCAAAGACATCAAGGAAGAAATAAAAACCATCATGGCAACAAATGACAATGAAAACACAACAATCCAAAATCTATGGGACACAGCGAAAGCAGTCCTGAGAGGGAAGTTCATAGCTCTACAAGCCTACTGCAAAAAACAAGAAACAATGGTAATAAATTGCCTAACCAAACAACTCAAAGAGTTAGAGAGAGAGCAACAAGAAAAGCCCAGTGTAAGCAGAAGGAAAGAAATAATAAAGATCAGAGCGGAGATAAACGACATAGAGACCAAAGAAACAATACAAAAGATCAACAAAACCAAGAGCTGGTTCTTTGAAAAGATAAACAAGATTGATGGACCTCTAGCCAGGCTCGCCAAGAAGCAAAGAGAGAGGACCCAAATAAACAAAATCAGAAATGAAAGAGGTGAAATAACAACAGACCCTGACGAAATACAAAGGATTGTTACAAAATACTACGAACAACTCTATTCCAACAAACTGGACAACCTGGAGGAAATGGACATATTCCTAGACAAATACAACCTTCCAAAACTCAATCAGGAAGAATCTAAACAGCTCAATAGCCCAATAACTATGGACAAAATTGAAGCAGTCATCAAAAAGCTTCCAGCAAACAAAAGCCCGGGGCCAGACGGCTTCACAGGAGAGTTTTACCAAACATTCAAGGAAGAACTAAAACCTATCCTCCTCAGACTATTCCAAAAAATTCAAGTGGAAGGAACACTACCAAGCTCCTTCTATGAAGCCAGCATCACCCTAATACCAAAACCAGATAAAGACAACACAATGAAAGAGAATTACAGACCAATGTCCCTCATGAACATAGATGCCAAAATTCTCAACAAAATCCTAGCAAATCGGCTCCAGCAATACATCAGAAAGATTATACATCATGACCAAGTAGGATTTATCCCAGGAATGCAAGGATGGTACAATATCCGCAAATCAATAAATGTGATACATCACATAAACAAATTGAGAGATAAAAACCACATAGTCATATCAATAGATGCAGAAAAAGCATTTGACAAAATCCAACACCCTTTCTTGATAAAAACTCTCAACAAGGTGGGAATAGAAGGCTCATACCTCAACATAATAAAAGCTATATATGATAAACCCACAGCAAACATCATACTCAATGGGCAAAAACTAAAACCATTTCCCCTAAGAACAGGAACAAGGCAGGGATGCCCACTCTCACCACTCCTGTTTGACATAGTACTGGAAGTATTAGCTACCGCAATTAGGCAAGAAGAAGAAATAAGAGGCATCCAAATTGGAAAAGAAGAAGTGAAGCTGTCCTTATTTGCAGATGACATGATATTGTACGTAAAAAACCCAAAAGATTCCATCAAAAAACTAATAGACTTAATAAATGAATTCGGCAATGTAGCGGGATACAAAATTAACGCCAAGAAATCTATGGCATTTCTATACACCAATAGTGAACTTAAAGAAAAAGAGACTAAAAAAGAAATCCCATTTACCATCGCACCAAAAAAATTAAGATACCTAGGAATAAACTTAACTAAGGAGGTAAAAGACCTATACGCGGAAAACTACAGGACACTGAAAAAAGAGATAGAGGAAGACGTAAACAGATGGAAGAACATACCATGTTCATGGATTGGTAGAATCAACATCATTAAAATGTCCATACTACCCAAAGCAATCTACAGATTCAATGCACTCCCCATCAAAATACCAACAGCATATTTCACAGACCTAGAAAGAACTCTCCAAAAATTCATCTGGAATAAAAAAAGACCCCAAATAGCCGCAGCAATCCTTAGAAAGAAGAATAAAGTAGGAGGGATCTCAATACCAGATTTCAAGCTGTATTACAAAGCCACTGTTCTCAAAACTGCCTGGTACTGGCACAAGAACAGACATATAGATCAATGGAACAGAATAGAGAATCCAGATATCGACCCAAACCACTACACTCAATTAATATTTGACAAAGGAGGCATGAACATACAATGGAATCAAGACAGTCTCTTCAATAAATGGTGTTGGGAAAATTGGACACACACATGCAAAAAAATGAAACTAGATCACCAACTTACACCATACACAAAAATAAACTCAAAATGGATACAGGACTTAAACATAAGACGGGAAACCATAAAAATACTAGAGGAATCCACAGGCAACAAAATCTCAGACATATGCCAAAAGAACTTTTTCACTGACACTGCCCCTAGGGCAATGGAAGCTAAAGAGAAAATTAACAAATGGGACTACATCAAAATAAAAAGCTTTTTTACAGCAAAAGAAACCATCAACAAAACAACAAGAAAGCCCACTGCATGGGAGAACATATTTGCAAATGCTAGCACTGATAAAGGTTTAATCTCCAACATCTACAGGCAGCTTATGCAACTTAATAAAAGGAAGATAAATGATCCAATAAAAAAATGGGCAACGGACCTAAACAGAATATTTTCAAAAGAAGACAGAAGGAAGGCCAAGAGACACATGAAAACATGCTCAAAGTCACTTATTATCCGAGAGATGCAAATCAAAACAACAATGAGGTACCATCTCACACCTGTCAGAATGGCTATCATCAACAAATCAACAAACGACAAGTGTTGGCGAGGATGCGGAGAAAAAGGAACCCTCGTGCACTGCTGGTGGGAATGCAGACTGGTGCAGCCACTGTGGAGAACAGTATGGAGTTTCCTCAAAAAACTGAAAATGGAACTCCCATTTGACCCAGTAATCCCACTTCTGGGAATATATCCAAAGAAACTAGAAACACAAATCAGAAAAGATATATGCACCCCCATGTTCATAGCAGCACAATTTACAATAGCTAAGATTTGGAAACAGCCTAGGTGCCCATCAGCAGATGACTGGATCAGAAAACTGTGGTACATCTACACAATGGAATACTATGCTGCCATAAAAAAGAAGGAATTCTCATCATTTGCAGCAACCTGGATGGAATTGGAGAATATTATACTAAGTGAAATAAGCCAGTCAATGAAAGAAAAATACCACATGATCTTACTCATTTATGGATAATAAAGAACATTATAAACTGATGAACAAAAAGATAGTTACAGAGACATTAAAGCAACAAATAGACTTTCAAATTACAGGGGGAAAGTTAGGGAGAGGGGGGGTAGATAAGAAATCAAACGAAGGACTTGTATGCATGCATATAAGCATAAACAATGGACGCAAAACTCTGGGGGGTGAGGGCATGTGTGGGTGTGGGGTGGGGGGGGGTAATGGTAAGATATGTACACATATAATACCTCAATAAAAAAATAATAAAAAAAAATAAAAAAAAGAGAGAAGTGTAATGATAGTGGCCATGAGCATGGAAAGAAGGTGATATAGTTCAAGTGTATTTAGAATGTAGATGCAGGAGAACTTGGGGGCGTAGTTCTCTGGCAATGGGGGAGCAGGTGGAGGTGAAGATGATGCCCCGATTCCTGGTTTGTGTGAATGGGTGAACAGAAACCTGGAGAAACCTCTGATTCCCTTTTGGAGAAGCAGGCACGCCTCTGCAGAGAGACCTGCAATTGATTCTGGGGACTGTTTTCAAGGAATGGCGTGGGCAGCCATAACTGAGATGTCAGACATAATGTTTAGGAGTTCCCTGAATAAAAGGCATCAGGGAGATTTAACAAGTTTTATTTAAGTAAGTCCTTCAGGTGAGTGCCTTGTCCTGTTTTTCTGAGCCATCAAAATATGCTGCTATACACGCAACTACGGCCACCCACCAGAAACCCACACAACTTTAATGACCCTGATTTCAGCCTAATGCTGCCCACATAATACATAGTATATAACCAAAATAGAAAACCTGCCACAAAACCCAACACTACTACAAATTCCAAAATCAAACATCAATTATTTGGATTAGCCAAAGTTTCAAATTATTAAGTGTATCAATGAATTCTGAAAAGCATGCAAGTTGAAATAAGTACAGGAAAAGTGTTGCAACAACCTTATTAAATTCTGGGTGAATGCTGCTGCCAAGAATTTTGCCACCAACTGAACTATTTAAAATTCACTGAGCAAGTAAAAAGGAATAAATTATTCCCATTACCATCCCTCATCTGGATCAAAAAATGGGAGAAAATCGAGGAGAAAAGACTCAACAAAAAGCATTTCACATAAAGAGCTCTGAGGTAGAGCAAAGAGAAGTTAGAATGTGGGTTTAATGAGCAGCCTTCATTTCTGCCTGGCTAGGCATCCAGTGCCCCTCTTATTTACCTGGAAATAATTCACAGACCACCCACCCTGTGCAAAGCAGGGTGAGGTTTACAAGAAAGGCAGCCATATTGGTTCTAAAGAGCAGGGGTCATGGAAGATAGAGGCAGGGTACTGAGAAGGGGAGGGGAGAGCTGGATCGGGTTCTGATGGAGCCGGTCGGGTGTGGGTCTCAAGCTGGCCTTGGTGTCATGAATCAAGTGAAAGCCCTGACCCCGGCAGAGAGCAGGACAATCAGCCAGTGCCAGGGCTGCTCTCACAGCTGGCCCCAAATATCAGCAGGCACAGGAGACCAAGCAGGGTTGCCCACGGAGATGTGTGGGTACCAGGGGGGCAGGGGGGGGTTATGGAATGACTACTTGCAGTTCACAGAAATATATACTTTTGCCTTAATATATATATATATATATATATATATATATATATATATATAAAAGGCTAATATGCAAAGTGTCCCTGTAGGAGTTTGACTGGCAGACAGGGAATTCTATCGCTCTCTATGACATGCTCTGACCACCAGGGGGCAGTGTGTAAAGAAGGAAGGCCCCATCTGGCAGCCAGCAGCTGGGGAAGGGAGGCCCGGGCAGCAGCCCGAAGACCCGGATCAGCACTGATTGCCGGCCAGGCCTAGGGATCCTACCTGTGCACGCATTTCATGCACCTGGCCTCTTGTAGCTGTATATTTGTTTTTGTATATATTAAAAGCAAAGAAATAAAACTAGGCTATTACTAGTATAATTGTTTTATAATATAACTAACCTCATAATCTGAATATTATTGCTTATTATTATACTAAATTAAAATTAATATGAAGAAAAATATAAGTAAAGAAAATTATAGCACAGGTCTTACTAGGACATTGAAAATCATGAAGGTTATACCCAAGTGGCTAAAATTTGGAAAAATCTGAACTTAACCAGAGAGATAAGAGAAGACATGACAGTGGATTGAAAAAATTTAGTGCTAACATTAAAATGATATTCTCAGATTGTTTTTCGCTGTTTAGATAAATTCCTACCTAATAAGAGAGTAATATGCAAATTGACCCTAACTCCGCTATACCCACAAGCCACACCCACAAGCCACACCCACCAGCCAATCAGGAGCAGATATGCAAATAAACCCAACCAAGATGGCTACAGCCACACAGGGCAAGGTTTCCCAGGCAATGGAGGAAGCCAAGCTTTTCGCCTGCCCTTGCAGGCCTAAGCCTCCACTCAAGCTACAAAGTTTCAATTATGGAAGGTAAACAAATCCAAACAGAAATGGCGGCAGCTACAGAGCTGGAGAGAGCAGGCCAGGGTTGCCCCCAGCAACGGAGGAAGCAAAGCTTTCCACACACCCTGGACGGCCCAGGCCTCTGCTTAAGGCTACAAAGTTTCAATTATAGAAGGTGAATTAACCCCAACAGAAATGGCTGCCGGCCACGGAGCGAGCAGGAGGCTTGGCTCTGCTTCAGGCTACAAAGTTTTAATTGTAGAAGGTAAATAAATTCCAGATACCAGGGCCTCCGCTTAGGTCACCAGGGGGCGTGGCTGGCCTGCACGCCACAGGCCCCTTGCTCAGGCCACCCATGCCCCAAGGGAACCCCCATCCTGATCTGAGACACCCTTCAGGGCAAACCAGCTGGCCCCCACCCCTGCACCAGGCCTCTGTCCTATCTAATAAAGAGTAATATGCAGATTGACCATCACTCCAACACACAATATGGCTGCCCCCATGTGGTCAAAGATCCTGCCCCATGTGGACACAAGATGGCCACCACAAGATGGCCAGCAGGGGAGGGCAGTTGGGAGGCACCTGGCCTGCAAGGGAGGGCAGTTGAGAGGGACCAGGCCTGCAAGGGAGGGCAGTTGGAGGCAATCAACCCTGCAGGGGAGGGCAGTTAGAGGTAACCAGGCCGGCAGAGGAGGGAAGTTGGGGGCAAACAGGCTGGCAGGGGAGCAGTTAGGCATCAATCAGGCTGGCAGCAGAGTGGTTAGGGGGTGATCAGGCTGGCAGGCAGAAGCGGTTAGGGGCAATCAGGAAGGCAGGCAGGCGAGCAGTTGCAAGCCAGCAGTCCTGGATTGTGAGAGGGATGTCCGACTGCCCGTTTAGGCCCGATCCCACTGGGATCGGGCCTAAACGGACAGTCGGATATCCCTCGAGGGGTCCCAGATTGGAGAGGGTGCAGGCTGGGCTGAGGGACACCCCCACCCCCGTGCATGAATTTCGTGCACCAGGCCTCTAGTATAATCTATGAAATATGAATATAATTTATAAATATAACATAAGTATATTATACATATATGTTTAATATATAAATACAATGTAATATATAATAAACATAACAAAATTATATACATATACACATAATTTATAAAATTACAAATATAATTTACAAATATAACTTATAAAATATAATTTGAATTCTTATGTAAACTCTCAGATTTTGACAGAATAACCAGTTTGGAGAATCTGAATCCAATTTCTTGGCTCCCATCTGCCAGTTTTTGAATCCAATTGCCTGAGGCCAGGTTGGAAAGAATGACTTCCCTCTAAAGCATGCAAATCGTAGGTATGGGGCACGGGACTGAAGAGCGGCAGGTATTACTAATCTGTCTGACCTCCTTCCCAGGCCCATGGTCCCAGCACAGGGCACAGCCCACAGGCAGGAGAGGTTAGCAGACAGAAAGCGGATAGGCAGGCTAGGAAATTAATTGAAAAGAATAAATCTCCCTCCATTCCTTCTCACCCGGATCCTGAACATCCTAATTGCAGAGAGGCTAAGCTCATTAAGTGCTGCTCAACTGTTGTCAGAAGATTATCAAGTATTAAATTTAAAACCTATATAGTCTTCATGCTTCCTGATAAAAGTTTGTAAGGGTATTTTTCCAGAAGCCCAATTTGGATGATTGTGGAGTGGTGATTTGTTAAGGAGCTTATCCTACCAATGCGGATGTGAGCAATTGGTTTCTAATTATTCCAAGAAATGAGCTTTATAAGAAATCCTGATAATAAAGTAACTTATGCCACAGAAGAATAAATCCTGGTCCTCTCAATATCCAGATAATGTAGCCATGCTATTAAGAGCTGCCTCGTCAATAATGGTGGTCTTTGTATAATGATAAAGCTCTATTTACACAATGGACCAATGGTGCCTAATGCAAAATAGGGCTTACATATAACATTAGTGAATTTGCAGCATGAATTCATTATTCCACTTTTGCATTGGTCAAAAAATAAATAAAAACACACAACATTATTTCACACTCCATTGCCCTAAGAAATAAGTTAATAAAGCTCACCATTTTTCCTATACATCCAATGTGCATATGTATCTCTCTTGGTTCAAAGTAATATCAGCTTCTTAGTCTTGCCCTTGCATGTCCTTGGAAGCATCACGAGGAGAGATTATTCTCTGCACTGTCCCACCTTGCATCTGACCTCCAGATGTTTTTCACCAACTGGATTCTGGCCAAAGCTGGGGAAGAAATCTCAGGGCTAGTGATGGTTTCATCTTTTCATGTCAAATGAAGAGAGCAAAGTTACTAGGAGTTTCTTGTTCTCTTTTAAAACCAACAAAATACCAAGTCTCGTTGTTCTAGAGTAAAATTGCAGTAAAATAGCTCAGGCTCTTTCTCTTTATTTGGACTGTCAGCTGGATGTGGGCAGCAGCCAGTATCCTTATTATCTGGTACAGGTAGATGCTCAGTGCCTGGCGCATAAAAGGTGTTCAATAAACACTTACTAACTAGATGAATAAGCATTATGAATATTACAACCCAGATCTGAGAAAACCACCACTGTGATGTCAGGATACTTCAAAGTGCAGTGAAATGTACTTACCCACCAGGGATCTCATACCCGTCCCTACATAAGATATTTTGTGAGATGTAGAAGAATAAAAATTGGGATTTATAGTCAGATGAAAAGAAGCAGTCCAGCACATTTAAAACACTGGCAACCAAATAAATATATATATTTATTTGGAAATATGTTTAAAATATTATATTTTAAGTGTCAAAAAAAACAAACTGCAGGCTTTTCATTACCATGAATACTTCATGCCATTTCCTTCTGGCCTGTAGAGTATCTGATGAAAAATCAGCTGAGAGCCTTATGGGAGCTCCTTTGTAGGTAACAAATTGCTTTTCTCTTGCTGCCTTTAAGATTCTCTCTAGCCTGGCTGGCGAGGCTCAGTCGTTGAGCATCGACCTAGCCATCAGGAGGGCACAGTTCAATTCCCGGTCAGGACACATGCCCAGGTTATAGGTTCAATACTCAGTAGAGGGCATGCAGGAGGCGGTTGATTGATGATTCTCTCTCATCATTGATGTTTCTATCTCTCTCTCCCTCTCCCTTCCTCTCTAAAACCAATAAAAATATATATTTTTTAATAAGCAACCTGCAGAAATATGAGAGAAAAAGTCTTTACTTTTGGTCCCTTTGAATCTCACCCTGTGGGATCTAAAATCAACTCCCCCCTTTTAGAAAGGAAAAAAGACATTTATTGTTTCCCCCCAAAAAAACTATTTTATTTGTTTATGTATATGAATACACAGACAGAGAATGTTTACACAAGTACAGGAAAACTCCAAATGGTCACACCAAACTGTTTAAACTATTTAATGATATTAAATCTATGGAGTAGGGTTTGGGAGAGGATAGGACTTCACTTTCTATTTTATGCATTTCAGCATTGTCTGAGTTTCTAACAGTGAGCAAGTATCATTTGTGTGGTTAAACAAACCAATTAAAATGTAAAAAAGAAAGTTACAATTAAGTAACTACATTTTGTGGTTTATATTGAGTGTTTTAGAAGCTCAATAAAACTTTAATAGTCTGGAATGCAATTAACCAAAGAACTTAATCAACTAGTATATAACCCCCCCCCCCCCCGCATTCTACTCTTAGGGAAAACAAGAAAATCCTATATAATAATAGAGTAATATGCAAATTAGGCGTCACTCTGCGACAAAATGGCGGCCCCCATACCCACAAGATGGCGGCGCCCAGTCCCCTCAGCCCTGCTGTTGGTCTCCGCGGTGATCGGGAAGCGGCCGGGCCCTGCGCACACGGAGCCGGCCTAGGAGCCGGGACCGGCACCTTCCCGTTGGTCTCCGCGGCGATCGGGAAGCGGCCGGGCCCCACGCACACGGTGCCAGCCTAGGAGCGGGGACCGGCACCTTCCCGTTGGTCTCCGCGGCGATCGGGAAGCGGCCGGGCCCCGCGCACACGGAGCCGGCCTAGGAGCGGGGACCGGCACCTTCCCGTTGGTCTCCGCGGCGATCGGGAAGCGGCCGGGCCCCGTGCACACGGAGCCGGCCTAGGAGCGGGGACCGGCACCTTCCCGTTGGTCTCCGTGGCGATCGGGAAGCGGCCGGGCCCCGCGCACACGGAGCCGGCCTAGGAGCGGGGCCGGCGCCTTCCCTTTGGTCGCAGAGGCTATCTGGAAGACTCCAGTGCCACCAGAGCAGGGCATGGTGGCTTCCTGATCTCGGCAGCCGGGAAGCCGCCAGGTCCTGCAAAGCCGGGCATAGCGGCTTCCTTAGTGGGGCAGTGGCAGGGAAGTCCCCAGACATGGCAGACAGAGCCCAGACAGCAGGGCTTGAGGGCTTCCTTAGTGGGCAGTGGCAGTGGAAACACCCCCAGGCCGGGCAGACAGAGCCTGGACAACAGGGCATGGGGGCTTCCTTATTGTGTCCGTGTCTGGGAAGCCCCCAGGCCTGGCAGACAGAGCACACTGCAGGGCATTGGGGCTTCCTTCACATGGCACATGGTGGCAGCAGGCAGAGAGCTACAGCAGGGCATGGGGGCTTCATCTCCATGGCTGCAGGGAAACCTCCAGGCCCCGCAGAGAGCAGAGAACCATGGGGAGTGGGCCTAAGCCATCAGTAGGATATCCTCTGAGAGCTCCTGGATTGTAGAGGGTGCAGGTTGGACTGAGGGACCCCCGTGCACGAATTTCGTGCACCGGGCCTCTAGTCATATAAAAATAATCTATGCAGAGAATTTAGGAAGCAGTGTTGTTTGTCAAAAGTAAACAGTTTCAGGGTGTGGCTATCAAACATTCAACTCTTCTCATTCATTACGCCCATCCTTGTTTGTTTACAATTGCTAGTGCTGTTTAGACATTTGCTCTTCTATGTGTGGTCCCAGACAGGCAGCTGGTCAGAATCTCAGGACTCACCTAGACCTACTGAACCACAATGTCTAGGACTAGAATCTCAGAATCTGGATTTTAACAGGATCCCCAGCTGATATGATTGCACATTGAAGTTGAGAAGCACTGGTTTAGAGGACTTGTCATGAGTTCCTACACGATTCTCAACTTACACAGATAGGTTTATTCTAATTAGACTAGAGGCCCGGTGCACGACAGTCGTGTACTGGGAGCGGGGAGGGTCCCTCAGCCCAGCCTGTGCCCTCTTGCAGTCTGGGACTCCTGGCTCCTTACTGCCTGCCTGCAGCAGAGGCGGGAGAGGCTCCTGCCACCACCACTGCGCTCGCCAGCCATGAGCCCGGCTTCTGGCTGAGGGGTGCTCCCCCGTGTGGGAGCACATTGACCACCAGGGGGAAGCTCCTGCATTGAGCATCTTCCTCCTGGTGGTCAGTGTGCGTCATAGCGACCAGTCGTTCCACTGTTTGGTCGATATGCATATTAGGCTTTTATTATATAGGATTGTCCTTTTAAAAACAGAAAAGTAGACACTTTATATTTTCTGCAGGAAGTGCCAAACAGTGCTAACCAGTAAACAAAATTATCTAGATATATAGTCATCTTTCTCCTATTATCCCACCAAATTGTTGAAATTACATTAAACACCACATAATAAACAATAGTGGAAAAGTTCAGCTCCAGCACAAGTCTGGGAAGGTATATGAATCCTGCAATTACTTGCTTTAAACACTAAGTAGTGCTCACATATCGGCAGGGCAAACACAGACCCCAGATCTCAGAACTGGGATGCAAGGCATGCACTTATGGTGCCACCACTCCCCATGAGGAACATCACCGATTGCTTAGGACTTTCTCCTCCCAACCAAGACGCAGCACCAGCATCTATCCTAACAGAGCACCACGGGTGGCCATGCCCATGGATCAAAGTCAGCATCTGAATAGAAACATTCCTCCATCTCTATTTAAACATTGCTAAAAATGATAAATAACCTGACCAATAAATGATAAATTAAAAATGGGGAGTGAACCAAATGTGAGCGATGCTGAAATGGCCAGATTACTCGCTATATCTGGAAACATATTAATCTCATTCCCCAAACTATTTACTTAGCAGAGATTACGATTAGAAATTAGCATCACTGAATATTAAAGACAGAAAACCTCTTATAGATGATCTAGATCTAGATCAACTGCTTCTCTCACACAGGAAAAAATATTGATCTAGAGAAATAAGAATGGCCAAAGCAATAGCTAGTTATTACACAGCACAGCTGGGCATCACTCTAACCAGGGTGTCTCCACTGTACCAAATGGCTGCTAAAGCCACAGCAGCTACTGGTGGGATAAAGTGAGTACAGATATGCATATACATATGGAGATAGAAACCCACATCATCCCCTAGTTCTAGGGAAGAAAAACAAACTCATGTCATGGTGGTGTGTGTTCCTTGGTACAAGGCTATATAACCAGCCATCAGAGAGGGAGAGGAGCTACGAAGTGGAAAGTTCCTCTAGGGGGCACTGCAAGCTACTTCTGGAACCCTTGTATGTGAGGGTGTCAGGGAGGAATTTCACAGGTCAGCTTTGAGGCTGTACTTATAGAACATCTGCTCTTGGGTCTCCCAAAGATACTCAAACTTAACACATTAAAAACTGAACTCATGACTTGCACTGTAGACCCATTCCAATGCAGCACCATTAAACATTGCCCCCTCTTCTAGTAGCTCTCTGTCAACAAAACCACTATTCATACAGTTATGCAAGACTAAGAGTCATCCCTGACTCCTCCCCCTCTCCCTCATCACAAATTCAGTCAATATCACCATCCATTTTATCCCTAAATATCTTGGGCATTACTTTCTCTTAAATATTGTCATCTCTTGCCTAGACTTCTGCAATAATTTATTACCTGGGTTTTCACATTTATTGCATCCTTCTCCCCAATCTGTTCACTACACAGTGGCCAGAGTGATTTTTTTCAAATCAGAATTCTGACACTGTCACTCACCTCCGATTAAAAACATGCAATACCTTCTCATAGGTTTAACATGACCTTTAAGTCCCTACTCAATCTGACCCTATCCACCTCTCCTGCCTCACCCTGAAGTCCCCTCATGCCAACACGCTGGTGCTCTTGCAGTTCCCTGCTCTTCAGAAGCTTTTCTGGATTCCCAGGACACTGCTCTGCCATATACTCTCCTGGATAAGTATTTGTTTTTTTAGGAGGACTTGCATGAATTTACACTTATACATTCATTAGGGCATTATCTTACCAATGTCTTTCTCCTCACCCACCACCTTGATCTCACTAGTCTGCAGACTCCACGAGAACAAGCCTGGGTCCTTTTTAAACTCACCATTTTATCCTCCGTGGATACACCTAGTAAATATTGTATGAATAAGTGAATGAATAAAAAATGAAGGCTCCGTGTTTAAGCTTATGCCACTGCTTATGAAGCAACTATGTAATAATCATTCACAGCTTCCAGGCATATGTGAGAGTGATGCATGCCAGGATTTTTGAGGGAAAGTAGTTCCTTAGCTATAACAGTATTCATAAAGGTCCCCAAGTATATTTCTGCAAAATGGCCTAACCTTGGGAGCTGTGTATGTCCTAAGATCTAAGCCAAGCCATTCCGCTGGCTTCAGACATGACAGCTGTGATGTCTTATGTATTGTCATCTCAGACTGATACTCCCAGGTGTCAGCCTTATAATTTGAGGCAGAGCTGCCAAGTACATAGTCACCTAAGTTAGTCCCAGACATGGGACAATGATTAACCGGGGAACCGGCAACAACAGAACACACCAGAGGGCAGTTCCTAATGCCCTGGTATTTATCAGAGACTCGGCATGAAGGACAACAGAGAACACAAGGTTCTCCTGCTCTATATCATAGTCTTGAAGCAGTTTCAAACACCCCAAGCTGATAATTAACCATCCTAAATTATCCACATATTTCTGAGGTATGCCCCAGCCAACTGGATCAAAGTGTTTTCAAAAGAGTTAAAGCAATTAGAATGTATGGTCCAGTGCTTGCTCATATATGCATGTGGGTACAGGCTCTCTCTTTCCCACCCGCCATGTACACATCCTCTCCTCTCCTCTCCTCTCCTCTCCTCTCCTCTCCTCTCTCCTCTCCTCTCCTCTCCTCTCCTCTCCTCTCCTCTCCTCTCCTCTCCTCTCCTCTCCTCTCTCTCTCTCTCTCTCTCTCTTTCTCTCTCTCTCTCTCTCCTCATTTACCAGAGAACTCCCATGTTGTGTGATAAACTAAATCCTTTTCACACAAAACTACCTTGCTTTTTCAGTGACTAACTAGCGGCTTGTTTCTTCAACAACATAATTCTGAAACTGAGAATCCAACAGTATGGCTTCCAGGTCACCTAAGTAATATCTTGATTCGAACAGCTCCCCTCTTTGGATAATACTTGAAGCTTCTCAGCACCAAAACAGCACCAAAGCAGCCTTCAACCTTACCCCCAACATATACCCACAACTAACAATGGGAGAAACATACATAGGATGACACCTGCCTATCAGTAAAAATATGCAAAGAAATCAGGCTGTGTCTGGAGGGCAATTCCTGGCAACTAGGACCACTATTGTGCCCATGCTTGGTGCCCTTCAGGCCCCAAGAGAGGGAAGACTGCATCCAGTAGCTTCTGTTTTATAAATGGAGACTATGTTAGCCCCTGGGAATGACCTGAGCACCAGCCAGTGATGACTAGTTCCTTGACTTTCCAGTTTAAAGCACCTATTATGTGCACACCATAGAAGATCTGAAGCTACATACATATGGCCTGATGCCTAAAGACATAGACCCATTTCCATACTAGCTCCTTCTTTTAATCCAGCTCCCTAGATCTAATTCTTTCTTAGGCCAAGATCTTTGTCTGGTTTCTTCCACAATGCTCTCTCTACTTTAATTTTCCCTTTTTCCTGAAACCACAGCATTTCTTGTTTCCTCGAGGCTCCCTTCCCATTTCCCCAGCCAGGACTTCCTCCTCCCAATTATCCTTCCCATATGACTCTGATTTCCTCTAGAATAGTTCTTACCCTTGGCTGCACACTGGAATCACTTTTAGACATAGAACATACACACATGTGCCTGTGTCTGTGTCTAAATTCCATCCCACAACAATGAAGTCAGCTCTCTGGAGGGTGGCACTTGGTAACCAATAATTTTTAAGTACTCTTCAGTGACTCCATTGGTGGGAACTACTACCTCAAATGTGTTTTAATTGTAAACTTTTAACTTTTATTCACACATTCAAAATTTATTTATGGATAATTTATGAAATTTTATTTATTGACAATTTCACATGCACCAAGAAAAGTGCTGAGTCCTGAAAATGTCTGGATATATAGATATATCCTGTTCTGTTGATGCTCTGAATACTTCTATCCTCAGTCTCTATGCCCTTCTCACCTGTATTCCCTCTTCTCTCCCCAAGAAAGCTCACTGCCTCTATCATAGTGCCAACTGCCAGCTGCTTCCTGAGAGCTCCCACGTCTAAATATTTAGTCCGGACATCTATCCTGATATTCAGACTAGGCTATCAACAGAAATGTTGATTCGAGTGACCCACGGACAAGTCAAACTCCACAGATTAAAAACATGTTTTGAACTCCCACTGAACCTATCCTCCTTCTGCATCCTCTTGACCCCATCATCATCTGGTCACTCAAGTGTCAAACCTGGGAGTCCTGCTTTCCATCCCCCTCTCCTGCACTCCTGCCCTCATAATCAAAATTAGTTGTTGCTGTCTCTCAAACATTGTGTCCATCCACACAATGCCTAATTCAGCCCTCTTCATCTCTCACTAAGGCTGCTAATAGGTCTCCCTCTATTTTGCCAATTACAGTCCATGTTCAGCAGAATTACTGGAGTAAACTGTCTAAATGGAAAATGGACTCACTGGCTTTCCTATGCTCACAAGTGAAATGTCACGTCCTTAAACTAACACACAATGCTCTCCAAGATCTGAGCCTGTGCAACTCTCCAGCCTCTATGAGGATGAACTGCTAACCCACGATCAAGGCTACAGCAACAGAAAATGTCTTACAGCTTCCACTTGTCAGGTGGGTCTTTCTCACCCCCACCACTATTACTCTGCTCAGTCATCTCTGCAAAACTCACCCCCACACACACTCTGATTAATTGTACTGCCGTTATACTAACTGAATATCTCATGTATTACACCACTATTTCTGTTTTCCTCATTAGATGATGAACTCCCTAAAGGCACTGACTATGACTGTATTATTACTGTTCCTTTTTCCTTTACACTTTCCAAACCTAGCACAATTGCTGGTACATCTCAAGTACTCATTATTGAATGAACTAAATGCTACCTCCACTTAAGGAGGTTAACATGTAATAAATTTAGTTTAGCTTTGTTGTTCATTTACCAAAGTCCAGAAATAGTTTCTTTTCTTCCAAACTCTTAACATGTATCCCAAAGACCCATGACACCCAAATACAAATAAGATAATTTAATTCATAATCAGGAGGATCTAGCTGACTATAACTTCAAAGAATATAGAAAGATCTTATATATTATTAAATCATAAGACTGATGTAAAATAACACCCCTAGGAGTGACAGCCTAAATCTCACCCTGTAATTTCTGATAATTTGATTGCTTTGCAAAAAAGTTCTCAGCAGAGAGCCGAGTCTAGAGTCACCTCAGCGCAGGAATGAAGTCACACAATCAGATGAAAAGTGAGGCTGATCTGCTGATTCAAACACTATTGACTTGACTGAAAGTCCCATCTTCAAGTCAATCAGCTCTTTTTGGAAACTGGACATTCGGATGGTATACCAAAGACATGAATGAGTGGACAGAGCTTTCTAAGGGAAGAATGATACATTATGGTTATTTTATTAGAAATTTGAGTGGAAACCACTAAGTTATTGAGAAATAAACTCAATTTGACCTCGTCAAAATCCTATATCCAATAGCATTTTTAGGACTTGTTGGTTCTGTCTCTTTCCATCCAAGTTGTTTGAAATTTAGTTGAGCTCATGAAAGTTTTTGGTCATTGTAAATGTGCTTCTATGTGTACATTATTTCACGCTCATCTGCACTTGCCCAGTAGTCATCACCAGAGGCTCTAGAAATATTCAGAGAACCACTGAAGTGTGAGCAGTAGTTAATAAAAAAAATTCTTGCAGTTTTAATTACAAACAAAAAATAAGCATGCTTAAACTCTATAAAATGGATCTGGAATATCCAGGGAACCGGTGCTGTTCAGAAGCACACATAAATTATATTCATCTTTCATGTTGAATTAGTGCAGCATCATAGATTGATATATAAAGCCAGCACTTTTCAATATTTATAAAAAATATTAGTTCTACCACCTGTTTCAGGAACCCTGTGTGACCCAGACTCTAAAACAAATAGAAATCAATAAACAGCAACTTCACTCACCCTTCCCACCATGGGGAATCTTTTCTTCTCTAAGTCATCTTCCTATCTATGAAGCAAAACAAAAGACTGCAAAGAACCTTGCTGCTGTACATACTGAGGAGGAAATTGGCTGTGCTTTGTCCAAAGCCGTTAGAGGTAAGAAGGAATCAAGAAGCAAACCAAGCATCTGAGCTTCTCCTTCCTTTGAGCATTGGCTTCCAAGAAACAGGATGGAAGATGACATCTTGGTCCCCGTTTGCTAAGTACTTCATGCTCCACCTATTTTTCTTCAGGTCACGTACTAGACACTCGGAACACAAAGGCCCTGCCTTCTTTTCAGAGTTGTTAGAAAGAGTCCCGCCTTCTTCTCAGAGGTGTTCTCTGTATAATAGAGATTTCCATAAGCAATTACACAATTAGGTAAATGTGAGGCTAGAGACAGTCATTCTTCATTCACTCTTGCAACAATAATGCTGGATTTATTGTTAGAGGTCAGATACTATACTGGGTGATCATCAACTAAATCCAGTCCTTGCCTTTGAATTGTTTGTAGGAGGCATTCAGATAGTAAATGCACAATTACAAAATAGTGAGATCAGGCTGTGATAGGCCAAGTACACGGGAACATCTAGCAAGGTCCTCTGACTCAGACATAAGGGTCAAGGAAAACTCTTAGGAGATGGAGCATAGGCAAGAGCCAACAATGGATATGCATTAGTCAGATGAAGCAGGTGGGCGTGGGGGTGGAGGCTGCAGGCTGAGGGAGGCATAGGCCAAGGAACCTGGAAACCAGCAAGAATATATGCTGTGTAACAATTTAAAGACTAAAGTTTGGATCACAGTGTTGACCCCCACAAGTTATGTTGGCAAAAGGAATATGAGACATTAGAACCCTTCAGTATGGGCTTGAAAATGATTAACATTATCCAAGTGATTTCAATAAATAAGTAGTGAGGATTCTTCACAGAATTAGTTCATATAAGGGGAAAGGCAGCTCAATTCATCAAACAAGTCACCAGAAAGGCATGAGGAGAAAGCAGACCAAAGAAATTACAAATCCTTTGCCTCAAGGCAGGTCCAAGATGATAGGATCAAAACTTTAAATCATATGTGAAAATGCCTACACCAGGGTCTGGCTAACCTCAGTGAACAGAAATAATTAAAAGACAGATTTATTTACTTGGTCTTGAAATAATACAAGAGATCATTTCCCCTATTCTCTTGGAAATACTACATGAGATAAATGAAATACTAAGCAGTATGCCTGCCAACAGTAAATACCCACTATGTTAGCTGCTATTGTTATTGTTACTGTTGTTATCATTATTGTCTATGAGAAACCACTTAATAACTAATGAAACACATTAGCCTAGATAGGAAAGGCACTTCTTACTTAAGAAATACACAGTTCGGACCAGCACATGAAGAGGTTACTTTGAGAGCACAGGCTGGGGTGTGTGAGGAGCATGCCTACCAGGGCCTGCCTGCTTCTGTCCTCATGGCATTGTCCATCTAAGACAGACAGGTGAGCTGGAAGGATTCTGTAAAAAACTCAAGGCTGCCAATAAACACCCATTCACAGGCACACTCCTCAATACTATGAGGAAGACTCTTCTCACATGTAACGCAAGGCTCAACATGTGCTTGAAAACAAAATACCTGAGGCTTGTTTGGGTCATAAAATGATCCTATTTTCACCTACAAACCTATTCTCCTCAAGACCGAGGTAGATATGCTACATGCATAACAAAGATAATCTATCCCCCTACATTTTCATAAGTCTCTGTGTCCCCCCCTCCTCAAATTTTCTTTCTCTTTCAACTCCCCCATCTGCTGCCTGTAAGAATATTCTGGAGGAATGACTGAATCACTGAGACATGTAAAACACAATAGATATGGCCAGCAAAGTTGGTAAGCTAAAGAATGTCATAAATTTCTGCTCAGAGTTTAATCAAGGTACATAAAGTTCAATGAACTTTGTCCATTCCAATAAAAGGTAGAAACAAAATTAGTAAGCATAAAACAAAGCTCCAGCTAAATGAACACTGTGGTTGCAAGGCTTTTTACATTTTCAGGGGCTCCCATTTATCCCATCTCAGCTCTCCAAGCCAAGCTGTCCCCAACTTATCCCATACTGATCTTTGCTTTCTCAGAACCCATAGTGTTCCCCATCTGCTTCTCACATCACATTAAGATGCCCAGCATGGGATTCAGGTACTTACACTTGGCTTCTCCCATCTGAGTTGAGACATACAGTTTATCCGTTTGCTAGGTCAGTAGTAACCAAGTACCTCAAACTAAATGGCTAAAACCACAGACATGTACTTTCTCCCAGTCCCCGAGGCTCGAAGTCCAAAGGTGCAGGTCTCCGCAGGATTAGTCCCTCCTGAGGGCTGTGCGAGAGTCTGCTCCAGACCTCCCCTCTAGCTCTGGCAGTTGGCTGGCATCTTGGCATTCTTGGCTGGTGGACACAGCCATCACCCAATCTCTGTCAACGTGACCTCCTTGTGTGTCTGTCCAATTTCCCCTTTTTAGAAGGACACCACTCGTATTTGATTGGGCTTGTCTAGTGACCTCATTTTAAATGAATTACTTGTGTAAAGACCCTTTCTCCACAACAAAATCACATTCTGAAGTACTGGGAGTAAGAACTTCAATTTAATCAGAGAAACGCTTTTAAATAATATGAATTTTTAGGGGATACACATCTATCCACAATACACAGCAGTAATTTACCATTATTATTATTATTCAGCTGAGTCTGCAGCAGCAATCATAATGGGAAAGAGTTGGACGGACTTAGATTGAAATTCAGTTCTGCCATACATGCTCTGGGCTTCCCCTCTACGTCAGATGGAGGGAAATCCCTGCCATATGAATGTGAAGACCAAATGCAGAAAGTAACCTCTGTAAGGAAAAAATGGCAGAACCTTGGATATGAGAGATCACCAGTAACTCTTTACACCCGACCAGAATAACCCATGCCAGCTCAGGCCACTCTTCTAATAAAACAAACACAACAAAATCAAACTTGTTTCCTTATTTCTTTCTTCCCAAAAAGAAAAATTCTTAAAAATAATTCAATAAGTATCTCAAATATCTTTGTTTACCTCTAAGACTGTAAACACACTTCTTTCCTATCATTTTTAAAAAGGTTTCTTGTTTATAGCTGCTTACTCAATTCTATAGAAACTCTAAAACAATTCTTGTCTTTTTCATCTGATCATTTGACTGCAAAACTCTTGAAATGGAAGAACGATATATTCAATGATATCTGAAAATATTTTCCAAAAACGGACCTTTTGTTAACTACCTTCTCTACGTAATGCAATTGGAATTAAGTGCATCTGAAAAGGGTAGCTTTGTTCCCAGTCTGTTCTGTCTATCTAACTTTGATATCCACTGTCTATCTATGTATTGGGGTATTTTGTTGCTTTTTCTAATGTGACTCTCAAAATCTGCTTATAGGAAAAATACTGATGCATTTTTAGGGGTTAAGTAATAAAGTTCTCTGGGGCTGCTGAGTAATATCAGGGTTGTAGACTGCAAAAGAGGGCCCCGTATAATGCTGAAGAGTTGTGTATTTGTTACAATTCTCTAGCAGATGATTATAAGTTTTGTTTTCATATAAATCTGCACATCGTAAAAAAAAATTAAATCTGTACAAAAAAGGATGCTTTTCCTAACTTTCATGAAGGCAATGCATGGGCTAACATTGTCCTTGCTGCTGGTAATTCTTATATGTGACTCTCTTCGGAGATTCTCAGGCAAGGAGATCGAAGCCAAAGGAAGTGAGCTCTGTGTGATTTCTAACATCAGTTATCAGAGGGGTTGATTTGGGAGAATCTTCTGAAATACCCTAGATCAGGGTCAGCCTCTCTCTCAGTGTCAGCTCGTGGAGAAAAATTTTAGTAATGAGGAGGGGCTCCTGGGTGGGTGGAGGTCCCGCCAGCACTTGGTGCTGCTCACCAGAGAGATGGAGGAGTGAAAGTACAATATCTTTCTGGCAAATGTTCAACCCTCTGTTGCCTACACAAGAACAGAGCCCGGTCCCCAGGGAACTGACAACTTTGTCTTCTTTATTCATAACACAGTTGACTCTTCTGGAAAAGAGACTCAAACTCATCAAGAAGAAACTCTCAAGACTAAAAACTCGAATGTATGGTAATCTTTGGTAGTGATCTGGCACACTTATATATGAAAAAGATCTTGACTTGGTGCGTTTTATTACTCAAAAGAGGAGTATTTTATTGAATTAACTAAATTCTCTCAATACAAAAACAGCAATAGAATCAATAAGTCCAGTCAGTGGAATTACTCTTAACCATATTTTGAAAAATTTAATGAGCAATGGAAGTAGAAAATGTGGCCATTTTAAATACATGCATATTCTAGTTGGAGAGTATGAAAAATAGCAAGAATCAGTTTTCAGGGGTGGCAAAATTGTCTGATGCACCAACATTGACGTCCTTAGAGAAAAAAGTATGGGATGATTGGGAGCAGAGCCCAGTGGATGCAGGTGTGTGAAAAGCAGAATGGAGAGAAGGAGGCAACTCAAATATAAGGACCCCTGCAGCAGGAGGGGGCAGGGCGCCTGGTGATGGATGTGATTAAACAAGTCTTGCAAGCCTGACTCAAAGTCAGCCCATCAAAAGCATCAGGAAGGAGAGTGTGAGAATATGGGCAGAAGTTTATAACAAGCCGTTGGGCTGCAAATTGGCACCGGATATAATGAATGGCATTGAAAGTCACATAAACTAGGATTCTGCTGCAGAGGCTAATTCTCAGAGTATTGGAGAAAGGAGCAGCCAGGCAGAGATAAAGAAACACACACAGAAAATCAGAGAAACATCAACACAAAGACCGCCTCCCAGCTCACTGAGGCGTCCTGGGCCCCAGGATCAGTGCCTGCCAGGTGAGCCTCCATTTAGAGGGCACCTTGGAGCCATGCAACACAGCATCTTCACTCGATTTGAACTAGCCTCAGAGAGGTTCTTCTTACAATCCTGGGAACAAATATTCTTACAATCTTTGTAACAAAAGCGGCCAGAATACCAGCAGAGGCGTAGAAAAGCTAAGCGGGCAGAGGGGGCAGCAGGGGAAGTGTCTGTGGGAAGGAGGAGGAAATCAGGCCACGGAGGGCTGGGCGTCCCACAGATCCCCGGTGTCCCAGGATCTAGTGCGCAGGTGAAGAATGAGTCGCTGACCTGAGCATTAGAAAACCAGCCATCATTACAGAGCTGGGTGGAGGGCGGCTGTGGCAGAAAGGGACAAGCTCTCCTGGGATCTGGTGCGTATTGATAGGCAAGAATTTGCTTTGGGAAATCCTACCTTAGGATTTCTTTTTCCAGCATTTTATATGAGGTTTTTAATGTCCACCCCCCACATCCTGTAATATTTCCCCTGAAGAGAAATCCCCTTCAATAAGAACACTTTTTGCAGATTATTAAAAGGGACAGTGTGAAACCTTCAATAATATTTAGAAATACATGTAAGAGAACTAACTTGACTCATTCATCACATTTTCAAGTAACGGCATGGGCTCCATTTCTGCCCATGTGGCACAGTACAGATAGACTTTTGTGTATCAAAATTAATTTTAAAAGGGGGGATTTAGGGGTCTCAGCAGTTCTCCCAATTTAAATACGCTTAAGTAACTGTGAAAACTGGTCAGTTTACACATAAAGTCATGCCAATTTAAAACAGAAAAGTTCCATTGATATTGACCACACTTTTGGCTTCTATTAAATTGCTACATAAATATATAAAGTAGGTCTGTAATACTATATGTCTGCAAAAACATATTTTTGGCAAATAAAAGTTTTTCCATTTTTAATCTCAATCTTCCTTACCGAGCATTCTCAAATATTTTTAAATTACTTTGGGTTCCAAGTATCTCATTCACACTTCACCCCCACCCCACTTATTCATCCTTTCATTTATTCATCTTTTTTCTTTGTAGATTCACACATAAAACAGTTTGGTATTAATGAAGATTACAATTTTCAGTCTCTTAAAATCCAGCTTCTACTTGTCAGTGGAACAACAGCTGAAGTTCAATGTTAACAGGTAGTGATTATAGTGGGTTGAATTATGGTCCCCCCCAAAAGATATGCCCATATCCTAACCCCTGGAACCTGTGACGATGACCTTTATCGAAAAGGGGTCTTTGTGAGTCCACTTAAGCTAAGGATCTCCAGGTAAGAAGATCCTGTATTATCTGGTGGGCCCTAAATCCAATGGCAAGTGTCTTTATAAGTGACACTTACAAGAGGAGAGATAAAGAAAGAAGGGTGAAAAAGACCATGTGAAGATGGAGGCAGAGATTTGAGTGACGCGGCCACAAGCCAATGAAGGCCTGGAAGCCAACGGAAGCTGGAAGAAGCAAGGAAGGATCTCCTAGGAGCCTGCCTAGAGAGCACGGCCCTGCCTGATTTCAAATGTCTCGCTTCCAGAATTGGGAGAGAAAAATCTGTTGTTTTAAGCCATCAACTTTATGGGAATTTGTTACAGCAGTCCTAGGAAAGGAATACAATGATTGAATGGTATCCATTTATTTTTATTTTATTTTATTTTGTTTTTTGCTTTTCATTAATGTTGTGACTCATATCAAATCCTGATTTCTGGCCAATATAGACTCTAACATGATTAAAAACAAGTATATTATAGTAAATCATTATTAATAAAATCAGAAGCCAAAGTAAAGCTAATGCTAAATGAAAAAAGATCACAAAACAGTTTTACATGGTGGTAGTGTTTAAACAGTTTTCTACTTTATGGTTTAATATTGCTAGTTACCACAATAATTGGATGAAATCTATAACCCATACAAAATCACAACACTAGTTCAATATTCAGCAAGATATTTTCTGTAAGGTAAGAGCTGAATAAAGCCAGTAAAAAGCGTAACAAATAATGATGTCCATCATCTTGGTAAGAGTTCAATCCCAAAAGACCTACTGAGTTGCTGGTATGTGTTAGGCATTGTGCTGGGAACAGAGAAATCATACCTTCTATCAAGGTGCATTTACTCTACTTTGGGGATAGGTATGCAAAGAAATTGCCTATTTTCTAAACTAACTATAAGTTCAGAGTACAATGCCTGGTGGTTTTAGGAGATAACTTAATATTAGTGTATCACCTGGTGATTCTGATTCATCCTATATAAGAGAGGAATATGCCAATTATCTGTTATGCCCTGAGGCATAACGACCTACGGGTAATGATCCGATCACAGATCTGCAGGAGGGTGAGGCAGAGAACTACAAGCGGGCAGCTGAGAGCTACAGGAGGGGGCAGGGCAGCAAGCTATGACGGGGGGGGGGGGGGGGGGGAGGCGGGAGAAGAGGAGGGGGGCGGGGGGAGCTACAGGAGGGCGGGGCAGTGACCTACTGGCACAGGGATTCGTGCGCAGGACTACTAGTAATTAATAATATATGTTGTAACTAAAAAATTAAACTCAAAATATCTAGTATAAACTTAATATGCATTGCTAAAATCTACAAAACATGTTCCCAGATTTAAAATCTGGCTAATGAAATTTGAGAAACCTTGGTAGAATGCTGCATATATATTTAAAATATATATGTGAAATTAGTTTGGGGCTGCTGGACAATTATCAAACCTATTACTTATTTTAGGTTTATGAATATATCCTTTGGCAATACAATCAGCAGCTGTAGATAAAAAGCAGCTCTGTTCACATTTAGAAGAGATTTAAATGTCCATGGAGAACAATTGGCTACATATGTTACATCATATTCTGCAGTTGTAAAAATAATGTGCTTGAATACAGGGATGGCCAATAGCAGGTTTACAGTTGTGAGTATGTGAAACACAGTTTATTCTTGTATTATATATTCGTCCACATGAACAACTATAAAGCTACTTTTGCCCATCCCTGTATATTTTAATCACATGAAATAATTATGAAATAAGGTGAAGTGATAGAATCAGGATACCTAGCTGCAGTATAATCTCAACTATGTAAAAATATGCATAATAGTTCTCTCTGAGAATTACGTCACGCGTGAGCCTGGTAGTATCTAGAGCAATGCTGGACAGATTGTTACATATATTATATAATCAATTGTTGTTGAATATCTACTCATCCTTTCTACAATAAGACTTTTTTAAATAAGGAACATGATAGTGCTAATTTTAACTTATAGGGATATGTTCTCCAGGGATCCTTAAAAAACTGGAATTTATAGATATATTCCCCAAATAATCTGTACCCCAAGTAGAGCACAAACCAAACAATAAAACCCGGAACTACCCATCCTATCATGTTCACTAATTCACAATCTGTCACTATTAGAGTTGAATTCCTTTGTCCCCATGAAATGCAAATGTCCCCAGAGGGACTGGGATCTGGAAGATCTGCTTGGTGACTGGCTTGGCACACGGTGCCTCAGGAACACTCCCTGCCTGGTTGGTGACACGTCCTACCCGTTGGCACACTGTGAATTAACACTGGAGTCTTGCGACAGGGTTGCCTAACCGCGGGTAGGCATTCAGTGTGGGTGTGTAAACGGGTACTTAGTAAGATAAACTACGATAAACCAAAGGAATTCGGGATTTGAGCCGAGTGCAGGTTTAGGTCAGAAATAACTTTCAGACTCTTTACTGGAGGATACAGGCCAGAAGGAGGAGAACTTCGAAGTGGAGACTGACAGGTCGATAGGAGAAGAGGCAAAGTTTATTGGTAAGGCACAACTGAAGTTGGGGAGGCTCACTGAGTGGTGAGGCATCAGCCAGGCCAAGACGTGAGGTCTCAGTGAGCATGTCTCTCAAAGAGGAGACAGGGCAGCTCCGAGGTCTGGGTTAGCGCTGCTTTGGGCGTACAGAACTATAGTTAATGGCGTGTTCCCTCCATCCTGGTTTTTATGTCACAGTTCACATGGGCTCTTTTAAGAACCCCCTCCTTCCCTTTTTCTCCATTAGCTTCCTGTGCCCCTCAGCTCCTCAGCCAGGCGTGGGGGGCCTCGCTCTTACCCAACTCCCCAAGCTTCTCTCTCCTGCAGCCTTCTCGTGGACCCACTGCACAAGTGAGTCTAACCTCAGTGATTGCAAACCTGCCTTCCCTGAGATCTCAGGAGTCAGCTCAAGGAAGGAGATGCGCATCCTTGACGCCCTTCGGGGTTGCGTCCTGCCTGCTGCAGGCCCTGCAGCTGCACCAGGAACACGTTCCACCTTTGTCTTCAAGTTAATAATCTGTGAGCATCTGAGTTAGGATTCAGTCCAGAAGGTTACTTCTGATGGAGAGACGGTGAAAGGGCCAGGAACCTGGGCTGTTAGGAGCCCTGGGCCCTAAAGAAGGTCGACTGCATTTGAATGTTGTCAAAGACGGGCACTGGGGGCGTTCAAGCCGGCTGAGGACAGGGAAGGCAGACCCATCGAGAAAGGCCTCATGGAACTGGACGCCAAGTGCCTGCCATCCCAAGGTGGGGCGAGATGAGAAAGGAGCTGAGATGGGAAGTGGCGACTTGGGTTGGGGTGCAGGGTTTGGTAACTGATGGAGAAAACTTACTTCCCTTTAGGCTGTAGAGATAGGGCAGTTGCAAGAGGAAAGAAGAGCAGAGGTCACCCATAACGATGATGTAATTGCAATCTAAAATGAAAGACCAAGCGCTTCAGTGGCACTAAATCCTTATTTACACACCCGGTCACACTTCTCTATGAATTTCCAGTGAATTTTAAGGAACAGAAAAATTCTTTTAGTTGTGGAAGTCACTGACCAGAATTAAGCTTCATGTCCCAATGGAGAAAGATTTCCAAGCCCAATGTGGCACACCACTGTCTGAATAACTTTGAAAAAAATAAATAAATCAACCACAAAAGTCAGGTGGTAATGTGATTTTTGATTCTGCTTCAGACATCTAAGAAAGTCCTAGGTCATTTTTAATAAAGTGGGTCTGTAAAAATTCATTTCTAAAACAAATAATGTAAAACTAAATTCATTAAGATTAAGGCATTTGTTTTAGAAAGGAAATAATTAATGGATAATTAAAATGCCACAAGTCACCAATTATTACTGACAATTAGTGTTTCCACATTATTAAAAAATAGAGATTAATTAAATTTACTTTAGTCAGCACCTCGTAAGAGTAAGTAAATGGCCTGTTGCAGATATGTATGACCACATGGTGTGGTAAGTTATTTCTTGTATGTGTTCTGAAAGTATTTAGTCTAGCCGCCAATGTTTTACTGAGTTTTAAAAAAATGTGAATGTCTAGCATTTAACACAAGACTCTTGGTTCAAAATGACGGCATTTCACCTCCAGGTGAAATGTATTAGGTGTTCAGGAAAGCCCATGTACTGAGGTCATTGTAAGAACCCTCGGCTGACATTAGTCCCAGTGGATGATGCAAACTGCTTTTGTCTTTGTGGTCCTGCCTGCTACCCTATTTGCAAAATGCTGCCCTGTAGAAGGTCTCCTCTCTGGACACGTTCCCTCACGTCCACCAGCTCCAAATTCCCCTTCGAGTAAAAGAGCACAAAGAAGGCCTGCAGCATTTCGGTTCACCCTCATGCCACCTTTCAAAGGGTACAGAAAACAAAACCGCGTAACTGACGTGCTCAACCACTGGGGCTCCCACAGCTGCCTGCAGCCAGGCCAGGCAGTGTGGTGACGAGGTGAGTGTCCCCAGTCCGGCCTGCGCCTGGGGACTGCCCTGTGATGCTCAGGGCCACGGCCTCTGGGGCTTGCTCTGCACCCAGGTGGCCTGCAGCCTGCTTTCTCCAGGGTCAGGTACCACAGCTTTTCCTCAGCTGCCCTCACTTTCCCCCAAATATTCTGAAGTGAATGAATTGAGAGTTTGGCTCTCAGTTGTCAATCTACTTAACTGAAACGACTTTTTGACCATGACTGGGAGGAAAATGAACATTCGAGCTCCCTGTCCTACTGAGCAATTGAATAGAGCCCCAAACTGAGCAAAGTATATGGAAAGCACAATCACCTGCAAAGCAATCTTAAGAAATAAAACTTGGTTATCATTTTCATTTTAAGAGCATAAAATCTACATCATACATGCTTATGTTATGTCAGGGGAAGTTTGTCATTCGTTTTTCTGCAATTGACTTTTTCCTTTCATTTTTGAGATGTTAATAGATCTTTTCTTTTATTAAATAACTATAGACCCTGTGCACGAAATTCATGCATGGGGTGGGGGGTCCCCTCAGCCCAGCCTGCACCCTCTCCAATCCGGGACCCCTCAGGGGATGTCCGATTGCCCGTCATAATCCTGGACCTCTGGCTCCTAATCGCTCACCTGCCTGCCTGCCTGCCTGGTTGCCCCTAACTGCCCCCTGCTGCCAGACTGATCGCCCCTCACTGCCTCTGTGTGCAGGCCTGATCACCCCTAACTGCCTCCCCGTGCCAGCCTGGTTGCCCCTAACTGCTCCCTGCTGCCAGCCAGGTTGCCCCCAACTGCCCCCTCCCTGCCGGCCTGGTCACTCCTAACTGCCCCCTTGGCCAGGCTTGTTGCCCCTAACTGCCTCCCCTGCCAGCCTGGTCACCCTCAACTGCCCCCACCCCCACCAGCCTAGTCACCCCTCACTGCCCCCCCGCCAGCCTAATCGCCCCAATTGCCCCCCCTGCCAGCCTGGTCACCCCTCGCGGCCCCCATGCCGGCCTGGTCGCCCCACACAGCCTGCTGTTCAGTTGTTTGGTTGTCCCTCGGGCCGGCCCTGGGCAGCTGGGCTGCCACCATCCGAGGCTTGCCTGTGCCTCAGGCTGGCCCTTGGCGGCTGGGTGGCTGAGAGGACTGTGGGACTCCAGAGGCAGGCGCGCAGAGCAGCCGGACCCCCCTGGGGATAGGCCCGGCTGTGCTGCACGCCTGACACCCAGGCAGGGCTGAGGGGACTGGGCACCACCATCTTGTGGCTGTGGGTGCCGCCATCTTTGTGAGGGTGTGATGGTCAGTTAGCATATTCCCTCTTTATTAGATAGGATATTAGTTGCAGATGAACCCTTGTCTTTCTCTCTTCGGCCATTATTTTCACTCCTAGATTATAGACCTGACTTTCAGTTTGTCCCTCTTCTGTCAACTCTACACAAGCATTTAATGAACCAGATTATGCAAATTATCAGGATAAAAGATTACCCCCAATATTCAGGTTTCCTACTTCAGCTAGAACTTAGATTCAAACTCGCTAGCATGACCTATAGGACCCTGCCTACATTTCTTACTTCATCTCCTACAAATAGCCTTGTTTGTTATAGGCGAGCTACCCTCACCTCCGTTTCTCAGCATGCCAAGCTCATTCCTACCACAGGGCCTTTGCACTTGCTGTTCCCTCTGCCTGGATTGTACCTCCCCCAATTTTTTGAAGGCCTGGCTCTTCATTATAGTAGTATATTTATTGTCTTTATTGTCCTGTGGGTCTTCACTGGCCTCTCCATACAAATCACCAGTTTCCTCCTGGCCCAGCTTCATCCTATCCCTCTGCTTACTTTCCTTCCTAGCATCTACCTCTTCCAGGTGTCCCTATGTTTCTGCTGTCTCCCATTTGAGCAGAGCCTTGTCTCTCTTCTTGAACACTGTATCCTCAGTATCTACAAAAGAAACCAACATAGTAGGTGATCACACATATTTGTTGCATTAGTAAAGTAATTAATGGCAATTGTTTTCATACGATGTCCTTTCTTATCTATCAAAATAGATAAGGTAGGCCAGGCTTTGATGGTATCCAATCTTCAGGGGAATAATGAACAGGCTTATAAAATCCCTAATTAGAAGATTCACTCCTTTTGAAAGGCTCTCTCTACAAAGCTCCAGCCCATCATCCTCTCCATCATGTTGGGATTGTTTTTAACCACACTTGTCTTGGATAAATCAATAACAGCACCTCAAATCAGAAGCGGGACCGAAATGCTGAGAGGCAAGGGCATTTTAGGCAGTTTTACCTTAGTATAAATATAGATTGTTATTCTCTTATCTCCCAAATAAATGGAGACAATTTTCCCTCATTCTGCTCATTTAACTAAGTTGATTTGCACACTGTGGACGAAAAAGGCCACATGCTAACCTGACAAGCTCAGGGAAGGCCTACATGGTGGTCTTGCAAACTCAGAGACCTAAAGTAACCACAAAGGATGGTCTGAAATTAAACTTTAACTAAAAGCAGTGATGGTGGGCACTTACATCCTAGGCCTGTATCTTCACTGACAAGGTCAACCTTTACCTTAACTGAGCCTATCTGTCTTTTTGCATCTATGATAACATACCCTTGAAATGTCTGGGTAACTTGTAACTTCCGTTTTTCTGGAGACCCTGGGGCACAACCAAATGTGCTGGGCGCCAGGACAGACACCACAAATCCCTTAATTGTTTTCATGTTAATTGTTCCTGAACCCACCTAAGTATGTGTCTATAATTTTACTTTTTACCCAGTCCCAGAGGTTTCCCCGCTTTGCTTTCTCCCGCCTCTCTAGTCTATCACCAATGGATTTCATGTAACCCACCTACATCCCTTTCTTTGATTGCAAATGCATAAAAATAGAAGTAACCTGCCATTCTCTGGAGCATTATCTCAATCCCTTGAGGTTCTGCTTCCCGGCAATTGTCACAGTTTGGCTCAAATAAACTCACAAAAAATCTTTACAGGTTTGAATGTTTTTATGTTAACAACACACACACACAAAAAAAGGAAAAATGTGATGAGTCTTGGGGAGTGCTTCTGGAGAAAAGGTGAGTGGGTGAGTGGGGGAAGAGTCACTTTGCAAAAGTAGAATTCAGCCTGAAAGGACTGGACCCTGTAGATGAGAAGGGACACAGAATAGACACAGGAGGAAAGGAAGGGAGGTGGAGGGCTGAAAACCCAACCTCCCTCTTTCCCAGTGTTGCTCCAAGTTGGGCTTGCCTCATGCCCTCTGGGTATGTTGCCAATATGTTAAAAAAAATAAAACTCAATAAAAATGGAAAGAAGAAAGGGAGGGAGGGAGGGAGGGGGAAGAGAGAGAAGGAAACTGAAAAACTGTTAGGAAAGAGAATTTAATGAAAACAAGTTTAATGATTAATTAAGTTAATAAAAGATCAAAGTCAGGAATCCATTTGTGGTAGGAATGCAGATATGGCTTTCTATTGAGTAAACTCAGTTCACTCACAGACCTGGGCAGACAATGTCTGCATTGCCTCATTCCAGAGACACCGACCCAGACCAGTTCAGCTCCTTAACCTCAAAGCAAAGAGGCAAAGTCTACATCCCCCTGCTCCTGGCCCCGCCTCCCAGGGCCTTTGCATTGTTCTTCTCACACCCAAACTCTTCTCTCCTTGGGGGTGGGGCAGGCCTCGGGCCTCGGCACTGTTTGTATGGATCCAACCTGTCTCACAAGTCCTGAGCTTCTCAGATCCAACATGAAGAGGACTTAGGAAACATTCCTCAGAGGGGAAACAGCATTTCTGCGCCAGGAGTTCCTACTTGACTCTAGCCACGCCAGTTTTGCCAGAGAGGTGACCTTACACTGAAGGGTCTCAGGGAGGCTGAGCCCAGCGGTAAGGAATGCTTATCTGCCAGGGACTGAAGATGAAATGAGGGCTCCAGGCATTTCGCCTTCACATGCAAGTTAGGAGACTCTGTTGTTCAGGTGTTGATCAGTGTCAATTTTCAAGTTTTCTTAGAAACACAAGTGTTTGCTCTCAGGATAAGTGTAGTTTTCCTTTCGGCTTGTCTGCGCACCCCGAAAACCGAGAAAACAAACGGATCCCAGTCCCTCCCCATCGGCTTCTTTTAAACCCTTGAGTGGTTTCCAGTCCAAACCAGATTTGCCCAGGCTTCCATTTAAGAATAATCCATTTACCACAGCATTCAAAACAATTTAGCAAGCCTGGGAAGGAAGCTGCCATGGGGTAGAGCTGGGGCTGGGAGGGGTGGGGAGCAGGGGTAAGGGGAGGCGATGAACCACATTTCCTGTGCCCCCTTCACGCAGTGAGGTGACTGGGCTGTCCACTGCACAAGCCGAGGCCGTATTTAGAAGAGTCCAAGGTCACGAATGAGCATCCCTCAAGCTCCCGAGCCAGCTGTCTTGAAATCTGAGTCCCACTGTGACTCCTAAGCAAAGACAGAAATCAGTGCCACCCCTGATGGTGCAGGGCACAGAACCCATTGCAACTAATGTGCCCTAAACTTCAAATCACATAGCAATGGAGAAAAAGTCTGGGGTTGGAATATACATAAAAAAACAACAACAACAACAAAAAAAACAAACCTGTGCACATGCGGGGGCCTGATGCGGCGGGGGCCAGACATGGCGGGGAACTCCCTTTTCCGGGTCCGCGCGGAAAGAGAGATGAATGAACCGGTTCTAAGTGGAGGCGGCCAGGGATTGAGAAATAATAGAAATAAAGAAAACAAGACGCAAAAATAGATTCATGAAGCTGGGGCTGGGTGGAACGCCATCTTTCCTCTCTCATGGAGAGGCAGCATGACAGACGACGACCCTGAGCCACCCAGCAGGTTTATTTTATATCCCAAAAATCCAGGAAGTAACACCAAAACTTAGGATCAAAGGAGCTTATTTGCATTCTTAACTAGGCCCCAGCATTACTGGATTTACATATCTAGACCCGCCCCTTCTGACACCTGGGCTGCTATGAAGTCAGAACTGATTAACATGTCCAGCCTCATTGGGGAAGCATGTTCCCAGGGCCTGACTCGGCCTAAGCCCTGAGTTCAGCTGATGATAATTAAGGAAATGCCCAGGTGCCTCCCAGGCGGCCCTCTACATGCACATACACAAGCGAGACTGATTTTATAGTTGACCTTTGAGAAGGGGAAGTATTAAGGGATCAAGATCAGCCAGCATTAGACCCTGGGAACAGTTTCATAATCCTTAGGTGCCCGAATGGGAGGGGACCCTGGCCAAAGGTAACCCACAGACACATCATACCTCTTTTTGGGGTCACAGACTTCCTGAGCTAGTCTACAGGACCCATTTCATCAGTGAAAAATCAGAGGAAACTGGAAACTTAAGTGGTTTGCCTAGAGCTGTGCAGCCCATTGAATAGCGAGGCCCAGGTCTGGCCTTCTAGTATATTTTCTATTTTCTTCCCACTGCTGAGTGGAGGTGTGTCGCTCATTGTCTCCCCATTCCTGCTGGTGGGGATGCATAAAGCATCTCCCACCTCCACTGACTGGGATTTGCCGTGGAACTGACTTTAACCACTGAAACCTGAAGAGGCCACATGTGACAGTTCCCAGCAGAGCCTCTCTGTCTGCCCCTCTTGTGCTTCTGAGCCAACATTGAGAACAACATGCCCTTGAACGGCAGGTACAGCTGCTACTTGAGTCTGGACTCTGGGATGGAGAGCAGACCCAACCCCACCCTGCAGCCTGGGGTCAAGCCACAGCCGACCCAGAGAGCCAGGCTGAGAAATACATGCTGGCATTGCAGCCACTGCATTGTTTTCTGGGCTGCTACCATAGGAGACGGTAATATATGGAATCTCTCCTGGAAGCAAATTCTCCATAATACTGTGCACCGTCCTCAGACAGTTTGGTCACACAAAACACTGCGGTTTCTTTTGGTAGGCAATGCCATACACCGAAGCAGTTTGACCTGGCTTCTGACTTATAAGAGCAAACCTCAGGTCAGATATTCCTACCCAGATGCAAACATCCTACCTAGTAATAGACAAATATGCAAATTGACTGTGCCTCCGCCATGCCCGCGATTGGCCAGGAGGCGCGGGGGGGCAGGACTCGGGGTGGCCGGGGTGGCCGATTGGGCCGGTGGGACGCTGAGCTCGCGTCGCCAGCGGCGGCTCGAGCTCAGCGTCTGCGCCATGGCTGTGCTGCAGCACAGAAGGGGCCTCTGGGGCAGCGAGCTCATGTCCCACCACGGACCATCAAAAACGGGGGAGCTGGGTGCCTGTCCACTCAGGCACCCAGCTCCCCCGTGATCGAAAGCGAAAGGGTGTAGGGGACCCTACACGTGCATGATTCAATCATGCACTGGGCCTCTAGTTCATTAAATAAACACGCATTAGCAAGCAGCTATAGAAACGGTCCCAGAATCTGCTTCGCAAGCTCCAGGAAACCCCGTCCCTGCCCAGGCAGTGCTCCCTCACCTGTCACAGAGGGTTCCTAGAGGCAGACACACCCCCCACCCCCCAGGGAGGATGCTGCCCTTTCAGCAGGCAACAGGCAGCTGGACCTGCGGCAAGGCCTGGGCAGAAGACTGCAGAGCCCCCCCTGGGGGAGCAAGCGACAGGCCTGGCCTCAGTGGTGAATTCTCCACATCTATATGCAACTAACCCATCGTGTCAAATAGCTAATTCCCTGAACGTCACCAATGAGACCATGTCTAACATTCATTAAGCCAATCAGCAATTCACTAATTTCACATATAAAAACAATTTCTGACAGTCACAGAACCTCAGGTATTAACGGGCACATAGCTGGCTGCAATCTTGCAGCAGCTGCCCTGGAGGGTGATGCCCTCTCCTGAAGTGGAAACTTAAGCCAGCCAGCACATACTTAAAATCGCACTGACCTAAAGTATTTTGAAATACTACAGATATCATAATAGGAGCTTACTCTCCCTGTTCCACCCACTAAAATATCCAGCCTTCCTTACCCCTGGTTAGGGCCTTCCCTGCCTAGGCACTTTGACTGTGAAAAACAGCTTCAGGATTGACACCTCAAGTTAAAACAATAGCAAAAATCATGAAAGAAAAAGAAGAGAATAGAAGGCGGCTTTGATGGCCCAAGCCAGAGTAGCAAGCGTTCACAGCCACAAGTAAGCACAGGAAATGCTCCGTATTCCCCCTGCGGGGCAGCCAGCCCAGGTCTGGGTATCTCGTCACGCCTGTGATGTCCTACCGAACCTGCTGTCATAAACACAACACCTGCATCCCAATAACTACACAAGCTCAAACACATTTCCTACCTCATCGGTCTTTAGAAATTATTCATTTTCTGACACCGATTATCATCCCAGCCAGGCAGTGAACTAGACACCAAAGATGCAAGTTTAGACAAGACACGGACCTTGTCGTAGAGAAGCTTACAGAGCTGGGCCGCGTTCTCAGTCTGGGGCCCTGGCCTGGGGCCACGGAGGGTGTGGTCTGTGAAAGCTCTGAAAAGCAAGGCCCTGTGTGCATGTGCGCACGTGTGTGTGTGTGTGTGTGTGTGTGTGTGTGTGGGGGGGGTATTGTTCCAGAAAAATTCTATATTCTTCATCAGATTCATAAAGAAGTCCATGACTCCAAAAAGGTAAAAAAAAAATGCATGTCTGTGAGAAAACCTATAATAAATCCATTTACTGAAACTTTGCTATGGAAGATCAAAGTGTAGAACAGATACAAATAGACTTTTATCAAAATGATCAAAAAACTTTTAGACATAATAACTAAAATAAGGTAAGAGCTTATTTAATAACTATCCTAGAGTTTTAGTCCCTAAGTAATTTAGTCCCTAAACAACAGGACTAGTGACTAATAAAAATAGTACTAAAGATGTTATAATGAAGGAAGCCCCTTTTATTTTCCATGATAAAAGTCAATCACAGATCCAGGAAAGCAAGGATCAAGGTTGCTTTGATGTGTGACAAGTCCATGGGGTAGTAGTAACGACTCCCATGCCTTGTTTTCATCTTCATTTGCCTCTTCGTGTCAAGTATAAAGTAGAATAGGCAGAATATATAGCCGTGGTATTATATTTACTGCTGCTTGTTGGCTCCATTGGGCTAGAATATGCATCAAAGTAAAGATAATCAATGCACAGGTAATGGGAAATTTCCCCCTTGAACTGTTCAAGCCCGTTCAGCAAGGAGTGTAGTTGAAACCAATGAAATTCATGGCCCAAGAAGTTAAATGCTATTCACTGTGTGGTTTTCATAATCCCTGTTACTCCCCCATATATCACAGTTTGAAAGCACAGATTTAACCTCTCTGAGGTTCAGTTTCCTCCATATGTTAAGTGGTAATTGTTCATAATGGTCACCATGTGCTCCTGTGGGCACGAGGCTCTGCCCCCCCCCCCTTTTCTTTCCTGACAGGTCTTCCCGATCTGAACCCCTTATTCTGACCGTGGCCTTGGCATTGAGAAAGTTCCGGGTTCCAGTTAGCATGCTTTCTTCTCCAGCAACACCATTTCCCTCCTTCCGTCACAATGACCAGGAAGGACTACACTGAATCATGGGAATTATTCCTACACTAAGGTTGGAAAAGGTACCAAGGTCACTGAGAACAATCAGAAACACTCAGTTAATTGCATAAAAGTAAAGCCTATTTTTCCTTCACTTATTCTAAAATAGAAGGAGGTTTGGAATCATATTTCTACCCCCAAGACTCTCAGACTTTATTGACATTTTTTCACTATCACAGAGATCTTAAAGCCATTTACAGAAGAAAACTGGCTTTTTATGATAGATACTATAGAAACAAAACAACCCCATAACTATAACCCCCAAATTATGACTCACTTTATTTAAATAAATATTTGAGATTTCAAAATTCCAGCACAAACAAATAAATACTTTGGATATCCACCATCTTGAAGTGTTTGCCTTCAGTGGGGAGAGGGAGAAGGAGGGGGTGGAAAGGAATTTGAAAGAAACAAATATGAGACGCCTGTGAGGCCAGAGGGCATGTCTGAGGCCAGAGCCTGCAGGGACAGGCCTGCCTGAAGGACACATGCAGAGCTGACCAAGTTTAAGTGGAAGCGGAGGCCAGCCTGTGGACACGCACAGTGGGGACAGATGGTGCAAGCGTAGGAGCACAGCCCAGCGGGGCACACACTAACAGGCAGGGAGGGTGTGGCATCCCGACGGGAAGCCTAGAAAAGCATTCAGGAACGATGGTTGGGAGAGATCTATCCTCTAACAAGGGCTGGACAGCTTTTCTAGATTCAGTGATGGGGACCAGATGCATGGGCTAGTCCCCCAGATCTAGCAAGACTGTAATATACAGAGGTTGTAAACAGAAGTAGCTAGACAGGTTAACTCTGTCCCTCAAATGTGCTTTGATTAAGTACAGAGTTTAAAAGTTCAGTGAGTTGTCAATTTCCTGGCTGTGATACACTGCAGTTATATAAGGTGCTACCGTTAGGGGGACAGGGAGCAGGGTGGCTGGACTCATTCTCTCTGTATTATTTCTCACAACTGCACGCAAATCTATAATTATCTCAAAACAAAAAGTTTTAGAAAATGAGCTAACCTTTATAAATCACAAGACTTCATGTAAAAATCCTCTTTTCCAGCTGTTCTTGAAAAGTTAGAAGACCTGGCAACATGTTCTCACAATAACCATATTCCCACAATAGCACAATGACCATGTTCCCGTAATAGCAATCAAAGTGTTACTGGTGGAAGTGGGGTTCTTGAGGTACCACTGGAAGAAGCATTTCTGGAGGCCCCCACAGGAGGATAGGATATGACAGAAAGCTTTATTTCTGTGAAATTATACCCCTGGGTTTCCAAAGTCCCCTTTCCCTTAGTCCAGTCATAGAAGAAGTATAGCAGGGGTTTCATAAAGCTAAAAGCAAAGCCAATGTCCAGAGCTTCCTTTCTATGTTGGAGCTGGGCCCAGCTCATCATCAGGCTAGTTGCAACCCATCAGTCCATGGTGTGTGCAGGCCATGTGGGCGAATGCAGGGAAGCTGGAGCAAAGGAGCCCCAGAGTCACATGAGAACCAAGAGAGCAAACGTCTTTGTTTAGGGGGTTATGTATCACAAATCTCCTCCACGTGCAATGGCCACGCCCATTCTGGCCAAAGACTTCTGTTCCCAGGTGTGACTGACAGGGAATACCTTCCCTGTCACCCCACCTTCACTGGGCATGCATCTATCTTCCCTTTGTCCAGTCTCCTTACCCTAATGTTTTTCAGGGAACATGCCCATCATGTCTGGCCTTCCCTTTGCTCCTTTTTTGTTATTAATAACTAGTTCATTACAATGGTATCAGGAGTAATTAGAATACTGTTTGATTCCTCAAGACAGGTATTAAAATCTTCACTTTGCCTCACTCTCCCCCAAGTCTGCTTTGTTTATTTATGTTACTTGTCTGGTCCCAATGGACACTAGATTTACCCACTCTTCCACAGAGTGATGGAGTTAAAGGCTGGGCCATCCAGGAGGGCATCTGAGTTTGTCTGGAGTTTAATACTGCAACATGAATGGGAGCACAAAGATACCTCACTGTCCTGGTCCCCTTGGGGCTGTGCACATAATAGGTATCATTATAGTATTCTTTTATAGTCACAGAACCACTTAGGATGGGTTCCAAGAAAAATCAATGACATACTAAATGTCGTGCTATAGCAATTTCTGTCGTAACTCGGAAGCCATATAAAATCTAGTGAGTTCTTAAAGTCACAAATGCTTTGGAATTATTTATGAAATGGGAATTAGGTAAGGACCAATTTACCAAAACGGAAACTATCTAGACACATGGTTTAATTGGAACTCTCCATATATGTACACTCTATGATTCAAAGACACAGTGTCACTCTACATTGAGTCTCTTTAGGTTTCTGAGGTTAAAACATTTTCCACATAAAAAATATGTCCTCTTTGGTTTCCACATGGTAAATTGCTGAAGTGGAATTATTTTCCCCAAAGGCAATGCAATGCTCCCACTAACAGCAAAGGGCAAAAGAGCCAAAGGGGTAAAGACAGGGAGGATGAATTGAGGTCATTCCTTGCTGCACAAAAAACGCATGCAACTGACTCACAATCGTAGGTTCATCTTTGTGTTTAATAAAAGAAACTTCATATAAGCCTTAGTGTGTTCAATATACGGTCCTTCCTGGGAGCACCATCTCCTCATCACCAAGCACACCACGCTTAGAGGTTGCAGTTTTTCCTGGTTTGCATGTTCTAATAGGAATGTGCCCTCACAGTTTTAGCTACGAAAACCAGATCTCCTCCACAGGAGTCTCTTAGGGGTGGAATATTATAGCACACACATGAACAACAGGCAGAAAGCATGATATTTTTACATTTTCTTTAACACATGAGTGAACTTATCAAGAGAGTTAAATTGCATTTAAAAATCAGGGGCAGATGTAGGTCCTGGCTAATGGTCCCTCAAGTGGCCTGCTGTGTCAAGCATTCACTGATAGGATTCTCTCATTCCTCCCTGGTGCTGAACTTTAACCCCCCAGTATGCTCCCTTTATGCTTAGCCATTTTCCAAATGGCTAAATACACAGACCAAGCTGCTTCGTCCTTATGCCCTCAAATTTATTCAGTTTGGTTATAAAGGTTAATTCAACCCGAGAGTCCCCACTGATGCTGCCTCAGTTCATACTGAGGGCCATTAATGTTGCCATTTGTTCTAAGTCACACACAGCCAAAGCGATTGTATACCTGGAATTCCTTGCAATATACCTTATGGTCTGTGATTTGGCTGTGGCCAGTGGCTGTGGATCTGACATAGCTTAAGCATTTGGACACTAAACCATAAATGCGAGGTGCTCACTGTACTGGATGGAAAGTGTCGGCTGTGACATGCAAACGAAGACATTTTCTATGAAATATGGGGCTGGTTTGAGCTGTGTGGGGCATCAGCTGGACCCTGCTATGAGGCATCTGGCGAGGCCATGAGTCCCTCCAAGTTTTCTGCTGCGTCTGTGTGACAGCCAGCTGGCAGAGCAGCTGCAGGCCCACTCACTGTGGGAGCCAGCTGACCATCACTCCCTCAGACAATGCACTAAAGGTCAAAGGGCCTTTGGCTCTCACTTTGAACAAGTGTGTTTGGTCACCAGGGTTCCATTGACCACTGGGCAGCAGAACATGCAAATAATTTGCAGCTTCCTTAATAAAGATAAATTCTAATTCCCAAAATAGAGCTCCGCCTCAAAATGGTATTTTTATTTCTCATTCAGATATTTTTTGCACGTACACATCCTTTCTCTGTATACAAAGATTCTTTCTTTGAGGCTTTTAAAAAACCAAAAATGTTTCCTCTTTACCATTTCTGAAATTAGGCATTTATTCTGAATGGATATATAGATAGATTAGTAGCTAGGTATTGATCAAATAGGTTACATATTGATCAAATATGGTTTGGATTCCCAAAGACGTTTATCTGAGCAAAAGTAAAACATCATTGTGAATTGTAAGCTGCAAGCAACTTGTTTTATTTTGAGAATAAGTGAGTTAGACCAACAGTCACATTGAGTAAAATATTTCTATTTGTCACTAGTGCCAGTTCTTTCTGCGACTGAGAGATTTCAGGTTTCTGTTTATCCCTGATAAACCTCTCAAGTTTCCCCTACCTCTTTGTAATGCAGCAGGTTATTACCCGTTAGACAAGTATCTACGGGACATGCTCCTCTGGGCCAGGGTTTGCTGGGGGCCCTGAGTCCATTGGGGAACAAGACAGATGAGGCCCCTTCTTTCATAGGAAGAAACTAGTGGAAATGTCCTTCTAGTCACCCTTTCCCAGAGAGCATATGTGGTCTGTTTTCTAAATCCTAAGACGTGGGAAATTTCCCACACAGGCTCAACCGAGATGACCTTTGGATTTGTTTATCAGAAATCACCTATCAGATGATAGAGAAAGAAACATTCTCTGCAACATTTTTCACATTTGCAAAAAGCCTCAGAACTTCTGAGATTGTGGCATCTTGAGAAGAGCACAGAAGCCATGCTCGGTGCTGTGTTGATGAGAAGGATCCCAGCAAATGGAAACCACAGGCTTCGTGAGAATGCCCCGACTGCCTGGAAGATGTGGGTCCCTCCACTGCAGAACTGGAGCTGAGGCAAAAGGGGCTAACGTCCAAGTTGCCATTGACCGTAATCTGCTTTGGCATTGTCCAAAAACAGTTAGTTTGGTATTTTACTGAAATAGCCACATCGAACAGAATTTTTACAGGCTGATTTTCTGTTTTGATCACTCAGTAGAATTTTGAGTCAACCCAGACCCACCATTCTAAGCTTAGTGTGAGAAACACGCCCTGGATCCAATGAGTTTATCCTGGCGACAGCTCTACTTCTAAAGCCACATGCAACTTCTCCAGTTTAAGAAACGGAGGCCTCCAAGTGCAGCATCTTTTTATTTTGCAAAACTCCTTTCCCTGCCAAACATTTGGTTTTACATGCATCTAAGTAAGGGTGGGGCGACGTTGAGAATGAGAGTGAGAAATACAAGTTTCAGTGAAGGGTTGCAGATACCCTGCTTTAAAAGTATAGCTGAATACTCTCCAGGTCCATCCATGCTGTTGCAAATGGGAAGGCCAGTCAGGGAAAGAAAAGTATCACATGATCTCACTCATATGCAGAATCTAATGAACCAAATAAACTGATGATAAAAAATAGACCCAGAGACATAGACGCATGAACAGACTGTTGAACCTCAGAGGGAAGGCAGGGGAGGGTGGATGGGAAGAGATCAACCAATGAACTTGTATGCTTATATGCATAACCCTTAGACATAGACAATGGGGCGTTGAGGGGCTGGGGTGGGGGAGCAGACTGGAAGAGGTTAATGGGGGAAAGTATGTAATACTTTCAACAATAAAGATTTAAAAAAGGAAGAGGAAAATATAGCTTAACCTTTTGTACTTGGATGTCGAGTGTGCCTCGACATGGTTAGCATCGGTAGCAGCTCGTATGTCGAATTGTATTGAATGTATCAATAATTTGAAATATTAAAAAATCCAAATAAATAAGTTTGTATGAAAAGAAACTCCAGTTTTTTATTCTACTGCCGCACTTTGTAAAATCTGGGGTATTTAAAAAATTAAATCCCGAGTAGAATAAAGGAATCGAGAAAAAAGCAAGCGAGTGCAAAGGGTTAAAATGAAAAACATCTTTTTTTCTTATGCTTATATGTGAATAATAAAAGTATCTTTTTTTTTGCCTCAGAGACTATAAATTAAAGTAAAAAAAAGACATATTGTTTTGTTTTGGTTTTTGCTTCTTTTGAAGACCACATTCTCTTCCATTTGGCTCATCTGGTTTTTCCAATTATTGGTTCCCGACAGTTGGCACTTTGCTCAGAGAGCCCCAGCGGATCCAGAAGAATCAGCTCTCCAGTACCTCATGATTTGTGATGACTCCAAATAGCAATTTCCCATTAACCCCCATTGCCTTTCCGCCGAAGGCGTGGACTTCTCTCTCACAAGGTGAGCCCGCAACACTCCCAAAGACCTCACAGCATGTATCCAGCCTCTGACTCACTTTCCCAGGTTGACTTTGGGAGCCAGCAGGCTGCCTGAATAGTGACAGGTGTCCCTCCAGCTGAGAGCTGAGGCTGCAGCACACAGAGTGGGAAATACGCTAACCCCAGGGGTTGGGTTGAGAGCCCCAGGCTTGTGACCTCTCATTTGAGAGGCCTCAGTGCGCTTTTTACAAGCAGCAGCTATTGTCCCGCTGGGCCTCTGAGAGGATTCAGAGGAGAACCACAGTATAGATCAAAAGGTGGTAAAATGGGACCTGGGAGCAAAGGCTAAAGGGCCCTGGTGTTATTTTGCCTGGAGAAGGGAAGGCTGGAGGTGGGCTGGATCTGGGTGATAATGGTAGAGAGCTATTGTGTTGTCAGTGTGGCCAGCTGCTCAACATTTGGAGTGAGAAGAAAAGGAGTGGGAGAAAATGAATGTACACAACAAACTGAGACATTTTTGTTAATTTGTTAAAAAAAAAGCAAACAATGAGGGCTGCTAAACACTAGCATTGGTGATAGGGGGAAACATTTCTTTCTTTAAAACTAAGATTTTTCAGTGAAGAGTTTTAAAGACAAATGTGCCTGAATGCTGGGGCAGATAGGAAGAAACCTGAAGGCCCACTTCATGGAAATAAATGTGGACAATGTGTGAGTCTGGCCTTCACCAACTGCTCTTGCAGCTCACATCTTCTCGGACGACAGTGCTAGGAGCTGCTGTGCAGGGCATTTTGGGCCCTGCTTTAAACACTTCATGAGCCGAGATCGGAATGGTCTTGGTGGCCAAGGGACCGACAAGTATCTTGGGTGACGGGCTCCTGATTTCTGTGAGCTGCTAATGGACTCTTGAGACTTCCAACAGCACTGAACCTCCGTGTCCTCAACTGTCCAATGGGGACAACAGCTCTACTCTGCCTCCCAGCAGGGCGCGGAGGGACACGTTATACTAAAAGGAGTAAAAAGCACACTGAACCCAAGTCTGTCGCCATTAGACTGTTCAGACCTTAGGGCGTCTCTCAAATAGAAAAATGCATGGCTCTCTTAGTGCTGTTTTAATGAATTACTCCCATTCCCCCTGTGTGTGAGGGAAAGGAGGATCAGGACAGACAGAGAACTCAGCAGCACAGCCCCCGCTGGTAACTGGGCTGCTGCTTCACTCCTGCTCTCCCAGGTCTGCTGCCCAAGGTCAGGCACAGCCGGGCCGAGCAGCGCAAGGCAAGCTCCCCACACACAGTGCTGTCATTACAGGGCCGTGGTCCGCAATGTGTGGGCAATACAACTGGAAATATTTCTCCACAAAATCCTCAAATATCAGAACTAGAGAACTCCATTGCCCTAGTACTGTAATAGATAAGTTTTAAATAAATAAAAATAAATGAATAAGTAAATGTAAGTGTTTAGCATAGTAATAAAGTGACAGCATTTTTTACCCCTAGAGTGGGTTCAGGCCGAGCACATATTTGATCACAATGAAGGAAAGAAACACTAAAACTTGTCCACCTACAATTCATCTACACACATCCTTCAAAATGAAGGTAAAGGACCTTTTCAGCCAAAAGCAGAGAGATTTTGTCACAAGCAGATCCACACTGCAAGAGATGTGGAGGGGGTCGTTTAGAGCACCCGCTGCCCTCCAGGCCCTCATCAGTGGAACGCTGGGCTCCTGTCCATCAGGCCTTCCATTCCGCTGCTGTCAGAGCCAGACCCCGAACTGGGCAGTCCTTATGCAACTCCAGACATCAGAGGCAAGAAGGCCAACTGAGCACATTTCCTCAAAGCCCCTTCTTCTCCAAAAAGAAAACAGAGGGTCCAAGAAACAGGGACAGACCAAGAATAATGTGATTCGTACGGGGACGACACTGGAACTGGCCCAAAAGGTTGTGGTTACCAGGTAATAGGATTTACTCCTCCTGAAAGGTCACAGACGGAGCTCCAGCAGGATAAATGTGGTTCAGAGGCATACTGCATTTGGTCCACAAAGTAGATTTTTAAAAAATTAAAATTAATTGCCTTGAAGATATTGTCAAATGAGCTCATGTACCTACGCAGCCATAATCAGCTAGAGCCCCAACATTGTCTGCCCCTTTTAGATTGGATATGTACTGTCATATACCACATAATGGCATTTTGGTCAATGTTGGACTGCATATAAGATGGTAGTATACCATATAGGTGTGTTGTAGGCTCAACCATCCAGGTTTGTGTAAGTGTACTCTATGATGTTCACACAAAGACAAAATTACCTAAAATGCATTTCCCAGAATGTATCCCTGTGTGTGACTGTAATCTCTAGTTTGCCATAGTCATCATCATGCCCTCATGCCCTCATGTCTCCATGACAATGGGCTATAGGTGACTTAGAATGAATCATCATGTTCAAAGAGTTGCTTAACCTAATCATGCATTTAATTCAGTTATCTCGTTTTCCTGGGCCATTTGAACATGTGACTTGGCATTTCCTTCCCTTCCATATGCTGCTTCTATTTTCCTAATCGGTAAAACCATTCATGATTATTTCTGTAATGAACAAATAAAAACTATAATGTCTACACGCATGATGACACAGTTGATCCTACAGTGATTATGTGTATGGAAATCAAGACACACAAATTGCCCTGGCCAGGTGGGTGGCTCAGTTGGTTGGAGTGTCAATCTGTACACCAAAAAGGTTGCAGGTTTGATCTCCTATCAGGGCACATGTGGGAGGCAACCAATCTATGTTTCTCACATAGATGTTTCTCTCTCTCTTTCCCTTCCTCTCTCTCTAAAATCAATAAACATATCATTAGATAAGGATAAAAAAAAAGACATACATAAATTCACATAAGCTAGTACAGGAGGCCAGCTTATATTATTTACTTTTGCTTAAGACTTTACACATGACCAAAGACCCACTTGTTGTATCGTAATATTCTGAAGGAGAATGCTGACAATTTTGTCATTGTTTTCCATTTCTGTGTGGTAAAAGATAGACTACCCCATTTTCTAATGTGATTTCTCATAACTTCTCAGAATGATGGGGTGAAAGAATCTAGTTTTATAATTATATTAAAAATATAAGATAGGCCCTAGCCGGTTTGGCTCAGTGGATAGAGCATTGGCCTGCGGACTGAAGGGTCCTGGGTTCAATTCTGGCCAAGGGCACATGCCTGGGTTGCGGGCTCAATCCCCAGTAGGGCCAATCCAGAAGGCAGCCAATCAATGATTCTCTCTTATCATTGAGGTTTCTATCTCTCCCTCTCCCTTCATCTCTTAAATCAATAAAGAAATATATTTAAAAAAATAAGACACATTTGTCCACATAAAAACTTGTATTTGAATATTATAGTATTATTCATAGTAGTCCAAAAATAGAAACAACCTAAATTTCCATCAACTAATAAATGGATAAATAAAATGTTTTATATCCATGCAGTAGGATATTATTTGATAATTTTAAAATATGAAGCATTTATATATACTATAGCATCCATGACCCTTGAAAATATTACAGTGAGAAGACAGTCACAAAAAGTAACATATAGTATAATTCCATTTATATAAAATATCCAGAATAGGCAAAATATATAGAGACAGCAAGCAGATCAGTGTTGTTTAGGACAGGCGACATTGAAAGGAAATGGGGAATGACCACCAGTCGGTATGAGGTTGCTTTTTGTGATAATGAAAATGTTCCAAAATTGACTGTGGTGATGGTTGCATAATTATATGAATATCCTAAAAACTACTGAAAAGTACACTTTAAATATCTTGGTATTATGGTTTATGAACTATATCTCAATAAATCTGTTATTTACATAATAATCCTTTTGAAATTGGAATAAAAAGGGAATAATTAAATTATTTGGAGATCTGGTCTGACCAGGCAGATTACAGTATGTCATTTATATTATATACATAATTTTATTCAAGCCTTATGGCAAGCTACCAGTAGGTTTCATTCTGCCCATTTCACAGATGAAGAAATAGAGGCTCTCAGGCTGCCTTAACTTAGTTACTGGCTAAGCTGAGATTTGAATCCATGTCACTCACCCACCATTTTCTCCTTCTCTAAATCCTAGTAAAGGAACTTGAGATTACTTGCCTTGTCTATTTCTTATTTTTGCATGGGACTATTTAATTTTGAGACACTAGCTTTCTTTTCTTAAAAGCTAACCTGAGACATGTCAGGTGATTAAACAGTCTTTCAAAAGTCAAATGGGGCTTTTTTCCCCCCCTCAAGGTGACATGTGCCCTTTTGTAAATGCAGACCTGTCTAAATCATTTCTCTACTTGATGGCATTTTCTCACTACCCAATATTCTCCTTGAACTCACCTCAGAGTGTTCCGTCATTAAATATGAGAGCTAAAAACACTGCTTAATGTACCTCTCCCTCCCCATCCCACCCCTGCATATATACAGCAGCATCCAGGTAGCACTGAACATGTTCGTGCCATCCTAATTATATTGCTATGCATGTCCCTAATCGTTAGCATCAAAGAGTACTTACAAATGAATCATATGACACATTCCTCAAGTAAGCATTCAGAACACATGCACCAGAATCCAACCCCAATCGCCTTAAGGGGCTATATTAAGCACAAATCATGTGGGAGTGTGGAAAGGTAGGGAGAGGGGAGACAGGTTCAAATGGAGCTCATGCTCCTTGCCCTCAATGAGGATCAGCCCCAGCTATTATGAATGGGCAGCCAGCAGAGCGTCTGGGATGCCAGCCATCTCCAAGCCACAGGCTCAGTCTGCATTTACTCACATCACAACCCACTATCTTCCCAGCCAGGCTCCAATCTTACCTCCACCGAAGCAGAAGGCAGGTGGACCAGCGAGTGACCTTGCAAGGTTATCAGGACCACTGCAACCACTCAGTTTGGCCCCTGACAGCCTCCACTCTCTGATCTGACAGCCACGGTCAGACCTGCCTTTCCTCTTTCTGAGCAGTGCCAGTATGCTTCCTCCTGCCTGTCAATATTTAACTACCCTGTCAAGTTACATTACATCACCTGCACTAAATCCCACCCCATCGATAGCTAGAGGGTGTGCCTGCTCTAGTCAATTCAACCCAGCTAACCTTTATCGAGTGCCTTCCACTCATTCATCTCTTTCAGCAAGTGCTGAGAGCCTGCTGCACTTGGCACTGGGGACACAGAAATGAAAAGCCTGACCCCCCTGAGTCAAGTTGGGGAGACAGGCACTGTGGTGTGTGCTGCAGCACAACATGTAGGAGAGATGGAGTGAATGGGACAAGAGAATTCCCAATGGTGACAGGCAGTGACATTGCTGGTGGGCCAAGCCCAATCTGGGAAGACTCAGGAATGACAAATACATGGGCTCTGTCCTCAAGGAGCTTAGAGTCAACACAGGGGGTCTCTTGTTCTATAGACTAATGGGATTAGTTATGTGTCACAGGAAAAGTATAGAATACTAAGCCAAAGAGGGCACCATTTCTCATTTGTTTTCTTGAGGAGTTGCATCATCAGCTGTTTCTAAGACTGAATTTTGAACAAAGATGTCTCAAGAATGGAAGTTGACTGCAGCTAGAGATCCCTGGTGAGTAAAGACAGTTACCTGGGACCCCTTTTCAAGTCCAGGGAAAGAAGAATTCATGTAACAGAGTACTACTCCTCCCTGATAAAAAGAATTAACCTGGGGCAGTGGTCGGCAAACTCATTAGTCAACAGAGCCAAATATCAACAATACAAAGATTGAAATTTCTTTTGAGAGACAAATTTTTGAAACTTAAACTTCTTCGAACGCCACTTCTTCAAAATAGACTCGCCCATGGTATTTTGTGGAAGAGCCACACTCAAGGGGCCAAAGAGCTGCATGTGGCTCGTGAGCCGCAGTTTGCCAACCACTGACCTGGGGCATAATGGCTTGATCACAGGTAATCAAGGATCTGCTACAAACCCTTCTAATCGTTCCATGACTCTCCCAACACAAAATTTCCTGATGCTTAATGAACAGCTGATGGCTCTTTTAAATAATATAAACAGACTGGCAGAGCCCCTGAGCAACACTAAGCTGTAGTCTTTAACTCCATCTGTGATCAGAAGGCTCAAAAGCTACTCACGTTGGGATTTTTTTCAAAGTCTAAGTTTACCACCAAGCATAGCTCTCAAATATGCCCACGCAATCCTCTTTCAGCAAAATGTACTTCAGCGTCATGCTCCAGAGAACAAAGTCCCCCATTTATGTGTGAACATTCAAAGAACCCCACCGTAGGGGAGCCTGAGAGGCTGCTGGAGAAAGTGCCGGATTATTTGAATTGCAAAACGCAGCCTGGGGATCTCCATACATCTGATTTGGGATGTGTTCCAAGCTCCGGAGCACCTCTGCATGGAAGCAGCTCTATTAGTCAGCTTCTCGGGCAATTTTCCAGTTCCACATGGACACTCCCCAGTGTGTCCAAGGCGAACATTTACGGTCTGTTGCAATATTTTACTGCAAGGTATTTAGGGTTTTGACAAATACTAACGGACACTGCCACCATTCCAATTGGAACTCATGACCCATATCTAATGCCAACGATGTGGTTGCTGCTGAAGATATTTTCAGCCAGTCAGTGATTATAAGCAGCACATGGCTCCAGCCCCTCTCGTGCATCCTGGAAGCTGGTTTAAGTCCAGTCTTTAATAAATCCACATGGCGTGTTGAGTCACCGCAAACGGGACTGCAGTTTTACCACACTCGAGCTTGCTCCTTTTTCAAATTCAGACTTTTTCGGAGCCTTTTGCTTAATGACACATAACGCATTTGGCATTAGGAATATTATATGTTATTGATGGAACAATTGTTACTGCTAATTGCTAAATGCCCAGGGATTTCTGGATTCAATTAGAATGCATTTGTGTTGTTTATCTTGCAATCCTGCTAGAAGGAAGAGGTGCTATATGACCTTCATTTGTTTTTAAAAGCAATTTTAGCAAATGTGAGGTATTTTTTTTCAAATAATATCATTAATATAATGAATGGCAAGAGAAATAACTAACATTCCAGGAAAATAATGAGCAAACATGACTAATATTTCCAGATGTAAACCATAAAAAACTTCCGTTTTCAAAAGACAGAATATTTAAAATGTATCCTGTTTATCAATTGAGTACCTAGCTTTTCAGAATAGAGGAAAGATAATTTCTGTTTTTTTTTTAAAAAAACAAGTCCTTTTAAAGAGGTCCAAAGTCAAACTAATTGCCCAAAAAGCCAATTTCATAACTATTCTTCTAATTTAGAAAGCAAGGAATCCTGTGTACTCGTAGTGAAGGAAGAGTATAGATAGAGAACCCGAAGCCTCAGTCCATAGTATGTGGCCCTGGACACGGCACTTCATCCGTGATGAGGACTGAAGCTTGTCCCACCTACCAGTTATGAAGAATAATTAAGGAAGAGTGGTTGGAAGTTCAAGCTCCACTCCAAAACTCACGTGTGTCAAGGAGGACTGTGCCTCCTAAAACAGTCACTTTGGGAGCAAAGGCTGTGTTCAAGGTCACAGAAGAGTCCTTCTAATGCTGTTAACTCTCCCAGTTTGCCGAGGACTAGGGGTGTCTTAAGCACAGTGAGTTTCAGTGCTAAACTCAGGATAGTCCTGGACTGACCACGGGTTGGTCAGGCAACTTGCTATTACACAGATCATGTTAGAACAATGTCCTGGGAGATGATTTACTGTTACATGATAAATTATTTTACATCTTGTCTAGGCCAACAAAATCTGATTCTTAAGAATTCAGTAGATTTTTTGAACAAATATCATTTGTACACAGGCCTATCCTATATAATAAAAGGCTAATATGCAAATTGACCAGCTGAACGACCAGTTGCTATGACATGTACTGACCACCAGGGGGCAGACGCTCAATGCAGGAGCTGCCCCCTGGTGGTCAGTGCGCTCCCACAGGGGGAGTGCTGCTCAGCCACAAGCCAGGCTGACAGCTGGTGAGCACAGCAGCAGTGGCAGGAGCCTCTCCCACCTCCCAGGCAGCGCTAAGGATGTCTGACTGTGGCTTAGGCCCGCTCCCTAAACCGTCCGTCGGACATACCCCGAGGACTCCCAGACTGCTATAGGGTGCAGGTTGGACTAAGGGACTCCCCCTGCCCCCAGTGCACAGATGTCGTGCACCGGGCCTCTAGTTAAATAATATGTGTTTAAAGGTGGGTCAAAACTTTGCTGTAAAAAATTGGATGTGTCCATTAATTATAGAGATTTGATTTTTTTTTTTTTTTGAGGGGCTCAAAAACTAAATCCAAAAACAAAATTTAAAAAAATCCAGGACTTGATAACCTTGCTACTCCGAGTGTGGTCCACGGGACTAGCCACATTGGCAGCACTGGAGTGTGTCAGAAAAGTGCAAACCTGACCCACTGCAGACCTGCTGGGTCAGAACCTGCATTTCTATAGTCTCTGTTGGTTCTAAGCAAGTGACAGTGTGAGCAGGCCTGTTTTAGAATTTGCTTAAGCCTTGGGTAAGAGGGAACAGACCCGCTTAAAAACATTTGCTAGAGTCCTACAAATAAAAACATTCCTGCAATTCAAAGCATTTTGACCAAGGAAATGAAAGGCACTACTGTAACTTATGTTTTCTGGGCCTTGTGGGATCCACTTCAAAGAGCAGAGTGCAGTGTGCTGGTCGCCCCGTGCACAACTGGTTACCACCCTCACTCCTAGCAGGGCCCTGAGTGCGGGTCGGACCCGGGATGCCTCCTGGGTTGTAGGTTTACCACGGAAACATCGATGGCAGGAGAGCAAGTATCTCTGGAATGAGAGTTTGAGAGGCATAATATGTGGAAATGAAGTTGGTGTTTGGATACACTAGTCTTGGGTGAAGCAAGTAACAAAACAGTATGTATTTGATTCCTTTTTATAAAATAATTTTGAAAGCTGTCAGCATAAAGATGGTATCAGATTATAAGGGGATATGGGATTTTTATAGGAGAGAGATTTTCAGGACTAGAGGGTAAGGGAAACTAATGTCCTCTGGCATAAAAGGGCAAAGCAAAAAAAAGGCAAAGAATAACTAAAAAGTGAAATCTAAAGGGCTGACAATAATGTATAGTGAATTCCAATAATATAGAGGTTTAAGAACTTTCTTCTTTAAACAGAAGGTGCACATTGTAATGGCGAATACCAGTCTGTCACCAATATTCTAAATATTTCCAGTGAGGAGCCAGAGGAGATTGTGTGGGGATAAGTGGGTAATTTGTATGCTATGAACATAAAATGCATTAGACTTCTTTTAATGACCCTGGATGTGAATTTACAGAAAAATAATTATGTATGTGACCAGACAGAAAACACTAAAATTCCTTGAAGTGAATGAAGAAAGTATAAAAACAAAATTAAAAAAAGAAAACCTCCCCCCCTCCAAAAAAAAAGAGCATTTGCATTAAGTTATAATTCATTACTTTATTTTAAAGAAAAGTGCTGCTGAATACTTTGGGAAGCTTATGGTGAACATGCTCCATCTCAAGGTACTTGTGAACGCCTGTTTAAACGCTTTAAAAGTGATGATTTAGATGTGAAAGACAAAGAACCTCCAGGTCAACCGAAAAAGTTTGAAGACCAATAACTACAAGCATTATTGGATGAAGATGACTGTCAAACTCAAAAACAATTTGCAGAAAGATTAAACATTGCTCATCAAACAACTTCCAATCATTTACAAGCAATGGGAAATATTTCAAAGGAAGGAAAATGGGTGCCACATCAACTGAACGAAAGACAAATAGAAAACCGAAAAGTCATCAGTAAAATGTTGCTTCAATGGCACGAAAGAAAGTCTTTTTTTGCATCGAATTGTGACTGGTGATGAAAAGTGGATTTATTTTGAGAATCCCAAACCCACAAAATCATGGGTTGGTCCAGGTCAACCATCAACATTGACTGCAAGGCCAACACTTCCGAAAGAAAACAATGCTCTGCGTTTGGTGGGATCAGGAAGGTGTGGTGTATTGTGAGCTTCTAAAACCAGGTGAAACTGTTAATACTGATCACTACAGACAACAAATAATCAATTTGAACAACACTTTGATCATGAAAAGACCAGAATGTGCCAGAAGACACGGCAAAGTAATTTTGCTTCATGATGACGCACCATCACACACTTCAAAGCCAGTTAAAGACACGTTAAAAGATCTTGCCTGGGAAGTATTAACCCACCCGCTGTATTCACCAGACCTTGCTCCTTCAGATTACCACTTGTTCCAATTGATGGCACACACACTTTCTGAGCAGCACTTCAAAACATACGAAGAAGTGGAAAATCGGGTCTCTGAATGGTTTGCCTCAAAACAAGAAAAGTTCTATTGGGACGGTATCCACAAATTACCTGATAGATGGGGAAATTTGTAGCTAGTGATGGACATTACTTTGAATAAAGCACTTTTGATGTTTCTCTTGAAATTATCGTGTTTTCTTTAATTACAAAATCCGCCATTATTAACCGGTACACCTAGTTATTTATATATATATATATATATATATATATATATATATATATATATATATATATATATTTCAGAGAGGAAGGGAGAGGGAGAGAGAGATAGAAACATCAATGATGTGAGAAAATCATTGATCGGCTGCCTCCTGCACACCCCCTACTGGGGATCGAGGCCACATTCCAGGCATGTGCCCTGGGCCAGAATTGATCCTGGGACCCTTCTGTCCATAGGCTGACACTCTTATCTATTGAGCCAAACTGGCTAGGGTTCCACAGCTTTTTTATGCATTCATCTGCTGATGGGCACTTGGCTGTTTCCAAATCTTAGCTATTGTAAATAATGCTGCTATGAACATAGTTTAATTAGCGGTCACCAACCGGTGATCTGCAGACCACTCGTGGTCCGTGAGGTCTGAAATGTTGGCAACCGCTGGTTTAAATTGTCCCAGAGAAGAGAAAAAAATGAAAGTTTTACAATTAACTTTACCTAATCCAGCACATCCTAGTACTAAAGTTTTATTGACCTAGCATAGAAAAAAAAAACACACAAAAAACACACACTTTAATTCATCTATAAAATTAACTATAACCAAGTATATTTATTTTAGTTATGTAAGGGCGAATCAACATTACAGCTGAATTCTTATTAACAAGTTAAAGAAAAATATGTGATTATAATAGGTGCTAAAAATGATTTACTAAAATTTTATAGGAACTCTTGACTTTAAGTGAAATAAACATCAAAGGAAGCTTGAAAAATATTTGCCAGAAACCAATACAAAACATACTCATACTAAAGTCATAAAAAAGATAAGGATGTCCTCTACTACTGTTACACATTTCAGCATTAGAGCAATTAGCTGATGTAATAAGATGTGAAAATGAAATACATACTATAAATATCATAAAATAATATATAAAAACAATAATTACACATGGAATCATGCATACTTAGAACATTCAGAAATAGAACAAAATCTTTTTAAAAATCAGGGACTATATTAAGGCAACTGAAAATAAGATAAACATAAAAAACAATATACTTATTTATAACATATAGTAACAGGAAAGATAATTAAGATAAAAATATCAAAACTATTTTAACTCCTTTATTTTTTTTTAGGGGGATTGGGAATTTTTCTGCCTCGATGCCCAAGTGCCGCTGACAAGACACATATACAACTAGTAATGCATTTGAGAGAACCTCAGAATATTGAAATAATTCCCCAGAAGGTAAGTGCCCGCAGAACGTGGCTTTGTGCCAACTTGCTCAGCCCCACTCTCCAGGCCACCACGTCCAGCACGGAATGAATGACTGTCTGTTGGTGTGACATTCCGCCACCCCTGGCCCTTTAGCGCTGGGGGAAGAGGTGGAGACCCGTTTCCAAGGTGCGCAGTGTGGAAGCCCTGGAGGCTGCTGCTTGATGGGGCTCTTCTGTCTCACCGGCTCATCCTGGGAGAAACATTCTCAAGTTGTTGGAGAGATGGCTGGGACCTCTGCACTGGCAAACAGTAACGCGCTGCTTTACGTGCCTGCCTGCGGACCCCGGGGCACGGAGGACCAGGGGACCTGGCTGGTGAGTGTGTTTTCTCACAGCAGACCACGTTTTGCCATTTGTGTGTATTTGAGAGGATTCTTTTATTTTATATAAGTAGCAATGATACCTAAACCTCAGAAACAAACACTTCTTCATGACAGTGCTATCAAATGGGGAGGGGAGGGGTGAAGGTGATGCTAACAAAGAAGAAAGTGAGGGGGAAATATCAATTTCCTTTATCACTAAAACAAGAAACACGCAATGTGAATGAGAAGAATCAAATCCACGCATGAGAAAATAAAATGAAGAAACACAAGCCAAGAACCCAAGGGTTGTTAGTGATTTATAACTCTGTAAAATCATCCATATGAGAAGACTTCTGTGTTGAAGATATGAAAATTTGTTTCCCTCTGAAATATGGACATTTGCCAAACAAATCCCCAAATCATCATCATTATATTCTGCCTTAGCTTTTGTTTCAATATCTGCAAAATTGTTGAAAAGTGAATTTTCTTTAAGTGCTTAATGTTGCCCTTTGTCACAGCAAGAGTTCATTAAATTTTGAAGAGGGAACTTCACAGTTTACAGTCAAACTGCAGGACTGATATGACCATATTATCTGTATCATGCAACAAGCTCGGCATCATTATAGTTCCATGAGATACAATAAAAATTACTCATTCATTATTCATATTCTGTTTCCAGGATTTTAAAAAAAACATACACAAGAGAAGCAAGAAATGCTGAACATTTAGTTAGGTCAACTCAGCTTAACAACATTGGATTTCAGATCTCTAATAGCACTGAATGCTTGAGTGTTCTGAGAGCTCTACCTCCACACCCCCTTCCTACGTGTTCTCACATGTTCCCAGGGATTACTGTTGGTATTAAGCCACAGAAAGACACACCACCAAGGTTCTGTCCTGCACACCAACTGAGTCAGCTCCATATACAAGTGTGTCAAGGAGCATGTTTAAGGCAAATCTTAAACCAAACAGGCCCCTAAGTAGCTGGCCAGGAAGGTGGCATGTTAATTTCACTAACATCTAACTCCCCTGCCAGACAACAGGCTTCGTGGCCTTGGCAGGGAATGGCAATTATTTTGCTCACCAGTGTAGACTCAGAATCTGGAACAGTGCCTAGCACACAAATATGTATGTTGAATAGATGATATGATAAAAGTCTCTCCACTTTATGCATCTGTAAAATGGGGATATTATAATTTCTGTAGTCATTTTTACATTGCTAGGCATTCACGTTCCTTCTTATATTATAGAATGGTAAATTATTGTCATGAATATTTGTATTCACATGATTTCTCCACATTTTGAATTTCCAAGGAGAATTAATGGATTAAAGAATCAGAACATTCAAATACAGTGCCAAATACCCTACGGATGAATAATGTCACAAATAATATATGGAAACATATTTTACCACTTGCCCATGCGGATCAGCTATTAATTTTTTAAGCACGAATAACTTAAGGAAACATTGGATTGATACCTCATACTTCGTTGTAATTTAAATGTCATTCATTTGTCAAATCGAATATTTTTCTGTTTATTTAACCAGTTGTATTTTCTCCTTTTTGCATCTACCAAGGAGTAGGCAGCAGAGCCACCCCTCTGTCCATGGGAGCCTTTCTCAGATACTTAGAGAAACCTTGGCACCACAACTTCTCTGCCAGTGTGCTTCCTTTACTCAGGACACACCTTCTCCATAGTGTACCAGGAGCTGTGAAGGCTAGAGTGGGGGCGATGCAGGTATTCCCCACTTTTCTAAAGTTCATGTTACGCTACTGTGCTTTTACAAAAGACCTACCTAGAACCTGCTTTTGCTAACCGAAAGAAATCCATAGAGGATTTTTGCTCTTATGAAAAAACTAGAGGCCCGATGCATGAAAATCCGTGCAAGAGTAGGCCTTCCTTCCCCCAGCTTCCGGCACTGGATTCTCCCTGGCACCTGGGACCCAGGCTTCCCTCCAGCCCCGCCAGCAGGCACCAGGGACCCGGGCGGTTTCGCTCTGGCTCCACCGGCAGGCACTCCGGACCTGGGTGGCTTCCCTCCAGCCCCAGCTTTGTCCAGAAGGACATCTGGTCTAATTAGCATATTACCCTTTTATTATTATAGATGTGAAAAGAGAAAATAGCACTTAAAGTTTGTTTGTTTTGCACGAGCCTTTATAGCAAGCGGCAGCATGCATCCCCACAGGGAGGCCCTTCCTGGGACCTACACCCAGCAGCTCAGCATCAATAGCCAGAGCTCACCAGTGTCTGTGACCATCAGGCTTTATTTCCATACTAGAGGCCCAGTGCACAAAATTTGTGCATTTGGGGGCCAGGGGGGGCGATCAACCTGGCCTGCACCCTCTCGCAGTCTGGAAGCCCCTGTGGGATCCCCTTTCCACGTCCCACGTGGTCCAGGGTTCCAGTTCAGGGTTCGAGTTCTGGAGAAGGGCCGCACACAAATGAAAAGAGACTAGAAGAAATTTAATTTGGCGATATGAGGGGCCAGGCAGTAGTACAACTCTAGCAGGAGAACTACCCTCTGCTCTGGCCCTGCTATCCCTTTTATTGAGGCTATGGGGAAAACACCTTAGGCAGGAAATAACAGAAATATACACAAGATAAACAGAGGAGGAGGCTGCTTCAGCTAACAATGTTTAATCTAAAGGGTGAGTGGTTAGAGCAATTTAATGTTGTTGACAGCCTTCCTGGCTTCCTGTCCACATCTCTCTATTAGTGAAACAGTAATTGGTTTCCAGCAAGCCCCACAATGGATTGCCCTGCAGAGGGAGGCCCCGCCTACCTGCTGTGGCAGTGCTGGCTGGGGGTCTGGGCCTCCCTCTTTGGGGCAATCATGGAGCACCCTCCACCATTGATCACCCCACCAGCCGGTGGCCTCAGCCTCCCTCTGTGGGGCGATCATGGGGCGATGGCGGGACCCTCCCAACCAATTGCACTGCACCTGCCTTGGCTGGCCTGGCGCCAGTGCGTGTCACAGCGTGGTTGTCCAGATGGTCATTCCACTGTTTGGCCGTTTGGTCAATTTGAATATTATGCACTTATTATTATAGATTATTATAGATATTCTGCATATCCGTCAGCAAGATGTGTCCTCATTCAAGCATCAGAAAAGTCTGAACTCATAAAGGTGTTGTGCTTAGTGTAAAACTGGACGTAATTAAATTTTCAATTGTAGTGAACAAAATAAAGACATATAAACTAGTGGTGATTACTTTTTCTCTTTGCCCATCTTGGCTTAGAAAAGGTTTCATAGAAATGCTCTACTTTGGAGTAGCGGGGCACCTTGTACTTCCAATGGCCAGGGATCTCTTCACCGCAGGGATTTACAGTGGGCCAGGAGCTCTCAGATGGCACCTAGGTTATTTGCATGAGCACCTTTAGAGGTCTGCGCTCTGGAAGAATTAGTGAGTCAGGCCAGTTTAAGGGGCAATAAGTAAGAGCCTAAATCAGTCATAGCCAGGGCCCAGCCAACACAAAGAAATCCTATACCTACAACAGTTCCAGTGGTAATACAATTGAATGCTGTTACCAAATCCTGTTATCGGTCTGGGTGGAAAGGTGCTCAACAAAACACTGATAGCCCAGAAGGTAGAGAATTGAATTAAGTACAACAAAAACCTTTGAGTGAATGGAAGATTCAAGATAATAGCTGAGTGATAAAATGAAACTATCCCAGAAACCCAAGTCTTAATAAAATTGTTCTGTAAGTGCTATCTATGTAACGTCTTTATGTTCCTAAGGCTCAAGGACATTTGGTGGGTACCAGGGACATTTATGGATGTGTAGGCATCTGGGCAACTCCTAATGGGGCCCAAGGTGGAATATGGCTTGTGTAGCCCAGCAAAGGTGAATGTTATTGTGTAAATATTTATATATGACTTCTAAAACAACACATTCTCTCATTGTTCTAGACACTCTACTGCTTAAACACTTGGAATGAAAGAAGGATTCCAAGAATACCTATAAAACTATTTTAGATTTAAGAGTTCAAAAATCCTCAAAGATAACCCAAGGTATGCAAGGTGAACTAAATGTTTACCTCTTCCTTCATTTCTACTTGGCTGAGCTCTGCTTAATAGGAAGAAAAAGCATTTGTATCTTAAAAAATGTTCCTTTTCAAATATCATTAATATATAGAGAGCTAGATGTAAACCACAGATAAATTAATAAATCACATTCTATAAATAAGCTAATTTCAAGGGGAGTTTTCCTTTTGTCTCCCACAGGAAATCATAGTTGAGTGGAGGAGAGGAAGTAAGCAGAGTAGTTAATAATACAGACTGGAGTTAGCCTCAGTTGAATCTCAGTTCTGTCTTCCTTCAGTGGATGATTTGGGATGTGTCCTTAAATTCTATATTCTTCAGTTTCCTCATCTGCAAAATGGGGTTGATAGTGACAACACCTACCTCATAGTGTTGGTGTGAAGATGAACTGAGTTAAATATGTAAAAATATTCTAGAACAGTGCCCAACAAATAGCATCATTTATTTTTCAATACGAGATTATGAACATCCCAAAGTATACTTGATCTTAGCCCAAAGGCTGAGAAGCGATACCAAAAATATAGCTTATCTAACTGTATTATCCAGCACCCAACACCACTCCAGCACATAGTATGGGATCAGTAAATAATTGTTGAATGAATGGTAGATTCTAAAGGGTTTTCTGCCAGGATTTCTTTAAAGGACCACATTTTCTTGTATCTTCAAAGCATGACAATTTAATTAATACAGAACTAAGAGGCAATTTCAGAAACAATTCCAGGCTGCAGCGTACATGGAATTGACCATTGTACACAATGAATAATGGGGGAGCAATAAACAATATTAAAGACACGTAAGAGTCTTAATGCAAATCCAAATCACTCTGCGTTGATGCAAGTACTACTTCTTGAGTAGCCTGGCCTGCCTTCTACACTTTACTGACAGAGCCAGGAGTCTGACACCCTCTGGGTTGGGTCAGGATGATGTGGACATTCTGAGCTCACCCCTAATTACTCCTGTATTCAAGTGAGGGCTGAAGAGCAGGTGGGAAAGTTTCAGAGAAAGATATTCAAAGGACAGAGATTTACTAATAACAAAAATACCCAGGCCTATATAATCTTCAAGACATCTGAAACAACACAATATCTGTAACCACTTCTTATCCTGGAAAACCCCAGAATCATTTAAAAAAATTTTAATCCAAATATTTAGTAGTCACATCACTCACCACTGAAAGCCAGTTCTGGTTTCTGGGGTCAGAGAGAACAATGTGTTTTTATAGATACCACAGATAAAAGATGACTAGACACACAGCTCACGTCACTGAAAATGGAGACAGACTGGCTTTACCAAGTTGGACCACAGCCAACCTCTACACGCTCACCTCTGCTGGGCGTCACATCACCCATTTCCTCTTTGGACAGAAAGGGGGTGAGAGAGTGGTAAGGAATGAGTGAGATAATGAGTGAATGAGTACATGAACAGATACAATGAAGCTAAAGAAGGCAATGGCGTACACAAATTTAGTTGAAATAAGCAGGGCCTTTCCCATTAATCCAATCTGCCAAAGCATGAGTTTTATTTTAAATGTCAGAATGTAGCTAGTGGCCACCATATTGAGCAGTGAGGACTAGAAGAGTCCCTTTGTCATCTCTATTCTTTTTCTGTCCCCTTCATGGTGTTCTCTTCACTCACCTGCTACTTAAATATGGGGGTTCCACACTAACCCCCCACTTTGGTGACTGCATGCTTTCCTCGAGACACCTCAAATGCTATATTTCCAACACCTACCTCTGTCTTCCTGTCTGAAATAGCTACCCTTCAGGGATGTATTACTTCGGGTCCAGGCACTATGATCCTCCCGGACCCCTAGTAGGGAACCATCCTTAGCAGCTCACCTCCGTTCCTCCACCCTCATCCAATTCATCACCAGTTCTTGCTATAGTGATATTTACCTTCCAAATTTTTTCTAATCTACCCCCTTTACCCTAATGACCATTGTATACCCCCAAATCATCCTCTCTTTTCTGTCTTGAACCATCATTCCTCTAGCACAGGGATTCTCGGTGCTGGCTGCCCAGCAGAATCCCATGAAGAACTGAGAAGACAACCAGCACCTGGATCCACCCCAGAAATGTGTTTTCCCAGTTGGGGTGGGGGCAGGCACGGTATTTTTAACCTCTGCCCGCTACTTCTTGTGTAGTCAGCCTTGAGAACCACTCTTCATGCTCACCTCTCTGGTCTCCTTCTGCCTCCTATGGCCACACCTGGTGAAGCACCAGCTACTCTCTCTAAAGTGCCCATCGGTCCACACTGCTTACACCCCTCCAGTGATGGCCCAGCATCTAGAAAATGAAATCCAGATTCCTTAACTTTCCTAGCCTTTCTCCTCACATCTTGACATTCTCCAGCTCACATCTTTTGCTCTAGTCACTGGCTCCCCACCTACAACCTGCCACTTCATACCTGCACTTATGCCCTCTTCTTTGCCCAGCAGGCTCATCCCCACTCTTCACCCCGGAATGCCTACTCACCCTTAAAGACTCAGCTTCAGCATCACCCTTCTAAGAAATCTGCTTTGTCCTGACTTTCTTGGGTACCATTCCTCTGTGCATGGTATACCCTGTGCCTAGCTCTAAAGTATATTTATAAGACATCATAACTATATGGATCCTCCACTCCTCTATGAGCCAATTTTCTCACAACACTCATGGCTTAGGCCTGTGGTCCCCTTTTAATTATTAATTGTGCCCCCGTTTATTTCCAAGGATGTCCTAACACGGATAATATATTGGTGGTCACCCTACCTGTGAGATCATTGAGACCAAAATCACTGTCATGTTCTTTATTGTAATTTTAATGACTAAGAAAGCTCTCAAAATTTGGTACACATTTATTTGCTCAAAAATGAAGGAAGTATGTAGCTGAAAAACTGCATTATCTTCAGAAGCAACTTTTAAGAAGGTCTATTTTAAAAATTAAACAAAATTGTACCTCAAAGAGATTATCTACACTCCCATGCTCATTGAGGCATTATTCACAATAGCCAAGATAAGGAATCAACCTAAGTGCCCCTCCATGGATGAATAAAGAAAATGTGCTATATATACATACAATGGAATGCCATTCTGCCTTTAAAAAGAAGGAAATCCTGTCATTTGTGACAACATGGGTGATCCTGGAGGACATTATGCTAAGTGAAATAAACCAGACACAGAAAGACAAATACTACACGATCTCACTTATATGTGGAATCTAAAAAAATCGCAGAAACAGAGAGTAGAATGGTGGTTTCCAGGGACTGAGGGTGGGGGAAATAGGGAGATGTTGGTCAAAGGGAGAAAATTTTCAGTTATGCATCATGAGTAAGGTCTGGATGGCTCATGTACAGCATGAAAACTACAGATAATAACACACATTTATAACTGAAATTTGCTAAGAGAGCAGATCTTACATGTTTTCACAACACACACACACACACACACACACACACACACACACACACATGACAGCTATGGGAGGTGATGGATAAGTTAAATCAGTTTGATTGTGGTCATCTGTTACAATGCATACGCATATCAAAGCACCATACTATATACCATAAATATATACAAATTGTATTTGTCAATTATATCTCAATAGCGTTTGGAAAAAAAAGATTAAAAAGTTTAAAAACTAAACAAAGAAACAAACAGGCACCTATCCACTCCTTTAAAATATGATTTTAGAAAGTAAGCTTAAGTTTTTCTCTTAGCTTAATATCACGTGCTATACTTCTGTGTGTCCTGTGGGGCCTTAGGGATGTTGGAGAAGTTCCACGTGGTTATCAGGTGGGTGAGTACCAGAGTTTACATAATTTCTGGAATAATCTCAGCACATGGCTGCTCTCACCAGGGCAGGTCTGGTTTTCGTGGCCAAGAATCCAGGCTCTGGTGTAAGACTGCCTGCCTGCGTTTGAACGGTATCTTCCACTAGGACACAGGAATTTGGAAAGTTATTAAACACTCTAAGCCAGCTTCATAATGGAGAGCCTTAATCTGCCTACCCCACGTCGTCTCTCTGAGAATTAAATTAGAAAAATTATGCAGGGTGTTGAGCACAGTGCCCGTCACAGAGAAAGCCCTGAATAAGCAGGAGTCCTCATTATTTTATCTATTTTACCTGCTGGACTTACAAATAATATTTCATTTGAAGAAGGGATCTGCCTGCACTGAAAAATCCGTTGTGAGTGTACCATTCTAGAGTGCGGTGGCTGCGGAGGCCTGAGCCACTCCTCCCTCGGTGTCTTTATAACTCGAGTTGCTAATGGAGCCAGTGTTATTTCTCCTCCTGCAATGCGGAGTCTGCGGTCCACACCTCGCGTGCTCGCTAGAACCCGTGAGTGGAAAAGAAAACACCACCCCAAGACTCAGGTTTCGGTGTGAGCCACAGGTGCGGGTGGGTGCCAGCTCCTGGCAGCATGGCATGAAAAGAAATGAACGCTCCTGCCGATGCTGGGAATACGACTGCAGTGTGCCTATTACAAATATTTACCTTTTTAGCTGGAACGCCAGGGGACACTAGGGTTTCTGTTTGAACAGGGCTTTGAGGCAGAACTCATTGAAACTACGTGGAAAGCTTTACATAAATACTCTCTTTTATGATTATACTTGTAGCACACCATACCATCAGACTGCAAAATGAAGCTTGGGAGGACAAAATAATCCCAGTTATTTACACATAACTCTCATTCCCAACGCGGATTTGTAGATAACTCTGCATAAAGCATAACAGGAGATATTTCATTCTTGGCAAAGCGGACCCATCATGGAGGGTGGGAAAAGCTGTGTAATATGGGGATTTTGGCCCAAGGCTTATAGCCAACGCCGTTGGAGTCAAACAGACATAGGTCTGAGAAAATAAAGCACTTAGAGTGTCTGAAACTTAGGATAGATGCAATAAATCTTAACTCTCATAGCAATAATCATAGTAATTATTAATAATGTTATTCTCCAGGGGTATTTGAAACAATTCTTCTAAACAACGATGATTATGTTATATTTTTATTAAATTTTATTTTGGTTTTTACTTCTGCTGCTGTTTGTAATATCCACACAGACTTAAAACCTGGCTTCCATAAAGTCAATTTTCTCTAAGGAGTCAGAGGACCAACACGAAGCTGTGAAATGAGATCGAGGTGTCTGCATTTTCATGACCGGCAGGCATGATAACTTGTCCTAAAACTGTTCCATCTTGCTACCATCTCTGCTGAGTACTTTGAGTCATGCAAGGGTACAGAATGCCTTTTATTCAAAAGCTTCCAAAAGAGAGATTGCATCGACAGACATTCAGAGCAAGCTGCCGAGAGGCTGTATTAATCTCGATCCTGGGATATTACACTAAATATTTGACAGGAGTCCAAATTTTCCTGTAACCTTCTACTAAGCAGATAATCTTTCATAATTTTAACTGTGCAAGGGGAGGACTTGATCTTTAGAAATGGAAAGGGTGAGAGTAATTGAATTTCCTTCTTTGGTTTCTTAGTAAAGATGGGATGGGATTGAATCATATTCAGTTAATAATTGTACTTGGATATATTGCTCTTTGCAGAAGCTGCTCATGTGATTAACAAAGCTACAAAAAGATGTAGGGGGCCACGGTGCCAATTCAGCACTTAAAGGGCTAGGCATATGCAGAAACAAAGAGCGAGTTCAATGCCATTCATTTCTGTGATCCTGAGCATGCTGGGCCAGGCTGTCGACCTACTCCAGGCCGGAGTGGGAAGCTGAGTGATACTGAGCATCACCTATGGAGGAAAATAAACTTACAAATGTTGCAAAGAGTAATCCAGATATGCCACTCTGAGCTGCCCCTCCCCTGACTACCCACCAAGTACACCGTGACCCTTGTCCCTGCTGATGCACAGCTGTCACGCACCACTTCCCAGCCACCACAGTGCAGGTTCAAAACGCTCTTCCTCGTACGCCTGTATGCAGTACTAGTAACGAACGCATGTTTTATGGACTAATAACTGTGATGGGAGATCTGACAAGTAAATCAGCACAATTAGTCCAAATGTTGTAAAACTGGGGCTGTCCAAGAGTACAATTCCTATCATCATTATCTCCATAAAACTCTTCCTTCGCTTTCCTGGAGGTATTTTTGTCTCGATATTTTAGAGACTGGCATTTTAGCACAACAGAAATTCACACTTTTTGCTAACTGTCTCACATCTCTATTTGTATATTACCTGCATAGTGATGAGTAAAATTCAAGGGCAACTGACCAGCCCTTCTATTCTTCAGTGTTCACACAATACAAGCACATAGCAGCAGCATAGTCAGTCTGTGTCTAACTGCAGCTGTTGTGTGTGTGTGTGTTTCTTGTGTGTGTGCACGCACGCGCAGAGGGTGGTACAAGTTTGGGAGACAGAATCTGGAATTTTCATCCTAGCTCTGACTTGACATCTGTGTGAACCTGAGTAAGTTTCCACATTTGTAGGGAGGGCATAATACATACTAACACACACACGGTGATGATGTTACATGACACCTGCGCATTGCACGCAGCATAAACTAGTCCGTACTCATTCCTGGTTGAACCGAAACACTAGCATGAGAAAGGGAGCAGGCAATACAGACCAGACTACCTAAGTTCAAACCCAAGCCTAAACCTTCTGGCTGTGAGATCTGGGCCGACGGCTTCATATCTCTGTGCTTCAGTTTCTGCAGCTGTGAAATATGGATACTAAAGGTATTTACCTCCCAAGACTGTGAGGGATGACTTAGATAACAGATACATCTGAGTACCTGACACACACAGGTGTTTGGCTTTAGCATTTTTAACAACGAGCCTATTTAAGATGCACACATAAACTAGATTAATTTTAAAGGTCTTTGAAAACTCTCATCTACAGTTCTGTGAAGAAAAAATATGCACTCTTGCCTTTTAAGTCCCACATAAGAGAATGTAACACTCTTACTGAGACAGCCTCCACTGCCTACACACACACACACACACACACACGCACGCACGCACGCACACACGCACGCACGCACGCACGCACACGCACACGCACACACACACACAAGTATCCCAGAGTTGTCTCCGTTAAATGTTTAACTTTTTTCCTTCCTCTTCACAACCTGCACATCTGCTCCCTGCAGTCTGAAGGTCCAACCAGTTTATGACCTGCCACCGTCAGCTATGAAGCGGGGCCTGGACGGGAAAGTGAAGCCACGCCTGGCGCTGAGTTTGAAAGATCGCTTATCAGAATACCCACCTTCTCCAGGGATGCTCTGACTGGAGAGCTGTAAGTGACTTGTCTAAAACAGATGCCTGAGGAGAGAGGCCTGGACTGGGAGTCTGAGCTGAACTGGACTCTCAAGGAACCTTCTGATAGACTTCATCAATGTCTAAACATTCAAGCAACACAGAAACCCACCCCTGAAACCTATATGCTCATGTTGACCAATGTCACCCCAATAAAGTTAACTTAAAAAAAAGGTAAAACTAAACATTCAGCCTTCTCCAGCAGCCTGGCCAGTCAGCAGGAGGCGCATCACTTTGCCCAGAAAGACTAGGCACCAGTTGCCCACACAGTCGCCTGCCAGGGAATTCACAGTCTGCAAAATAATTTGGGGATTTTTAAAGGAACAGGACAGAGCCAGCTCAGCATCCAGATGATCAACGAACTAAGATAATAAACTAGCTCTGTGACCGATTCAGTGTTTAAATTCTTTGAAACAGACCTCCTCTACAATCACCATCCACAAGGCTTCTGTGCCCCGGCCTCCGCCTCCCCTCACCAGGCCCCATTCCTTTTAAATGTAATCTTCAGAGGACATCCGGGTTGCTTTAGCTATTTCCCAAACAAACTCAGGGGAAATTAATACCATGTCCAAGATTTTTATTTATATGTTTATAGAGTCTTCTCTGTATCAATCTTCTTCTCTCCGTCTGCGCCTTAAAAACTGCCAGGTGCCATTCTTTTTCTGATTCCCAAATATGATTCAAATGCACTTCAAACGTGGGGGAAATGAGAGCTGCGCCCTCCGTGCTTTCAGAAGGAAGCAAATGTAATGACAAAAAGGACCCACGGAAGAAAGAAGACAAGGCCATTTCACAGGAGACCCAAGCCGAGCGGAGGAAGGCAGCCCGCCTGGCCCGGGACTTATCTGCGGCTCCGCGGGAGTGTCGGGTGATGTCAGATGAAACCAGAGTCCCTGTGAGAGGAACTGGACACAAAGGCAGCTATTCTGGCGTTTTGAAAGGGCAGGTATTGTCCCACACCTGAGCTCTGTTCAGTGAGAGAAAAGGAGTCCGTAGATAGGAAGGCAGGCAGGAAGAGAGGAGGCAGAGAGGAAATAAAATAAAGAATTACAGTAATTGGGCTGAATTAATGACTCTACACAGAGCTATACAAATGGAGGAGGTGGAGGGGTTACAGCAGAGAGAACCCTCCCCTGGAAAGATTGCCCCCACTCCCTTGTACCTATCAAAACCTTCCCCACCTCTGAGTCATCGCTGAGATCCTATCACTGTTAGAAGCCACCCAGCATCCCCCTCTGACATCTTAAGTACTCAGTGTTTGCAGGAGTGCTTCTCAACTGGGGGTGATTTTGGCCCCCACCCCAGGGACATTTGGCAATGTCTACAAACATTCTGGTTGTTAAAATGGGGAGAATGCTACTGGCATGTAATGGGTGGAGAACGGGGTGTCACTGAGCATTCTACAAAGCACAGGACAGCCCCACAGCACAGATGTCACAGTGTTGTGGTTGAAAAATCTCATCTGCACCCCAAATCCTATGGCTTTGAACGCTAGTTCTATTTTCTCGGCATATATCTTGACTCTCTGTCCAACGCGTAAGAATCTTTGGGGCATGGGCCACATCTGATACCTCATGCCATCACCCAGCATTCTGGGCACAGTGTCTTGCACACAGCAGGTAGAGTATGTCAGACGTGTGTGGGAGAAGAACAAAGACAGATGCGCTTGTTTTCCTGTGACCCAAGGCTGGAGGACGTCACCTCTTGGCGGCATTATTGCCAAACATTGCTGGGCACAGAATGGCATGACACAAGCCTCACCCCCATCTGACCCACAGGCAAAGGGTACGCAGCTCAGGTGACATGGGCCAGGAGTGAGTCAGCTAGGAATGAAGAGGTGGGGGCTAGGCTGCCGAGTGACAGCCCATAGTCATGACAGAAAACGGTGAAAAAATGGGCATTTCAACTTTTAAATGATGCTTTTAAACGTAAGTTAGAGAAAAGGGCAAATGCCGTACAAACCAGGTAAAAACTGCCTCTCCCTGCTGCGGAGTCTCTGCTAGTCCTTCCCCGGGAAGTTACTTCACATGCACTTGGACTTTCTGAGGCTTTCACTAAGCACAGATAGCCCCTCTCTCGGTCTCTCTTTCCCAGCCCATCTTTCTGTCCAGGAAAAGCACATTTGTGATTTCACTACCCCCCTCCTGCCCCCGTATGTTTTGCAGCATCAACTCCACCATTAAGCCTCCCAAAGGCCCCGCCCACCGCCTGGCCCCTGGAGTGCGGGCCTCCTATCCTCCTGCTTCATAAAGGATGGTTGCAGAGCTATGGCCCCACTGGGCTGTGGCAGCTGCTCGCTGGCGCTGTGGTCATGCATCACCCACCTGTAGTCCACCAGCACCATGTGAAGTGCTAGGCACACACTATATGTTTGCCAAGTGTTTTTGAACTACTGAAGGGAAGACCGTGCCCCTCGGAGACTGGCCAAAGCATGGTTCACAGGCCAATTCCCAGCCAGTGCAGCCCAGAAGCAGGACAGCCTCAGGTCCGGCCGTCTCGGACCTCTGCTCCGATGGCACAGTCTGCAGGCTCAAAGGCACTGCCACGTGAGAAAGAGGCGGCCACACGCATCCCTGCCATCAACTGCATGCCAATTTCTGAGCACTCATTTCTAATAAAGATGAAAGACACTTCGGCTGCCTCCGGATGTCAGGTTTTTAAGTGGTGTGAATTGCACAGTTGCAAACGCACATTTGCCAACATGTAGCTTTTCCTTCTCTGCCTATCCTGTCTGATGGCACCAAACAAAATCTTAAACTACTCACTCCAGTATTTTCTTAAGCCATTTCCTAAGGGATGCAGGTTTAGAGGGCTCGTGTTTGGCGTGATGATGCTCGCCGTGTCTCCTTGCCCTGCCAGGCTGGTGAGCTTCCCATGCCCTTACAGGAGAGGGGGAAGAGTGAGTCCACAGCTGGGCCCTGCTCTCTCCTGGTTCAGGGTTCAGTGCTGGCCTTAACTTTAGATGGCTCTCTTCTCATCCAGGCTTTAGCAAAAGCAAACAACTGTGCTCCCCAGTGAGGGCCCCTGGCTGTTCTGCAGGATCCCCTAACTCCCACTCAGACTCTCTGGCACGAACAGCACTGAGGTGCAGCTCACCCCCGGTGGACCCTCGCTGCACTCTGACGCTCTGCTATAAGCCTGGCCTTCTTCCCGGGCCCTCTTTTTTTTTTTTAATTTCTTTATTGATTGAGGTATTACATATTTGTCCTCATCCCCCCATTAACTTCCTACCCACCCCCACTCATGCCCTCATCCCCCTGTTGTCTTTGTCCACTGGTTAGGCTTTTATGCATGCATACAAGTCCTTTGGTTGATTTCTCCCCCTTACGCCCACCCTCCCCTACCATCCCTCGGAGGTTTGACAGTTTGATCGATACTTCCGTGTTTCTGGATCTGCTTTTGTTCATCAGTTTATGTTGTTCATTATTTCCCATAGATGAGTGAGATCATGTGCTATTTATCTTTCTCTGACTGGCTTATTTCACTTAGCATAATGCTCTCCAGTTCCATCCATGTTGTTGCAAATGGTAGGAATTCCTTCTTTTTTAGTGCACATAGTATTCCATTGTGTAGATGTACCACAGTTTTTTAATCCACTCATCTGCTGATGGGCACTTAGGCTGTTTCCAAATCTTAGCTGTGGTGAATTGTGCTGCTATGAACATAGGGGTGCATATATCTTTTCTGATTGGTGTTTCTGTTTTCTTGGGATATATTCCTAGAAGTGATATTACTGGGTCAAATGGGAGTTCCATTTTTAGTTTTTTGAGGAAACTCCATACTGTTCTCCAAAGTGGCTGCACCAATCTGCATTCACACCAGCAGTGCACGAGGGTTCCTTTTTCTCCGCATCCTCGCCAACATTTGTCGTTTATTGACTGGTTGATGATAGCCATTCTGACAGGTGTGAGATGGTACCGCATTGTCGTTTTGATTTGCATCTTTCTAATAATTAGTGACTTTGAGCATGTTTTCATATGTTTCTTGGCCTTCCTTCTGTCTTCTTTCGAAAAGTTTCTATTTAGGTCCATTGCCCATTTCTTGATTGGATTGTTTATCTTCCTTTTGTTAAGTTGTATGAGTTCCCTGTAAATGTTGGAGATTAAACCCTTATCAGTGATAAAATTGGCAAATATGTTCTTCCATGTAGTGGTTATTCTTGTTGTTTTGTTTATGGTTTCTTTTGCTGTGCAAAAGCTTTTTATTTTGATGTAGTCCCATTTGTTTATTTTCTCTTTAGTTTCCATTGCCCTAGGAGCAGTATCAGTGAAGAAGTTCCTTTGGCATATGTCTGAGATTTTGCTGCCTGTGGATTCCTCTAGTATTTTTATGGTTTCCCATCTCATGTTTAAGTCCTTTATCCATTTTGAGTTTATTTTTGTGTATGGTGTAAGTTGGTGGTCTAATTTCATTTTTTTGCATGTATCTGTCAAATTTTCCCAACAGCATTTATTGAAGAGACTGTCTTGACTCCATTGTATGTTCATGCCTCCTTTGTTAAATATTAATTGGGCATAGTGATTTGGGTCGATTTCTGGGTTCTCTATTCTATTCCATTGATCTATATGTCTGTTCTTGTGCAAGTAGCAGGCTGTTTTGAGAACAGTGGCTTTGTAATACAGCTTGATATCTGGAATTGAGATCCCACCTACTTTGTTCTTCTTTCTCAGGATTGCTGTGGCTATTCGGAGTCTTTTTTTATTCCAGATGAATTTTTGGAGAGTTCTTTCTAGGTCTGTGAAATATGCTGTTGGTATTTTAATGGGGATTGCATTGAATCTATAGATTGCTTTGGGTAGTATGGACATTTTGATGATGTTGATTCTACCAATCCATGAACACGGTATGTTCTTCCATCTGTTTATATCTTCCTCTATCTCTTTTTTCAGTGTCCTGTAGTTTTTTGCATATAGGTCTTTTACCTCTTTAGTTAAGTTTATTCCTAGGTATCTTAATTTTTTTGGTACTATTGTAAATGGGATTACTTTTTTAGTCTCTCTTTCTGTAAGTTCACTATTGGTGTATAGAAATGCCATAGATTTCTTGACATTAATTTTGTATCCTGATACTTTGCTGAATTCATTTATTAAGTCTAAATTTTACGATGGAGTCTTTAGGGTTTTCTATGTATAGTATCATGTCATCTGCGAATAAGGACAGTTTTACTTCTTATTTTCCAATTTGGATGCCTTTTATTTCTCCCTCTTGTCTGATAGCAATGGCTAGTACTTCCAGTACTATGTCGAACATGAGTGGTGAGAGTGGGCATCCCTGTCTTATTCCTGTTCTTAGGGGAAATGGTTTTAGTTTTTGTCCATTGAGTGTGATGCTGGCTGTGGGTTTGTCATATATGGCTTTTATGTTGAGGTATGATCCTTCTAAAACATCCTGGAAACTAATGACAATAAAAACACAACAATCCAAAACCTATGACACAATGAAAGCAGTCCTGAGAGGGAAGTTTATAGGTCTATAGTCCTACCTCAAAAAACAAGAAAAAATGGTAGTGAATCATGTAATGCTACAACTCAAAGAATTAGAAAGAGAGCAATAAGAAAAGCCCAGAGTGAGCAGAAGGAAGGAGATAATAAAGATTAGAGCAGAAATAAATGACATAGAGACCAAAAAACAATATGAAAGATCAATGAAACCAAGAGCTGGTTCTTTGAAAGGATAAACAAGATTGATGAACCTCTAGCCAGGCTCACCAAGAAGCAAAAAGAGAGGACCCAAATAAACAAAATCAGAAATGATAGAGGCAAAATAACAACAGACCCCACAGAAATACATAGGATTGTTAAAAAAATACTATGAACAACTCTATTCCAACAAACTAGACAGCCTGGAGGAAATGGACATATTCCTAGAAAAATACAACCTTCCAAAAACTCAATCAGGAAGAATCTAAACATCTCAATAGGCCAGTAACTATGGACAAAATTGAAGCAGTCATCAAAAAGCTTCCAGCAAACAAAAGCCTGGGGCCAGATGGCTTCACAGGGGAGTTTTACCAAACATTCAAGGAAGAACTAAAACCTATCCTCCACAGACTATTCCAAAAAATTCAAGGGGAAGGAACACTTCCAAGCTCCTTCTATGAAGCCAGCATCACCCTAATACCAAAACCAGATAAAGACAACACAATGAAAGAGAATTATAGGCCAATATCCCTCATGAACATAGATGCCAAAATCCTCAACAAAATTCTAGCAAATCGGATCCAACAGTACATCAGAAAGATCATACACCATGACCAAGCAGGATTTATCCTAGGGATGCAAGGATGGCACAATATCCGCAAATCAATAAACGTGATACATCACATAAACAAATTGAGGGAGAAAAATCGCATAGTCATATCAATTGACACAGAAAAATCATTTGACAAAATCCAACACCCTTTCTTGATAAAAATTCCTGGCGCTCTTGCTCGGGAAGCTCACCTCAGGACTCTGCCTGCGGGAATTTCCCGAGACCTCTGAGCTGACTGCAGCCTCTCTGGCACGAGTCACCCTGCTGCCCTTTCAGATATGCTGCACAGCCCAGAGCGTGTGCCCCGAGGTGGCTGCACCCCCGCCCAGCCACACCCCTGCACAGTCACACTTGCCTCTGGTCTCCAAACTCCAAGCAGCTTCCATCAGCTGCTGCCCCAGCGTACTGCCTGAGTCTCCTGCTTCCACCTCAAACCTGTTCTTTCCTCTTCAGACCTCACAGCGGGTTTCTGCTGGAGGAGGGGAAGGGAGGGGCGGGGAAGGAAGGGCACCTGCTGGCCTATTTGCGTTCTCCTGGAGGCCTTTTCTGTCTTTGACCTGACAGTTCCCTTTTGAACCTGGAAGTCAAGATTCTCGCCAGCTTATTCATTGATATGTTTCAGAGCATTTTCAAACCCCTGCCCAGGGCGCCTGGGAGTTCCTAATTGCATGTAAGACTATTAATCAATGCACAGGAAAAGCTTAGCAAGTATAAGATTTTGTGATATTCCAATTCATATTAAGTATTTTTTAATGTTTCAAATAGTATTTTAAAGTGTCTAATATTGTTTCTAAAAATGGCCTATGTGTTTTTTAGTCTACTACATTCTCCAAAATGTTCCCCTTCTTATGCACTGTGTACACTGAAGCAGTATCCCCAGTCGCCTAGGCACGGAGAGCACCAGAATGGCCATCGATGAGGAATGAACAAGATGCGTAAACAGCATATCTTGCCTTTATGACAACATGGACGGAGCTTGGAAGTATTACACTCAGAGAAATAAGTCAGAGAGAAAAACACATGCTGTGTGATCTCAGTTACATATGGAAGCTAGACAAAAATAAGAAAGCCACGCTTATAAACACAGATTGGTGATTGCCAGAGGCAGGGGTCGGGGTGGGGCCAAAAAGGGCAAAGGGAGTAAAAAAGCACAAACTTGCAGTTATAAAATAGGAAAGTCCTGGGGAGGTAATTACAGCAAGGTGGCCATAGTTAACGCAGTATTGTGTATTTGAAAGTTGCCAATAGAACAGGTCTTAAAAGTTCTAACTACAAGAAAAAAATTACAGCTCTGTATGGTGACAGATGTTAAATAGACCTATTGTGGCGATTATTTTGCAATATGTACAAATATTGACTCATGTTGTATACCTGGAACTAACACCATGTCGTATGTGAATGATATCTCAATTTAAAAACAAACAAAAAACGCAGCCCACACGTGTTCCCAGCTCCCGACTGACCTAATACAGCTTTAGGTAGAGCGGGCCGGCGTCCAGGACTGGCAGTGCGGCCCAGGCTGGAGACCAGGAGAGAGGAGACCGGAAAGAATGAAGGACGGGTGCCTCGAGGTTTGGTCACATGATCTAGAGAAGTCCTCGCTGCATTTTAGGACTGTTTAAGCGCAATGAAACGGATCAATAAGGGCATGAGGGCCCCATAAACGTCACCAAGTTGTAAAAGCTATTTAAGACGAAAACCAGGGGGAGATCTTTTAGAATTCTCCATCTCCAGTGCTGCTTGAATATACCTGCTCAATGCACCAGGGGGAAGTAGAGGCCTCGCGTCCTTGTCTCTCTTCCCTGTCACACAGGAGGACGAGGAGCCCTGCCCTCCTATCCCGGCGGTGTTAAGAGGATGCAGTGAGCTAACCGATGTGAGGCACTAAACCAAAACCAGAGACTATCAGCAGCCCCCCAAGCCGCGGTGTTATCTGTGGGCTGTGCCCGGGTTCCGATGCCTCCTTTGCACTCTGACCTTTGCTTTCCTACTTCACTGACTCACGCAGAGAAGGCTCTGAGTTCTCCCCACACCGGCTGCCAGCACCTCTGAGCCCAGGTCCTGGCACCTGAGCCCGTGGCAGCCTCCTTGCTCCTCTGAATCCATCTGTCCTACAACGTTCCCTCCTTGGTGGCTTCTCGGACTTTCCCTCACTAAGAGGCCCCGTGGGTGGCGTACTGCATGTGAAGATGGTGTGACTAATGGTTTGCCCTTTAAAATGTCAAGAGGCCAGAATTGATGCTACGTGACAATAAAAAATGATTTCTCAGCTTATTTTGTTAATTTACACGAGGCCACTAGGCATTTTCTGTGACCGACTGATGGATTTAGAAAAGGAAATGATTCATTAAAAGGCCATTCTCCTTACACAGAAGGCAAGGCGGAAAAAGTGTTAGATATTTAACTTTCTCTCTCATGTTGCTCTGCCTTGAAACAGCTCCCCAATCTAGGTAGGTCTCAACTAATAGCAGGAATGAGTTTTTGAAAAGAAGGGACTCGTGGTAAGAATGTTTTGCAAGTTGAATCTCTGGATTTATACACAAGCAATTATTCAACACCAATTCTGAAAAGCCAACATTGGAGAGGTGTTGTGGAAGATATAAAGATGTTAAAAATAAAATGCAAGGCAACTAGTTTTTAATTGAAACTAGTTTTTTTTAAAAGGCTAGTTTTAAAATATACATATATTTGACTTAATTCTCATAAAAGACTGTGATTTACATATTGATGCTATCACCATTTTATAAATGAGAAAATGGAGGCTCACTTTGCCAGACCTTGGGTTAAAATCCCAGACCTAACTTCACATCCCCAGTCCTTCTCACTAGACAACACTTGGACCTTGTGTATGTGGGAAGTGCCCTCAGAGGAGCAACCACAAGGTGCTACTTGGTTCTCCCAGAGAGCAATCCCTTCCGACTGCGATGACCCAAAGGTACAGGAGTGTGGGTGGCTACTCTCCTTGGCCCCAGAGGACAGACAGGATTCTGACAGCACCGGAGAGTGAGGGAGGGAGAGGGAGTGAGGGAGAGTTCAGGGAGAGGACAGGGACGTAAAGGAACAGAAGCACAGAGGCAAAAGGAAGCTAAACAATTTCAGGGAATATCAAGGGGTGCAGTGTGCTGCAAAACGGATCCCCTGAGACAGCCACGGAGGAGCAATGGTCAGAGGCAGCTGACGGGCGCCATGACCAGGCTGAGGATTCAGACGCCATTCAGTGTCCAGCATGTGAGTGCTTTAGGCAGAGCGGTGGTGGTTTCAGCTGAAGATGGCATTGTGTTTCAGGGAAACCAGCCTTGTCTTCATGCCAGACAGACCCGCAGAGAGAGGAGGTGAGGACCGAACGATTGCAGAACACAAAGTAGGAAGCTCTCCCAGGGGTCCACGGAAGAATCAGTGCAGTGATTGTGGAAAAAGGAGGGGGCAGAGAAATTAAGCATAATAACTAGAAAATCTAAAAGGCCTAACAATTTATAGATGGCTGAAGGAGAGAGAAGAACGTAAGCCCTATGGTTCAAGTTGGGCAACTAAGAGATAGATTGATATCACAGATATATATGATCCTAAAGAAGAAAAGCTTTCAGGAGCCTGGAGATTTCAAAGGATAAAGGACAATAAAGACAGTAAAAGCAGCGAACACCTACTCACATGCGTACTGAATAGCAGGCATCCCTAAGACCTTTATGTGTAATAACTCATTTCATTCTCACCTAACTGTTTGAGCTAGGTCGCATTCTTATACCTGTTTTAACGATGAAGATACTGAGACAAAGAAAGTTAAAACAACTTGTGCCAAGATCACACCCCCCCCCCCCCCCCCCGCTGGTAACTAAGGGAGACAGAAAGGAGGTGGACCAGGCAGCCTGGCTCCAGAGTCTATGCCCTTGACCACGATGCGGCACCTGCCTGCAGGTGACAGCTGGGCTGTGGGAGGATGAGATGACCAAGGGGGAAGGCAGGGGGCAGGGAGAGGCAGCGAAAAGTGAAGGGGAGAAGGGGACCCAAGGCAGAGTGAAGATGAAGGAAAAGCAGAGACTGGAGAGGCACAGAGAACACAACTTGGAAATGTAGCTACGTAATGGGTGAGAAAGAAGAGGAAACAGAGAAAGAGGCTAAAAGAGCACAGTCAAGGAAGGAAGACCCCTGGGTGAGTTTCAAGCATAACCCCAATAACATAAAATGTGCAAGGTCAGTTAGGCAAGGAGGCAATGAAGGCCACTGGTGAAGCTGAGCTGGTGGTTCTACATGAGATGAGGGCAAAGTTCATGGCTTCATGGCCAGAAGCACCAAGGTGGGCACTCTCACAGTGTAACTTCAAACTCCAACCCCTCAACATCCACTCCCTGCCCTCCCCCCAGCCGTGCCATTAATGGCATGCAAACATATTGTCACAGACCCAAAAGAAACACAACATGTAAGAGAAAACTCCATTTGCGTTTTTGCTGAGATACATGTAAATTCAGAAATGGCAAGGTCACTGAACTCATTTTTTAGTAAAATCGTCTTTTTATGTAAATAATAAACCCAAAGTTAATCTGTTTAGTAACTTATTTTTGAAGTCCATTTCTTTATTTTGAGTGGAAGGAAACGCACAGACTCAAGGCAGTGGCATCTTACACCTCACCGTGGTGCCCCAAAGAATAGCCGGTCTGTGTCCGGCCTGCTGACCGGGTCCACAGATGGCACATGCCTCCAGAAGCATGCCAATGGTCTGCCCACATGTGGCCTATTTGGCTTATACAGCCCTCAGCTCTCTGTTGAGAATATTCATCAGAATAAACCAAACACACCTACCGAGCATATTATACTAGTAAATAGGCCAAGATAAAGCAGCAGGCACAGCAACAGGATGAAGCAGAGATGGGTTGGCAGATCAGTGTGTAAGTCCATATACTTAAAATTTAAACTTCTAATGCATTCCTCTACAGTATTTTCGTTATGTTAACTTCTGAAATGAAAACAAATATTGGTATCCTGTTGAATTTATTCTCCCCTTTGTCAGCATTCTTACCAAGAAGAGGTTTGCAATTTACTCTGGGACAAAAAAGGGGGCACAATTTGTAAGCTTCCGGAAACTGCCACAAATCAAACCTCTGGACCACGCTGGCAGGGAGAAGCTCATGCATTTCATTGACTTGAGAGAAGAACAAGCCCAAATCTAACTAATCCATTCTGTACAGCATCCTGTCAAGTAATCCAATTGTTTATCCTGAGCAGTCAAGAGGAAAGACTTGCTAAATCTAAAACAAAAATAGCACATGTAAGTGCTTGATTTGGTTTTCTTCAAGATTTCCCCAAAGGCTACAAATTGAACTCGGCCTGGAGTACATGTTTAGGCAGCTTTTTCTTAAAGAACTTTCCCCTTTTAAAAATGCCTGTTGATACGAGAGACACCCAAGTTTCTATAGCTATTTTAGCCTTTTGGGCTACATGCATCTTAATCTCTAGCCATCTCTCTCCTTTCTGTAAAACAGCACAGGCAGACAAGAGGCTATGCTTACAGACATACCCTAGACGTACATGTAAACAAAGATGCAGGCTGTTTTTTGTGGCCTTTTTTTCTTCCTGCTGTGGATTTGATGCTCCTTGATACTTCCTCTTACTTTGTATATGCCTCCAGAAGAGCATCTACTATACTCTATAAAACGATTACTCCCTACTACACTGCAAGTGCAAGATCGAGGAGGGTTTCTGCTACATTTTAGACTCCTGTTGTCTGGCACAGGGCAGCTGCCTTATAAGTCTTGAGGGATCCATGAATGAATAAATGAATGAATGTTCCCTAAACTGCTGTCAACTCTAATGTGTATTTCAAACTGAGTTTCTGCCACTGGCTTTTGTTCTCTTTCTTTTCCAACTTCAGCCTTAGGCAAAAGTGATTGGAAACAATTTATATGCAGAATATTTCAAGAAAGTTTATGATATATTAGAAAAATGGGAGACTATCAAAGTATGTGAATGGCATTTTATAGATCACAGGGAATATATGTTCACCCGAAGAAAGACATACTAAACCTAGATGCCTCTAAAATTTGAAATAGATGGACTCTTAGGTTCCTTCCAATCTTAAGAATCCTCTGAACAGGAACCAGAGTGGTTTCCCCGAAGCCTAGCAGTTCCTTTGGATGCTATGACTCCTCAACTTCCCAAACACTCCCTTTCCAAGATCTATGGGCCATTCTGAAATGGATTTCATGTCAAGGTTGAGATCATAGATTTTAACATTTTGACTTTATCATCTTCTCTCTTTTGTATGCCATATCGATTTAAGCGACAGGAGGTTAAAATATATAATTAGCATCATTATGCCTCATCCAAATCTTTCAGAGTTTTATAGCGTTTTCTTTCAAAAGAGGTTATAAAACTCAGAGACATAAGGACTGTTGGAGGCCGTTGACTGATTCAATTGCCATGACAACTCGGTCAAATGGCCGTGCACCTATCTATGCTTGAGCACCTACAGTTCTCAGAACTCATCATCTCTCAGGCAATCCATGAATCTCCCCAAAGGAGTCCTGTTACAATGTATCAAAGATATACCTCCCAGAAACGTTCATTGATTTGTCCAAACGTGGCCTCTTGGGGCAATACAGGCTAAAATTCAACCCTTCTTCCAAACACACACACACACACACACACACAACCTTTGAAGATTTAAAAGAAAGCTTATTTGGTCAGTCTGATTCTTCCCATGTGTTCTCCAGGCTAACATTCCAAGTTCCATCCAACCCCCCAAGTAATGTCATCTTGGACATTCTTCTCTGAATACATTCCAAAATGTCCATCAAATTTCTCTTAATATTTGGTAACCTCCACTGAACACAATTATTTTCAGTATTATTTGACCAGCCCAAAGTAGAGGAAGACGATGCTCTCCCTCATTTCGCTAATACAGACTCTGGCTTAAACACTGCCTTCCTGGGAGCCATTCAGATTGAGATCCCTGTGACTATTTAAATACGTATTGTTACTGAGCCAACAGTCCTCTGATGTTCCAACTGTACACTTGATCTTAGAACCACCTCAAGCTTTACATTTATTTCTATTAAATATCCTTTTCCATCTTTCTTTACACATTAACATCTCTCTTTGGCTAAAACTTGAAAAAGTTTATGTGCCCTAACTGGTTTGGCTCAGTGGATAGAGCATCAGCCTGTGGACTGAAAGGTCCCAGGTTCGATTCCGGTCAGGGGTTCATGTACCTTGGTTGCGGGCACATCCCCAGTAGTGGGTGTGCAAGAGGCTCTCTCATTGATGTTTCTAACTCTCTACCCCTCTCCCTTCCTCTCTGTAAAAAATCAATAAAATATATATATTTTAAAAGTTTAACTATGTGCTATCCTGAAATGGGAATTACATAGTTTCTCTTATCTTTATTCACATCACTGACCAAAACCTTGAACAGCCCAGGGCCATAAAAGAAGTGTGTAGCATGGCCACGAAAATCTGGCTGACATCAATCTCCCTTTGGGGGCAATAATTCAACTAAGATCTAATCCACCACATAGTGTTTTAACATCCAGACCACATTTCTCCGCCTTTTCCACATGGGAAAAATGAGAAACCTTGAGAAAGGCTTCCTTCCACATGCTAAAACCAAAAGAATGTTTTGCTAAAATAGTAAGATAGAGAAAAATGTATGATTGCATTAGTACTTAACCTGTGTGTGCTGGGTTCAATAGTGTCCCACCAAAATTCATGTCCACCTGGAACTTGGAATGTATAACAGTATATGTTTTTCTTCTTTCCTTTTTCCTGGTCTTTTGTGTTAGCCTAGTCTTAATTATGATATGTGAATGTTCTACCATAGACCCTTTCTGTAGTATGAATACACGCTACATAAACTGTTGCATATCATGGGTTGCTCACTAAGCAGGACATCTTGCAATCTGCAGGGCCTAATCAGGAAAACTTAAGGAAGACCCCAAAGCCATCCTTTACTCTGATGCTATGGGCAAGGATCTCACTGAGTGCTTTCCAGCAGCAGTGCTCATTAAATGCAAAGCAAGTTCCCCAGCTCTTTTCTCACTTTCTCTGCCGCACCTCACATTACAGAAACTAAAGGCCAAAATTTCAGTGAACTGGGCCAGGACCTATTCATGTGCAGATATCAGAAAGCTTATACCCCCGTGGCATATGAATATCCTTTCCAGTAATCGACTTCATCAGTGAAAGCCAAGTCATTTTCTGCTGAAAAGTGAGTTGTGATATCCTGTCTGTCTTTTAATGGATCTTTTTCCTGGAATGCCACACACAGACATGTAACAATCACTCAAAGGCGCAGCCGTTTTTCCCCACTAAGGTAACATATCCACTTCACTAAGAACACATTGATTTTTGTGCGAAGCCTTCCCTTTCCATCAGGGCAGAGAGAGTGACCACGTCAGCATTGATCAACCAGATGACCCGCGTTTCTGGCGATGAGTGGTGCCAGGTAACCCCCCAGGCTCAGAAACCTGGGCCTGAAAATGAATGATGGCTTTAGCTGCCTCTGTGCTAAAGCACCTATATGACTTTGCCAGTTGGTACTTGACTAATAGGTGCCAATGAGGACAAGTTTCCTCAACCCAAATGAGTGTTGGGAACTTCAAACATTTCCCTTTTAAAATAGAATTGTGGGGTGGTCTCTCCTCACACATCACTGAACAATGAGGGCTACATGCGCGCCACACGAACAAATGCAGAGGAGAAGAAACTTCATAGAAAAGAAAGGATTCTATTTAACATTCTTTTTTAAAATATATTTTATTGATTTTTTTACAGAGGAAGGGAGGGGGTAGAGAGTTAGAAACATCGATGAGAGACAAACATCGATCAGCTGCCTCCTGCACACCTCCTACTGAGGATGTGTCCGCAACCAAGGTACATGCCCTTGACCAGAATCAAACCCGGGACCCTTTAGTCCGCAGGCTGATGCTCTATCCACTGAGTCAAACCAGTTAGGGCCTATTTAACATTCTTTGGGACAGGTGATCTAGCAAATGAGTCCCCTGAAACAGATACCCAGCTCACTCCACTACATTAATATTTCAGTTCTCTGAGATGGAGAAGAAATGAGCAACTGGCCAAAAATCATAATGCTCAGCACAAAAACATGTCAAAGGCACCATGTCAAATGCAACCTCCTCTCCTTGAGAAAAATGTTTCCCTTTTATGCAAGTTCAGGACACATGGAGGGCATCCCTTTTTCCAAGACAAGGGACCATTTGAAGAACCAAAGCGTGAAATGCAGCCTACTGGGAGAGCTGGGTGACCCGGAAAACAAGCCGTAGCCCTGGGAGCAGTCCCTGGGCAAGAGGAGCTCTGACCAAAAGGAGTACGTGCCCAAGAAGCAAGTCCACTGATGGTGCTTAATACACACGCTATAAATTTGGACCTATGGCTGATAACGTGGAATAAGAAAACTGTCACGGAACCGCACTGGGGAATGTCACTCACAATCATGCATCTAAGTGGCACAGAGGTGGAGAGAAGGAGGTAGGGGCCAGCTGATGCATTTCCTGCCTAGATACAATCCCCACAAATGGCCCATTTAACAATTTCTAAAGTGTAGGATGTTGCCGTGACAGTAAGGCAATCAGAGAGAGCTGTGTGAAGTCAACCTGTCATTCCATTCAGAATAAGATTGAAGCATCAGGAGTTAGACTGTGGAACAAGCAGGAAAAGTAACCAAAGCCAGGCACGTTTTTAATTGTAGAGTCCAAGCCCCAAGTCCTATAATTAGTCACCAAAGATGGTGCCTTCCCTCTGAGTTGCCATTCCCTCATATTAGAAGTCGCTACTTTCCCATTTACCACAGTTTAGTAGAATATATTTCATCATATCACTAGATACTGACTTCCTTGAGGAATCCTCTCCATGTTTTTCATTGTTTCTAACATTGCTATATAAATAAATTCATTCTTGAATAATTTATATACAAAAGAAGAGGGATCTAAAATCTCCTAGTAAATAACAAAGTTTCCCTTTTCTAGAAAAACTATAGAACTTCAAGTTTTTATTAGTTCCATTACCTAATGTTAAAGGTAGACCAGTAGTATGTTAAACAATCATGATGATTCTGCCCAGTCATCAGACCACCTCAATCAGAAAACATCATGATATTTAGACAATCCTAAAAGTGAAGATTATCAAAATAAATTTATCATCCATGTATTTCAAGATATTTATAGAACCACAGGATACTGCACACTAAAATACTCTATTTCCTGAAACCAACCAATGGTTTTAAACTGAATTGCAATAATCTCAACAAGGGAAAAATTCACCTAATTTAAAGAAACTAGAGAAGATATTTTGTATAGCATTGATCAAATAACTACACTTCTAATAAAATTTCCAAAGACATTAGTAATAGATGTGAACAAATCCTTATGAACAAAAGGTTCACTGCTTTTTATAATTACAAAAAAAGGAAAAAAAAGAAATATAAAAATTCAGTTGGAAATTGACAAAAGAAGATCTATTTATTCAATGGAATATAAAGTAGCCAGTAAAAACAATATTTATCCAAATTCTATAACTCCATTTGAAAACATGGGTAAGATAATGTTCATGAAAACAGGAAAATGAAGATTATATACCTGGTATGATCTCTAATAAATGAATGATTATAGATGTCAAAAGGAAGGAAGGAAAGAAGAAAGGAAGGAAGGAAGGAAGGAAGGAAGGAAGGAAGGAAGGAAGGAAGGAAGGAAGGGAGGGAGGGCAGCCAAAATGCTGGCTGAGTTTTCTTTCTTTGAACTTTTATGGATATATTCATAATGAGCAAATATAATTTTCATAATCAGAAATATATTTATGATAAATTGAAAAAAAGAAAGTAGACCATAAGGAAGTGACATAGAAGAAAGAACAGGATTTGAGAACCATCTCTAATCATTTTCAAACCTGTCAATTACATGTTAAAATTTATCATATATTTTTAATTTACTTTAATAATTACCTGAAAAATGACATTAGTTTCTGTTAATTAAATTCCTTTTTATGTCAGTATACAGTTTCAAATCAGTAATAGGGACAGTACATATTCATTTTAACAATATGACTAGAAATTAAGAAACTAGACACCTGTGACTAGAAACTAAGAAATTGAGCGAATGTTCATATTTCTCTTATAAAACTGCATTAAAATAAAGAGAATTTGGCTTTGGGGGGCAGGGTATGCACACTGGAAATATAATTAAATAGCATTAGCCACTCTGTTTCTGATTAGCATATATAAAGCATTGCTGGCCTACTTAAAAATCAGAATTTGGTAAAGAATTATACCTCAACATTCTGAAGATAGTGTTAAGTACTGTGTTAGTCACCTGAATTAGGTCATCAGGGACGGACTTCAGAAAATGGAGGAACGCTTTGGAAACCTGTAATAGTGGTGCTCTAATTTCCACTGTGAAGGACATATTATTAATACTCATATACAACCACACAATATATATCCAACATTCATTTGTGCAGCATTGGTTATCAACGCTGCAGATCAAACAGCGTACTTGCAAACTTAAGGCCTTCTCTGCCCAAGTTAAGAGTCTGTCCAGCATTTCAGATCTCAGCTTCTGAAGGAACTCAAGGGCTTTGGACATTTCAAAATAATCACCTGTCATGATATTAAGCCCAGTTAAGTATCATTTCTATAGTCTATGGATGGTTCACAATTTCAGAGCTGTTGTGTGGGCCTACATACTTTCAGGGATTTTGTTCTTGTCTCTAACTTTTTAAAATAGGTTGAAATGTTTTTACCTAGAATTATAAAGACTCTTTGCACAACCCAACATCGTCTTTCACTTCTAATCAATTAAATATGGAAACAATTGAGATGTTACCTATCACACAGACAAAACACCTGGACAGATGGTCACCTATTATTACCCAAATGGTCTGAATTGGCTAATATGTAGCATGATACTCACCTTTAGTGAGCTTGGATGGAACTTTTTTTTTTAATCTTCTAAACTGTATTTGGAACTGACAAAACATTTGGAACTGAAAAGAAAGTTCCTAGAGACAGGACCCTGAGCACAAAGTCAAGCCCCAACCATGATATTTTATATCAACTGTACAGACAACATGAGCAACAAGTGATCTTTGGCACTGCAATGGGTAATTCTTAGCTGCCCATACAATATCCAAACTGCACACCACATGACATTAGATTATTGGCTAACAGTTTAATTTTACATTTAAATTATCTTAAAAAATTGCAAGTCCTAGCTAAGTTTTTCAGTATCAATATATGAGCTATATCTAACACTTAGTGCCTGCAGTAGAGACTTCTTTAAGAGATTTGTGAAAGAAAACACAATCGAGAGTACAATAAAGAAAGATTTCCATTTTGAAAGCATATAACCAAATGTCTTTGCTGGTTCAACAAGCCAACCCTGAAATACATGACGAGGGCAGATTCCTTCGGAGTGTAAATGCAAGAATGTTTTACTTGGAACTGATAGGCCAAATAGTAATTTTCAAAAGGGCCTTTCTTCCAGAGTTTAAAGAGGAAGGTGTAAACATATTTTCTCTGAGAAATATGACCAACAAGATGTTTGCATCCACTGAGCTTCACTAGTTTAGAAGCTGACTATACTCAAGGCAATGGAAGAGGGTGCTACAGCTATGAGAACAACCAGGCCTGCGCACCACCGTACTCTCAGAGGGCTAACAGTAGTTATTCACAACCAAGACATTTTGCAGATCACATGAACACAACTCTCTGTATCAGCTTTCAAAAGATAATTCCAGATGATTTGTGTCAGAATCTTTGTTAAAATACAGGATGAAACAAAATTTTAATCAAGGATGGGTTTGTTTCAAGCAATACAAAAAAGAACAGGGTATTCTTTACTGAGATAGTGCAAGGGAAAGGCTCCACAATTTTTCGTGGGATGATTATAGTATCTTAAAGTCTTGATAATTAAGAAATTTTTTTGTAAAGTCTAAAATGACACATGTTAATACAGGTCCTGTCCATCTCATCCCTCTCTAAATTCAAGGTCAATTGTTGATATGCCTTTATGAATATTAAAATTATGGCTTTTCCCCTTCCAGGCTTTATCATAGACAAGTGGCTTTAGTCATTTTCATGGGACAAATTTTCCAAATTTTCTTCGTTATTACTCCAAATCCATCATCCCACACTTTCACCAATGGGCCCTACAGAGCAATCCATTGCTCAGGAAGTTCTACCTAATGGTGTTATTATATCTAGAATGTCCTTTCTGATGATAAATCTCTATTTGGTCCAATGAACAATGGGTTTCTCCTTTTTCTTTCTTTTATGTAATTGACTTCTTGCTCAAATTCTGATCAGAAGAAAAGATGGCTTCATATCCAAATGCTTTTTCTACCACTTTTACTACCACACCCCTCTGACCAAAAGGCTCCTCAATGAAAAAGTCCTAGCACTTTGAGAAACCAGGTCAATTTTGTCCTTCCAGAAAAACAGAACATAAATCTCTTTTAAATGTTTTATGCTTCACTTACAAAACCCCAATATTGCAAGGGTAGCAATGTTCCCAACTAAGAAAGAATACTTCCTAGGCTCACTTGAGGACAGGGGTAACAGCTGAGATACGAGCTGAAGGCATTGCCTTTATGCAAGGGCTCCCAGGAAAATGCTCTAAAGGTGTCTGAGTTGACAGTTGTCCTCCCCTCACCTTCTTCTTCCTGCTTAGACTTCCCGTCAGCCATATTGTGCCCGGAGGTGGCCTTGAAGGACCATGGAAATAGAATCTACATGAGAAGATCCGTGGGACAGAAGATAAAAGGAGTAGAGAGGCCCCTGATAACATCCACGAGTCACCAACTCTGGATTGCCCCTTCCAGAACTCAGGTGACACAGGAGAAGAATAAATCCAGATTAAGTCATGCTAGTTAAGATTTCTTACTTGGAGATGTACACAATTCCTAATTAATGTAATAGCATTATTATTAGTGAGTTTGAAGAAGATGCTGACACAAAGTCAATAATACATTAGAGTTAAGTTGTTTTTCTATTAGGGAAAACAGGTTGGATAACATAAACACTTTTTCAATCAGCCCTTTTTGTTTATGTCTTAGATATTTTTAACTAAAGGAGAGGAAAATTTTTCAGCCCATGTAGGTGTCAACCCCACAAATTTAACCACATTTCTCTCAGCAGCCACATAAATGCTGTCTAGATTCACTGGGATAGTTGGCTGTGTCAATGGAGCCCGGAGATCTTTGTATTTCAATTCCTCCATGTCCAGCCAGCTCCTTTCATAGCTATTCCACAGCCATGAGCTTTACCTCTGATGAGCAACACAGGTAGCAAAGGAGCCCCAGGTAAGAGTGAGTGCTAGAGCGGGACACAGATGCATCATATTTCATACAAAAAAGGGACTCGCCTTCCTCCGAGAGCTAGGAGGAGGAGAGATTCCATCTGACAAAGTGGTTCCTATGTGGCCTGCCTGGAGCCAGGGAAAATTGGATTAAATAATTTCTGATGGCCTCATCCAGGCTAAGATTTCAATATTTATTAACCTCCATTAATCATGTAATCATCTTTCCATTTTGTAACTGAATTTATATCATTTTAAGATAATGGCTTCTAGAGTCCTCAGAGCCAAAGCTAAAATATGACCTCAAAGAGCCACTCCTTCCCTTGGTCCCATATCAAATGCTGCCACTGAGAATTCTGTCCCGTTAGATGTGAAGGGGAAGATGTTCACAGAGACACTATGCCACGTCCAGGGCAGAAAGGCAATGCGGTCTGAATCGTGTTATTAAAAAATAGGATGCTTTTCAAGGATCCTATAGCTGGCTCAGGGACAAGTATAAAATATTTAAGATGGGAAGATAAATTTTAAAGTAATTATTTTTAGATACCCTGAAGGAACAAAATGTTATGGAAACTATTTCATCCAGAACAATCAATAATACACATCAAATATAACATTCATGAGTTGCCAAGTGGGAAGAGGTGTAAGGCAACTCAATAAGTCCACTTAATAGCATCTATTTGTGTAATTTAAAAAAGGAAATGCAAAAGCCCATTCTTAAAGGGCCAGTTTCTCCCCTCCTGTGTGTGTGTGTGTGTGTGTGTGTGTGTGTGTCTGCTGTGTGTGTGTTGTGTGTGTGTGTGTAAATCTGAATTATTTTTTTCCAATTTTTTCATGCTCTACAAAACAATCAGTTATAGAAAGAAAATGACATTCCTTGACATTTCTGACAAGTCTGCTAGGACAAAAATTAAATAGGATTTTCTCCCTTTTGCTTTGCTTTAATGAGTGTGAGCATGCACACCCTTTATTCACCACTGCCTGGGCTGTCTTAATGCCAGGCCTCCGACCCCCCACCCTGAGCCTATAAATCTATCATGAGCTTGACTGGCATGTGCAACATGCCTGGTACCTCCATTAACATTCTGAGTCCATGAGCATCAACACAGATTTGTTTATTAGTAGTTTAAGCTAAACAAATAACTTTTAAAAAGAAGCTGTATTGAGTTTGGGGTGGCCCACCCATTGCCACTGGACTAGGTACTGACAAGTACTAGCTGGAGTCACATTTATTGGGTTAGTAAAAACCTACTAGTTGCCACGGCAGAGGAGTGGAAGGGCTGGCACTATAACATCCTGGCTGCCATCGGATCAAAACAATGAGATATGCAATGGGAGGAGGGTTATTCCCTGCCCCCACACCACACACGCCTTCTAGGCCCACAATCTGACACCAAATCCTTTGGATTCTGCGCGTCACCTTTGATAAACCATCACAGAAGAAAACAAGCGCACAATAAAGGAAATGCAATCTTTTTGTTATTGTTTTGCTGTTGCTGTTTGTTCTCCTTCAGAAAATGTCTGCAGGAATCATCCTGGTACAACAGGACTGCAGGGGAGGGCCTGGGGGCTGGAGAGCCGGCTGACAAAATCCCTCAGGATTGGAGGACTTTCCTGACAGAAGACGTGTGTCACTTTGTGCCTGGTGGAATGTAAACATACATGTAGCCCAGCTCTGGTCTGTTACGGACGGGGACTGCCCAGCTGGGCGGGGGCTGTCTGCAGCCGGTGTTCTCTCCTCTCTAGGGCTAAGCACAGGAGAAGAACTAACAGAAAGGCCTGCTCAGCAGCGCCTGAGACCAGGTATGTGACAGGATCTCTCAGCGTTTTCCTCACAAGGCCCGGCTCCACACACGTGTACATTTCTCCATGTGACATGTGAGTCCCAGCAAAGCCCAAGGCTTCAGGGACTAACAGCCTGTCTCTCTGGCTTGTGTGAGAACAACATCTTTATGGGGTTCCTGGGGCCTGTCACAGGAGGAGCCTCGGGCCGCTGAGCCAGGTCTCCTCTTCACCAGGAGTTTCACATGTAGACTTCTGCTGTTCTCCCTACATAAAGTCATACCTATGGATGGTGAGACACACTGTAAGGACTGAAAAACGACCACATAAATAATTTAACTGTAGTTGTTCAATGGAAAATTTTAAATGTATCACATAAATAATTTAACTGTAGTTGTTAAACGGAAACTTTTAACAGATTGGCACATCTACATTCTTTAATATACCGAACCGGCATCCTCAAAAACTGGAATGGCCCAGTTGACCTCTGTCGTGGACCTTGCAAAGGCCTATAGAGGTATACAAGTACATAATAATAAGTAACTAATATATATCATCAGAAATGTGAAGCTTACACTTTCATTAAGAAGCACTTTTACATGAAATATTACTTAAATGTATATAGGTCTATATAGAGTAAATGTGGTTTTTGTTTTTTTTTACTTCAAATATCAAATTCAGAATTGCATGTTTGATCATTTAAAACACTTAGTTCATGAAAAAAATAAGACACATAGAAATGGAGAAAACATAAAACTCAATACATCAGTTCATTTTCCCTTTATTAATCAACCAGTAGTCAGGAAAAAGTGCTATTTTTGACTAATGCTTAGTTTTATGATGTTACATTGTGCTTGCAACCATTGGATGGCTAAATAAGAGCCCACTAACTACATGTTCCTGTTTTTACCTTTCCAAAACTAACAGGAAAATTAGCTCACCCAACATGGCTCCCTTCTGCTTTGATATTCAGCAGAAGTTCTAAATTGCTACTTACTGTGCATGTAAGGCTGAAATAGACCCATTAATAAATTACTGTATTGCAGGAGGTCTACTGAGAGCTACCTGATTTGAGGGTTAACAGCAGAATAAATCTTAAGAGGAAAGCCAATATATTTTAATTTTATGCATATCACCTAATTTAGCAATATATTTTAACACTGGTTTGCTACTAAGTATCAAAGGGAGTTCAGAAATATCCACCAAACATAATTCATATTAGAACTTTAAAAAATTAAAATTTAACTTAAACTTTTTAGAATAGAATAACTGTAGCTCATTTACTAGAATAACACTGAACATAAGCAGATGAATATAATGATTATAGAAGTATGAAATAAGTCGTTTAAATTTTAACCAGAATTATCACATAAAAGCCATAGGCATAATTTTATTTTTTTAACCAGCAGAAATAGAACCCAAATACAATAATAGTTAAAAATAATCTCATTAAGAAATAAAACCCATCTCTTGTGGGTATTTTCTACTTAAATTATCTCCTTTACAAAGTAGCTAATATTTAGTTTTAATAAAATTTCAGAATTAAGCCAAAATATAGACTTCACATAATACTGAAGCTAAATCAGGATATTATTTGTAGGTCTTAGAGAAAAACAAAGCTACCTCTTTTGATATGGTAAAAAAAAAATTATATTATCTGTTTTTCCAAATTGAGTTTTAAAAAGAGGAGGCATTATTCTTCTGATGGTCCATACAAAACCAGAATGATGCTCTTTCTGCCCAAGCGACACAAAGCACTGTTTCACTGCAGCTAAATGGATGAACGGAGATGCAGTGGGGTCAGTCGATGGAGAATGATGGGACTGCGAGTCCTGGTCTTTAGCAATCTTCACGCTGTGCACATTTGAAAGAAGAACCTCCAAATGTAAACATTATTTACCTTTAGAAGATGGAAATATGGATAATTTTTTCCATTTACCTATATGTTCCTGTATTTTATGAGTTGTCTAAACTGAATGGAAATTATCTTTTTTTTTTTCCTAGAAGTTCTATTGCGTTTTTTCAAATCTCCTTACTTTTTAAAAAAATCGTTTTTTGCAGTTTGCTTATATTTTCAAGTTTCTATATTTTTTAACAGATGTATATTAGGAATGATAAAGCTAGAGCTTCAACAATACAATACAGAGACTTGGAGAACCAGGGGCCTTATCTTTCACCCGATCCCAGTGTGAATGGTCCAGGCCTGATGTGCCCATTCAGACACCCAGGTCCTGTTCAAGACAGTGCTCCTCCATTCCTAGGACACTGCCAACATGTGCATGGTTAAGGCTGGGTGGCCACCAATCTGAGCTCCCACCAAGTGCAAAGGAGCAAAAGGGACAGTAACACACATCACTTCTGCTCATATTCTAATTGTGAGAACCTAATGGCATGGTCACACCTGAGTGCAAAAGGAACGGGGGAACATAGTAACCCTACGGCATGGTCACACCTAGTGCAAAAGGAACGGGGGAACATAGTAACCCTATACTCCCATTACTATGGAGTAGGTGAAACTCAGTTTTATGAATATCTAGCCATCTCAACCACTATATAAGGCAAAGATTTCACCTAATATGCCAATATAGCCAGCATCGAAGTGTCTACAGGTCTGATCCTGCTATCCACTACATCTTCTGCTTTTCACTTCTCATGCCTTACTCCCTTTTGCATTTTGTAATTTTGACTGTAATTTCATGTATTGTAGGAAGGCTCTGAAACCCAGGTTGAAGTTGCATTTTTCCAGGAAGTAAATGTATTTTCTTTTGCCTACCAATCCTGAGCACTTTTTAACGGAATTCTCTGTTCATATTGTAGTAAGTCCTCACAGGTAAGTGTTCTTGTTGCTCTTCTCTGGGCAGCGCACCTGTTTCCAGCTCTGACCATCCTGAGATGCAGCCCTTAATGTTTCACCATGCTGGGCCCTGGGCTCTCTCTGCAGGTCACATCTCACCATGAGGCCATCAGAGCAACAGCTAATGGATTGGAAGACACCCTCAAATGTGTCAGTGCCCACTTTCCTCCTAAATTCTTGTTGTTTTTTGTGTGTGTGTTTTTAACCTCTGCTGATTCTTTGCTTTTGTGCCAGCTTTGCCATATATTTAAAATTATGGCATTTTTTGTGTGTCTTTTTTCTTTGTTTTATATTTTAACCAGCAATTTCATTTTATTATTGGGAAGATTGTTTGGGGTTTCCCATTTAAGTTAGTATCAGAGATGAAAGTCCCAAATACCATTTTATGTGACAGGCAGACAGACATGTATATATAACAATTAAAGGAAGATCAACAAAATACATGAGCGCTGGAATCACAAGCCTAGAGTTTCACTCTGAGCCTTATCTGTTATGTGACATCCTCAGAACTCTGACTTCTCCATCTGTAAAATGGGAAGAACAATAGCCATCTTACCTCTCTCAGTTTCTCAGGATGATGACTGAATGAGGAGCTTGGCAAATTCTCAAACAATGTTGCCAGTTTGGAATCAGGACCAAGAACCTTACAAGCTTAAGAACAACCATATGCCAATAGGTTCAGACAGACTAACAGGCAGTGATTTACAAAGCCCTTTTCTTGGTATCTTCCCCAGGCCCCGGCCCTGCTGAGCAGGCCCTCCAGTTATTGGTTTCACCTGTGCACAGTTCGATCCACTGCTGCCTGCATGGAATATCTTCCTTGTCCTTCCATCTGCATGTTATGTGAACTCTGGAGCGATTAGTTGCTAATATCAACAGTGGTGCACGGTCTAGGAACATTTATTGCTCCCCTGCTTGGCTTAATGTTTCTGACTTGCTACCATAATATTATTAATAGTCACAGGGTACAATAAAAGAAAATTAAGTGTTTATTTTGTTTAGGCTTCAGCCACTTTACCTACAGCCTTTTCCCATTACATTTGCACATAAACGAGCACACACAACATTTTTTAGATGCAAATCAGGTTTTAGTTTTGCTAATCATATAGTTTCCTTTCTGGTAGGCTCCCAGGCTGGCTTCAGTGCTGCTCCTGGTGCATCTATATTGTAGCAAATGAAGAAATGGGCATGTGGTCCATGTTTGCCCTTTTGTGATTCATCAATCGCTGTTTTTGCAGAACAACTGTATTTTAAGATCCAGTGTGACTCCATTCCTTTGCAACCCCAGGAACATATCTATTAAATTCCAGGCTGAAGTCAACTGTTCAATTGTAGATCATTTTTCAATAAATAGTTGAAAAACAACTGCCACGGAATATGGAATCAAAGACATGAGAATGACTTGGAGTAAAATACACTGGAACCAAGTGTCAGCATTAAAGGGCCCACACTTTTCAGCCTGAGAAAAAGCCCAGAGACCTGAGACGTTTAAGGGGGCACTGAAGACCAAGGCAATGAGTTCATTCCCCATGCTCTGCTCTCTCCACCACCTCCTGCCCGTCCAAATGAAGTGTTTGTTCTGCCTTGAAAAGATAAATTAATATTTTACATGGCAAGAACTCTTTTATTCCTTGGTGGGATATTTCTAACTTGATTTATATGATGGTGTTTAAAGGTTTAAAAGCTTTTGTGAGGCAGGTTTTCAATCGATTAAAGAATTTAGTTTCCCTTGAGGTTCCTGCATCAGATATCATCTCAGAAGACTTACTTCCAAAGATTTATAATCCAATCTCTTCTTCCTGTTAACCATATATTTCAGGGAGCAGCCCATTGGGCCAAACTTGGGGATTTCAGCTCAGCATCATCACGTGGAGTGACTGCAAACACACTGTTGAATCTGCATTGCCCAATGCCCATCCATGGGGTCTGAGTCACTGGAGGCTTTGGTCTGCTCAGCCGGCAATTTGCATGAGACCTCTGGGGCTACTGGGAATAGCTCAAGGTTCAACAAACAGGTTATTCTGGGCAAGAATACAGAAACACAATGTTCTGATGGAATCTATATAAAATGTATGAATGTTAAGTCCAAGGAAGATAACTGAAAAATGTGAATAAACTTTTGCATGATACTTTGTAATTTGAAAGGCCTTTTTCATCTATATTCAATTTCATCTTTACTACAAAGGCAGGCATTATGATGATGAAGATTTTATTGGTGAAGAAACAGAATCACAGAAATGTGGGGGGACTGACCTAGTATGTAGACTCAGGTCCACTGGCTCTAGGCCCTGCTCTTCCTTCTTCACCACATGGCGTGGATGGGCAGCAACACCAGGGGAAGGCTGGCCCCACACTGGCTGTCTCCCCTGTAGACTTCAATGCACCCTAAAAACCTCCTTTCGTGGACTCTTCCAGCCATACTTCAGTGCATCAAGACTAACCCTTGTGTCATTGACTTGAGTTTGAAATTCTGGCTATAGCAGCAGTATACACCACTACCCCTGCCACCTCCACTTTCAAAAGTAATCAAGACCAACATAACAAAGTGTTTTAGAGGGAACTCTTTTTTAGGATATTTAATTTTACTATAGTTTTACCTAAGATTCCAGTTATAAAATCATATAATTCCCTCTAACCAATAATTTGCATTAGTATTTTGGTTGTATGCCTTGTTTTCAATAGAAAGGTATTTTTAATGCAGTAACATTCTCAGACTTTCAGTCAAAGTCCCCTTTAGTCAAAGGATGCTAAGTACCATTGGGATAGTCAGAGTTATTGAAGTTCCCCAAAGCTTTGCATTCTCCCTAGCCAGTAGTTCTCATCCTGAAAAGGATGAGACAGCAAAAAGCCTTTCCTGAAACGCCCGTCTACTTACCCAGCCTTATATCTTGCCAACCCCCATCCCTAGAAAGAAGAAATGGCATTTTTCTCTAGTTGTCCAGTTATTTCAAATTTGGCCTGCCATCGCAAGGAACCTAGTGCTAAGCCATCACCAGGTTCTGAAACCAGGGGGTGGAGAGGAAGCCTCGAGGCAGGAGGAGACTGGAGCGTGGTTGTAAGGGATAAGTGTTCAGAAAGATGCCACCTTTGATGAACTTCTGACACTGTTTTATCTGGACCACTGATATTTCAGTTACATAGATATCACTGCTTCCTCTAATGTTTGTTTTTAATTGTAGATTAAACCCCTTGTATGTAGACTTTTTACCTAATGTACTATTGATTACATATGACTTCTCCTCCCTTCCCCCAGGCCAGCTGATCTCCTGCTATCCCTTACAAACCAGCGCTCCCACTACAATGCCCAGGAGCTGAGGCAAGCCTTGCCTGTATCCCCTTCAAATTACCCTTCTCAAGTCTCAAACTTTCAAGACCATAAGTTATGTTTTAGTTTGCAAAGTAGTTGGTGATAAAATTTTATTTATTATCCCCTACTTAATTCAACCTACCATTCATGATGCAGAAATGTGAGTAAACTTCTAGAAGTAATTATAATAGAACAACATAAAAAAAGTCTGAGAGCAAAGGTAAATTTCACCCACAATTTCACCATCTATACTCTTTTACTTATACATTCCAATACACCAAACTAGCTTTCTGTATGTAATTTTACATAGATGCAATCATATTCTACATGAAAAAATGCATACTTTTAAATTTTGCTTTTTTATGATATCATAAGCACTTCCCATGTTGTATTATGGGGTTTATAACTAGCATTTCTAAGGCCTCTATACTTTTCATTTAGATTTCCTTTTTAAAATTTTCATTTATTAAATTGATTGGGGTGACATTGGTCAACATGAAAACACATGTTTCATTTGTGGGTTTCTATGTTATAAGATCTGTATATTGTACCATGTGCCCATGCCTAAAGTCAATTTTCTTATAAATTATCTTGCTATCAAACCTTACTGTGGCTTTTTGTTTTTCTCATTTAAAAAATTCTATGAGGAAAATCTTTGTGCACATGGATTTTCGATACTTTGGTTATTTTGGAAGGATTGATAATTTTTCCTTCTCTATCCCTTTTATAAGTTCCTCCACCTTTTAACAGTTGGGGTTCTCTTGAGTTTCATGAATAATCCTCTTTCCACATTTCTCTTCTCCCTCAGGTGAGCTCATCTACAATCAAGGCCTCACTTCTCAAAATATTCTCCAGAACCCCAGACCTATACCTATCAACACAGCAAAAATAAACCATGTAATCCCCACTGAATCTTCAAATATTTCCCCCAAAGCTAAACACTAACTTCTCCTAAAAACTGTTCTACCTTTCGGTGGGCAATCTCAGGTAATGGCCACAGTAAGGTTTGATAGCAAACCCCCATCCATTCAATCGTCTAGGTTAGCAACTACACAAGGCATCTCCTCTCTCCTTCCTCCATATCCAATAGGTCTCAAGTCCTCAGTGCTGCCTTAGAAATCTCTCACACCTTCCCTTGTTGTCTTCACTGGCTCCCACATGGCCCCTGCCTTGATCCAGGCATTAACCACCTTTTACTTAGTTGATAATTGTGTGCTAACTGGTTTCTATGCTAACAATTTCTCACCACTGCAAAGTCTGATCTTAAACAAATCTCCCCCAATTAAACATTTGACTAGTTTTTTTTGTTTGTTTTGTTTTTTAATTTCTTTATTGATTAAGGTATCACATATTTGTCCTCGTCCCCCCATTCCCATCCCACACCCCTCCCCACACATGCCCCCACCCCCCTGTTGTCTTTAACTGCTGGTTAGGCTCATATGCTTGCATGTAAGTCCTTTGGTTGATCTCCCCCTTTACCCCCACCCTTCCCTACCCTCCCCCTGAGGCCTAGTTTTTTTTACCTTGTTAAAGTTTGACAATGCCATTATTTCTTATGGCATTGTCAAACTTTAGCATGCATCAGAATCACCTGGAGGGCTTGCTATACCAGAGATTTTTGGGTCCCCCCTCTCCAGAGTCTCTGATTCAGTGGGTCTGGGGTGGGGCCAGAGAATTGGCATTTCTAACAAGTTAGTCTATAATATTTTAGTTTCTAATTGTGCACACTTTAAACTCTGGACTCAGTTTACTCTTCCAGATTTACTTTGTAGAACTTGCTGAAATTGCCAACTATGCTCAGTTCCTGTCTGCCTTTGGAATTGTCTCTCATTGTATATGGCTGCAGAATAGCCCTGGCATCCAAATTTTCTTTTTTTATTGGCAAACAAGTACTACAAAATCACAAACTCAATATGTACCTAGACCAAGTAGGTAGTAAAAATGCATAAAGCAAGAAAACAACAACATAAAGAGAGCTCTGTTTAAAGAAGCAGTCTCTATCAAGCTGTACCTGTCATTCTCCTGAGGCTATTGCCAACTGTTACTTCTTTTTTTAAAGAAGCCAATATTCCAGATTTTTAAACAAAATCTCCAGATTCTTAGATATTGGTAATGAATTAAAAATTTTTGAAATCATGAAACCATACGCTGGCTAAATTTAGCCCAAGGCTCATTAATTTTCAACTTTGTCTTCTCAGAGCGAAGTCTAGTATTTGTTCCTCAGTGCAATTTTCCTGAGGCACTGCCCCAACTGTACACACAATGTGTGCATACACACGCACACTGCACATACAGAAGGCTCAATACATTGCTCTGTTCCTATGGCACATTGTGAAAATGTATATCAAAGCATTTATTTCAATTACATAAGTGTTACTCCCACCACAAAATAAGAAGCTCAAGAGCAAAAATTAAGTCTTATAATTCTTTTATTCTTTTTTCCACATGTAGTGTGCCCAACAAACATGTGTTGAGGGGAGAAGGAAGGAAGATTGACTGAATGGACAAATGAAGGCCAGCTCCCCTTTTATGACATGGCATACAGTGTTTTGCCCCACACATCATAACTGCCCTTTGTTTGGACTTCCTCAGTGACATGTTAGATTTCCCAACAATGAAACATACAGATTTCAGCCATGCTTTCAACAGATGTACAGAAAAATGTTGGTGCAAGCAATCTAACATAAACACTGGAAGTATTTGGATCAAGCAGCATTATCTTGGCCTGTCTTTCAAGAGGGAAATGATGGGTGTGATTGATGACAATGACTAAAGGCATCAGTATTTCCTTATCATAACTCCAGGTAATCTTTCATATGCATGCAATTAATCACAGCAGTTAGAAATGGGAAGATTTATGCATCAACCCAAGAGCCAGCTGTCTCCCACCTATTTAATCCAAAAAGAAAAAAATCAGTACTGTGCCTGACAGAGAGGAAGTCAAACGAGAAAATTCTTCTTTATCTTCCATCCATGACTTTCTTTACTCCTGGAGTTGTCCAGCCTCCTTGGCCTATTTGTGATTTGAAAGGTGTCAAATATAAAACTAAAGCTGAAATTAACCCAAAGGTTTTGTAAGCCCTGGAGGCCTTTCCTAATAAGAAAAATATACTGTCTGCCCTAGCTGGTTTGGCTCAGTGGATAGAGCGTTGGCCTGCGGACTGAAGGGTCCCAGGTTTGATTCCAGTCAAGGGCACATGCCTGGGTTGCGGGCTTGATCCCCAGTGTGGGGCGTGCAGGAGGCAGCCAGTTAGTGATTCTCTCTCATCATTGATGTTTCTATCGCTCTCCCTTCCTCTCTGGAATCAATAAAAATATGTTTGAAAAAAAAAAGAAAAAGATACTGTTGATGGTGCCCTTTGATTCATTTTTTCAGTGTAAATAACACTCACTGCAGGTTTCCCTTTCATCATTTACTAAGCATTAAAGCCTGGGGGTGGGGGAGACTTTAAGATAACAGCAATTTTCTTCACTTGTAAAATATGACTTCATAATCTGTAAAGCTTTTACTAACCAAGGTTAATCAATTCTAATTGGGGCAACCTTGCATTGGAGAGGCTCATGCTGGTGTAATTAAAGCCACTGATTTGATTCTGCTGACAACATTCTTCAGTTTCCAGAGCCCTTATCAATGGTGGGTAAGTCCTCAAGCAGCATGTGATAGCATATATATATATATATATATATATATATATATATATATATATATATATGATTTCCCAGATCTTCCATATATAGTGCCTAAATCAATAAGGTAATTGCTGATGTTGCTGCTATAATTACCTCTTCTCTTTCTGAATATGTTCCCATCATGAGCTAGAGGTCAGATTAGAATCCAGGCCATGGTCCCCCATATGAAATAGCCAGGCTACCTACCACAAAAGAATGTGCCCAACCTTGCTGTGCAACCTTTCCTTGCTTCACTTCTTTTGTAGGACTGCTTCAATATTCTTTCACAAAGCAGGTTTCTAATCATGGTTTCTCCCTTATGGAGAAAACTTAAGGTTGGTCTGAACTATCCTAGACAGCAATTAAACACTTTTGCCAAAACTATTGAGCAATATGACCCAAATTTTACTGTCTTAGAAGAGGAAAAGGAAAGGAGAGCATTGACCTTGAGTCCAGGTGTCCTAGCCCAGAGGCCTGACTAGCTGCTACTCCAGCTGTAGGTTCAAGGTGAGTGGACTGTGACCATTGCCCTTGCATGCAATGGAGAGCTGTACTTCCTTCCTTGGATTAAGACCTTCTTGGCTGATTTAGTTCAGCTGGGACATTCTTCTCCACCTGCTCCAGGAAGACTAGGCTGCTTTTGGTGCCTTGCCCATGACTTTTACATGTCTTCCACTTAATCACTGAGTTTTACAGGACTTTCACAAGACAGTGTCTTCTATAAACACTTTCCTGTTATTCAGTTTCACATATACCTTTAAAAAATAGAGAACATATATAACCCTACAAAAATAAATAAACAAACAAACAAAAACAACTTCAGAATCTGGCTTCAAACTCATTTTCTTTTTCAAGTCTCTCCCCACAAACCTCACAGCTTCGATCATGCCAGCATGCCCCCTGCACTTTCTTCATTCCAGCAGCTACCATTGCACTATCACATATATGTCCAATACATATTCCTGACAGGTTTCCTTGCATTTTTCTTAAAAAATAACTTACTTACTAATGACCTCTTTAAGGGTGATGACCTTTGCCTTCTTTAATATTTTCTTCAAAAGACACAGGCACCGGCCTAGATTTGGAGTCAGTAACTCGACCATTTACCAGCACTGGGACCTTGAGCTTTTCTGTTCATCTCTCAGGGGCTTGGTTTCTAATCATTAAGTAAGGATAAGCATGCCTCCTGCCCTGCCACCTCAACATGCAGAAATGTGGGTGGAGACCATAAAAATGATAGTCTGCCAGTGCTCTTTGTAAACTGCCAAGGCTCATGCGGATGCTCTCACAGTTACACCCAGAAAATACTGCTGACACAAACCAGAGAATGAATAAGGTAAGACAGGCAGAACAGTGGTTTCGCCACTCTTACAATAGTCAACCAAAAGGCGTTCTAAGTTTGATCTCTTTCTTATCCTCATGAAGAAGCTCGAATCTTAAACACAAAGCGTAAGGTCCAGGGAGGTACTAGACATGTGTGAAGCAGAGCTGGCATGAGGTTTGTTAAGGCAGGCTGTGGACTGCGGCAAACCGGAGAACCGAGTCTTGTCTTCAGTATTCTTTCACAAAGCAGGTTTCTAATCACGGTTTCTCCCTTATGGAGAAAACTTAAGGTTGGTCTGAACTATCCTAGACAGCAATTAAACACTTTTGCCAAAACTATTGAGCAATATGACCCTAATATGACCCAGGGAGTTGGCAACAGGTCCCATTAACTGTATCATGCCGAAAGGTGAGGCAAGTATTTCAAGAAAAGCAGCAATTTGCATTTTTAAGTGAAATATATAGATTGTTAGGTTGTTGGCCTTTAATTCAGTTCTTCAAATAAATATGCCTTTACAACATTAATAAATAGGCTCCATAGGATCACAAGAGTTTGCAACCTCTGGCCCCAAGTTTTCAACAGCTGAGTGTGTATGAATGATCAGCAAGTGTTCCTGAGCCCTAGTGAGAAATGATTCTGAACCAGGTCTTAAGGGGAACATTCAAACGAGGTATAAGGCATGGTAACTCTTATCAAAGCAGAAGAACTAATAATCAAGTACCTAACATTTATCCAGTTACTTTACAGTTCACTTTAATGTAACCCTTATGAACTTATAAGGTGATTACTACTATACCCCTCTTACTGATGAAGTAATCAAAGTACAGGAGTGATTTTCCAAGGGAACATGGCATAACCAGTAAACGGTGGGATAATAATTTCAACTCAGTTCTGGCTACTATCAAAACTCACGTTTCTCTGCGTTGGAAAGGAACTGAATCCAACATTAAAGACCTAGAGAATAGTTGAAGTTTAATCTGGGTGGTAGTGACACTGATTAGACTTTAGAGAAAGGAGCACACTAGTTAGGAATATGTTACCCTGAAGGACTTAGTGGAGGATGTGGGCCTTAGGTGAGTTAAGATTTGGACAAAAGGAGAAGTAGGTGGAACAGCAGGAATGAAAGCTTGGGTAAACATGAGAAATGTGCCAGGTCCGAATAAAGTCCTTTTTCCTCTCCCTCTTTCTGACAAACACCCCCAGCTTCACCTGAGGAATATCTATCGGTTTTGCTTGATTCCGTGTTCCTGCATCTTTTGGCGGCAGCACCCTTTGCTGCCTTTCCCTTGGGGAACTGCCCTGCCGTTATTCTGCCCTGGAGCTTCCCTAATGCTGTAGCTCCAGCACCTGCACAGGGCACTCTCAGACACGCTGCACCTGGAAGTGAGAGGGAGTTAACCCACACAGGCAACAGGCCTAGTGTGTCCCTTCAGTTCTTTGGGCAGACAATTCCGCTCTTCAGAAGATACCAGATAGACTGACCACCAGGTGCCCACCGTGATGGCCATTTCAATAATGCATCTTTAGATGGTCTTCACCTTCTTCTCTAATTCATTCTTGCTTTTCCCCTACTCTTATTCCCTGGAATTACTTCCCAAATGAACTGTCTGCTCCAAGCCCTTGACTTAGGATCTGACTTGAGGCAAACCCAAGCTGAGACAGTTCTTCATGCTGAGATTCCCACACTGCCTTCTGCCCATCCTTCCCAAGGTAAGATTCTTCAGCTTTTTCTCTGATACTGATCTGTCCTCTACTATTCTAAAAAATGCCCTTGCTTCCTTATATCAGCTGGAATCCATTTCTGTTCCTTACTACCCTAACTGATTTAGAGTTTTATTTCATGTGGACCCATATTATGTCATTTGATAAGAGAAGGAAAGTTTTGCATATATGCAAATATAAATATCTTGCTGATGATCAATGTAGTTGTTGCTCTCGATGGCAAGAGATTCTGAAACACTGACAGTATTATTAGATGGCTCTTAGAAAACTGACATTATGGATGGCTGTACAGTAACCTGGCAGTGATTCATGGTGTTTCTGCCAATGCCCACACCTGGCATGATGAAGTGCTAAAATCCAGCACTTCCTTGGTAACTGTCTGGGCATCTAAGATGAATATTCCCTATGATTTCATACCTTCTCTATTAGCTCACAAACCACCTCTCTGAACTCATTACCTTTTTGTTTCTCACATAAGGACCACTCCTGTGATTGGGTAATGCTTGGAGGAAAACACAAATTGTTTTCTGTTTCTCCAGGTGAGGAATTGAAAAACAGATGCAAGTTTCAAATGCACATGTCTTGGTTTCCCAAGAAACTGGTTAGCCACTACTAGTAAATTATACTGCTTTCCATTGTCACTTCAAACAAATGGGATAAAATCTTATTAAACCCAAGTGTGTGTGTGTGTGTGTGTGTGTGTGTGTATATATATATATATATATATATATATATATATATATATCCCTCTTTCATCTGTTTATCTATCTATCTATCTATCTATCTATCTATCTATCATCTTTCTTTCTCCCCACCATTATAATTGCTGAGTGGCTCCAAATACATAAGTATAGCCCTGAAAAGTGGCCATTTTTCTAAAATCTGCAACTGAAATTGCAAGTAAAAATCTACATTATTATAGTACATCTGGTGCTTGTTAATTCTTAATCTGTTGTATATTTTACTGTCATGATTTCTGCAGATGTGCGAGTCTATCTAATAAGTTGATATTTTACACAAACTATACTAACAAATTGTTGAAACCAAGTTGAAACTCTGTGGCTCCCCGAATTCTCTCCACACAGGAGCAGTCTAAGTCTAGCTGACCAAATGCCAAGGTCATAAAAATCCTCTCAACTAGAAACTTGCAAAGAAGGTCAAAATTCCCCCAAACCCACTGGGTTTCTCTGTTGGGTTTACACTCTGTTTACACTCTGTTGGGTTTATAAAAAAATAATGCTAAGGAAAATACAGCATTTTACTCTAGATTAGTAAGTTTTGAGAACTTTGCTAATGCTTTACAAAGAAATGGGCTTTTTATCTCCTAAAATAGGATCCAGAACAACAGGTTTGTTTTTGAACAATGAGTTCAATAATAGAACTTGCCCATTGGAACGTTTCTTGATATTTTCTAGAATGGGCTTCCAAAATGCAGTCCATAGGAGAATCACCCGGACATGTTAATAAAAAGGAAGATTCCAGAGTCTCTCCCCGCCCCCCCCCCCCCCCCCCCCCCCCCCCGCCGCCCGCAAACTACTACTAAAACAGAATCTCTGGCAGGTAGGGCCAGGTTTCCCTGGTGATTGTAATATCCAGCCAAGTTTGAAAACCATGGCTAGAGTCTAGCGTCTGAACATTAAATGTCGCTTTAGCACTTAAAATTTTAGAGCCTGCGATTAGAATTTTATTATAGTAATTTCCTTCGGATTTATTCTTTGGAATAAAAGCCTTGATGGAGAATCATTTGATCATTATTTTGTTCAAATCCCCCATTTTTGGTGAGCCCTTCAAAAAGTTGAATGAGACCTTCAAATGATGGATTTTCCCACCAACCCCTGGCCCTTTATTGCTGTGGTTCTGATAGTGCTGTCAGAACTGACCTCTAAAAGGACAGGCCTGGGGGTCAGATGGGAAGTTATTTCTACCCTGGCTGACACTGGGCTTCAGTCCGAAAGCTGGAGAGGACCAGGAGCCCACCTGGCTTAGTACCTGTCTTCATGGGGTAGGGAGAGTTCCACTGCTGCTCTTCAATATCTCCATAGTGAGCAAATTCTTCCTTAGGACCACCTGATACTGAACCAAATTCTTCCTTAGGACCACCTGATACTGAACCAAATTCTTCCTTAGGACCACCTGATACCCAATGCAGGGGAAAGTGACCTTTTCCACACCTAATTTATTCCCTAGAACCAAGAAGTTACACTTAGAATAATATGAAAGGATAGACTGCAATCCTAAAAGGTGCATGATACCATGAAAAGAACTGTAGACTGAGTGGAGAAATCTAGGTGGTAGTCCCAACACTGCCACTAACACATTGTACAAAATCATTAGTATTCTGTGCTTTAGTTTCTTCATTTGCAAATTGAAAAGATCCCTTTCTGGCTTGATGTTGTATGTGTCTATTATTCCTTCATGTATTTACTCACTCATGGAGGCCTTTAATGTGCCACTTAAGGAGCTACATGCTCGGTAACATTAGGGAATCAGTCAAACGTACACCCTGACCACAAATAACTTATAAGGAAAGGAGACAAATAATGAACAAACAATAAATATGTAACTGCACTGATATTATTTTGTAGAGGGAACAAAGACAGGCCATCTAAAGGAAGCCTTTAGGCTGCAGTCCTTCCTCCCGGAGACCACACCTGGCGCGCACCTGGCCCTCTAAATCACTGGCGTGTAGAAAGGCAGATGGCGGGTGCGTTCCAAGAACTCTCCTAATGAACTGATTTACCTATTAGCATGAAATTTATCAATCTTCTTAGATATTGGCAGCTCACAGATGACCCTATTTGTGAGGAAACATCCACATGTGCTTACAGAACTATATAAACATCTTCCAAGAAAATTAATAGAGTGTCTAAACTTTAGAGACTGAAGAGATGTGCCCCGGTGTCAGCATTATCACTTGGCTAGGAGCTACTGAAAAGGTCAAAGTCATCAGTTTAGGCCCATCAGCTTCACTTAGAAAGTGTCATGGCCACAAAATAAACCATTAAATTGGCTCTTCTCTCCAGCATGAGGTGATTATAAAGGAACCCAACCCCGACAGTATATGGGTAGCTTTCAATTTTATCACCAGTAATGGGAAATATCTGCTGTGGCACCCTATTTGCTAAATATTAGGTTAATAAAGTCCATTAACAACTTTTACTTTATACCGGAGCAGCATATATAATGTTCCAAGACGTCTTTGGGTCAGTCGCTCCATGTGACATACCCAACAGCTCTATGAAGTAAATGTGCTGATATATGATATCACCTGGCCATCTGAAAGATGAAACCTTCCTAATCATATAGTTAATTGGCAAAGGTGCACATGTTTGTGTGCATATGTGTGCACACACAGATCACAAGTCTGTGTCTACACCAAAAGGCTTCTATGTAGACACTGGTAGTGACAATGACCAAAAAGAATACACAGACTGGATTACATAAAAGAGAACAGACGACTGCTAGTCTCTGATCGTCCTATAAAAGTCCTTTGCATTCTTTCTCAGAAAGCTGAGTTGTCAGTGACTATATTAGATGCCAAAGTAGGTAGATGTCATGTCGTGTTTACATGTTTGTTTTTTTTAAAAAAAGATCTTGGACAAGACCCCTCAGTTTTTGGTTTAATTTCATTTGAAATCTTTATCAGCAATAGTATCACCATCATAATTTTTATTATTTTGGGGGGGTCACGGAAACTCAAACTCTATCAATGTGAAGGTGACCACATAACAATGAAGACACACACTGGTTCAGTCATCTGAGGTACAGTATTGGTAATCCCTCATATGCTTATCTGAAAATTAAAGTATAAAAGTTCCTGAACATACAGTCTGAAACCAAATCAGAGACTGTAATATAGATGCGTTAGCATTCAACACATGTGAATAGTGGAATGCAGGTTCAGTCAACTGAATTGACCTCATTAGGTCATCAGAAATTTATATTCCATGGCTGGTTGAGTAGTGAATATTTTAAAATATCTCTTCATCTTAGAAATTATGCAAAAAGCCACAATTTTGATCTTTCTAAGTAGGGTCAGGCATGTTGAAGAGCTCCTTATTGTTTTTGTTCTGATAAAAACAATTAGTAATCTATTCACTAGAATCATTGATAGACACCAGTTCATTCAACAGGCATTGTGTTTCCTGTAATTCAGACTTCCCACACTTTCTCACAAGGGCCGTCATTGGCTAGGACCCTCTTTGGGAAAGACAAACCCTTGAAGAAACAATAGCCACAGGTTTTCTGAACTGCACCCTGGAAAGCCCTGCATGCTGCAAGGGTGAAAGGCAGTGCCCAGTCCTGCATCTTGGAAAGCATGGCTTAAAAATAGCCCCGGGTACTTTCCTGTTTGGAGAACTTAGTGACAGCTGTTCATAGCCCACATTTCTTTCATACTTCCCTCCCCACCACAAAGAAAATACAAACTAGCACTGGCTATAGGAATGGACATTATTCAACATCAATGCGCCTTCAAAAATAGCACAGGAAGAGTCATAGACACAATGAAGGGAAAAATGAGGAAAACTTAGGAGGAGTAGAGAGAGGAGGGAGGAGATACTTTTAAACAATGAGAAATTTAAAATAAGCAGGAAGGCAAGAAAGAAAGGACAGGATTTGTAAAGGTTGCTTCTCAGAAGGGATACGGTGGTGAGAAAAGGGCACTCTCGGGTTTCTGTTAAATCTGGCCCCAATTATCCAGGTTCTCATGGGCCTGGCCCTGAACCTCTCCAGGCTTCTTTCACAAAATGGGAAGAGGGTGGAGAAACAGAGCTAGGCTGTCTCTAAAACTCCCCTCTAATCCTGACAATGTTACATTGCATGAAAGTAGAATGTGTGCTATTGGACAGTAGACGAGTTGGGAGGAACACTGAATTTACCCTCCAAATATTTAGGTTCAAGTTCCCTACAAAAGGGTACAGAAGCATCTCAGTTGCATGCCCCTCCCTCCCCAGGGCTGCTTAAGGGGATGATGAAAATGCTGTTCTCGCTTGCACACTGTAGCAGCAGTGCCCAGAAAGCCACATGGTCCAATTCTCAGAGACCCACAAGAACAATATCTCCTCCTGTCTTCCCTGGTGTCCACATGGAGGTCCTTCCCAAGGCTCACAGCGTCAAGATGGCGGAGACACAGCCCCTGACTAGAGGCCACAGCATTTGGGTAAAGAGCGCAGGCACTGGAGTAGGACACACCTGTGTTCTCCACTTGGTTGAGTATCAAATTCATTACCGTTGGACATTTCTTAATATTTCTCTGATCTTCAATCATGGTTGCTTTCTTGTTAATTTCCAAAAATGAAGACAGAAATGCAGTTCTGATATTAAATGTAGTTATCAAAGTGCATGACACAGAATAAGCACTCAATACACTTTACTTAGTATTATTTGTTAATGTTATTTTCATGGAGTGTTTTACTTGCTTAGCGTGGTGAAATATTTTTTGTTTGTCCACCTACTGAATAATCCTATCATGTTTGATTTTTAAAAAAAATTGACCCTTCCAACATGGCATGTTCAAATAGCAGCTCATAGCACGTTGATTCAAGCTCTCTTAAGCAGGCTAAAACCCCTAATGTGCACCGCTTAGGGAGTCAAGCTGAACATTTAAAAACGGGGCTCCAGTTTTATAGTTAGAGTTCCTAGACATGCCGACTGTTTCCTTACACCTCACCTCCATCAAGAAAAGGAATGCAGCACATCTCCATTTTGGCAATCTCATGATGGGATATTTCCTCTGGCTCAGCTATGGTGGAACAGGGCTGAGAAATCAGCCAACGATAAATGGGAACTGCAGGTACATGTGCTTATCCAAAGCAAGGATCTAACCTTCATGTTAGCCTTTCCTGTAGACATGGGAGCAGCTCAGCTGAACAGGCCCGCAAATAACAATTCATCTTAAGTGAGAGAAGAACACACTTAGAAACTAGTTAATATTCAGGGAGATAACACTTACAAATGGGTTACATAGGGGATCTTTCCTGGCAGAACTGGGAAAATAGACAATCTCCCAGCCAGGATTCCTGTATGAAAGTAAACACTTTGAGAGAACTATATTTTCTAGTAATTTTCACTTCTAACTCGTATAGACATATTTTCTCACAGCAAGATAGAATCAGAATTTTAAAGCAGCAAGAGATCTTATACAACCTTTAGTTGCTTCCCTTCCTTTTATTTGCCCAAGTAATTACTTGTCTGTATTTTAAACTAGATTCCAAGTGACCTAAATCGCAGCCCAAGAAATTACATACAACATGTGGCTTTGGATTTTTTTTTTTTTGATGAGCACAGTAAATCTGTTCAAATGTCCAAGGCCCTGGACACTGGAGCTATTAATTTGAAATGGATGTGGCAGCAAAGATATGTGTAAGGACCTACCAAGAAAAACATAATACCCAGAAAACCAGAGATTCAATCTAAGGGGTGAAAATTGTTAACGATCAACTCTTTAAACCTATAGTTTTCACACAGAAAACGAACCAGGCTCCAAAGTGGGTATTTCCAGGGTGCTAGGTAAAGGTGGCTGTGGAGGAGGGGGAGAAGTAGGCTCAGGATGCTGGCAGAATAGGAGCCAGGGAGTCTCAGAGACAGGGAATCAGCACCTGTAGTCAAGGACCTCCCCTTGGCAATCTGGTCCTTTTGATGTAACAGTTTCCCTAATGTCCAAGTTAGGAGCTTGCACGACAAAGCTCTCTGTGCCTGGCATCAATGCCTACACCCTGGAGTTGGGCACAGCCCAGATGCGGCAGCAGCACTAACTCCCATTTCCCAAGTGGAGTCTGTCTGAGACATCAATCGACAGAGAGGGCCATGGAGAGTAGCAGTTTCTCTAGAGCCCTAAGGGTGATTCCAAAGCTGGTCCAGAAAGCAACACAAGTGAAGAGATTAACCAAAGAACTTCTATGCATAACCCATGGACACAGACAATAGTGCAGTAGGCCTGGGGGGACAGGTGTGGGTGGAAGGGGTCAACTGGGAAAAAGAAGGGGACGTCTGTAATGCTTTCAACAATAAAAATACACTTTAAAAACACACACACAAAGAAAACCACTGTCTTTAGATTTCTCAGGCCTACTGAGTGAGCAATCAAGACCTACCCGAGGGCAGCAATGGTGTATGCAGAGAGATCCAAGAGAATCACCAAGGTTATGGTTGAATCTAAGAGCATCTCTGAGCAAATGGAGCCAGGTGGGAAAGATGAAGAATGGCAAATGCAAATGGTCCCATCAAAAATTCAAAACAACCCTGGCCAGCATGGCTCAGGGATTTGAGTGTCGTCTGCCCACTCACCTAAGGGTCGCAGGTTCAATTCTTGGTCAAGGGTACTTGGGTTGCAGGTGGGAGGCAACCAATTGATGTGGTTCTCTCACATCATTGTTTCTCTGTCTCCCCTACCCCCATCCCTTCCACTTTCTCTAAAAACAATGGGAACAATATCCCCGGGTGAGGATTATCAACAAAAATATTTCAGAACACCATCCCTATGGCACGGAGCATGCTCTGCACCATCAGCATAATGAAGACGGGGTCTAGAGCCAAGAGACTAGGGTTTGCTCGGAAGGAAAGTCAAGTGAGGCCACTGGGAAGTGACACTTTACGTATCATCATCCAGCATTAGGCAATATTTTTAATACCACTGGACATAACCAGTCAGACCCAGGTTGCTAGCCTAAGAAAACAGAATGGACACAGTTGGCTACAAGTGTTTCTGGAGCATGACTCCAAGGAAATGTGCCTTTTAGGCCAAGTCTTCTTTGTGGACTGGAGTTCTGGCTGCTTGCTTTGTATTTGCTGAGTTCACAAGTTGTTTTATGGTTTCTGTTAAGAACTATGAGTGCTCCTCAAAGACAGCCTGCTTGCTTTCCAGAGAATCAGAAGAAACCCTGGAAACATTAAATTGGGGAATGGGAAATAACAGAATCTAATATTGAAAGACAGAGAAAAGAAATTCTCCAGCTCATCTCACATTCACCTAAGATTTCTTATCCTTATTGTTCCATATTCATTCATGCATGCGTTCATTCACTAAATATTGGACATTTATGACATGCCAGGCCCTGTTTTTGGCACCAGAGAAACAGAAATAAAATGCTATTCTTGTGGATTTTGCCAGCAGGCATGGGAGATGGGCTATACACACATACATAAGCATGCAATTAATGCCAGGTAATGACAATTGCTCTGAATGAAAACATAGCAGGAACTGGGGTTCCTGGGTGCTTGGCATGAGCTATTTTAGACAAGGCAGTCAGGGAAGGCCCTTACAAGGTTGCAGTTGAACAGAAGTCTCTATAAAGTGAGGGATGGAGTTTGGACAAGATGGGAAGAATTAATGTGCCTTTGCTCAGATGCACTAGCATAGTTTAAGGCCTCAAGATGGGCAGTACACCCATAAATAAGCATGCAATTAATGCCAGGTAATGACAATCGCTCTGAATGAAAACAGAGCTAAAGTCAACTGGGCTGAGCTAGGTGGAAGCAAGAGACAATGTAGTCACTTCCCCCAGTAGGGCCTGTCAGGTGAGGAGTTGAGAATATCGTTTGCCACATATAGGTCTGCAATTTCTTTCTGTCTGTTCATAAGGGCTTGTGAAAGTTAATGTTTTCTTTGTAAATGTGATTAATTTTTTTGGTGCATTTTTATTGCTCAGACTGTAGGAGGGCTATTTTTCCATTTCTTCTCTATGTCACTTTCCCCAGGAAAGCCTTCCCAGCTACTCCAGGCCAGAATGCCTGCTGCTTTCCCTGAGCCTCTCTCATTCTGACTCCACTGCTCCACCAGCACTAGATGCGGGATCTCGTGTACGTCCACGGCATTGCTGGAGGCCTCGGTAAAAACATGGGCTTTGGAGTCAGGGAAGATGTGAATTCTAATTCCAGGCCCACCACTCACTAGTTGTAAACTAGTTTCTCAACCTCCACTGTAAAATGGGATGAAGGGGCAGGCACTTACCTGCAGTGTGGTGGTAAAGCGGGCACAGTATAAAGGAGGGCTCAGTACCTCCATTACGGAGGTGGGTCCAGCAGGTCTGAAAGTTCCTGGGGAAAGGAGTTTATGCCTCTGATTTTCAGTTACATATCACAGTGCCTATAACATAATATGCTCCCTATTAACGGTCCCTGAAGGGAGCATAACCTGCTCCAAAAGGCACTGGATTGGGAATATTAGGCATAGATTCCTTTCCAGGTTCTATCACTTACTAGCTTTATGACCAAGATAAAAAATCACTTAACTCCACCAAGCCTCAATTTCCTCATCTATAAATTAGGAATATTCATGCCAACCTCACAGAGGTGTTAGATATAATCCATGAGATAATATGTGAAAAGAAGAAAGCATTTCCTGCTTTAAAAATTCTGAGTCAGTGGCTCTTACTCTTGATGATTTAATATGAAATCCAGTTCCATTAACCCACAATTCCTTTAAAAAGGAACCCACGGACTAAGTCTCTGTCACTGCCAACTCCTTCCCAGACTGAAAGAGCAGGGAGTGATCAGAAGCCATCCTGCTGCTGCCCAGAACAGAAGTCACAAGGAGAGGGGACAATGTGTAAGGTACATGTGACTCAGCTCACGGCTCTCAGAATCTGATGTGTTTCCTTCCAAGGCGAAGGTCATTAATGGTCTGTGCACTGGTCATTCTGACAAATTGCTTTCTATTTATTTCAGCTTAAGTTCCTCCACCTGAAGCAGTTATGTGATGCTATAATAAATACCTCACCAAGAGGCAGTGCAACGTTGGGTGTAGCTAGGGAAGGTCAAGGTGCCCTAACAGACATATCCAACTTTTTGCAATTCTAAACGATACTCTGACCTTGATGAAATTTACATTTTGCTGATACACCTCAATAAGTTGTAGACAGTCCCCAATGTATAGCAGTCAAAAAATGAGGCAGCCATGAATGACAATACAGGTCCATAGGACGGGAAGAAACCAGACTGGGCATAGGAAAAGAAAAAAATAGCTGAAAGTAAAAATTGTCATTAGCTAATGCCCAAATACCTCCATACTATTCTTGTTCAAGACTATCATATTATCCTCACTATGACTTTGGCAAGCTTATGTATTCCAGTAACAGTATGGACGCTACTAAAATATTTTGTAAACAAAATCTGTGGGTGCCATGAGAGCAAGGATTTTATATGGTTTGTTTACAGATGGGTCTCAAACGCTGAAAATGGTACCTGGCACATAGTAGGTGCTCGGTAACTATTGAACAACAACAACAAGGAATCAATGAATGAGAATCTTGGTTTGGGGGTTCCTAATGGATTTCTAGAGTGTTTTATATTGTAGTTACAAAGCATCATCCTCTTGAATAGTTAAGAACTTTCTGTTATTTTATACTAGAGGCCTGGTGCATGAATTAGTGCACAGGTGGGGTCCGGCTGGCCACCCCCAATCGGGGCCGATCCGGCCGGGCTAGTAGGGGTGGGGAGGGCAGGGGATGTGGGAGGTTGGCAGGGTGGGGGGGTGGGGGCGATCAGGGGTGGGGCTGGCTGGAGGGAGGAACCATGGGTTGTTGGCAGGCCGGCCTTGCCCCCTGGTCGAACTCCTGGTGGAACTCCCAGTCGAGGGGACAATTTGCATATTAGCCTTTTATTATATAGGATAGCTAACTCATGTGCTTCTAGTACAAAGATGACAAATAAATTAGAACGTGTGGTGCCCCTGAAATAAAGAAAAGTGAATAGAATGAATAGATATGACTGAGGTCAGATAGAAAGACAGTGACAAAAGAGAGGACCTAGAAGGTCTAGGCTCAGCCAGCTCCCCTGTGCTCCATCACCTGAACAGTGCTCACTTTCTGGGAAGCAATATAGCAGAGAAATAGAGGTCAAGTTTTTCTTACTTACCCAAGAATCCATTCTAACATCAGGGAAGGGTGGGTTTAGGAGAATATATTGGTATTCCTTTTGCTGATTCTACATGCATTCTTTGGCTGGACTTACTGTTGAGAGACAATGCTACAGACCATAATGGAATGGGGATGAAGAGGCCCATATAGAGCCCCTTTCTATTTCTTTTTACCATTAGGTACATACATTTGCCTCTGCACTTCAAGACTGATTATTCATTGCACATTAACTGTCCATCTCCACCAGACCAGAAGCCAGAGAGCCTTGCCAGCAAGTTTGTCAATAGGGCCTACCCAGAGCTAGGGCTTTTTCCCTTATTTCCACCCCTGGCACACTAGCATGTCTCAGCTTTCTGTCTCAGATAACCTTCTTCTTTGCATGGCTTTAGTGCAACTTTTTCTTGGGTTTTCCCTAAACTAACCAATATTTCCTACCAGTCTCAATGCCTCAAGTCATGCACCCCTTCAGTCAATTTTCCATTCTTCCATCTCAGATATGATTTTGAACGGCACGCCTAGTTATATGCCAATGTATTGGAAAACCACTTCCTTAGCACCGAATATAAGACCCATCATGATATGGCTCAGCTCATTCTCTCCAGCCTATATCCAACCTCTCTTCTGGTGACACTTTGCCTCCCAACTCTACCCACCCGCTTGCCACTCCTGAAACACTCTTGTTCTCTCGGACCACTGTGCCTTTTCCTACACAGTTCTCTGTCCAAAATGTCCTTTTCTCTGTCATCTGCCTTCCAATCTCCTCTCTATTTTTTAAACCTAATGGAGGTTTCAATCTAGTCTAAACTCCAGTAGGTTTCCCGAGTTCCCTTAGGCAGACCTCCAACCAGCCCACCTCTGTGTTTCCCCATCACTTTCTCTTTCTACTGTAGCAACCATAACACTAAATTAAAAATTACTTGTTTACTTACCGCTCTCTGAGGTTAAGACTGTGTTTCATTTATGTGAACACACACAGAGAACACAGTTCTCAACACACAGTTAATTCTCACTATGGTTGCTGACCAAAAGAATAAACAAATTCATCACTGTCTCTCAGATATGTTCTTTCATCCTTCCCGCTAATAATTTAGTTGCTGATTTCCCAGATGCCAGAAAGCAGCCACTTGAGTACTTTGAAAAAAAATCACCTATGCTGATAATGCCACTAGGGAGACTGAAGGGATAGAAAATACTTCCTATTGTACCCAGACGGGGCTACAGGTCTGTGGGAAGGAAAGAACTAATATTCAGTTACTATATTTGAAAGGAGAAACTGAAAACACAATCTCGGGCACAGACCTGCAATAGGATGCCTGGTATGCTAGCCATCAAGGACCAGCTATGAGCAGACCGGAAACACACCAACCTTTGGTGCGGCTGACATGGGGACTCGACCAAGCAAAAAGCACACAGATTTTCACATTCAGAATGAGCTGATAACCAGCTGCTACCTGCCAGGAACAGTTATGACTTAGCCTCATCCAAGATTTATAAAATCCAAAGACAAAACAGCTTTAGTTATGGCACCTGCTGCTTCTTGACAGCCTGTTTCTGAGAAAGACCTCCCAACTGCTGAGTAACAGGATGCTGTCAAGGACGCGGTCCAGAGGCATGGGCATGGATGGGCGGGAAGGTGGGGGGCTCAATTAGTCACACCTAGCAATAAACACACTGACTTATCCGGGCATTCTAAATAGTAAATCAGGGTAGAATTATCAGCTACAATTACATTTAAATGAACAAAAGTAAGACATTTCTTTGCTGCTTACTCTCAGGCAAATTTTATGCCTGCCTCACCTCAGCTGATGTTAAGATGTCTCAAGATCTCAATTAAATTAAATAACACACTTGCTTTGACAGAGCATGTTTATTCAGAAGTTCATGTAAACCAGGACCATGCACAAACTCCAACAAAATTCAAGGCCACAAAATACTTGTTAACCAGTGTTTCAGTCAAATGTATCTAACAATGTGTTTGGAGATGATATTAGTAAAAACAGATCAACTTTTTGACACTATACAGACAAGCTGAGGTCCCCACTTAGCAAAGCAGCCTTGTTAAATCTTAGTTGAACGCCTGATTGTTTACAGCAGGAGGAAGCCATGTGGAAGGGGAAATCCTGCTCACCTGGGAAACACTTAACCTTGAAGGTGACACAGAGGGCATACCTTGCTAACTTGTTAATTTCTGAGGGAAATAACCTGCTTTATATAAATCAAATTTTCTGCATGCTCCACGGTCACTTCCAGTCCAATATCATCTCCAAAGTCCACTATGAGTCCTCCAGCTCCTGTGCATCCCTCTTTCCTTGACTAGTCCTCTTGATTTTGCATGTAACTTACCCATAATCCCCACAGTAGGAATGTATCTGAAAATTTAGGGGCAGCGCTAACTAAGCACATAGCGGCTACTTTGTGGTTCTTTCGTGGCAATTCAACACGGAAGATACTTGTGTTTCTAAGGTGTGGGCCCTCCCCAGCCCATTGGCATCAGCATCACCTGGGAATTGTTAGAAATGCAAACCATGGCCCCTCCGGACCTGCTGAATCAGAAACTCTGCGGGCAGTACCAGGAATCTGCGTTTTAATGAGCTAGCTCTCCATGGGATTTTGAAGTAGTATCAGGTTAGAGAATGACTGTATTAGGTTGTAAGACTGCATCTATTTGGAAAAGTGTGACCAGTTTAAGAAGAGGGGAAGATCAAGGTTCTTACGATGGATTCAAAGAAGTTAAGTAAATGCAATTTTCTTTGTAAAGAACGACTCCTTACGGAAAATAGGCCTAGTGATATTAGACATCTGAAAAAGAAACAAACACAAGCAAAACGGGAAATGTTTGTCTATCCGAGCAACACAGGCGATGTTTCTAATCATTGGGAGAACTGCTCCGCACTGAGCATCAGGGCAGCCAGATTAATGCAGACTCTCTGCTGAATGAGTGTGCAAGGCGGATTCCCATGGAAACCGAGCCCTGTGCAGACGGATAGGGTTACAGAACACAGAACTGAGTAAGGCAATTGCCAATTTTAAAAGATTAGCATTGAAAATTTGACACAACACATTTATTTTCCAAATATCAGGCGTGCCTCGTCTATATTCGAGGATAAAGCACGGTCAAAATTTGATTTAAGAGAAAAGAAAAAGCTCTAGCACAACACAGTCTATCATCTTGGAGCGCAGGCCAAAATGCGGCAGCGGCTGTTTTCCTAATAACCGCCTCAATTACAGGGAGGCTGTTTTAAATTGGAATTAAACAGGTTGCTAGGGCTTCCTGCCTGAGAGTTCAGGATGCCAAGTTTCAGGCACTAGTGTGCTATGAACGGGCTGTGTGAGGGGCTCACAAGTGGGGTTTCCCAGCCCAAGCCCCTACCGCGGAGCATCAGCAGGAAGGTTACCGGGAGATAATAGTGCGTCTACTCTTCTGGACACTGGACGCCCCTCTGCGGTTCTCACTCATCCCCTTGTCACATAGGACACTCTTCCTGTACATAAGCTGTGCTTCTGAGCACAAGCACAGGGACCCATGTGGGAGTGTGTTTAGACCTCCAAACATGTGTTTGTTCCCTGGGCCATCTGGGTGTTTCCAAATTTAATATATGACTGTGACCAACAGGTAGGAAGGCAAACCAGAGGCTGAGAGCAGAGCTAGCCAAGCTCAGATGTAGGCTCTGTCTCTGGTAAATAATAGAGAAGTAACCAGAGGGGGGTTATCTCTAGGTCCTCAAAGAGACACAAGGAACCCCTGGTTACAGAAACTAAAATATTCCAAATGAGTGAATGTGGCCACAGAGCTGCACTTACATGCAATATCTATCAGATCTAAGACCACTTCGAGTTGTAAACTTCTCTGATTGTACAGCTTCTCACAAGCCTTTGAAATCTCATGCCAGGTTTTAGTCATTTAGATTTTGGTCAAGGAAAAAAATCCTTAAGCAACACGTGCCACAAATTTCAGGTCGCTTTTGTAAACAACATTTGAGAGCTGCGCCTTCCACAGTGAAGTGGTCATTGTCAGAGCTTCACATTTTGGAAGGTAAGGTAAGAGTGACAGATTTTTGGTAAGAAAATCCCTAAACCAGGCTCTGGGTCGGGGGTTAGTGGGGGCCATGCACACAAGTTCCTGGAGTCCTTTCAGGATATTTACATGCAATCAGTAGAACATGTGTGATGGTAGGAATAAAGGAAACAGAGGTAAGAGGTGGTTAAAAAAAAAAAGTAAAGAAAAGAAGAAAAAAAGAAAGAGAGAAGGAAAAGCCACAAAGACACTCTGTGAGAGAAGGAAGTGATTTTCTCTGTCTTCCATTCAGCCGCTGACCTGAAGGTTTGGAGAAGGTGAAGGAGTTTGTACCCGTTCTCTACGCTGATCAACTCATATCCCACAGCTGGATGTGAGTACCTCACAGCTTTGATAGTTCATTATCTCGGCTTCCACATATACAGATTGCTTTATGGCTCCAAGAATAACCCAGTCCTTCCTGCAAACTCAGTCATGCCCAGGTCAGTGGCCTCTGATCCAAGCAACTTGCTGGCTGACAGTATTATTTGAGCTCTAATACAGGCTGCCAACCCAAGATTGCTTTCTTTGTGTGGGGAGGAAGTTATCAGAAATGTTCCAGTCACTAGGCTGGGGTGGCCAGGTGTCAAGGACTTTATCTTTGTTTGCAACTTTTGCAGGTTGGCCGAAGTCACATAAGGACTTCTACCAAAGGACTGTGAGCTGTTTTTGGTTTGAGATCCAGTACCAAATTGGCAAAATGAATAAACCTTCAGTCAGAAAGAAAAGTTTTCTATTATCTGAAGGTGAAATATACACAGTGTATGTTATTTGCAAGTTAAACTACTATGGCAACAGGAGGAAACACCCACATCGTTCTGTCTCGGTCAGCTCCGTGCTCTAAAAATGCACCAGGTAAATTCAATCTCTTACACACAATTTCACAAGGTGATGTGATAAAACACATGCCAAGTGGACACATCTTTCTGCCACCTCATCAGAGAGCACAGCACAAAAACCAGCCCATGACTGATGCCAACGAAAGTGACACAAAACCCAAGTGTTACTTGGTAGATTCCTTGATTTTTAGAGGTAAAGAATGGATCCCAACTTGGTTCTGACCTGAATCTATTTTTTCAAACAGTTGCTCTGCTCATTCACAAGGACTTGGAATACTGCAACTATTTGTAAGCTTGGACCTGGTCACCTGGAAATGGCTGATTCTCTCACCTGAAATCTGCCGAGCCTACGTCATCTTGCCATAAAAACACAAACCCTTATGTGTTTTGAGCTTCAGTTCTTTAAAAATATATTCAGTCCCATAGACAGTCTATTCCAAATCTCCCAAATCAGTGAGGTCTTACCAATTATTCAGCCCACTGAAGTTCACAAAAGTGTGACTTGGACAAGACTTTTTCTTGTCACTTACAGCTCAAGCCTGCTTCCCAGACCCGAGGCAGGGCTCCGCTGACATGTGTCTTTCTGCAGCAGGCGAGTTTTGGGGCAGCTTGAGTGGGAGGTCTGCAAGCCAGACACAGCAACGACTCATTTCAAACATCAATATGTCAGCTGGAGTGGCCACATCTGAACGAGGCAGCAATGCCCTTGGCTACACAGAATCCTTAAACTGACAGTAAAGCTGACACGGTGGCTTTGGGCAAAGTGGGAAGACCAAACATATGACTGGGACTACACACTGGCTTTAAAAATGTCTATCTTGAGACATTTGAAAGGAATCTAAGCAAATAGTTCATAGTCAGAGAGTATAAATTATCTGACATTAAAATTTCCTCAGAATTGAGTCATTATAGGAGGCCTCTTATGGTAGTGATGCATCTGTCACATAGATTTCTCTCCCTCTGAGGTCTCCCTCTCCTCTGCTCACTGATGTCTGCAATTCTACCCCTAGACATTCCACCCTGATCACTTATTTAAAGGCAGCACAGAGGAGAGCTCTGCTACGCTTTCTCAGTCACTGAGACGCCATCTCTTTTGCTGGGAGCACACTGATAGCTGGACTATTTTCCCTTCTTTGGTATCCTCACCCCCTGCTAGACACTAGATATCATAGAATCCTCCAGCTCCAAGGGGCACGGCAGATCCCTGGGCCTTGTCCACGGATCACAAAGAAAAAGATAAAGATAAAGCTCAGAAGACAAAGGAGAATTTGTCTGGAGTGATGAGCCAGTTAGTGACAAAGCTGAGACCAGAACTGTGGAGCCCACAGCCACTCAGAAGCTCACTCCCCAAGCATTTGCTGGGTCCTACTGTGTGCTGGCCACTGAGTTATATTCTGGGGACATGGCAAAAATGACTACAAAGATTTTTTCCTATAGAAGCTTGCCATCAAAGTGAGTTAGCCTGACTAAAAAAACAGTAGTTACAATGACTCTGCCTACTTAAGTATAATTATACAAGTTGAGTCCTTAATTAACCTTTGTTGATTCAATCTAAGGAACTTAGTAATTGAGATATAAAAATTAATTACATAGAGGATTTCTACAAACAGTACTAGAACTTAGATTCCACAGACAGGTTTTTAACTGAGATTCCAGCCAATTTAATTTTAACTTTACTAATGAAACTTTATCGAGTAAGAATAGAGAGCTCAAGCATTTTAATTATATACTAAGGATTAAAGTTGTGTTTATTCATTTATTTAGACAATGTATTGAGTATGTATAAAAAGAATATGGACACAGAAATCTTGATTTGATTAGTTCTGATGTTCAGACTTAACTGGTTACTATTAGCAATAGCTAAGTTATTAACTTTTCTAACAGATCGATTTGTACATTGTTATGGATGATGGTGAATCTTATTCAAGTGTGAACCTTAGTCCATTCAATTTTCTATGAATTCTCTCAGATAATTACTTTCAAGAAATTCCATCATGTGGCACCTTCTCATTTTCCAATCCTCCTGGGACTATCTGAAAAATGTGACGAGAACACTAACTACAAATCTGATAAGAAAGTGGCATTAACAGCCAATACTTGGCATGGAGCATCCCCAGATTTTTGAAGCCCATTCACCGCACATGCGTGTGGTAACTGGCTTTGGTTTCCCTGACATCTCAGCACTCCACCATGGCTTCATCTGGTCATGTACATGCCTTCATCTGGTTCCTATGTGCCTTTTCCCAAATACACTGGATTTACCCAGTTTGGGAAATGGGCAGAAAACATAAAGTTAAATGCTTGGCTTGCAATCTGCCATTTCAGTGGCCTTGTGCTAACCTTCATCCACACAGACATTACGGGCCATGGTCCTTTCTCACTCTGGGGCGTCCCATAAGTGCTGGGATTTCTGAGGGCTGCGAGAACAGAGAAGAAATTAGACCCATTTATTGGGATGCAGTTTTGTGTGTGTGTGTGTTTTGTTGTTGTTCGTTTGCTCATTTTTCTAGTCGTTTTCCTTTGGCAAAAGAGTCACTGCCTGTCTCTAGACATTTATTCCAGTTTTAAGATGGACTCAGTCCTCTACCCTCTCTCCTCTTTATGCCCACATTATCCCTGGTGTTCACAAGGGCCACACAGGAAAACAGTCCTGAATGCAGCTCTGCAAGCGCACGCCTGGAGCCTCTCTGATTTCCATCAGGGTGGCTTCCCCCAGAGCTCTGAGGGGGGCATTGCAAAAATTCAAAGAAAAAAATACTGAATATTAAAAATAGCTGTATTTTTAAAGATCTTAATAGGAGCATAGTGCCTTGAACATTAGGTGCTCCAAGATATTTGATTAATCAGTGATGAATACTAAGCTTCCAACTGTGCCTGAAAAATACTGACGCTCCCCTGTGGAGCTGGGGCCTTATATGAAGGTGGCGTCATCAGGAATGTCCTGAGAAGCCACTCGGGTGAGTAAGCCTGCTTCCTTCCAACTGAGAGAGGACAGGAGCCCCTCCAGCTCCAGGAGCCAGCTGCCCGTGGTTAATCAAGTGTGTGGACCACTCACAATATTCTCTCGAATAAAATTTTACTTAGTGGTAAAGAGATGCATAGAAGGAATAAAGCCAGCGCCACCAGCAATAACACTGTTTTCGCTTCAACAGCGTGACTGCTGTCGTTCATTTTTCTTTCACCTGTTCTTACTTTTATAGAGTGACTGTCACCATTCATTTCTTCCACCCAGCATTCATGGGACATGGCTGAATGCTCCCCTCTACCAGGCACTGGGGTGTAACTGTGAATGAGTCAAAGCCCGTTCTATAATGATCACAGTTCTCATTGCTACTGGGATATAATTTTTAACTTTCTCAAAAAATTTTTTTTGTTCTCGTGTCACTTGATCTTTATAAAAGTCCAGAAGGAAGTCGAGAGTGGAGGCTCAGAAGAGGCTAGAGCAATGATTCCCCACCTTTTCTTGGCCATGCCCCACCTAAGCATCAGGATTAAGCATCTCTAAAATCCTGATGCCCCTCTCCCCCATGACATATAATTCTTATTATTCAAAAATTGAACTCCTATTCACATAGGGGAAGCCTAAGAGGCCATTAACTTGGTCTAAACAGGCTTCCAAAGAACATGGCATCCATGAAAGAGAAAAAAAAAGAATGAAAGGACAGTTGAAGTACTGAGGAAGAACTCACTAAGAAATCGTTAAGAAAATAATAATATGATGTGATATGAAACAATAGCAAATAAAGTTTTAAAACATATAATAGAGAACTAAAATGCATAATTATGTCACAATGTATATTTACATACTGTAGATGAGGCCCCTGGAACCACAGGAAATGCAAAAAAAAATCACTTTTAGTAACTCATTCTCGAATTGCCCCCCTTAAAAATCAAATTGCCCCCCTGTGGGGCATGTGCCCCATGTTGGGAACCAGTGGGCTAGAGGATTTGAGGAGGGCACACAGATAGTCAGTGCAGGGCTGGCTCTTACGTGCTTTATGGCACAAAGAACTGCACGTCATTTCTATTAGCCAGTTTCATTTTCCTTTCCAAGGAGCCCTGAGCAACATGCTTATCAACAGGGGCAGTAATCTTTAGCTGGATCTCTCGGGGCAAAGGCCTCTGAACAGCAAATATGTGACTTGCATGGTGATGCTTTCACTAATAACCAGTGTTTTTCCTTTCCTAATTTTCCACTGGAGCCTGGGAATCACATAGGAAAAAGGTTGAACTATCTTCCTGCTCATAGTATACTAAGACTCATTCTAGTTAATTCCTCATTTAAAACATTATTTTTTCTTATTTCCAGACAATCTTCAATTACCAAAGTAATATAGATCTGATCCATAATTCAGTGCTGCAAATAGTGTGTGTATAGAAAAACCAGCCATAACCGGTTTGGCTCAGTGGATAGAGCGTCGGCCTGCGGACTGAGAGGTCCCAGGTTTGATTCAGGTCAAGGGCATGTACCTTGGTTGCGGGCACATCCCCAGTAGGGGGTGTGCAGGAGGCAGCTGATCGGTGTTTCCCTCTCATCGATGTTTCTAACTCTCTGTCCCTCTCCCTTCCTCTCTGTAAAAAATCAATAATATATATATTTTTTTAAAAAAGTAAAGAAAAACCAAGAAACTGGCTTTTGGTCAAATGTGGTTCTGATTCAGAAACTCAGTACCAACCCTTACCAACCTATGTGACTTAGAGCGAGTTATTTAACCCTTTTGAGCCTCAGTCTCCACATCTCTAAAATGGGAATCATGATGCATAAACCACAGGTTGTGGGGAGGATTATTTGAATGTTAGCTTCAGGAAAGAAGGACATCAGCTGTCTTGTTCGCCACAGAATTCTGTGGAGAATCAAGCACAATAAATATTTTTTAATAAAGGATAATTTTAAAATATGTATAATGGATCTATGTAGTGCCTAGCATATCACCAATGGCTAATAATCTAAGTGTAAGTTAATTCCCCCCCCCCCCTTATACTTTCTCTTTCATCTACTCATCTACTCAGAAGATTGGGACTCATCATATCTATAAAAATAAATGCTTAATGGACATCGTTTGCAATGAGAGAACTTCTTTTATGGGCTCCCATGCCAGTCCTTCAGAGATGTGCCGGTGGGGTCTGATGTGTGAGTCACTCTGGATTACCTGTAGGGTGCACCTCTCTTTATTACAGAGCACACTGTGCGTCCCCCACCCAAGCTGCCCAGGGTGAAGAAAGATTGTGTGTAATAACTGCAGGGTGCCAGGTGGGAACTAGAATTATCAGGGGATCACCGTGTAAGTTACAGCATTGTCTAACCACTGTGTGTACACCTGAAAGTAATATAAAATAATATTGAATGTCAGATATAATTGAAAAATTAGTGAAGAAAGGAAAAAACGACACCTCCAGGGAGGAGCAGAGGCCTGGGAGTCTGGCTGAGGCTCACCTTTGTCCCCTGAGTGCAAACTCCCTCCATGCCCCTGACAGCTCCCCAGCCCCTCAGTGCTCCCGGGAAAGCGCTTCAACCCAAAATATCATCGGCGATCTGTTTTCCATCACAGGGAAAAAGTCAGATGTTGGACATTTAGCTCCATGGGAAACTACTACCGCGAATTGAATTTTGAAACTTAATTCAATTTAAAATGCATTAAAGTCTATTTAAAGAACTCTCTGGCAAGCCCTTTGTCATGTGAGGAATCTCTCTGGAAAGAGGGAAAGCAATCCCTGATGCGTCTCTTGTATCAATCTGGATTCACAAGTAGGATTTTCTTAAAACAGGGCATGTGGGTGTCAACCTCGGGGTCAGGCCTGCATGCTCCCTGCACTGCTTCAGAGAAGCCCCCCCACTCTCCCCTGCTCAAACCCTGGCAGGACCCCTCATCACAGAGTGAAGGAAGGTTCCTAGGCACGCACGGGGGAGGCCACACTGTTATTTGAACAAAGGGCTCCAAGCCGAGGGGAACTATCCGCTGGGAGAAGAGCCACTATAAATGGCCACTGGAGCCATGGCACTGAGCCTACAGAAGGTGGCATGCTGGGAGTAGCCACCCCATCGCATGGGAAAGGGAAGGCAGAAACCTCACTGATTAAAGCACAGAGATGCATGCCCCTCTCCACTGTGAAATGAGCTGAAGATACATGGCGATGGTGCAGGTGTGGTATTTACCAGTCTTGTGATTTTGGACAAATTATTTAATTTCTGAGCCTCGGTTTCTTCATCTGTATAATGGGAATATTATAGTACAGTACCTCCCTGTAAAGTTGTGAAAATTAAATGAGCTGATATAAATAAATATTTAAGTCCAGTACCATGGATACAATAAATACTTTAAAATGTTAGCTGCTATTATTGCTATTATCAATAGCACTTATTCAAATGGGAACAACAACAACAAAAAACATATGGGGCCCTGGCTAGTGTGGCTCAGTTGGTTGAGCATCATCCAATACACCTAGAGGTCACTGGTTCAATTCCAGATCAGGCAGGCCTGGGTTGCAGGCTCGATCTCTAGTAGTGGGTGTGCAGGAGACAGTTGATCAATGTTTTCCTCATTGATGTCTCGCGCTCTCTCTCCCTCTCCTTTCCCCTCTTCTAAAATCAATGAAAACATATTTTAAAAAAAACCCAACCATATGGAATATTTTAAGGTCATCTGATATCTCAATAACACCATCATCATCATTTCACACTAAATGATGACACATTGAAGGGAGTGTATAATTGGCCCCCCTTTCCCATCCCAGAATTCAGTGTTTATACCTCTCAGGGCTACTCTATGCTGAACCAGTGGCTGGGTCTTGGTCTCTTCCCTTCCCAGAGGATACCAGCTCTGTACTTCATGCTCTCACACTCATTTCTCAACCGAATGACAATGGGATAAGCTCTTCCCCATTTATGCCAGCCCTTTCAGGTGACATAATACAGCTCACTTAAGCACTTAAGAACTAATTTTAATTCTAGAAGTTCAGCACCACTTGTGCTCAAATCTAAGGTAGCAACTTACCTAAGCAAAGGATTAGGCCCTAATTAGAAGCAGGCTGAAAATATTATAGAAGGACCTAGTGTTTCTGCTCAGTTTAAGTTACACTGACTTCCAATCATGCATTTTATCTTTTGGCATGCATACATAGGTGCCCAATAAATGTTACCTTTGGTGATAATAAAACAAAAGCCTAACTTTCAAAAGGGAACGATCCAAAAGACCATTGTCTGTATTCTTGGCAACCGCCAGAAAGCCAGTTTTCCCAAGTCAGCAGCCCCTGAGGAGTTTGGCCAGGGGCCAATTCCCAGGGTTGGCGCATTCCTGGGGCCTGGCAAGAGGCCACTGGGACCCTGCTTCCTCTTTCATTCTCTTTCTGTAGTGGGAAATCTTTCCCGCGTCCACCCCTTGGAGTCTGTCTTCCCCATCGCAGCAAAGAGAGGGAGTCACATGGGAAGTGATCCCCAGCCCCTTCCCCAGATCTCATCTCCCGCTGCTCCAAGCTGGCACGGCTCAAAGCAATGGGAAGCCTCAGACAAACAAAGGAGGGCTCTGCGGCCCAGTCTCCAGCCTGATTCTATCGGGGCACAGGCCTGGGGCAGAGACCCAGCAAGCCCTGTGCACAGGGTGTCATTGTGCACTTGCTTGGAAGGCTCTGGGCACTTCTGGAAGCTTTGGAATAAAACTGGCTGTTATAAATAGACGTTGGCTGGGCTTCAAGAGTGAGAGCAGGAGGCCAGCCGTTCCAGAAGAGCGTAACGCCCCACATAAGAGGGTCTGGAGCACAGCTCTTTAACGGGCAACTACTGGGCAACTGGAAGAAGAAAGGAATCCAAAGGTTTGGTCAGACACAAACCGGAGTTAACACCTGGCGAACATTCTGGCTGATAACATCACGCTACGCCTTTCAGTTTTTAAACAGCATATACGAGTATATGCAAACCCGCCATTCAACAATATTTTTTCTGAATGTCTCCTGCCATCTGCAGACAAAGAAAGCTGCCATCTGGGTCACCACATCAGCGGCTCCACGGCTTTTCGGTGTGGAGGCCGAGACTGCGAGCCAGGCAGACGCCGTGCGCTCTAACGGAATCTTTTCCTACCTTCCCACAGCCCTCTGAGTGAGACAGGATCACCTCCTCACGGAGAGGAGACAGGGAGGCGCAGGGCGGGTACAGTGTCCTGGCCAGGCTCACACAGGCGAGGCAGTGCTGGCGGCTGTGACTGGAACCCCGTTCAAGCTGATTCCACAGCCAGCCCGTTCTTCCCCCTATATCCATGGAATCCACTTCCCCGGCAGCCTTCGCATGAGCGTGCTGTACACAGTAGGCTCTCGGTACACAGTAGGCTCTGGGTACACAGTAGGCTCTCGGTCCCTGTTTCTTCCTAGGGCTGCCACTATTGCTGTATTTTTGATAAAGTTTAGCAGGTAGAGCTGCGTCACTGCCATAATATCAGGATCTTTCCTTTGCATAGAGTCCTACAGTGTCCGCAACAGCTTCTTGGTCCTTATTTCCCTCCACCATCACCGTCAGCCCATTACGGAGGGCACGAAGGTTCAGAGTGTCAGAAACTTCTTGAGGCCCTCTATCTGCTAAAGGGTTAACCTCAAGTCCAAATGTGCACGTTGGGAATCCAATGCAGGACCCGGCACCTTGGACACTCCGGCCACCGGCCACACACAGCCCTGCCCTGGGCTTTCTCACCAGGACCCCTGGGAGAAGACCATGTCACTGGCCACAGGGAACTTACGCTGCGAAGGTGGCACAGAATATTGTTCTGGTCAAACCAAAGCGACACATATGGAATCCATGTCTAACAATATGTAAATACTGAACTAGTCTGACTTAGGATCGTGTTTACTTCTCATTCTAGAAATGTGGGAAGAGCGGGTAGGCAGGGTGTATGTTATACAGAATCAGGGGCTGGACACAGTCTGTGGGCCCCTACACATGCACACCCCACCCTTCTCTATCCGGCTCTGGGTCCCAGGGTGCTAGGTGGGCACCTGTCCCTCTGGCTTCCAGTTGGGTTCAGCGAATGGGAGGTGGCAGCAGGGCCCTGGAGGGTGGGAGGGGAGTGCAGCGGGAGTTTTCACGGCCTTATTCCCCATCGCTGGGCAACACTGGTTGACTGCATCCTTCACCTAAGGCGACATTTCTTGCCAAGTGGCTCTCTCCTGTCTCCTCGCCCTTTCACGCACAGCAGTGGCAATGGGCCCACTGTTTTAGCCTCAGGGTGCTGCACTGTTACCTTGTTGAGTTCCTTACATCCTGCCTTCCCTTTATAAGAGGCCCTTTGGTAAGCTCCTGTCCATCGCCTCGCCTGAATACACACTGGGAGCTAACGTGGTGCCTCTGTGCCAGTTTCCTCCCAGGGCCTCCGCTGACGCAGGAAGTAGGGAAACAACATCACTGATGTAGTCTTTGCAGGCAAGACTATGGGAGGTTATGCAGGTGCTGCTAAGAGGGCGAGGCATGCCAACCACAACAGACCCGGCTCTCTTCTGCCTTCACTTCCTCTGGCTACACCTCACCAGGTAGGAATTAGGTCAGACAGTCTGCCTCAGGGACCTACCAGCAGAACCCAAAGTTAGCCCGGGAGATCTCCCCTGCCATGTGGCGGGACGGCACTCAGTGAGGAGGGAAGGACCGCGCGAGCCAGGGTCGTCATATTGGGTTGATGCCTTCAGGGACGTCATGCTCAGTCCATGCCCACCCCTGGTGGATTATGGCCAGCCTTCATGGCCTCCCCATTTTGAGGGACCCCAGACCCCAGAAAACAGCCCCCCTGCTGGCTCTGACAGATGGGTCCCAGAATTTATCAGACCACATGATTTCATTTCCTCCACACATCTATGTGCATACGAGCAGTCAATCAATTACTTTGTATTCAGAAACCTACCAAGTGGAAGGCAAATGCTGATAACTAAGCAGAAAGGTGCTGAAAGACAGGAGGCAGGCAGACCTCGGAGGCATCTTCGGAAACGGACATGATGATCCATTAAGCCTCGTTAGGGAACTGAGATTCATGAGGAGGAAACGCCTGGAACTGCCTGGCATGTGAAGGAACCAGGAGAAACCACGGTTTGGTCTTGTACAGAGCAGCCCTGACAAATGGGACTTCGTGTTAGGAGATCTGCAGAATTAGAACATGAAAGGGACAGAATGGAGGCAGTGCATCTGGGGTTAAGTGAAGCGTTTTAATGCAATGGCCCCTGGATGTACTCATGAAATATTAATTGACGTTGGGATGAATGTGAGGGCTGTCACATGAATAGAAAACTGGCAGAAAGATCCTAAATACTGGCTCAGCTGAGCCCAGGCGACAGAAGATGGCAATTCAACAGAAAGTAATGAAAATACTGCCTAATTCACAGCCTTAACCCTGTGGATGCTTAATAAATATTAATTGATAATGATGAACTACAGTAGTGGCGGGTAAATTAGTGTGAGACAGGCTGCTGAAATACAGCTAATATATATACCACTGGTCTAACACACACTGATGAATGAAGGAGAAGAAAAGAAATCAACATGATTTAGCTGTGCGACGCAAGCTGCCATGCACCAGGAGGTACGGGTAAGAACATTAACAGAAGGTGGGGAGGGGTGGCTACAGGGGACAAGAGGAAAGTTAAGATGATAATTCAGGATTACAGTGGAGCCTGCTTAGGGTCAGAAATTCCTCAAATATAAACCCAGCACCTTGGAGTCATACACTGTTCTTTTAAGACACCGTGGTTTTCTCAATAAAGTTCTGCTTCAGGGAAGGCAGGGACAACATAGATTAAATCTGCACCAATTTCCCAGAGGGGGGTCTGAAAATTCTCCTCCTTGGGGAAGCCCTCCCTGATCAATATAGCCAGAGAGCAACCTCCTTTTTATAAATCTCATCATTCTTGTTTGCACCACTGTGTACCTGCTGGTGTTATAGTACCATGATTTGTGAACATGTCACCACATTTTTTAAAAGCTTTGGAAAGCAGAAATCATGCTTCGCATTTCTCAGCACTCACTCAGGTCTTCACTCTTAGCACTTCACAGGGCTTTGAACCTCACAGGTGCTCAGTTCCTGAGCTGACCAGTTAGGAACTCCAGAAAGAAGAGCAGGCGCCCATCAGTGAGAACACCCAAGTGCCGACTGGATTCGAGGAGCAGCTTTCAAGGAATCGATGAAAGCTCTACCTCTTGTTATGGACAAAGCACTAGAAAGGCTGCCATGGGACGATCTTAGACTGCCAGAGGATGATGCAAGAAACTCAGTTGCCATGGAAAATTGTATGATCTGATGAGTCCCATTGTTGAAAGGTGGTGAGACACCAAGAGAATGCCAAGCAGATCTCTGATCTCTGAGCCCTAAGAAAACACCGAACATGCCAAGCAAATATCTCTGCTCATTTGTACTTACTTCTGCTACAGAAGCAACATCATTTCATCTCCAATCAATAACAGCATTTGCAAAAGGCTTGCAAAATGTTTCTAGTTCCTATTTTGATTTCTGAGACCTCACATGTGCACAGAACTGCACCTGAGGCCGGCGACAGCACTCACTGCAGCCACATGAATACAGATGAGCAGGTGCTGCTGAGACCCTGGCCTGTGACCTGGGCAAGGGAAGCCATCTGTGTGCAGGTGCTATGGGCCGGGCTTGCTAGATAATGGAAGGTAAAGCTACCTAACCATTGGTGAGTCACAGATACCTTTGAGAATCTGCTTGTACCTATGGACTTGATCCCCAGAAAAATGCACAAATGCATACAAAAAATATATAATACAATATATTTCAGAGAAGTCAAAACCTCTGGAGTCTTTTCATAGATGTATCAAACACCTTGGGACTCAAGAGGGTCCAGATGTCATGTTAATAATCTCTGATGTAAAAGTCTACATACAGCTAGAATCATCCTTGGACAAAGCTGAAGAGCAGAGTGTCATCTACCCCCTCCAACCTTCCCAACAAGCCACTGGTGCCTTCTCCAGTAGTTCCCCTCAGTCCATATCGAGTGCCACCTGCTAGTATGTACTCAGCTCATGAACTCACTGCTCAGTTCACTCCTCATCTATTCATTTCACTGAGTGTTTTCTGTGTGTCAGACTTTAGGGACACAAATGTGAGTCTGACATGGCTCATGTCCTTTGGGAGCGTACAGTTCAATTCAGTCGGGACTGATGCTGCCTTCCAAGGGACATCTGGCAGTGTCTGGAGACAGGTTTTTGGTTGTCACAACTAGGGGAGGGTGATAATGGCATCCAGTAGGTAGAGGCCCGGATGCTGCTAAACATCCCACAATGCACAGGACAGTCCCCTTATAAAAAAAAATCATAATAATAAAGAAAGAAATATAGGGTCCAGAATGTCAAGAGTGCCTTGATTGAGAAATTGCTCTAGACAGGTATGACCGTGTTAAATGCAGTGACAAAGCTCAGAATAGGAAAGGGCATTGTAATAAGAACTCGAGGAGATATGGTACTGATGGCAGGCTGGCTTATTTTCAATGATGAGAGGAAGGAAGAAGGAAGGGAAGAGAAGCGTCATCGGGGAAAGCCATCACCACAATGCAGGCAGACATTCCTTTGGACGACATCAGGGGGAGCACCAGTTGCAAGTGGTGAGCAAACAAATGGCAATTTGGAGAGAATCTCCTCCTGGGAAATGATGCTGGCTCCTCACCCACTTCCGCTGCCAGTGGCCCGGCCAAGACAATGCACGGCCATCTGGTAGGACCATCACTCAAGTGATGAGCCAAAGTACATGCTGGGGGACATCTAGCCATACTCTGGATGTGCCACTTCCCCCCTACTCTACTCCCACCCTAGTCAATAATCCCACCTCATACAATTAGTCCTCATGTGGGTAAAAATATAAAATTACAGACATTATATATCATGTATATGCTACTATTACAAACTTGAATCTCTATAGAAGTTGGTTTCAAGACCTGGTTAATCAGCAAAAAAGCACAGGACCAGAAATCAGGCCTAGACCAAGTTCCAACATGTATAATCTTTCTTCTTTGTAAAGCCTTCCTCTCCCACCTCCTTTGAAATTATGCTGGGAAATCAGGCCTGGCCTCTCTCATCGGTAAGCTGGGCACAGCCGCTGTGCCGATCCACATGTAACCCTCCAGCCCTGTTGAGGCTGGGGCTCTCCGAGACTGGGAAGCGCCATGCGACGAGCTCCCATTAATGAAATGGAAAAGTTTCTGCCTCCACGCTGCTAGCTGCGCATTCCCAGCGTGGTATGAAGCCAGACCCGCCTTGAAATCCCAGCTCTATCACTCACCAGTCCTACAGCCTTGAGGAAGTTATTAACTTGTTAAGCTTCAGATTTCTCATTTGTAAAATGGGAACAGAGTTCCACCTCACAGGGCTGTCATAAGTATTAAGTGACAGTTTCCATCTAACGCATGGAGCAGAGTGCCTGGCACAGAGCAAACCTCAATACATTCTCAGGGAAGGAAGCCTTCCTGGCTACCCTCAATGCCGGATTCTCTGCCTGAACATGCTGAGCTGTCTGCTAAAATGGCTTCAATGTTAGACTGTCAGCCGCACTCTGACCTTCTCCATGCTCACCGCTTGGCCGTGTCTGCTTCTGCTCCTCTGGCCTCAGTGGCGGTGCTGGGTGCTGCTCACACCTCCTAGCACTGTTCTCCTCGGGTTCTGATCTCTCCCTGCTTGTCCAGAGCCCCATCACAACCCTAGCAACCAGGTACTGTGGGCTGTGCCCACCTGGCCAAGCCTCCTCTGTCTTCTGTCAGCCCACCTGCCCCAACGCCATCCGTAGTCCCCAGGGACCTGTGCTGCTGGAGGGCAGCTGGACAGGACATTTCTCCAGCATTTTCCTGACCTGCCATGATGGGCTCAGCGAAGCTGGTGGGCGGATTCACTGGGTAAGCATGCACTTAGGGATCGGACACTTCTCTAACTCTGCCACTTCCACTTTACGGGGAGAACAGGAAAGATTCGGCACGTCACTTTGGGAAGGTTGCTAGCCCAGGCTAAAGTGGGTCTGCTCTACACTTGCTGCATTTATCCAAAGGGGCCTTGGCTGGATCCTCAAACACCCCCACACCTCCCAACCCCTGGCTCCAGGGCAGGGTCTCCGTTCCTCTCAGAGTTTGTAGGGAACAGCGGGGCTAGCAGCCTGTCTCGTTCCTGACCCTCCTCCCCTTGATGCTTCCTTGGGAAATCTCAAACCTGACACCAGAGGACAAAGGCCAGGCCTTGCACAGGGCAGCTGTCCAAGAGTCAGGGGCACTGAGTACACAGGCTTTATGCAGTAGTGTTATCGGACAATTGCGCAGGTGGAACTTATCCATTGCTAGTGGGAGTGGGGTTCTTCGGGTGCTGCTGAAATAAAAATGTCCGAGGGACCCTGGCCAGTGTGACTAATTGGTTGGGCATTGTCCCATGCACCAAAGGGTTGCTGGTTTGATTCCTGGTCAGGGCATAGGCCTCGTTTTCAGGCTTGGTCCTGATCAGGGTGCATGTGGGCAGCAGCCGATCGATGTTTCTAACAGTGATGTTTCTCTCTTTTTCTTTTTTTCTTTCTCTCTTTCTTTCTCAAAAAAAGCAATAAAAAATATATTTTAAAGAATTTTCAGAGGCTCCCATGGGACGATGAGATGGGGTAGAAAGCTTTATTTGCGTGGATTTACATCCTTGGGTTGCAAAATCCAGTTCCCCTTAAGCCAGTCCTGGAAAACGTGCAGCTGGGGATGCGGCAGAGCTAAAAGCAAAGCAGGTGTCCAGAGTGTCCGTTCCCTGGTGGAGCTGGGTCCTGTGCAGCATCAGGCTAGTCACAGCCCATCACTCCATTGTGTGTGGGGTCGACATGGCTGTGAGCCATGTGGGCAAATGCAGGCGTGTGAGAGCACACCCTGCAACAAGAAAACCAAGAGGAAGAGAGGGAACTCCTTTGCTCAGGAGCTTATACAGCTCGGATTTCATGCTCTTGCAGTGGCCACATCTGTTCTGGCCAATGACCTGCTCCCAGGTGTGACGGACAGGTACGTATCTTTCCTACGTCACCCAGACTCTCCTGGGCATGCATCTATTTGGTCCTCCCTTTGTGCCTTCCCTGTTAATTAATTACCAGGTTAATTATAATGATACTATTTGCCCCTGAGATAAAAGGAACCTCTTGTAATCTAACAAAGGAGAAACGGGCAAAGCATTAGAAAGGGCCAAGGGCAGCTGGGATTTGACAGGTGGACGCCTTACCTAGCAAGCTGTAGTCTGTGCTCCATCAGCATCCCCATGGTGAGGGCGGTCTAAATGCAGCACCAGAGAGTAAAGGCCAGCATGCCTGAAGCACTACAAAACTTCGGTTTTTTCCCTTCGTTTGCATAATCTACTGGCTGCACCGAGCAATACTCACCAGGCCCCTATTTTGTGTTTAGAAAAAGCTTCCGTGAGTTTTGAGCTTTCTAAACGATTTCCCTTTGCTCAACCTCTTGCGACTTGGGTCCACACATCTTTGTGTAACAGCCCAAACCTGTTCCTTTGCTGCCTGGACAGACTGCATGTCCTGAGGGTGGACACAAGCCATGACTCAGAGTCAGCACTCAGGAAAAGTGCACTATCGAGTTTCCCACTTCCCTCCTGTGGGCGGAGCTCTCAGAATCCAGCATGCTGCCTGCCTTGGTAAATAAAGTTTTATTGGAACATAAGTCACACCCATTTATTCATGTCCTGTCTGTGGCTGCTCTCCTCTACAGGAACAGAGTTGAGTAGCTGTGTCTGCTCATTTGACCGGCAGAGCCTAGAACATTTACTGTCTGGCCTGTTACAGACTTTGCTGACCCTTGCTTTGATATTGACCTGAGTGATTAGAAAGGCTGAGAAGTCCCATAATCTGCCTGTGAGCTGCAGGCCCAGGAAAGCTGGTGGAATATTTCCGGTCCAAATGCCAAGGCCTAAGAACCAGGTGTCAGTCCCAGTCCAAGTCCAAAGGCCCAAGCACCAAGAGAACCAATGTCTGAGGGCAGGAGGTGTGGGAGCTCGTGCAGAGAGCAGACTTGCCCTCCTCTGCCTGTTTGCTGTATGCAGGCCCTCACAGATGAGAAGGTGCCCACCCGCATAGGTGAGGGCCACCTTTACTCAGTCTATGCTACTCCCCTCTGGAAACGCCTCCCAGACACCCCCAGACAGAACATTCTGACAGCCACCTGACCATCTCTGGCTCAGTCACATTGACCTATACCAGTGGTCGGCAAACCGCGGCTCGCGAGCCACATGCGGCTCGCCAGCCGCGGTTTGCCGCTCTGTTGACTAATGAGTTTGCCGACCACTGACCTATACTAACCATCAAAACTTGATATAAGGAGGACATTTCCCTGGGAAAAAAATAATTCGGCAGTAAAATTAGTTGTCACCAGGGATATAGGACAATATCCTTGGGTTGCATCTTCTCTTCCATCCCAAACCTCGCCCACCAAATTCTCTCCATTGCTCCAAAGCACAGCTCTAAGGACAGCTCCTCCACGGAGCCTCCTCGCTGCCTCCCACTGTGATCCCGGCTCCTAGCCCTGTCAGCAGCACACCGTTTGCCTCCTCCACGTTATACTGCTTTTCCTGCTTATTGGGTCAGCTTCGATACCCAGGGGATATTTCCTGTTATCAGTGAGGGGAACCCTGCAGGAATGAGATGGCCACTCAATGCATCTAGATGAGGAGAATCAGTAAGGAATTGTTCAATAAAGGTGGGCAGACCTAAAGCTTTAAACCAACATGAGAACATGAGACAGCTGGTAGCGCCCGAAGTCATTAGTGCTCAGAAGCCTGAGGCACGTGGGGAGGCAGAAGGGCCAGAACACGGAAGGGGCTGGTGATGGCTGCAGTCAGGGCTGTGCCAGAGAGTCGCCCAACAAACACTGTGACCACAGGCAGAGGAGTCCAGTCACTGTGGCCCACGCCCAGGCAGGCAGAGAGCAGGAAAACAGTGACCTTGACCTCTTTCACCTCCCAACCACTGATATCCTGCTAGGTCCTTCCACTGGCCAAACCCAACCAGATGCCACAAACCCGGAGATCCTTTTGACAAGATCCCTGTGCTACCTCCTCCAGGGTGCACAGCCAGGAACAGGGGATGGCGTGCATCTGGAGGAGAGAGTGGCAACTGTCCAACACATCCCACAGCTACAAAAGCACCTCAATATAAAGCACACTTTCAAAGACGCGTGCTGATTGGTCTAATTAATGTGTGCTGTGGAAGGCCTAATTACTCTAATGATTTGCATGTAAACTGTCCAGAGGATGAAGGATGAACTGAAGGGCCTAATTGGGCCTTTCCTGCTTCTGGAAGTCCATCAACCGGCCCTGCTGTCACAGCTGAGGATCGCGCATGGCCAACGTTTTGTTTTCCTTTCAGTGGGAGAGAAAGGAATGGGGACACGAGGAAAGAATTCATCATTCGTAAGAGAAACTGCTCCTCCTATCTGTGCTTAAAAGCAAAAGGCAATTTTTCCTCAAATTAAAAGAGAATGTTTGCCATTGAAACGTGAGCTGGTAAAAAAGATAATGCACTCCCCAGCCTTCTCAGCAGTTATGTTATCACAGCGACACATGTCACATAGCTGCATAGGAAGCCTGGGAGTGATTCCTGCACATAAAAAAGCACAGTGTGAAATGCGGACTTTTTCTGATCAAAAATCATCCTGAGGTGAGCTGAACAGCTTTGGGTCAAGGGACGATTTCTAGGGCGCTTTTGTTGTTTTCAGAGAGAAGACTACTCGCGGGGACCTGCAGCTGCTCGCACTCCCACTGGGCAGGCGCACTTGCAGCCACTTGTCTTGCTCTAGGGTCTTTACCCCCCACATTGAAACAAATTTCTCATTTCAGTTTCACTTACCTGTCACTTTCTTCATAAAAGGGATGATTTATCAAGTAAAAAAAAATCATCAACATCAAAGAATAGTTCAGCATTACCAGAGTACACACACATACCACACACACACACACACACACACACACACACACACACACACACTCACTCACACCCTCCCCTGTATCATGCTCTGAAAGCAAAATTGTGACTAAGAACCACAAACTCGCTTCCCCCACTGGAGGTTTGTTTTAGAATCTGAGTGTGAGTCTCTGCACTCTGTGGTTCCTCCGCCTAAAAATGGTAATAACTTGCTGCAAGGAAGCTATAATTTCTACTCCACACTTCATGATTTGATTGAAAATAGATGTGAAATAAAGAGTGTAATGAAGTTAATAGCACCTTACTCTCACAGTCCATTAGGAGGAATTTTTTCCTGCAAAGTGGAAACTGGAAATTACCTCTGGGCCTTCTCACTCTCCAACACACAGGTCACCATGACACGCGGGGGGTTCAAGGCTGAAGGATTTAATGATTCTCTTTCCTCTGGTCAGTTTTCCAAAGGGACCTCTCCTCTTACTGGGGTATCATACACACAGTGAGAGATAGAGGCCTGAAGAAACAGGTAGGAAACGGCCGTTCTATTCCTGGTTGTATCCTAGTTGTAGGACCTCAGGAAAAGCATTGAACTTTGCTGAGTATTAACTACTCCTTCTGCAAAGTGAGGGGACTAGATAAACCATTCCCCATTTAGTCTCTCTCACGTTCATGCCTCTTACTCCCTCTTGGTCTCTCTCTCTCTCTCTCTCTCTCTCTCTCTCTCTCTCTCTCTCTCTCTCTCTCCCCCCCCTCTCTTCATCCCTTCATCCCTCTCTAAAAATAAAAAATATTATAAAAATATCATAAAATAAACATGCCTTGGGAATTATATGATGTGTTTCCCCTTTTTTTCTCTCTTATATTTCCCAGCCACTCTTCCCTAGAATCATCCCTGTGTGTTCCTTGCCTAGTTATTTGTATGATTTCAGCATGGATCCTAAAGAGGGCCATGTCTTAGATTCACATCCTTTATAGCCCAGTGAATTTTTGGGGGGGTCTTATTTGTGTGTGTGTGTGTTTTTTTAATAATCCTCACCCGAGGATATTTTTCCCATTGATTTCTAGAGAGTGGAAGGGAGGGAGAGGGCAAGAGAGAAAAATATAGAGACGTGAGAGAGATACATCAATCGGTTGCTTTCGGCATGCTCCAGGGCCAGGGACCAGGGACCAAAGCTACAACCCAGACACGTGCCCTTGACTGGGAATCAAACCCTAACCTTTCCCTGTGTGGGTCAATGCTCTAACCAGTGAGCAACACCGGTCAGGGCTACAGGCCAGTCGGTTTTGATCTCAACCCCTCCTACCTCTTCCTGACAGTCACAATAAATTTCTTCCAAGAGACTTTCAGTGGGTCTTATGCTCAAAGAACCAAGTCAAGAAGAATATTCTTGCTGTCATTGTCCCAGCAGCAGTATCTTATATGAGGAAGGAACACAACACTAAAACAGAGGGGAAAATTACAGTCTTCCAGCCTAATAGCATAACACTGACTAGCAGGCAAGCACCCCATGTACTGGGCCATGTAGTCACAGATGACCACATCCTTTTTCGGGATTTTCCCATATACACGTACAGATGTAACACTTAATCTGCCTCTAGGAAACAAGAAAGGTATTTCACTAGAGTAAAAACTCTCCCAAGCATCATTTAGGGAGATTGAACAGGATTAAGTTTCTTAGGTGGTCCAGGCAACAAGTTCTCATTTTCACAGTGTTCCTTTATGCTGTAAGTCAAAACACAGATTCATAGCCCCCACAAGACTTGGGGTAGCGCCATATGCCAACGGGAACGCAAGCTTAGTTTGGGGCTTCCCGCTAGCACTGGTAATGTGACAGGCTCTGATTTATGCTCACAGTCCAACCTATCACTGAGCAAAATATAAATGTGGCCAAAGATTTCATTTAGACTATTTCCTCTTTCTCTGATGTTCAGGGACCCAATCCTTCCCACTAATCCACTTCCCCTTCCCTACTTGCCCCAACCCAGCCCTGCATTCCAGCTCTCTATATTCTGTCCCTTCTTGTTTACCAATTCCCTCCACAAAACTCTGCTCATCTGATGACACCTGGGAATGATCCAAGATCTTTACTAGTAAGTGCTACTGTGAGTTACTGAAAGACAATACCTTAGCATGCCTGCTTTGATAGGGTCATTGCATATTCTCTGGGATCTATGGAAGAATTTGGGCTTTAGGGACTAACCAACAAGGATAATATTTTGGTGTTAAGAGAATCTTTCCTGTGCTGCTCATATCACACTATATGAGCATCTCTGTCCCTGCCTGGGCATAAGACAGACCCCAACGCCAACGACAGCCTGATATGAAAGAAGTGTTTTCTTTGTCAAAGGAGAAGCTGAGAAATTATCTTTTTATCCTAATTCCCCGTAAGTTGCAAAAGGAATAGATATAAACACACAGACACACACACACACACACAAACACACAATTTTCACTATATTCTACCTAGAGATAGAAGACACTAGAGATGAGGAGAACACATAACCATTGGAAGTTGAACTTAAAATACTATTAAAGTTTTTAGCCTCTGAAGGTCTGCTGCTCAGTGCACAGCCCTCAGAGATACAGACGTTGCATCAAATAACAAAAGAAGAACTAGACCCAAAAGTTCCTCAATCCCCAGACACTCACGTCTGTGAACAGTTTGTGATATGAAACCTCAGCAGTTATGGGGTAAACAGCTAATTTGTACAATGACAGAGTAAGATCTACAGCAGCAGAGTTGGAGAAGTGCAACTAATAAATCAATTCAACCAGTATTTTATGGGACACCTACTCTGATCCAAAGTCCGGGCCAGCTGCTGGGAGTATACAATCAATAAAGCACATCCCTGTACAATAAGCAAATGAAGGAACCAAGCTAGCTTCTATCTCAGTACATGAGCAAAAGGGGAAGGAGCGACTTGCTAGCTTTGATTTCTTGCCCTGTTCATATGCATTATAGAATGGAAGAGGTGACCCACACATTTGAGCTCAAAGACTAAAGAGCGGCCAACCTTCAGAAATCAGGGACTTAGTCTATTTCCTTGAACTAACCAGATTCTCATACACAAAAACAAACACAACCATACGGTTAAGAATGATGCTCATCAGCATTAAAACATTTAGAAGAAAGTTTGTGGACAATTAAACTCATTTACATACCTAAGAAGTTCTCGGAGTTTCTTCGCTCTTCAATATTGGAGCTCTATTGAATTCTTGTTCAACTTATCCCAAAGTTAAGATAAATGGGTGATGGAACGACTATATATAGGCTCAGCATTTGGCATCAGCTGTACAGTAGTGTTTTTGTATAGGTTAAAGTCTACTTCGGCTGGAATTAATGTAATTATATATAATGTTGACAGATTATGACATTTGCCTATTAAGACACTATACAAACATTCCAATAATTTACAGGCTTTTGACTCGGTAAAAAATAAATGAAACAAAATCCCAAGGGATATTGCTAATGGGGTAACTGAAATAGAGGTTTCAAAAGCACAGGGTTCAGGAAATAACAGTCAAAGAATAATGCATTTTCAGCCAAAACATATAGAGTGGTAAATGAATATTTAGTACTTACCACAAGACTGCTGTCTAGAGACAGCCTTTTTCCAAAGTCCCTTTTCTCAAGCTGTCTCTTTCCCTCCATGGGTGAAGTTATTTATTTTCCTTTGTGATTTATAAGAATTCCCCCTCTGTTTCCAGGGTCACTGCAAAAAGTGAACATGTTTTTTACTATCCGAGTGAACAGTGTTTAAACCCTTGTTTTTAACTTTCTAACCAGGAACAAGTATTGGAGCCAAAAATATCCAGACCCATATAATAAGTATAGAACTGGGCTCTCTCAACATCCAAGATCTCTCCAGTTGCAAATGTCAGAGTCATCTTTATGGAGGCCCCTGTGTTTTTATAGGTTTTGCTCATGGTGTTGGGGAATGGGTTTGTAGGTCGAATCAGCAGACTGTGGAAAAAAGCAAACAGTCCATTTTATGCCACACTTGCTCCACACCCACCCTCTCTCTATCAGCAGGCACCATTCTGTTTCTTTGCACGTAGATGCTGTCTGCAAATTCCATGAGATCAAACTGGCAAAAACCACGCTCCATAACTGAGAGTTATGGAGCCCCAAACCCAGTGTTGGAAAACTGAAATATGAACATTATTGTCAGTATTAAATTTAAAAATATATTTAATTTAAACATATTTGAGGAACATTATAAGATACATGTCCTTTGGGACAAGTTGATTTAGAAAGCATGGTAGATGACATCATTATTGTCAATGAGTATTTATTTGAACACCCACTGCATTCCATCATATGAGATATAGTTCATCCCCGCATCCACTGAGATTGCTTGTTCTAGAATTATTAAGTATTCTAGTTAGTAAGAATGTGTCGTATGTATTAAGCACAAACTTCCAGTTTTCACCAAGATGGAAAAGGCTTGAAGTAAGAGAAATGAGTTTGAGCCCAAGCTTTCCTTCCCATTAGCCAAGTGACTTTGAACAAGTCATTGAGCCTCTAAAAATCCATGTTTCTCAACTGCAATCAACAGCAATCAAATGATGTATATAAAAAGTAGTTTAAAGGTAATGACTTACAACTTGCCCATATGTCAGTTATAATTTTACACAGATTACATTAAAAACTGGTTAACCTTAAATACTAGTTGACATAATTGAATGTCTTTGATGATTCGGAAGGCGCTTTGAGATACAGAAATGCTCTTAATCCACACAAAATGCTCCCAATCTGCATAAATCCATTGTCCTGCTGATATCGAAGAGCTGATCTTCATAAAATGCTATACCAACCACTTTTCATAAAATTGAAAATAAATATTTTTCACAACTCTCTCAACTGCTCTAACTCTGAAGAGGATGCAAGGGACTCTCCTTCACAGACCACACGCAGCATGTGGCCTCTTTTCCTTGGTTCCCTCCCCCAGGAAGAGAGTGGAGACAGTTGTGACCCAGACGGAGTCTGCCCAAATTATAGTTAATTGCAGGAAGCTGATGGACCCCTTTTCCAGCCCTAGGCTCCCTTCTCCATCTGAGTCATTCTCTCTCTCATTTTTCAGAAACACTAATTTTAATTCATTACTGGTCCACTCAGAAACTCCTAGGAGTTCATTCTGAATTCAGGATAAAATCCAAATTTTTCAACATCATGTTCAAGGTCTACTTCCTGCCAACTAGTCTTTGCAATCCCAAACACACTAGGCACATTCCTAAAACCATGCTTTTGATCATTCCTCTCACCTCCATCTGGTCTATCCCTCCCCTTGCTCCAACGCCTGGCTCAGCTCCCATCTTCTTCACAATACCTTCCTAGTCACTCCATTTGGCAATGATTTCTTTCTCTCCCAAGTTTCATACAAGTCCTCCGTGGCTTACCTTATTAATCACCATCATCACCTAGGATAATTCTTTTAATATAGTAAGTTCTTAATAGTTGCTTTTTAGTAGAGCCTAATAGTTAAAAACAAACTCTCCGAAGCATTTTTCAGGACTAGGTTAGCTCTACACTATTACTATAGACAAAACTACTAGTCATCTGAAATTTGTTCGGGAACTTATGTCCCACTTTCAGCTGTTCCACCCACTTTGCAGCCCCTTCCTCATCTCAGTGACTGGCTGTACTGGTAGCTCAGAATACTCTCTGTAATAAGGAATCCAACTAGAGAGACTAATCAGACACTGAGATTTCCCCCAGAATCAAAAGCATGCCCTGCTAAGTCTTAATCCAAAGAGCCATGGGGTTTGATGAGTCACAATAGATAATCCTTTGACATTTAGCGCATATTTCTTGACTACCAGGGAGGACGAAGTATTTAGATGTTGATGACACAGCCATGTCTAAGACAGACTAGGTTCCTGACATTCTAACGGGAGGATATAGACAATAAAGAAGCAAACAAACAACTCCAAATGGTGATAGGTACCTGCTCTGAAGGCAATAATCCCCAGTATGTCGTGTAACAGTTTCAAGCATGTGGAAGGGGAGAATAGTTTAAATAGAATGGTAAAGGTGGGAGCCAGCCATGTAAAAACACGTGTACAGAGCATGCCAGGAAGAGAAGTCAGTTTTTCTGCTGGGAAGGATCTGGGAAAATTTTGTGTGTCCCAGAATAGGGAACAAAGCAAGCTAGGAAGAGAGCGTGTGAGCAAAGTGTGAGATGTAAGCAACAACTGTATCACGCAGGGCCCTGCAGGCCAAGGAAACTTGCTTGTTCTAAACACAATGTTGAAATCTTAGGGTTTGATTCTCTACTTTACTCTTTTCTAGCTGATAACATTAAACAAATTATTTAACCTATTTAAGCTTCAGTTGATTCAGCTATAAAATGGAATCAATAGTAGGACCTTCATATTGAGGTTGATATGATGATTAATGAGATGGTCCATTTAAATAGAAGTGCCTGACACACAGTAGGTAAGCTTTAAATATTGAACATTGGTTATCTTTTCTGGTAAATGTGATGAAACTCATTAAGGAGAAACTGGTGACTGGATTTTATGCTCCATAATAGGCTAATGAGGCTGTCATTTTGGGAAATGGGGATCCTTTTGACAGTTCTCTATTAGCCTAGTCTACCAGGTGGATGGTTGATTGAACAGCTTAGCCTGGTCAATTTATTTTCATACTTTATGTTTTCAATTACAAAGGCAGAGATTGACATTCAAAATATTTATCAACTGACACAGCATAGGTATTGACCAATCAGAAGAACACAGTCCAGGGCAACAGGCAGTATAACTGCAGCCGTGGGTCCTGTCCAAACTTCAGCCTAAGTGTATGTCCTACTCCCATCCCAAGAACTTGAAAATTTATGTGTTAAACCATAAAACAATCATGGAAACTATCAAAGTTACACAAAAGGATCAAAGCAACACCCCACCCCAAAAAAGTAGCAACCAGGTTATGTCAACATGAAAAGGGGAGGGATCCAAGAAGGAAAAGCCAGGAAGGCTGACACACCCGCCTGCAGTACCATCAGGGAAGAAGAGTACCCACATTTATATATGACCAGCAAGGACTAAGGGTCTAGAAGGCAAATGAGTAGGTCACACCCCAACGACATTTTGGTATTACACTGGTCATTTGTATCATCCAATAAACGCTCTTGCTCAGAGACCACTGTCAAGAAACCTTCTAATTTTACTTGATTCCTATGTAGGTTAACTTAGAGAGGAATGTGCTGACCAGCAAATGTACGCAGGTGATCTTTTGTTAAGTTAGGTTTTAAGTACAGTTTGCAATTTGGCATCTGACTCTATATTCATGAGTTAGGGATTTGCTTAGTATATTAATCAGCGTGTATTGCCATAACACAATACCACAGACAAGGTGGCTAAAACAATAGACATTTATTTTTCTCACAGTTCTGGGGGCCTGACGTTCAAGTTCAAGGTGCCTGCAGGGCTGGTTTCTGATAAGGCTCTCTCCTTAGTTTGCATTTGCCTGCTCTGTGTCCTCACATGGGCTTTTCCTTTGCACACATGCTTCTGGTGTATCTTCCTTTTCTTATAAGGACACCAATCCTATTGAATAAGGCCCCCACTCTTAAGATGTTACTTTACCTTAATCTCCTCCTGAAAGGCTCTATCACCAGCCCTGGCCAAGTGGTTCCGTTGGTAGGAGTGTTATCCCGTACACCAGAAGCTTGTGGATTGGATCCTCAGCTGGGGAGGCAACTAACTGATCAATATTTCTCTCTCATATCGATGATTCTCTCTCAAATCAATAAAAAACTATCCTATTGCCAAATATAGTTGTATTGGAGGTTAGGGCTTCCACATATGAATTTTTAAGGGTCCAGTTCAGTCCATAAGAGTTAGTTTTGATCAGATTTCAAAGTCTGATTACATTTCAGTGTGCTAATAATCAAATTTCTGAGTCTAAACTGCTGCGAGAAAACTCTGGGTGTCACTGGCTACTCCCAGGCCCTATCCCTCTCCTCTGGCTATTTCACTATTTGATTTCACCACTACCACTACGCACCCCACCTGGCTGTGCTATATTCATTCGTCTCCGTATTGCAAGTCAAGAGGTGCAAACTACATTATCGAGATTTATTAGTCAGCTGAGCACGTTGGATTCTGCCGACAGAAAGCAGTGAGAGATCAGAAGGCAACAGGAAGGAAGACGCCATTCTGCTTCCAGCTCCCGCTGCCCAGCCTCAACAGCAGTGCACTAGAGGCTCCAGGGACTTCCCTGGTGCCCCCAAGGACTCAGCGTAAGAAGAGGCAGCCAGCCGCAGCCGCCCTCCCCGGGGAAGGGGAAGTACCGCCACCTCATGCCTTCCGCTCACCAGCCCTCCCAACAGCTTCGTAACAAATCCATGCAGGGAAGCCCTCTCTGCCTGAAATATCCAGCGCAGTTTCTCATTCCCGGGCTTGACAACTGAAGCACACCCCAGACACAGACACCTTTGGACAGGCAGCCAGCTTTCCCTGCACAGCGCCTGGCTTCCCTCTTGTGAGCCTTCTGAAGTAACAGCACTGACCCTAAGGTCCTCCAACACTAAGATCCTGGAGAGCAGGGACAGTGTCTTATGTTCCACGTTCCCCTCGAGCCGTGGTCGGCAAACTGTGGCTCGCGAGCCACATGCGGCTCTTTGGCCCCTTGAGTGTGGCTCTTCCACAAAATACCTCGGCCTGGGCGAGTCTATTTTGAAGAAGTGGCGTTAGAAGAAGTTTAAGCTTAAAAAATTTGGCTCTCAGAAGAAATGTCAATCGTTGTACTGTTGATATTTGGCTCTGTTGACTAATGAGTTTGCCGACCACTGCCCTAGAGGGTATAATGCCTTGTGCGTACCCACACGGCACACACTGAAGGAGCAATTGTTATTTGTGTGAATGAATAAATAAAGGAATGTTTACAACTCTCTTCGTGAACATGCAAAGAGCAAGGCAGCAATGTAACACCCCTAAAGCAAAGCGATGCTAGGCACATGTATAACACTGAACTTACTTTGCCAAATATACAGACATACCCAAGCCTCAAAGAGAAGACTTTATCATGATTTAAAAACTATTATCAACCTAAAATTACTACTTAGGCCCTGCCTGCACTCACGAAGTGCCATGGCCCATTGTGTTCCTGTCTTTCCGGTGGCTTCTCACAATCCTGGCTCCCAGGAACACACACCTGCCTCTGAGGGATGCACTGAGCGCCTGGCCCTCCATGCAGGAGGGGCGGGAGTAGGAGGGATGGCCAGAGCGCTGAAGGACGACAGGTTATGAAGCATCTATTTTTGGATGATGGTCATTGTTACTGATCTCTCCCCCTTACATTTCTCTCTGGCGAAGAAAATACTATTTATTGGCATCCGTAGAAATCTCAGTTGGCCTTAATAAATTCTCTTTAATTTTCCTCACAGATAGTAATGGCCTTTCAGTGGTACACAGAGCCTTTAATATTCCTAGAGATATCAGTAATTTTTTTTCTGCTGGACTTTGTTAACGAACTGTATAACTTTCAATAACCAAATAACATCTTCCGATAAAATCTCAAAGGCACATTTCCTCACATGGACATAGTCACATGCATGCAGAAACACACTCTCACGCTCTCACATGTACACTCACACACACGCTCACACACTCACACACATTTCTTTGTCTCATTTCTGCCTCCCTGCTCCCCCCACACCCCACCCCTGCTAGGAAATTGTAATAGCAGTGGCAGCCGAAATGGAGAAACATGGTAGAGCCATAAGACACTGGAAGATTTGGCTCCCAGCCCTCTTTGCCCTGTGAATTTGAGCACGTTCCCTAACGTCTGTGCGTCAGCATTTCCTAATCTGTTCTCCACAGGTTATTGTGCGGCTCCAGTGAGATCCCATGTGAAAAAGCCCTTCCACGTCTATTCACAATACTTTTCAGTCGGCTTCATTAAGCCACAACCAGGGGAAAGACGACTGTTTGCAGCAATGAACATCCCGAGAACAATCTGTCAATCTCACTGGCATAGCCGCCGCAGCACCCACCACACCGGCTCCTGGAAATCCTGAAGAGAATAATTTCAGAACTGAACGTGCCAAAGACAATGAGAGGGCAGCGAGTTTCCTGTCCCTGAGAAGACAGCTGGGCAGCTCTGCCCACTTGGTGCTTCTCAGAATCTCCTGGGAGCCTGTGTAACACCCAGGAGCAGGCCCCGTTGCAGGCCCTGGAATCTCCAGGGACAGAAGTCTCAAGCACCAGAGGAGGCGGCCACTGCTCAGGACAGTGGTTCTCAAACTCAGCTGCATATCCCACTCACCTGGAGAGTCCCTGAGGCCCATCCCCAGGCCAAATAAACCAGGATCACTAGGAGTGTGACCCAGTCATCATTCTTTTAAGATCCCAGAATGACTCCAAAACACAACCAAGGGAGCACCAGTTTGAAGGGAAAGTACCCCCTTTCTTTATCTGCTTCCCTTTCTTCCAGGGTCTTATGACTCTACCATGTTGGCTGCAACATCTGCCTTCTTGTTAACAGCAATTCTTAATCTGCACACTCTAAGGCAGTTAGATACAAATTGTTAGATACAAACAATGTTAGATACAAATAATTTGAACCAGCACCTTTCTTCCTCTCACCCCACCCTCTCAGGCTTTGCTCACAGTGGTACAAGTTTGTTTTGTGCAGGAACAAGATTTGAATTAAGACAGAACTGTCAAATCTAGATTCCAAATTAACGTGCAGATATCATAGAAACTCGGAGTGAAGCCACAACTTAGAGAAAGAAGGAAGAAATGTCCAACACCAAGAACAAGAGGGTCAGAAAGTCCTGACTCAAATGCTCCCAAATCCCACTCCCTCATTCCTGTCCACCATTCTCCACTGTGAGGGCCTTGCTCTCATTTCACAGTGACAAGAGCAGAAATTATGAATTTGTGAAATTTGCTTAGAGCTACCAAACAGAATGTTTGAAACTTCTGTCACCTTTATATTAAAACTAGAGGCCCAGTGCATGAAAATTCATCCACTGGGGGGATCCCTCAGCCCAGCCTGCCCCCTCTCACAGTCCGGGAGCCCTCAGGGGCAGGAGGCAACACAACGATCAGGGGAAGGCAACGCCCCATCACACCTCTGCTGCTGCCACTGCCGGCAGCGCAAGCCTCGGCTGGCCCTGGTTACCTGAGCCTCGGGCTGTCCTGGGCGGCTGGGCAGCTGCCATCCGAGGCTTACCTGTGCCTCTGGCCAGCCCTGGACGGCTGGGGGAATAAGGGGACCGGGTTACTCCAGAGGCAGGCGCATGGGGCAGGCCCAACCTTGCTGTGCGCCTGTGGCCCCAGGAGGACTGAGGGGACTGGGCACCGCCATCTTTGAGGGCATAGCAGTCAATTAGCATATTCCCTCCTTATTGGCTGTGGGCGCCACCATTTTGCGACGGTGTGAGGGTCAACTAGCATATTCCCTCTTTATTAGATAGGATCTTTTCATACCCATCTATTAAGCCTCTGTAAAAGAACAGCAGAAGGCTGGCCTCATGCATCAAACACACACACACAACCATTTCCTTTTGGAAGATACACTGGCTCAGTAACCTGCAATTGATACATCCATTCATGAGGTGTTTAGGTAAAGGTGTGTGGACACGTGCATGTGTATGTATAGATGTGTATGTGTATATGTGTGCATGTGTGTGTGCATGAGTATACATGTGTTGCACATGTGTGTGTGTGTGCACATGCACTCTGATTAAACAGAAAACTGCCGTCTCCATTCTGGACATGAGGGGGGGAAAACACCAAATCATGTGATTTTCAACCATAAGGTGTCTAATCCTAGCAGCACCCTGACACTGACTGGGAAGACTGAATGCTAACATACTCCCCGAACGCAGTGTCCATCCTTGCCAGAAAAATGCATGGTTGGACACACTCTCTCAGGGATGTGACAACAGCTTTCTCATTTGAAGTAAAGAAATGTTTGCATGATGATGAAAACTGGCTTAAAAAAATGGTTTCATGAGCTCATTTTTATTAAACCTCTCACCCTACATGCTGTTCAGTAGCTTAGAGCCAATGGCTTAAAAGCTGGTTGGACCCCTTAGAATCACGGCCCATGGCCCCTCCCAGGTAAATGGCACCTCCAACATGGAGAGTGAGGGAGCACAGCAGAGTCTGGGTGTGGGGAGCTTGGCATTGTTTAACACATGGCTTTGTAAGCTGAAACAGTTAAAATATTGATATTGCTTCAAACTAAGTTCCTTAGGAATGGAGGACAGGGAAAACTCTTGGAACCTTTAATATGTCCAAAATTCAGTAATTTCTAACCCTTATCTTTTAAATCTTTTAAAAATTGAGATATATTTCACATACCATAAAATCTGCCTGTTTAACGTGCACAAATCAGTGTCAACACTTTCTTTTACCCAAAATTTATTTGCTACAGAAACTGGGGGCTGTGTTTCTCTTTTAGCATGGACATAAAGGTGTCTCCCCTTCTCTGCTTGAGCTCCACCAAGCCTGACTATCCCACACCACCATCACTGGGGTAGCAGCATTCTAGACATCCTAAGTTAAATTCTTCAACTGAAAAGTCCTGTGACCTTGAGCAATGTTAGTGACCTTGAGCAATATAATATCTTGGCCTAAGTCTCTTCATGGACACAATTAAGGTAATAATAACAGCAATAACCTTAATGAAATTGCTCTGAGAAATAAAATGATGCATGTTTTAAATACCGGAGAAGATGCTTGATGACTGTTAAATATAACTCAACAGAATTCTTTTCATCCAGAATTCAGTGATTTTTATTCAATGTATATTTTCTTCCATGCCCTGTGTTAGGCCCTAATGAGAGGAGAGGAGAGGGAGAGGATGAAGTAGGGAGGTAGGGAAAGGAAAGGAGAGAGGAGGGGAGGAGAGAGGAGAAGAGAGGAGGGGAGGGGAGGGGGAAGAAGGAGGAGAGAAGAGGAAAGAGGAGGAGGAAAAGGAGAAGAAGAAAAGGGAAGATGAAAGAAAGAAGATACGAAGTACAATACTCAAATATCAAGGGAGTTTAAAATCTAAGAGGGAATAATGATTTCTATATTCATAGTAAAAAGGTAAAAAAAAAAAAAAGGGTGAATGAATGAATGAATGATTTTAGTATAAAGGAGAATCCCACTTAGATAATCCTGGAAAACTTGCCTTTATTCTCATTCACAGTACTTCCAGCTGCTTTCCAGACATGGACTTTTGCTGCATTTTTACCGTATTTGAACTAAAAACGAAGAGACAGAATGGCAGGGGTTTGGACCAGCGTAAGCATTTCAGCTCTGGTTGCTCTTCTCCCACCATCTGTTCTTTCTCTCCCGGTCTTTCTTTGTAAAGATTTTCCCTGCTGTTTAGTTCCCTCCTCTGCCTCTTCCCCATTTATCACTTTAGAAAGGTTTCTCGTTCATTACATGAAATGTCTACACATTGCCCATAAACTCTTAAGGGGAAGTCAGTGTACAAATAAAACAGATAAATAAATAACTTTTAAAATAAATAAGTTGTGCACACAACCCCAGTGGGTTGGAAGAATATTCAGATAACTGACTAGGGAAAATAATTTTCACACTGTGTCATCAGCTTACACTAATGAGTTAATTAAATTAGAAAAATTCCACTGCCAAAAGCAAAAACATCTAAATCCGTGGGATGCTGGGGGAATTATAGGCCGTGCTACTAAATGAATTCTGTTCAAGCTTTTTTTTTTTTTTTCCTTTGAAAAGGCTGTAGAGAACTACACTTAAAAAACCATCCAATTTCAAGAGTGTATTTTCCATCTGGGGCTAGTTGGGTAGAATACACTCTAAACTCTGCAAATCCCACTGAGAGGCAACATGACTTGTTAGGAAAACAGTTTATGAAAAGCAGTGTTTTGTGGAGATCCAGCAAAAGGTTTAACTGTGATGTCCCCATATACTGCGGATTCATTATTTTCCACTAACTGCCTTTGCACACAAGTGAAAAACCAAAATGATTCAGGAAATGGGTATAGTAAAATAAATCGAAAGCCAACATACTGCTATAGCTTTAGCTGATAATTTGAGTATTTCCAACTACCTGAAAACTTTTGTCACTTTAAGAGTTTATTCACTCTTCTCTTTAGTCACTTCCTTCCACAAATCTCATGCTCCAAATAATTCTGGTGTGAAAAGGAAAAGCCGGAAGCCTAGTAAGTAAAGATTAAAGGATTAAGCTTTAAATACCATTAATATGCTAAAAACAATAGAAAGAATTATTTCTTTTTAAAATATCTTTTTATTGATTTCAGAGACAAAGGGAGAGAAAGAGAGAGACTCATTGATCAGCTGCCTCCTACACACACCCCACTAGGGATCGAGCCCGCAATCCGGGCATGTGCTCTTAAGTGGAATTGAACCCAGGACCTTTCAGTCCACAGGCTAATGCTCTATCCACTGTGCCAAACTAGCTAGGGAAGAAATAATTCTTAATAAACCATAAAATGTAGAATATGACATTAAAGATGTCCTATGTGACAGCAGCTGTCAAAATGAAATGTATAAAAAAAGTCTCAAAGATGTTCATCTTCTCTACAGTGTTTAATTAAATTGAGAGTGTTATTCCCTCATGGAGAGAAAGGTGAGCTAAAATCTCTTTAAAAGGTAAAACAGGAGTTCTAAGATGATGGCATAGATAAACATGGTACTCGAAACCTCCCATTAACCACATCAAAATTACAAGTGAACTGCAGAACAATCATCTGTCAGAACCACCTGAAATCTAGCTGAAAAGAAGCCCTAGAACTGAAGATATAAAGCAGCAGCCACATGGAGACTTGGAGGAGGAGCGGAGACACTGACTGAGCTGGTTCTACACCCACATGTGTGGTGGATAAAAGTCGGGAGGAATATCTCAGCTGCCGTGGAGGTCCCTGCTGAGGAGCAATAGGTCCCAGGCCTATATCAGAACCCCCACCCAGGGAAGATAAGTCCCCATAACTTCTGGCTGTAAAAACAAGCAGGGATGGTGGCTGAGTGAAAAGGAGGGCTTCTAGAATCCCAGGCAGTTCCTCTTAAAGGGCCCGTTCATGGACTTGACTTAGAGGGACTCACTTCCTCTGAGCCCTACTGCTGGGGCAGCTGCTCACAAGATGCCAGGGACATAAGGGGAGAACCTGAATTGTCTGGCTTCAGAACTGCCAGCTTAACCCGTTGTTCTTTTGTTGAGCCCTCCTCCCACAGAGGCAGCAAATGGGCCCTATATCTGAGTCTCCATCAACCTGGCTCACATTGTTCCCCCACTGTAGTGATTCTGAGACCCTGCTCCACCCAGATCCTGGGCCCACCCAAGCTGTTTCCAGTGGCTTTTCTATACAAATGGCCTCTCTTGACTCATGCTTCAGACTTGCCTAAAATCTCTCAAAAAAGCAGCATCTGGCCTCTACATACCCCATATCTCTTGCTAAGTGGTTCTAGGCCTGGCACTAGTGGCAGCCGGACTCAGTTTGCAGTGTGGCCTCTCCCAGGCACCTCAAACACCAGCACAAGTAGCAGCCATCTTCTGATCTCTCTGCAGCTCATGCCCGGTGGCCCTGAATGGGGCACAGGTGGTGGCTGATCGTGCACCTCTCAGGCGGCCCCAGAGCCAGTGCAGCTGGTAAACAGCTTCAGAACACACTGGATTACAACCCAACCACTTCTATGAGCGACATGCTCAAAGTGTGAACTTGGTGGCACCAGAGCTCCACTGAAGTGAGTCCTGCTCTGTGGGGCAGGCCCTTTTCAGCAGCTCTTCTGCTGTAGTAATAGTTTCAGGTCCTTGAAACTGATTAATCTGGGGGTCAATCCCTCCCAGTGATATGCCAACAGCAATCAATAATCACTATAACAGGAAAATGCACACAGCCCACACAGGGGCACACCTGGAGTGCCCAGCTTGGGTAGAAGGTGAGGCTGCGCCAATGGACCTACAGGACACCTACTACATGAGAACACTCTATCAAACCCAGAATAAATAGCAGCTCTATCTAATATATAGAAACAAACTCAGGGAGGCAGCCCAAATGAAGAGACAAAGAAATGTGCCACAAATAAAAGAACAGGATAAACTTCCAGAAAAAGAACTAAATGAAATAGAGACAAGCAAACTACCAGATACAGAGTTCAAAACAACTCTGGTTATAAGGATGCTTGAGGAAGTTAGTGTGAACTTTAATAGCATAAAAAAGGACAAGGAAACCATAAAAGAGAACCAGTCAGAGTGAAGGATACACTAACTGAAATGAAGACTCAATTATAGGGAATCAAAAGTAGAGTAGATAAAGCAGAGAATCAAATCAGCGATTTGCAATATAAGGAACAATATATACCCAGTCAGAACAGCAAGAAGAAAAAGGAAGAAAAAAGAAATGAGCACAATATAAGAAGCCTCTAGGATAATTTCAAGTGTACCAACATTCACAATATGGGGATGCTGGAAGGAGAAGACAGAGAACAAGATGTTGAAAATCTATTTGAAAAAAATGACAGAAAACTTCCCTAACTGGCAAATTATTTCATTAATATAGAAGTCCAGGAAGCTCGGAGAGTCCCAAAGAAAATGAACCCAATGAAGCCCACTCCAAGACATATCATACTCATAATGTCAAAGATCTAAAGACAAAAGGAAAACCCTAAAAGCTACAAGAGAAAGGCAGTTAGTTATCTAAAAGATAGCCTCCATAAGACTGTTAGCTGATTTGTAAGCCAGAAGGGATTGGAACAAAATATTTGAAGTGATGAAAAGCAAGGACCTACAGCCAAGATTATTCTACCCAGGAAAGTTATAATTTAAAAGAGTTACCATATGACTCAGCAATCCCTCTTCTGTGTATCTACCCAAAAAAAATTGAAAACATTTATTCACAAAGAAATATGTACCCCTATGTTCACTGCAGCATTACTCACGGTGGCTAAGACACGGATACAATCTAAGTGTCCTTCGATAGATGACTGGATAAAGGAGATGTGATACGTATATACAATGGAATACTCAGCCAAATAAAAGATGAAATACCACCATTTGCAACAGCATGGATGAACCTTGAGAATATTATGCTAAGCAAAATCAGTCAGTCAGAAAAAGCTAAGAACCATATGATTTCACCCATATCTGGGATATAAAACTGAAATTCATGGACATAGACAACAATATGGTGGTTACCAGAGGGAAGGGGTTAAGGTTAGGGTGGGGTTAGGGTTAGGGGGTAGGTAGTAAAGGGTAAAGGGGGCCAAATATATGGTGATGGAAGATGACTTGACTTTAGGTGGTAGGCACACACAGTGCAATATACATTTCTCCACTCCTTGTATCTGTAACGGCTTATGACTCTTTTGACCAACAGAATGTGGCAAAATTATACTGAGGTCTGATGCTAGAACTTACCCAGAGACTAGCATGCTATGAAAAAGCCCAGGCTAGCACTGAAGGAGGAGAACCAAGGTACCCTAGTTGATAGCTACCCAAACTGCCAGATAAGTGGGTGAAGCCCACTTCAGTTCTTGAGCCCTTCAGTTCTAGTCAAGCGCTCAAATGACCAGTCATGTGAGTGATCTCAGCTGAGACCAACAGAAGAACCATACAAATTACCAACTCACGGAATCCTGAGGAAAAGGTAAGTCATTGTTGTTTTACGTAACCATGTATTGGCATGTTTTGTTATGCAACAATAGATAATTTAAAATAATCTCTCCATTAATTTTGGTCACTGTTCATGTCCTTCAGTAAAGTTTTATAATTTTCATTAAATAGTCCTTGGGCATATCTTCTTTAAATCCTAGGTGTTTATGTTTTTGTTGCTCTTGAGATTAAATGCTTTCTTTCTAATTGCATTTTCCAATTGGTTATAGGTAATGCCGAGAAAGAACTACTGATTAATAAACTTGGACTTTTGTTTAGCCCTTTTCCTGAGTACCCTTGCTAGTTCTAAGTATGCTTGTTTTAGTCTACTGCATTTTCTACCTAGAAAATAGAAACATTTTTGGCCTTTCCTTTCCAATATTTATAATTCTTATTTCTTTCTCTAGTCATATGGCATTGGCTAGGGAGCAAGTTGATAGTAGGAACTTTTGTTCCTTATTTCAGTGGAATTAGTTGTAATATTTTCATCAGTAAGTATGAAATTGTTTTGTTTCTTTTAAGCTACCAATTACCAGATTGAGGGAATTTCTACACATTCCTGGACCCTTATACTGCATTAAAATGTGTTATTCTGAATTTTAAACTAAAAATTTAACATACCAAAAAGTAACAAATATTCATGTACCCAATACCTATATTTAACACTATGTATGTAGGTACTAAGAATGATATGCACTATTGTTTAATGTTCATTTTGAAGCTCACATATGGTATCAGGCTTTCTCTATTCAGTTGTAGCATTATCCCCCACTTAATACTTCTACATTTTTTCCCACTTAACATTAGGAATCAAGATTTATACGTGTTGATAAAAGGAGTTCTCATTAATTTTAAATATTTTAAGACTCCTATTAAATAGACTTATGGCAGTTTATCTACCCAATTCCCCATAAGTGGATATTTAGAGTTTGCCACTACATCACAAACAATGCTGCTTTGAACGTTCTTGCTCGTGCATCTTTCTGAACAAAGGCAGAAAAGTTTCTCTCTCGTACAGAGAACGCACTGGGTCACAGGTTATGCACCTGTTCAACTTATCAGGCAGTCTCAAATTGTTCTCCCAAAATGGTTATCCTGCAGCAATTTTTACCTATGTCAGTGATGCTAAAATCTCTGTATTACCCTGGATTTTCCACCAGGTGACCTGGCAATCCCACTTCTAGGTATAGACCCAAATAAAATGAAATCACTATTTCGAAGAGATAGCTGCCCTCCCATGTTTATTGCAACATGATTCACAATAGCCAAGACATGAATACAACCTGAGTGCCCACTGTCCGTGAGTGGATAAAGAAAATGTGGCATATGTATATGGATATTATTCAGTCATATAAAAGTAAGAAATTTTGCCATTTGAAATGGCATGGATCGACCTTAAGGGAATTATGCTAAGTGAAATAAGTCAAACGGAGAAAGTACTCTATGAGCCCACTTACAAGTGAAAGCTAACAAAGCTGAACTCATAGAAACTGGGAGCAGAATGGTGGTTGCCAAGGGCTGGTGGATTGGGGAAATGGGGAGATGTTGATCACAGGGAACGAACTTATAGCTGTAAGATGAATGAGTTCTGGGGATCTAATGCATGCTATGATGAGTATGGTTAAAAATATTATATACTTGAAAGTTGCTAGAAAGTAAATATTAAACATTCTCACCACACAAACACACACAAATGGTAATATGTAAGGTGATGGAGGTGTTAACTAACCATATTGTGGTGATAATTTCATAAAATATATATGTGTATCCAGTCAACATGTTGTACACCTTAAACCTGCGCAATGCTGTATGTGCATTATATCTCAGTGAAGCTGGGAAGGTAAGGAAAGAAATGCCTGGTCACTTTGGCAGTTGGATCAGACAGCTTCTGTGAACTTGGACTGAAGGCAGTGTCTCTAATGTGACTTGATTAGTATTTTCTTTACATATTTATTCAGGGTTTTCCCCACCATATGGAGCCATGTGTGACAGGAAAATACTGAGCCAGGCTTTTAAATTAGTCTTTCTGAGTCCTTAGTCCTCCCTCTAGTTCAGTGTTTCTCAGCTTTTTAAATTTTGCATCACCCCCTAGCGCCCTTTAATTTTTTTCTTAATTCCTTCCCTTAACCTATAAAACTTTAATACCACAGATACCATATATCTATTTATGTAACTGTGGTCATTTTTAGAACCACAAATCATTGTGATTTCTAAAATTGTTGTCCCAGGAACCAATTTTCACCACCATTGATAATGTTTCTATCTAAAGATTTAAAATACTTTCAGGTTTCTCAATTTTCTCTTTTGGGAAATTCAATTTTATTCTCTTACATAATCAGAGGCTTATGATGCTTTTAACCAATAGAAGGGGGTCACCATGATAATGAGTTCTGAGTTCTTTAGAATAGGTACACACTCATTTGATGAAGTGTCTTATGGGAAGAGTTAGGGGGAAAAGAAAGGATTGGGCAAAGTCAACAGCTGCAAACCCAACGGGCTAAGAAGTAAGGAGGTAAATGAGAGAAGCTGGCCCAGAGGAGCTGCGTCCCCCTGGGAGCTCACACCCTGTCCAAAAGGAGCAGCTGGCACCCAACTGCAGCCAAAACCACCATGGAGGAATGGAGAGCCGCCTGGCCAAGCCCTTCATTTTTCAAGAGAACACAGAAATTCAGATATTTATACAAAACCTATCAATTTTTAAAGATTTCTCAGATGTTAAAAATATATTGCAGAAGCCAAACAGAATTCATCTGTGAGAAGTATGCAGCCTATTAAGCCACAAATTTGCAAATTTTAGTTACATGAGTTCTTACAAAACCCCCTCCACCTCTAAAATTCGATATTTTTTAAATTTTGAATTAATATAAAACTCTAAGAAGGTTGTAGTCTTAAATATTAACACCAAAAAAGCTAAGAACAGCTATAGCAGGGGGTGAATTAATATCCCATCACCTGCCTAGGCAAATAGAACATCCAAATCCAAATTTTCTTTTTATTATTTTTTTACATGAAGCCAAAATGTAGAAGCAATTGAAAGTTATAAATTCTGAAAGCATAAAGATTTTTTCCCCTTAAAATTAAATATTACTTGGGTTACAAAATAATTTTTAGATATTCATGTCTGCCATTACAGCACAGAGATTAAAAAAAAAAGTCTCTCCTTCAAAGACAACTTTATGTATTTCTTTAATTTAATAGATTTTCCAAGGAATGTGAGTATATATTTCTGTAATATCTTGGTTGTCTTTATATTTTCTTACTTCCTTGTTAGTTTTGGTATTTCTTTCTCATCCACACAAAAAGTAATTAAAGACACATGGATATTTTGATAGGTCACATTAATAAATTACTGAATTATGACAACTTGATAGTTCATAGTTAGCTATGAAGATGGCTTCAGTGGAGTTTAGCAAATCTTGATACATTTTTAAAATTCAAATGGAAGGTTTATGTATCTTGTTCTGTTACTAACAACCTATAAATTTTCATAAAAAATAATTTTTCTAGTCTTCATTTTTTCTCATATCACATATAAAAGAGAATGAACTAAGTGATCTCTAAGGTGCCTTTTGGCTCTAAAATGTTGTGATCTACAAAACCAGTTAAAGGAATTAAAGTCTTTGATTTTAAATTCATTGTAGTTTTTTCATTTAAAGTTTTATTGAGATATAATTCACATGTCATAATATTGAGCCATTTAAAGTCCAGTGAATTCACAGGATTGTGCAACCATCACCACCATCTGCAGTCATTTTAAAACACTTTCAACACTCTAAAAAGAAACCCATATACATTAGCGGTTCTTCCCCAAACTCTGCTCCCAACCCAGCTGCAGGCAACCACTGATCTATATTGTGTCTCCAGGAATTTGTTTATTCCGGATATTTTACATAAACAGAACCATAGGAGTAATCTTTGTGACTGACTTCTTTTTACTTAGCAAAATGTTTTCAAGAATCATCCATACTGTAGCATGCATCAGTACTTCACCCCTTTTTATGGTTGGACTAGCGGCCCTGTGCACGAAATTCATGCACGGGCCGTGGGGGTGGTGGGGGGGGGGGTGTCCCTCAGCCCGGCCTGCACTCTTTCCAACCTTCCAACCCGGGACCCCTAGGGGGATGTCTGACTGCCGGTTTAGGCCCGACCAGCAGTCAGACATCCCTCTCGCAATCCGGGACTGCTAGCTCCTAACTGCTCACATGCCTGCCTGCCTGATCGCCCCTACCACTCTGCCTGCCTGCCTGATCACCTCTAACCCCTCTGCCTGCCAACCTGATCGCCCCTAACTGCTCTCCCCTGCCGGCCTGAGAGCCCCCAACCGCCTCTGCCTCAGCCCCTGCCACCATGGCGACCGGAAGATGTCCAGTATATCCAGTCTAATTAGCATATTACCCTTTTATTAGTATATATAATACTCCATTGCATGGAATGCCATCTTTTATCTGTCCATATATCAGTTAATAGACATCTTGACTGTATTTACATTTTCACTATAAACACCATGCACAACTTTTTGTAGGGGCATATGTTTTCATTTCTCTTGGATATATACCTAGAAGTGGAATTGCTGGGTCGAATGTATACTCTTAGTTTAGCATCTTGAGAAACTGCCAAACAGTTTTCCAAAGTGGCTATATACCATTTTACATTCTCACAGTAATGTATTAGAATTCCAATTTTTCTACACCCTTACCAACATTTGTCATTGTCCATCTATTTAATCGGAGCCACTCTAGTGGATGTGAAGTGATATCTCATTGCAGTTTTTATTTCCATTTCCCTAATGGAAATGAAAATGATGAACATCTTTTCATGTGCTTATTGGCTATTTGTATATCTTCTTTGAAGAAATAGCTATTCAGATTTTTGCCCATTTGGGGAGGGGGAATGTAATTTGTCTTTTCATTGTTCAGTTGTAAGAGTACTTTATATATTCCAGACACCAGTCTCTTGCCAGATGAACTATTTGCAAATATTTTCTCCCATTCTGTGGGTTTTATTTTCAATTTCTTTATAGTGTCCTTTCATGTAGAAATATTTTTATTTTATTTTACTGAAGTCCAAGTTATTGATTTTTGTTGCTGCTGCAGATCATGCTTGTGATGTCACATCTAAGAAAACACTGACTATTCCAAAGTAAAAAGAAGATTTATTCCTATCATAGGAGTGTTATAATTTTAGCTTTTTCACTCAAGTCTATGATTCATTTTTAGTTAACACTTATGTATGATGTGAGGTAGGGCTTCATATCCATCCTATTTTACACATGGTATCCAGTAATTGAAAAGATTGTTCTTCCCCCACAGAATTGTCTTGACTCCCTTGTCAAAAATCAATTGATCATAGTGTGAGAGTTTAGTTCTTTACTCTCAATTTTATTAATTTGATGTTTTCATATAGCCTTATTGATTATTGATTACAATAGCTTTGTAGATTTAGAAATTAAGAGTCTTACTTTACTCTTCATTTTCAAAATGGTTTTGGCTATTTTCCATATTAAAATACTACCTTTCATTTCCATGTGAATTTTATGAAAAACTTAAAATTTTGACAAAAGCCAGATGGGATTTTGATAGTATTGCATTTAGTCTACAGATCAGTTTGGGGAGTACTGCTACCCTAACAATGCAAGTCTTCTGACTCATAAAAGTGGGGTATCTTCCTACATACTTACATGTTATTTAATATCGTTCAACAATGTTTTCTAGTTTTCGGTGTACAAGCCTTGCACTTTATTTGATAAATTTCTTCCTGGGTGTTATTCTCTGGGTTGCTACTATAAATGAGAGTATTTTCTTAATTACAGTTTTGGATGGTTCATTGCATTGTATGCCTTTTAAGCTTCAAGATGAAAAATGAAGTCACACCATTCACTCTAACTTTTTTTGTGTGATTTACTTTAAATCATGCACCCATTTTCTTAGTTATTTTTCTATTTATTTCTTTAATTTTTATTGAATTTATTGGGATTATATTAATAAAATTATATAGGTTTCAAGTGTAAAATTCTATAATACTGCATCTATATATTGTATTATGTTCTATTTTAGTCCTGAGCAATATATTTTTGTTTTATTTTTAAATTTTATTTTCATTAAGTCAGGAAAAGACACATATGATTTGTATACAGTATATTTGAATTTGAAGTTAAGCTGGATGCCCAACCTTGCCAATTAAATCACTTAAATTACATAGACTCCCATGATCTTTCACTAGCACTCACTGAACATTCACGGGAAGCACAACACTGACACTGTCTTAGCAGCCCACATTTATATAAAATACACTTACCCCTACCTAACAAGTACACGGCATTGAACTCCCATGACCTCAGAAAAACAGTTAAAAGAATAAAATATAAATAAATCACTTCAAGCCTGTTGCTTTCATCAAATATTTGCATTGAAGGCAGCATTTCCTTTGACTGCCAAAAGAAAAAAAAATTATTGTATCAGGAATCTGAATTTCAACTTTATTTTAGGGGGACTCCACTCAAACTGTTCTAACGCTGCCACTGTACCATTGCCTTTTCAAATTATGCTAATGTTGCTGATGGCATAAAATATAGTTATATGTTTTGGAGGAAAAATAAAACAAATTCTCACTACTCTGTTTTTTTTTCCTGGCAAATATAGCATGCATTCAAATGGAAAGAGTCACATTTGGTCATGGTTCTTGGAAACTTTGAGGAGCAGAAGTTAAATACCCAACACTTTGGAAAAATACAAACATTTAACATACCTACTTTTTTTGTGCAGTTTTAAGGACCATGATTAATCTGCCCATTCATGGATAAATGGACGTCAAAGTAAGAACTTCCTCTTAAATAATAGTTGAGAAAAATATATTAACTGTCACAGGTAAATTCCCTGGGATATATAAATAAGATAAACATCTCTGGGAACCAGAAACTGAGCTCAGAGAAGAAAGAGGGTACTGAGGTCCTTAGCCCACTGGGTCCTGGCTTTAGAGTCACACAAATTGGGAAAGAATTTGAACCCTAATATGTATTAAGTATTAAAAGCTTTCATGAGTGTTTGAGGACAAAAGACAGCAGGCTCTCTTCCAGAAAACACAGTCAGGAAAAGGGTCCCTCAATCTTGAAAAGAGGTTGGTGAAAATGAATGGTCGCCCAAGGCTACAGCTTACTGCATGTAGGATGCTGATGGG